>NC_077237.1:44810522-45498022 GCF_947179165.1 Solanum dulcamara | reverse complement strand
GGTGTTTCATGTGTCTTTCTTAAAGAGATGTGTTGGTGATCATAGCTTAATTGTGCCTTTGAAAAGTATGGGTGTGAAGGATAGTTTATCCTATAAGGAGGTTTCGGTTGAGATTCTATACCGATAAGTTAGGAAGTTCATATATAAATAAGTTGCATCCATTAAGGTGCTTTGGAGGAACCAAGAGGCTGAAGGTGCTACATGGGAGGCCAAAGCCTATATGATGTCACGATATCCCCCTACTTACTTGCTCTTGCTGCTTTTAATTTAAGAGCAAGATCTTTTTCCTTCTGTTCCTAGTTGAGGTATTAAGTTCTTTCATGATCACTCCTTTGAAACCAAGTGTCTAAGTCATTCTCATGTTTTCCTATGCATGCATGTTCCCAAGGGGGAGATTTTGTGAGGCCGCATAAGTTAGAAGGTCGAATTTTGAGTTAAAAAGGAAAAATTATGAAAATTTGGAAGCTGAAGCTCACCCAATGGACTTGGCGACTCTCCCAGTCAACCTTGGTGACTTCACAAATGGTGCAAGAGCTCGCCAAGTCGTTATGGAATATGGGTTCAGAGTTCAAGGATGGTTGGCAAGGAGGAGGGTATGTTGGAGATTCACAGAACTAGATTGGAGATATAAGCTATCTCGCATAAAACTTCAGAGAAGTTAGCAGGGTTTTGGGTGAATGAGCAAGGGGAGGGGAAGAACGGTGACTCACCGAATTTATCGGCGAGCCAACACTGCTCGCCAAAAACTTCTAATTTTTCTAAGCAGATGCAGGGAAAATTAGGTGACTAGACCAAAGAGGTCGGCGACCGCCAAATGAAAGACGAGGTTGACCGACCTCACAAAGATGGATCCCGACTGTTTTTAGTAGGGACCTTTTTATCAATTTTGACTAATTTAATTCCTAGAATACGTCATTTTAAGCCTATTCTTAAAGACTATAACAACTCAAACCCTTTGAATCCCTCTCATTCACTCTCCAGTCCTCAATTTCGATAATTCTCTCTCTAAAATGATCCTCCCAAGCTATCCTTCAAGGTTCAAATTAGGGTTCAAGGTTTCAAGTCTCCTTTTTAGATTTTTGAAGCTTTGTTAATCAAGGTATGTGGTAATTCATCCATTGATCCTTCCATCCATGGAGTCTCAAGGTTTTCTCAAGATCTTTCTTATTAAATTTTATTACTAAATCCCTAATTCTTATGAAAGTGCATTGGGTTGATTTGACTATAGTTTCTATCATTGTTATTTATTTAATCATGCATAAAGTTGAATTTCATGTTTTCAAGTTGATTGTTAAGGACCCATTCATTGTGATATTTTCAAGTATTAACTTATAAGCTATGATCATAAATTGATGAAATAAAAAGCTATGATTATGATGAATTATGTTTCAATGATGTTCCAAGAAAGTATTTATAGTGTGAAAGGTAATTCTCACACAATCATGTTAAAGAGGTGAAAGGATTTTCTCATAAAATCAAGGATTCATAAAGATTGAAAGATTTTCTCAATCTTATATGAATCAATCATGTTTATGAGCTGCTCTTATGACTATTTTCACGATGATGTTAATGATTATGTTTTAATGAATTCCATTGGAATAATGAATAAGCACCGAGAAGACTTTAAGGTAGGGTTCGTTCCGGTATCCAAGTAGCTATCTAAGAAAATCCTAGTAGAAACCTTTAGTCCCTAACTATGTTGCCTGCATAGGTTGGCCTCTGTGGCCTAGCTAGTGGATCCACGTATAGCTCATGATGTTAAGATGATCTCATGGAATCTACCTCTGCAAATAGCCTCTCTTTTCTTGATGTAGGAGTTACATCGAATTCCAAGTTATAGCTCACCTGGTCTTAAGTGTCTGTTAAGGTCCTATCCCACACAAAGGTATATGCTATGTTATGATCTCTTATGTCGATTATATGATGCATTGACCACGTGATTATGAATTTTAAATGTTTTCAAGGTTTTACTTATGCTTTTAAAAATATTGGTCATGCATCTTACGTTCATATTGGGCATGTCCTATTATTATTGATCATGCATGCCTCTCACGTACTTAGTGCATTTTATGTACAAATGCATACTTTTGTCTACATTGTATCATCATGTAGGATTCGGCGATCACGTTCATCCTCCTACTCATGGCTAGAGTTGCTTGGTACTACTACTTGATTGGTGAGTCCTCATGTCTCGAGGGCGTAACCAACACTTGTTTATGTCCTTTACTATGACACTTTCTTCCTTCATGTGTTTTGGTGAGCTAGGAACATATCTTATTCTCCCATCTAGACTAAAGTAGAGGCATGTTTAGACATTCACGAGTTGTATCTACATTTATTCTGATAATTTGTTTTGGGTTGTATCTATATTTAGTTTAAGACTTACTTTTCCACTTTATGATTTTATTGATGTCTTTTACTTATCTTATGTATGATTAGAGGCTTGGTTGTAGTCCCTCGAGTTCCCATCACCATGTCATGCCTAGAGCCTAGTTTGGTTCGTGACATAAACCTTTGCTTTCCTCAAATCTCGGGGAAAGAAGTTGTCTAGGAATTTTCTCCCAAACTCATCCCAAATAGTAGGCTCAGCACTCTCACCAAGACTCTCCTCCCACTGGTTGTACCAAACATTAGCCACATCTTTGAGCTGATCGAAAACAAGCTCAATTCCCTCAATCTTAGTTGCATGCATAGCTTTTAGGATCAAACACATCTCATCGATGAAGTTCTGGGGATCCTCCTTAAACATGGACCCGATGAAGACCGGTGGGTTCATTCTCAAGAAGTCTCTAATGCTCATGGCAATTGAAAGCTTTTGCGAACTAGATCTAGGGAATGGATGGCTTTGACAGCCTGACTAGGCAGCCATCAACTGGGTGAGCATGGTCATAGCTCTTCTAAACTTCGTGTCAGGAGTAATGGTAGGCTGAGTAGTAGGTGTATTTAGAACCTCTTGAGTTCTATTGTCATTCTCAGGCTCAATTGCTCGAGCTATGTTCCTTCTACATTCCATACAGTGGAGGTCTAGTAGTCTATGGAATCTTAGTATTGGCAACATTCCTCTGACGGATAATGCGTTTTAGAGGAATGATTTTAAAACGTTTAAATGCATGAGTTAGAGAGAATTTTTATAGAGTTAAACTCTATCGCACGAACTTGGAGTATGAAACAAGTGAGATAATTTCTACAGTTCTGTAGCCTCCACATTATTGATGTGGCACACTTCTTACCAATAAATAACTCTACTATAATCAGTTTCATAGACATCCTAGGACTCTTGAACTCTGTGCTCTGATACTAAGTTTGTCTCATCCCGAGTCTACACCCTAGGTTTGATCGACACTCAGAAACCATTGTTGGTTCCCAAGCGAACCCTTGGCCTAGATAACTACTCAGCGGAACACTCAACTAACAATACCATTATTTAATAAGATGGCAATACAAAGGAAAAAATAATGCTTCTCAAATAACAGTCTCAAATATTCTAAAATACATATGTAAAAGAAGTTTTAAATATAATCTCTGAAAACTAAGTGAACATCTAAACTCTGTCTGTTTCTATGAAGCCTCTAACTGACTCTGAATAGGTATCGGGACAGGCTCACGACTACCTCGAAATACTAATAACTAAATGACTAAAAGAGTTCCTCGAAATATAAGAAGGTCTCACTAAAAGCTGGATGGATATGATCTTCAAGTATGCACCTGTTGAGTATCATTAACACTTAAATCTGCATCATGAAATGATGAAGAGTCGAAATAAATCAGTACATGGAATGTAGGATATGTAAAATAGCTTAAAGGAAACAACTCACTAAACACTCAACTAAAATAAATACTGAAATAACTCAACTCGAATAAAGCATGCAAATATGAAAGTAAGTCAATGCTTTACAATATATAATAAGTAAATGCAACTCCGTATAAAAGTAATGTTTTCTCTTTTGGGGAGTTTCTCCAACTGACAACCATCACTTTGAGCATCCTAATGATATAACAAACTGGTCTTATTTCCAGAGCCATCGATTACCTTATCAGGGTAAGGGACGCAAACTCATCTCATGGATATAATAAAAGTTTGTATCAGAGACTGAAGTGAGGAGTCTCCTAAACCAACGGCACGATTTTATTCTATTATGGCAGTGTAGTCTATGGAGTTCGAGTTATCTAAACTCTTACCCAAATCAGTGATCAATATTATTCTCAATATATGCTCTAATTTTAATATACTCATATGAGTAAAAATGCTCAAAATAATATCTCATTTAGTTTCATTGGACTTAGCTTAACTCAACTCTTCTCATACTCACTACATTCTCTTTAAAATAGTTATACTTCTCAAACTCAGTAAATGTATTAAATTATAGCTTTTGGTTTCTCAACTCGGTCTCAAGATAAATAATGTATAAATTCTCTAACTCTTTAAGACTTAAAAAACAATTGTACATAAATTAAATAATGTAAAGTTAATATTCAAGTAATATTATATGCTCAAAGCTCCTCTCTCAATTAAGACATGAAAATATATCATTTTTAACTCAAAATATTATATAGTAAAAACAATTATAAATACTCAACTAAGGTTCATGTGAATGTAAGCATGAAAAACAAATTCAAGAATTCAAATTTATAGGAATAATCACAATTGGAATAGTTCAGGGTGTTACAAGAGTTAGAGAATAAGGCACTATAGGCACTCAATAAGTTGAGATTGAGTTGGAGCAAGGCTACAAACATAAGGTTAAAGAACATCAATGAGATAGATAAGTTACGATTGAGGGAATATGAGAGTTTCGCTCTCTACAAAGAAAGAATGACAAGGTATCATGACTGTCGTATTGATAAAAGGGAATTTAGTCCTAAGGAATTGGTTTTGCTGGTCAACTGTAGACTCAAGTTGATTCCAGGCAAGTTGAGGTCAAAATGGTCTGGATCCTTTACTATAGCACGAGTATTTCCACATGGCGCAATTGATCTCGAAGCACAAGATGGTCATAAGTTTAAGGTGAATGGGAAGCATGTGAAGTTATACTTAGGAGATCAGTAAGAGGCAAAGATTGCCAAAGAGATCCAGCTTGCTGAAGTTGAGTAATCAAGTAACCTACATCATCCCACATTATTAAACCAGGTGCTACTGGAGAGGCAACCCATGAATTATAATTATATTAGTAGTATATAGTTTTTTAAAAAAAATTATAGTGTCAAAGTTTGTTGAGTGATTGCAGCAATCCAAAAAAGTAGATACCTTTTCATTAGTAAGGAGTATAACGTGTTTACTTCAAGGGATTTCTCCATAAACAAAGTACGGTGTAGTAAGGAGTTGGAAAAGCTTTGTGCATATTAACTTCAAGGGATTTCATACTTTTTCTTCAAAGTTCCAACTTATATTGTTGAAGTAAGTATTAGAATGGATTAAATTGCTTTAATTCAATTGGGATTGGATGATTACGGTTTGATCAATATGTGAAGAAGTGATGTTGGTTAAGTTTGAATCTGAAATATTGATTTTGGTACAAGATTGGTTCGATTATAGACAGAGCACTGAAAGTTGAGTGAACAAACTATTGAAGGCCGATGATGACACGGAGAAAAAGCACCTTCACAGGCCGTACAACTCTTTACGGACCGTGGGGGTGCCCATGATCCTAACATCCTAAGAATTCTTATAAGTGTAAGCTCACGGGATGTTTCACGAAATTGGAGTTTTTGACGATTTGTGAACCTACACTTAGCAAAAATTCCATCGACGCATGTTCACGGAACCTGTAACTATTAACTGTTCATGAAGGACACCATATATAAAAATCTAAAAAAATAATAAATTTAAAACGTATCAAAAAATAGTTTCTACACTTTTAGTTTACGTGCAATTATTCGATGATAGATTGAGTGGCGACGCTCATAAGGTGAATTGTCACTTTTGTATTATATTTCACAGAGAAAGTTTGAGTATCCGTTCGTGTCGTCATTTAACAAATGTTTCTAATTTATAACATTTTCTCTACAGGTATGTCACGACCCGATCTAGGGCCTAGTTATAACACGAAGACCGAAACCCCGAAGGGCTCCAACCAAGCCTCTTGTACAAATCATAAGCATACATAAGGCAAAGTAAAAGCGGAAACATCATAAGAGAGTCTAAACCATGAATAGTAAATGAAGAATGTCACATGACAATATAGACTCGAAACATTTGTCCTACTAGATGTCTTACATATGAGTATGGGCAGGGGCTAAAACATGTCCCTAGCTCACCCTTACTATGAAACACAACAAAAAAAGTCTTTGAAATAATAACCAGCTCGATGAATAGTCCCCGATAAATAAGGACTCACCACAAACACCATCGGATAGAAAGCTTAACTAGCCACATGGACGAATATGATCTTCAACCTCAACTCCTACATTATGAGACAAGATAGGCAAAAAGTATGCATTAGTACATTGGAATGTACTAAGTATGTAGGCAATGCAACGTATAGAAAACCATGTTTGTACAAATAACCATTCTAAATAGCATGATAGAAGAAGTAGTAAAAATCAAAAGTAGATTTTAAGAAGGATCAATGCATAATAAACCATAAGAGTATCACATAAAGTAAAAGATAGGATTAGTCATTTAAAACATAAAAGAAGGACCATATATATGTGGGGTAGGAACCATAACCAACAATAAGACCATGCAGCTATAATATGGAATCCCAATATTGCCCCTACATCGGAGGAAAGGGGGAAACCACTTGCCAAGGTATACTCCTACATACCTAAGTGGATCCACTAAGCGGTTATGTGAATCGGGTACTCACCCCTAATTCTTAGACTCGGGTACTCACCTCCAAACCTTGATATTTTAGGTACTCACCTCGTAGAGATTTGGATGTTAGCCTCTAATTCCTTTTTATACCTACGGTGGTACGTAGTTATGTAACAAGAGACTTTATATAAGGACCCCTTATTTCGAGTCCCTACCTCAAGTCCACATTCGGTGTTAAGTCAAATCCCACAAAATACATACATAGCATAGAAATTATAATTTAATATATCATAGTCATTATCATAGGTTTGAAATCATATAGTAGCTCATTTTAAAAACGTACTTGTAATATGAGAATTTTCCTTTCATCATTACAATTATACATAAATAGACATAATTCATACTTAGAAATTCATTATCATAGCTTATGCTTGAAATTAGGGTAAGACATTAATGCATGATCAATTGATTTGAAAATCATGAAATTGACTTGAAAACGTGCATAATCAAAAACTTTATATCATCCCACATAATTCATATAGATAATATCATTAGGAAGTATAATTGAAAATACTCATAATTTTCATCATGAACCCTAGAAATCAAAATAGGAGAATTTATTTAAAAAAAACTCTTCAATTTAATGCAATAGCCATCAATTTATATCAAAATAGACTCATAATCATAATTTGAATTAAAATTCATGCAATAGGAATAGTAATCATAAAACCCATAAAATACCATACTTTAATTTGATAGAAAACCTTGAGACATTGATTGGGCTTCATGGATGAAAGAATCCATGAATCAACACCCACATACCTTAAGTAAGACCAAATAATTTGGAATAACTTGAGAGTTTTGATCGAGAGCTTGAGTGAATTTACTTGAAGTCTTCAATGGAGTCCTTGAAAGTCTTTTGTAGAGAGAGAAATATTTAAGTAGGTGAATTGTAGAAGAATGAATAGAATTAGAGGTTTAGGTTAATTTATAGAGTTGAATTAGGTCCTAAAAATGTCTAGGTTCATTAGCTAACAATTTGGGAAAAGTGTAAAACGCCCTTACTAAAAATACAACTCGGCCAAAACCCCTTACCAGGTCCGCGGACTTGGCGCGGACCTTTCTATTTTGTGTATTTTCTTGAAAAATCTATCTTTTGATATACGAGTCCTAAAAATCCACCAAAATTATTTTCATGCAGGTTTTGACCCCCTAATCGATATTCCGAACTCAGATTTTTCCAAAAAGATTAAGGATAAGGCGTTACAAGAGAGGCCTAATCCCAAGGCATTATTAAGGCACTTGTGATAATTTTTGAGGGATGTTACAAGGTATAATGCCTCCAAGAAGGAAGTTAGCATCACCCCGTGATACTCCACAGTCCAAGCTTTCCAACTCACCTTTTGATAAATCAGCTAATACATTTGATGAGGAGTAGAGAAGTGGGTCCTCCAGTGGGCCTGAGGTTCAATAAAGCATAATCATTTCCCTAAATTCACGCCGTACCACAAGAGGAAAGGTGTATTTGAGCCTAAAACTGCTTTGTTCAAGTCTGAAGAGAAGGCAGTCGATGCGGGTAATGAGGAGCATTCTGAAGAGGAAAAGCCCGGGGACAATGAAAGCGCCTTGGTAGTGATGAAGAGGCAAAAGAGGATATCATCAAGGAGCTCTCCACTGAAAAAGAATCTGATCCCGTTTCTGACCGTCAGCTTATTGATTTTCTGCGAACAGGTGGTCATCGCCTGGGTTAAGGGAAATCTTTGACTATGGAAACTCTAAAAAGTCTATTGCCATCAAAAAAAGGGCTATTATACCATATATTGGATCATCAGCAACAATCTTATAGTGATACCTCAAATTAAGGAGTTGTTCAAGAAGCACCAGATTGAGTGGATGATTAAACCCCAAAGGTGTTATGGTCAGCGGCTCACTCAAAAATTCTACGCCGTCTATGAGGCCACGATGCTAAATTCCATCAAGAATGAATTTTCAAAGAAGAAGAAGAAGAAAATGGATATGAAGTTTTCACCACTAGATCTTCTCCAAATGTGGGGTGTGAATGTTCGTATATCAGAGGCCACAATCCTCAAACTCTTACATAGAGAAGAGTTTAAAACACCGCCAATGACTTGGTTATATGAACACCTATACTTTTTGGTCACAAGAGAGGAAAGAATGGAGGATCCCACTGAGCGGACGAATATTTTGAAATGGATAGCATAGATAATCGCTATTAAGGGAGCTGAAGAACCTTGGGTGACCAACCCAAGACACTTAATCACTAAGGCCTCCCTCTAATTCACAACCAAGTTCTTATTGGACATTCTCTGTTCTTGTTTGAGGTCGACCATTAATGACAACACCCTTCACCCGGCAAAAGTGTCACTAATAGCTTGTATCATGTCTAGCTATTATCCCAATAGGTTCGGTTGATAGCGACCGAAATTAAGGACCAGTTATTAAATAAAAAATTTGTAATACCTTTTCCATGCTTGATCCGGATGCTGTGTGAACACATTGGGGTCATGCTGAGCTATTTCTTTGATCGTTGAACCACTATCACCAATTCTACAAATGCAGGATTGATCAAAGAAGTAGAGAACCTATTGTACAAAGCCACAATAACTCAGTCTGCACTTCCCATACCTATCACTCTAGACCCACAACCTGTCACACTATCTTTAAAGTGGGTTTCTACTGATCCACCTACTGATGAGGACATTGAGCAGCCTAAGGGTTAAAGAAGGCCAACGACTTCGACTCCTACTGCCATGAGTATATTAGTCACAGTTCCCTATGCCTTTCTTGAAAAATTGGTGATCGATCAATGTCAGACTAGGGCACTGCTTAACCAAGTCATCGAGCGACTACTAAGGGTAGTCCAAGAGAAGGTCCAGGTGGTAGAGAAAAGACATCATAGTGAGAAATGATAGGAGATTAGTGTCATGCAAGGGAGGGTAGACGGCTTGGAGACACATCTCACTGATCGGATAGATAGTCTAAGAAGACTTGAGGCAGACTCGATGTGTTCACAGCTTGCGGCAATTAAAGAAGATCTAGAAAAGTTGAAAGAAAATTTAGTCATGGTTTCCCCTCTACTCGCTACCGATGTATTCATGTAGTTATTTACCACTCATTCAGAGCCGAACAGGTTGGATGAGGTTTGGGGGTAGATCTCGCACTCGAACTAGCAAAGATGGACAAGAAACACTGAGCTACCTTTAATGATATATCAAAAGAAGAGGGAAAGAGGTTATGAAAGGCTATAAGGGAATCAACAAGGGCAAAAAGAGAAAGAGAAGAAATAATAGCAGTAGCAAATCGAGGCCCCAAGGTTTGGGGCTTTAGCTAGTGGAGTAGCCCCGGCCCAGTCTACCAAGACTCCTCATGTTGGGGTTCCTGAAGGCACACCCACTATTTCTATGGGTGATGATCCTTTAGGAGAGCCCACATGATTTAGCACACTGGCCACCACCAGTGCCATTCCAGACAAACCGAGTGATGCTTAAGGCATCACACATATGATCATCCCCCCTATATTATATAAGAACCCTAAAGTTACAAAGTCAAGCAAAAGTGAATTTAATGATATTTAGGAATTCCTCAAGTTTACAGTGTGTCTACGACTCGTAGGGATCTTTACGGGTCATATAAACGACTCGTGAAAGTGATTTTGGAGCTGGGAACTTCGATCAGTGAAGAAGAAAACTCTATAAGTCATTTGATGACTCGTGAGCAAGTCTACGACTCGTAGAAACCATTCGTAGTACAAGGTTTGAATACCTGCAACTAATGAACCTTAATACTTCATCTACGACTCAATAGGATGAGTCGTATAGAAACTTCAGAGACCCTCTAAAGTTTCAGGTTTTCAGACCTACAAGATGAGTCAATTTGATGACTAATAACTCTAACAACGAGTCATAATCACGACTCATAGAAGTAAATTTAGAGACCTAATTTTCAGGTCTTTTCCAAAGCCTGCAGGATAAGTCGTCTTGATGACTTGTCTCTACTTCTACGAGTCATAGAAGACCTTCTGTAGGTCCAAATTTTAGAATTTAATGAAGGGTATTCATGTTATTTCCCAAGTTCGGTTCAATATATCTAGATATTTTTATGGCCAAGTTCAAGTCTATGTATACCTATTTCTTTGGAATTACCTCATTCTAAATCATTCATCCAAATTCTACCAAGGCAAGAACACAATTTCTATCAAGGTTCTTCTCCAAACTTCAAGCTAGGGTTTTAGATTTTCATTAAGGTTTCTTCTCCATTTCTAAGTGATTTCAACGAAGGTATGTAGGGATTAATCCATGGTCCCTTTTCACCTATGGAGTCCTAAGGTTTTCATTCAAAATCTCATTAATTTCAATTGAATTTGTAACCCTAATTATATGAATTGCATTGGGCTGCTTCAATTGTATTTTTTTGTCATTATAAATAATCATTACAAGTATGTTTCTCCATGAATTATATGATTCCAAGTTGAATAATGGTTTCCCATGCATGAAGCTATGTTAATGATGATATTATGAAGTATGATGATATAGTTTAATGATTTCAAATATTTTCATAGTTTTTTATCCAAATTGATTATGTATATGAGTTTTATTCTAAATTTAAGTATCTCTCATGATTATGGATTTCAATTATGATGAATTTATGATAATCATGCAAGTTATGATAAAGAGTGACTTGAGATCCTAGAATGTGACTCAAGACTCTATTGAAAGAGGTGACTCAAGACCCTTTATGGGTGACTTGAGATATTTAATGAGCTATTTCTATGAACATGTTATGAAGTATGACTATGAGAAGCTATGGATTATGCAAGTATGATTAGGTACTATGATTATGATTATGATATGTACTCCATGGGTTGATATACTTAGCACCGAGTGTACTTTGAGGTGGGGGGTCGACCTAAGCCCTAGTATAAATCTCTAGTCTCTTAAACTACTTTGCCACTGTAGGATTGGCAATATGGCCTAGTTAGTGGGTTCACATATAGCTTGATGATGAAAATGATTAGACGGAGCCTACCTTGGCAGGTAGCCTCCCCCTTTCTCGATTTAGAGATCATCGAATTTCATGTTATAGCTTTACGGTTATCTCCCACACATGTATATGATTCTTATGTTTTTGTACTATTTCAACTATGTTCCTTAAATGATTTGATCATTATGGTTCTCTCACGACTTTACTTACCCTTTTATGATATATGTTATTTGATCATTGTATCCTATGATTTATATTGCATGTCATACCCACATACTTAGTACATTCAAACATACTAATGCATACTTGTTGCCTACATTGTCTCATAATGTAGGGGTTGAGGTTGAGGATCATATCCATACATGTGGCTAGTTGAGCTTTCTCATCGATGAAGTTGTGGTGAGTCCTCATCTATCTAGGACTAGTTATAAGTTGTTGTTTCTTACTTCAAAATACTTTTTTATGTTCCAATTTGAGGTGAGCTAGGGACATGTCTTAGCCCCCGCCCATTTTTCGTTATTAGAGGCATTCATTGGATAAAACATGTAGCGTCTATGTGATCAGATTACATTCTTTTTTATGCTTTATGTTAGACTCTTTCTTATGCTATGTTCCTCTTTACTTTATCTTATGCATGCTTTATGATATGTCAAGAGACTTGGTTGGAGCCCTCCAGGGTTTCGATCATTGTGTTATGACTAGGCCCTAGGTCGGGTTGTGACATATTATTATTATGATTTTTTTGGAATGCATTAAGGACAATGCATAATTATTTTATTGGGGGTGGGGCATCCTGTCCACTTAGAAGTTTTTCTTGCCATGTTTATTTTCTCTCAAGTGTAGTATCTAGTAAAACTGGCATGTTTAGGTTGTTTTATGTGTTTGTGTAAATACATAAAGTCTTCGAGTAAAATTTTTACCCTGTATGAAATTTTAAATGTGTTATGTGTTGTGTACCCTTACTATGAAAAATCGACTTGGTAGGATCCTTGCATGATATTTTATATATTGACATGTTGATCATTTTCTTTCTAGTTCATGAATGTGTTGATTAGGGCTAAACAATGTAGATTACGTTCCATGAGTGAGTGAGCTACATTTTTTAGTTCTTAATTTGTATATATAAGCTAGAACTTGCTTGGTTACTCTCATTGAAACTGTTGAATAGCTTTGTTAGGAGAGAATTGTAGGTCATTTTTTTGATAGTCCACTCTAGCCTAAATGTTTACCAAATGGAAAGAATTAATCCCTTGAAACTATGTTTGAGCCTGAAATATTTCTTTGATTACCCAATTTACCTTTTCTCTGTTGCTTTGATCACTTAGGATATCCATGGTTCCTCCGAGGGCACGATGTTGCAACTCAGGTCAAAAGCCTAAGTTAAGGGTGGCTAGAAGATTTAGGAGTAACATTGTTGGTATGAATAGAATGAAGTGTGAAAAGAAAATATACTCAAGGTAAGGTGTGTGCAGTTGTATATAAAATAAAAATAATAGTGTTAAAAAAGGGGAGAGAGAGAGAGAAGAAGAAATAAAGAAAGAAAGAAAGAAAATAAAAGCAAAATCGACACCACATCTGAGCTATAAAGAAAAGGGCGAAGAAAAGGAGAAAAAAAGAATGAAAGTTAGGTTTCTGTGAAAAAACGAACAAAAATGTAGTGCCAAGGAGGGTTAGTCACTTATATACTAAATATATCCTACCATATCCTGAGCCTACGTTAAGAGCTAAGAAAGTCCTATAGTGATCCTAAATGAGCTATTTGAAAGTAATGTATAAAATAAGGGCAAGCCTATGTTCTGTATGTGTTCATAATTTGAACTTTTTTTGAAGTGTGAGTGAAGTTGTATCATTCTTTGTTTTACTTAAATATGCTATGAGAGAGACTTTTTCGTGGTGAGGGCACTATAATCACATTATTTAATTGCTAAGTTGACTAAAAAATTATCGTTTGCCCTATCATGTTTGACTGTGAGTAGTGGAATATCACCAATGGATCCTTGTAGGTTAGTTTGAATGGTTTGGGTATTGAATAATCGGTTTGATAAAAAATGAGAAGCGGTAGTAACTATGACTGTGTGTGGTTTATGTACATCTTCTAGGATCTTTTGTATTTGTACGTTGTTGTTTGTGTTTAGTTTTCATTGCTTAAGGACAAACAAAGTTTCTAAGTTAAGAGTGTTGATGTATTGCAATTTTACAACACTTTCGACACTCAAAACAATGAATTATCATGAGTTCTAAGCATGTTTTTGTAGATATGATGTATTTTTGTGTTAATGTGCATGAAAATTAAGTTGAGCACTTGAAAGAGAAAAAATTTTAAAATGAACTAAAGTTGGGGAGGTATACGAGACCCTCCACGAGCCGTGAAGACTTATATGACCCGTGGACTTTCCCGTTAAAGATGTACTGTGAAGTCTGTGAAGTTCAAGAAGTTTCTAAGGAAATTGACACAAGACCATATATGGTCCATAAAAGTTTACACAGCTCATGAATAGATCCGTGAAAGGTAACACAGGAAATCATGAAGGGACTTATATGAGACCCTCCACGGGCCGTGAAGATCAGTACGGCTTGTGAAGATGCCCATGGAGGAAAGATAACCAAAATCACTGAGAGACTAAGTTAAAGATCATGGGCACCTGTGCGGCCCATGAATCTCAATATGAATTGTCAAAGTGGGTCATTAACCAATGCCGACTTAATTTTTCCTATTTTGCTTAAGATTTGGTTTGTATCTATAAATAGTCCATGATAGGGTTTATTGTTTGGTTGCGCAATTTTGAGCACTATTCGCACATTGAACATTGTATTGAGTTTTTGTGAACAACTTTTCAAGTCCATGATAGGGTTTATTGTTTCATTATTCTTACATTATTTCAAGATTAGTTGCTTAATTATTGTAGGTTATTGTTACATGAATTCTACACAAATCCATGATATCTTTCTTACTATTATGAGTATCTAAACTCCATAACTAGGGTTGTTGGAACCATGACAGAATAATACAATAGGCAAAGTATAAGTAATTCTCAATCAATGAATTAGCATGCATTGTTTTTATCTTCATTTTAATTTATATTTAATGAATACACGCCTTAAAACTTGCTTGAATTCGATACTTTCTTGGGAGAGAGGTAGTGATAGGAAAAGATAACTACAACCGAGATACGAAGTTATAAACCTTTGTCTAAATACTTAAGCCTAGCAATGAATAATCTTTTGAGGTCAAAAGCAAGGGTTAGTTAGTCATACATTCTAAGATCGAGAGGTAAAGACTGAAATTCATCTAATATGTGTGGAAGGCATTTAGGTGTACCTAACTTGTTAGATTTTTCATGATATGCATTGAAACGAGATCACTGACATAATGTGCCTACTAAGTTCAATGTCATAGGAAATACATTCCTAGCTACTTTCTCATATTAATTACAACTCTAAGTTTATTTTACTCTGTTGTTGCAAACACAATTACTAATTACTAAATTAAACATAAAACTCCAGTTCACTTTATGCATTTTTATTTTTAGAAAATATTGATCACAATTGAACATAAGTGGTACTAGACTTATTTCCTTTACATTTCTTATGTGATCGACCCCAACCTAGTTGGATTCTATATTTGACAGCGACCGCTTTATACTTCTTAATTGAAGTGTAAGTTTGGTGTATCACCTTTATAACTTTAAAACCAAAAAACCAACTTCTTTGAATCTCAAGTATGGGGCTATCTTATGGCACTTAATACTTTCTACGGTTCATAGGACCTCTCGTCAAACATAACTTTAGCTACAGGAATGTTCCAATTTCTCAGGATCTTCATATGATCCCTATCTACAGACTGTAGGACCTTACATGGTTTGTAGATGCCACTCAGAGCTCAAACTCAAACTTAGCATATTTTCCCCAACTTTAGGGCATCACCTACGAAGCCCTCCTATGAATCGTAAGTCTTCCTACAGTCCGTAGGCTGGCTCATAGAAGCCTGCAACAACAACATTCCTGCAACATTTTTCCTTCAATTTCAAAATTCCAACTTCCGAGATCTTACAATATCTCCTCCTTAGGAACATTCTTCCTTGAATGGGACTCAATCTAGCATGAATAGAGTAGGAAAAGAAATCTAACAAACCAACATGAATGAAAAACACATCAAAATGCATAAAAACTAAGGAGTAATTAACCCCAAGCTAAAGCATGGCTTTAAAACCGATTTCACAAACATGCATGTATATGGAAACATGAGAATAACTAAGATACATGAATCTAAAAGAGTAAATATGAGGAAACTGATTCCTTAAGATGAAACTGAGTAGAGGGAAAGAGATGAGGATAACGTGACATCATATCGGCTTTGACCTCCCATGTACCACCCTCAACTAGTTGTTTCCGCCAAAGAACTTTAACAGAAATAACTTCTTTATTCCTCTACTTCCGGACTTGACCATCAAGAATCTTAACCGGAACCTCTTCATAAGATAGACTTTCTTTCACACCAAAACTCTCTAATGGAACAATACAAGTAGGATCACCAATACATTTTTTCAACAAAGAGACATGAAACACTGGATGCACCAATGCAAATTCTGAAGGCAAGTCCAACTCATAATCCACCTTACCGACACGCCTCAAAATCTAATATAGGCCTACATAATAGGTACTAAACTTCCCTTTCTAGCCAAAATGCATTACACCCTTCGTAGGTGAGATTTTTAAGTAAACTCAATCAATAACTTCAAACTCGAGATCTCTTCTCCACATATCCGAATAGGATTTCTATCAACTTTAGGCAGTCTTCAATCTCTCTATATTGAGTCAAACTTTCTCCATAGCTTCAAAAACTAACCTGGGCCCTATCAAAGGGGCCTTGTCAATCTAAAACCATCCTAGGAAATCTACATCTCCTACCATAACGAGCCTCCAATGAATCCATTTGAACATTTGAATGATAGCTATTGTTGTAGGCAAACTCAATCAATAGAAGATGATCATCCCAATTACCTTTGAAGTCGATCACACAAGCTCTCAACATATCCTCTATGGTCTGAATAGTCCGATTGGCTTGACCATCGGTCTGAGGGTGAAAAGTTGTACAGCTTAACTTGAGTACCAAGACCTTTTTGAAATGATCCCCAAAACTGAGAAGTAAACTTAGTACATCTACCTGAAATGATGGATAATAGAACATCATGTAACTTAACCAACTCCCAAAAATCATAATCTTTGGCTGAATTATAAATCTTAATGGGAAAAAAATACGGTGACTTAGTCATTCGGTCCACAACAACCCAAATTGATTCATGTTTCCTATGAGTATGAGGCAAACCCGTGATGAAGTCCATATTCAAATCTTGCCACTTCCAAGTAGGAATCTCAATATCATTAGATAAACCTCCCATTTTTTTATGTTCAAACTTCACTTGTTGAGAATTAAGACACTTAGCTACAAACTCCGAAATATCCTTCTTCATGTCATTCCACCAATAAACTTCCCTCAAATAACGATATATCTTGGTTGATCCTGGATGAATAGAATACCGAGAACTATGAGCTTTGGACAATATCATTTCTCTCAAGCCATCAATATCGGAAATATATAATCGACCTTGATAATAAAGAACACCTTCTTTTCCTTAGGAGAAATCCTCAATGTCTTTTTTGGAAACCGCTTTCTTCAATTCAACCAAAGTTGGATCACTATCTTGGTTTTCCTTTATATTTGACACAAGAGATAATTCAGAGCCATTTTGCACAAACCCTCTTCAAAAACAACCAAACAAATATCCAAATGAGATATTCTATGCAGATCACAAACTAATTCCTTTTTTTCATCCTCAACAAGGGAAACGCTATTGGTGGACAATCTACTAAGAACATTGGCAACCACATTCTCCTTTCCTGAATGATAAGAACACTCATGCAATAATTTTTCAACAGCTCAAGCCATAGCTTTTGTTAAAGGTTCAAATCTATTTATTTAAACATATATTGTAAACTCTTATAATTGGTGAATATATCCACATGAACACCATAGAGATTGTATCTCCAAATCTTCAAACCAAACACCACTGCCGTTAACTCCAAATTATGAGTCGGATAGTTCTTTTCATGAACCTTAAGTTGCCTAAAAGCATAGGCTATCATCCTACCTTACCATTTTGCATCAGCACACAATAATGGCTAATCCTCGAGGCATCTCAAGACACAACAAACCCATTGGATTATTCTAATAAAGTCAATAGTGGGGCGAAAGTAAGTCGATCTTTCAACTCTTGGAAACTCTTCTCACATGCTTTGGACCTAGAATTTCACCTTCTTTAAAGTCCACATAGTGAAAGGTCAAGCAATAGAGGAAAACTTTTCCAAAAATCATCTATAGTAACCGCCTAAACCCAAGAAACTCTAAATATCTGACAGAGAAAGAATTCTAGTTCAATTCTTAACCGCCAGGTCTTCTTAGGATCAACTCAAATACCATCACCAAAAATAATATGGCCAAGGAATGCAACCGACCTCAAACAAAACTCACACTTGCTAAACATAGCATATAATTGATAATCCTTGAGAACTTATAAAACAATTCTCAAATAATCGGCATACTCATCCTCACTTCAAGAATAGACCAAAATATCATCTATGGACTCAATAACGAGCATATCCAAATATTGCTTGAACATCTTGTTCACTAATTCCAGAAAAGCTGCAGGAGCATTTGTTAATCCAAAATACATAACCAAAAATTAAAAGTGGCCATCTCGAGTTCTAAAAGCCACCTTTTCAATGTCACATTCCCTCACACTAATCTAATAATAACCCAATCGAACATCAATCTTGGAAAAGAAGCTAGAACCTTGAAGTTGATCGAACAACTTATCAATCCTTGGGATGGGATACTTATTCTTCAAGGTGACCTTGTTCAACTATCAATAATCAATGTACATACGAAGGGAACTATCTTTCTTGCATACAAAGAGAACCAGAGCACCCCATAGAGATATACTCGATCTAATGAAACTCGTATTCAATAGGTCTTTTAACTGATCATTCAACTCCTTAAGTTCTAGTGCATCGACTCTATAAGGAAGGATATAGATAGGTTAGGTATCTAAGAGAAGATCAATACCAAAGTCTACTTTCCTTTCAGGGCAATACTTGGAAAATCATCAAGAAATATTTCTGAAAACTCATTCAAAATATAAACAAACTCAAGAGTAGGGGTTTCAAAATTCGTAACCCTAACCCATACTAAATGATAAATGCTACCTTTGGAAATTATTTTATGAGCTTTAAGGTATAAGATAAACTGACCCTTAACCACAGAATTACTATCTATCCACTTTAAGATTGGTCTATTCAGAAACTAAAACTGCAATCAATGGAGGAATAACATGCATGAAGTCAATCCATACCAAGAATGATATCAAAGTCAAGTCATATCAAGCTCTACAAGATCAGCTGAGGTGATTTTGTGAAAAACTAAGAACGAGAAATTTCTATAGACTCGTTTAGCTAAAACTAAATCATCAACAAGAGTATAGACTGAAAAAGTCTCTAACAAGATTTCGAAACTAACATCAAACTTCATAGCAAGATAAAGAGTTGGAAGAAAGATCTTCTACTAGATCTAACAAAGAATAAACATCAAACTAAGACTCGTGACATACCAACTACCATATTTGGAGAATCATCCAAATCATATCGAGTTTGAAGAGCATAAATCTTTTTCTGACATTAACTACCACCAGAACTTAATGAAGTACCTTTCTAAGTCAGGCGACCCAAAGAAGTAGCCTGAGTCTGCTGACGAACCTCTCTACCATTGTTAGCAATCAAGCAAAGGAAAATCTCTCATCTTGATTCCAATCATACCACATCCAAAGAAATCATTTGTACCAGCTAAGCATCTCCCCAAATGACTCTTGTCATATTTCTGGCAAGTGGGAAAAGTCTGACCATTAGAAGCTCCTCCTTGAGTCTTAGAATTAGAAACCCTATATTTTGTTGAACTTTTGAACCCGAGAACCAAAAGAATTCTGATCGGGGAACCTTTGTCGAAACTGAGAACGGCCTCTATTATCAAACCTCGAATATGAAAATTCAACATTGTCAGTCCTTTCCCTCTTAGACTCTCGTCCTTTTCCTTAAGATTTTCCTCTTCAATTTGTTCGGCATGAGTCATCAACCTTGATATATCCATCGCTTTAATACACATTGTGGTCTACATTCCCTAACAACCATATTTGAAATACCGGACACAAACTTTCTCATACGAGCTCTAGAATCAGCCACCAAAGATGGAGCATACTTGAAAAATTATGTGTACTTCAAAGCATACTCCCTCACACTCATATTGACTTTCCTCAAATTTATTAAATCATGCACTTTATCCTCTCTACACTCAAGGGGAAAGAAGTGTTCTAGAAAAATATCTTTGAACTTGCCCCAATCAAAAGGACCCTCACTCATAGCTCTCTCCTCCTTCCATTGGTTAAAGCCAAACTTAAGTCACTCCCTTCAATTGATAAGTGGACAAATCTTCCTTCTCCACTAGAGTCACGATCATGATATCAACAATTGTTTTGAATCCCCTTAATAAACTCTATTGGATCCTCGTCCACCTTTGAACCATTAAATTTTGGATGATTTATGTTTGTGAAGTTGTGAACACTTGTAGCCATCATACCCACATTTGGGTTCATGGGAGCTACCACTTCTTGATTGGCTTGTGCCGCCATACCTTGGAAAGCACTTGAAAAGCATCCCTAAATTTGGTATTAGAGATATTATGATCCAAGCTAGACCCTAGATGTGACATGACATTTAGGATCTTAAGATACTCTAAACAAGCTTTTTAGCATATATAGCATGACATAGAATAACATGAAACCAAGAGAAATCTTAAATACGGAAGATAAGTCTCAAAACATAGAATTCTCGATAAAAGAGAATTCAAAACATAACCTATGGAAAGAACATAATCATACTAATCTAGTCTGACAATGCCTCTACTAAAATAGACGAGGTCGTAGGACAATCCTAGCTCACCCAAACATAAAAAAGGGAAATACGTCTGAAAAATAAAAACACATAGTGGGTGCACCCTCGAATCATGAGGACTCACCAAAATAAGCAATATTCTCTCAAATATGTACTATCCATGAGAATGGGAAGGTGCATCGTTACCTATATTATGAAATAATATAGGCAAATGCATGTGTCTGTATGAAATCAATTGAAAATCATGTATTTTAGTAAATTCATACATAAAAAAGTAGAGTAACATCAAATTAATCAAAATAAAAAGGACCCATAAAGAATTGACATAAAACCCCAATTGAATTCGGTGAAATTGAATTTGAAGAATTGAGATCCTTTATGATCCAATGGATGAAAGGAATCCATTGGTAAATTCGCACATACCTTGATAATCAAAGCCCTAATGCAAGCTCTAACCATGAAAACTTGAACTTGACCTTGAAACCCTAGCTTTGTCTTGGAGAAGAAACTTTGGAGAGAATTCCTTAGAACCTTAGATGATTTTGAGGGAATTACAAGGAATGGGGAGTGTTTGAAGGGTTTGGGTAGTTATAGGTCATCCAATTTAACCCAAAACAACATAGTTTAGGAGTTAAGAGGGTAGAAAATGTCTAAAATAACCCTGAATAAAATCTACCAAAATGATCCTACAAACAGGACCTCCAGTTCATAGAACGTTCTACAAGTTTTCAAACACCTCCGTAGAAAGCCATGTCCAAAATTAGAGGCTACTGGAATTGTATCAAAATCCAACGACCCTTATCCTATGGGTTGTAGAATGTCCTATGAGTCATAAAATAAGCCCGGAGGACTCGTGTACAAGAACAAGAGCTACTAGAATTGTCGTCAACCTTATGAACCTGGTCTACACGTAGTAGAAATCTCGACGGGTTGTCAAAGTGGTTTGTAGAATCAAAAATAACTTCCAAGTCTCTGAAGTTTTCCCTACAGTTGTTTCCTACAGAACGTAGGTTGATCTACAAATTGTAGACACCATTCTTCCAGTTGTACATTAAAACCAACTCTCTGATTCTCAACCTACGAGCCTTCCTACTATTGGTAGGTCATTCTACAGCCCGTCATGTGGGCTCACCCAAATTCTCTGAAATATTACCAAGTGCCTGGGCTACCTATGATTGCCTTCCTACAACTTATAGGTCTTTATACGGCCTGTAGGTCAGCTCGTAGAATCCTACACATGTTCAAATTCTACAACTTTTCCTTTTGTTTGATTTCTAACTTCTAGGTCTTACAGTATATTCCCCTTAGGAATGTTTTTCCTCAAATGGTACTCAAGATAACATGAATAGAGTAAGAAAAGAGATATAACAACAAAAAATGAATCCAACAACAAATAAAAATGCACAAACCAAGGAGTAATCAATCCCAAGCTAAAACATGACATAAAATCGATTTCGTGAACATACATGCATACGAAAACATGAGAGTGACTTAAATGCATGAATCGAAGGAGGGAACATGAAGAAACTAAAAACCTCAAGCTGGGATGGAGTTAAAGGGATGAGGATAACGAGACATCATGTGAGATTCGTATTCCCATGTAGCATTCTCAACTAGATGGATCCTTCAAAGAACTTTAACGGAAGTTATTTTTTTATTCATCAACTTTTGGGCTTGATGATCTAAAATCTCAATCTGTACCTTTTCATAAGATAGACTCTCTTTCACACCAACGTTGTCCAAAGTCATGATAGAAGTAGGATCACCAATACACCTCTTCAATAAGGATACATGAAACACCGGATGCACTGATACCAACTTTGAAGAAAATCCAACTCATAAGCTACTTTGCCAAAGCATCTCAAAACCTAATATGGGCCTACATAAAGGGGAATAAGCTTCCCTTTCTTATCAAAATGCATCACACCCTTCATAGGTGAGATTTTCAAGTAAACTCAATTATCGACATCAAATTTAACCTCTTTTCTTCTCACATCTGAATAAGACTTTGGCCGGCATTGGGCAATTTTCAACCTCTCTCTAATGAGTTGAACTTTATCCATAGATTCACTAACTAACCCAGTCCCTATCAAAGTGACCTCTCCAACCTCAAACCACCAGATAGGAGATCTAAAACTCTTACCATACAATGCCTCAAATGGAGCCATTAAAATACTCGAATGATAACTGTTGTTACAAGCAAACTCAATTAATGGAAAACGATCAACCCAATTTCCTTTGAAGTCGATCACACAAGCCATCAGCATATTTTCCAAATTCTGAATAGTTTATTCATCTTGACTATCAGCTTAATAGTCTATTAAGCTTAACTTAAGCAACAAGACCCTTCTGAAATGATCTCTAAAATTAAGAAGTAAACTGAGTACCTCAATCTAAAATGATAGACAATGGAACCCGATGAAGCTTAACCAACTCTCGAATGTAAAGCTTAGCATAATCCTTGATTAAATATAAAGTCTTAACAAAAAGAAAATGCATCGACATAGTCATTCAGTCCACGACAACCCAAATCCAGTCATGTTATCTATGAGCACGAGGCAAATCCATAATGAAGTCCATATTCAAGACTTCCCACTTTCAAGTAGGAATCTCAATATATTGAGCTAAACCTCCTATTTTTTTATGCTCAACCTTCACTTGCTGACAGTTAGGACACTTAGTCACAAACTCAACAATATCCTTCTTCAAGACATTCCACAACTAAACCTCCCTTAAATCATGATACATCTTGGTGGATCCTAGGTGAATATAATATCAGGAACTATGAGCTTCGAACAATGCCAATTCCCTTAAGTCACCAACATTGGGAACAAATAGTCGGCCTTGATAATGAAGCACGCCATCTCCCACTTGAGAGAAAGCCTTAAAGGCTTTTTTAGAAACTAATTTCTTCAATTTAACCAAATCCAAATCCTTATATTGCTTTGGTTTCACATCCGATACAAGGGATGATTTTGATTCATTTTGAACAACAACATCACCATCCTCGGAATCAACCAAATAAAGACCCAAATGAGCTAGTCTATGCATAATGTGAACTAACTCCTTCTTCAAATCCTCAAAATGGGAAATATTATTCATGGGTAATCTGCTAAGATCATTTGCAACCACATTTGCCTTCCCCAATGGTAGAAAACACTAATTCATAATATTTAAACAACCCAAGTCATCTCCTTTGCCGAAGGTTCAAATCCTTTTGTTGAACACATATTGAAAACTCTTATGATTGATGAATACATAAACATGAACACCATAGAGATAGTGTCTCCAAATCTTCAAAGCAAACACCATCGCCTCTAACTCCAAGTCATGAGTCAAAAAGTTCTTTTCATGCACATTAAGATGCCTAGAAGCATAGGCTATCAGTTTATCATTTTTCATCAACACACATCCAAGACCAGGTCTCGAGACATCATAATGCACAATAAAACCATTAGACAATTTTGATAAAGTGAAAATTAGGACTGAACTAAGTCGATCTTTCAACTCTTAGAAACTCTTCTCATATGGTTTGGACCATTGGAATTTCACCTTCTTTTGAGTCGAAGGTAAAACAATAGGGGATAATCCTTCAAAAAATAGTCTATAATAACAAGCTAAACTCAAGAAACTTCGAATGTCTGGAGGAGAAAGAGGTCTATCCAATTCTTAACCACCTCGATCTTCTTCGGATCAACTTGAATTCCATCACCAGAGAAAATATGGCCAAGGAAGTCCACTAACCTCAACCAAAACTCAAATTTTCTAAACTTAGCAAACAACTGACAATTCTTGAGAACTTTAAAGAAAATTCTCAAATGATCGGCATGATCATCCTCACTCCGAGAATAGATCAATATATCATCAATGAATACAATGATGAACATATTCAAATATTGCTTGAATACCCTATTCATCAAATCCATAAAATCTATAGGAGCATTTGTTAGTTCAAAAGACATAACCAAAATTTCAAAGTGACCATACCGAGTTCTGAAAGTCATGTTTGAAATGTCACATTCTCTCACTCAAAGCTGATGATAGCTCAATCGAAGATCTATCTATGAGAAATATTTACACCTTGGAGTTGATCGAACAAGTTATCAATCCTTTGGATGGGATACTTATTCTTGATTGTAATCTTGTTCAACTATCAATAATCAATACACATACGAAGAGAACCATCATTCTTTCGAACAAAGAGGACCAAAGCACCCCATGGAGAGATACTTGACGTGATGAATCCCTCATCCAATAAGTCCTTTAATTGATCATTCAACTCTTTAATTTCCACTGGAGTCATTCTATAAGGAGGGATAGAGTTAGGCTAGCTATTGGGAATAAGATCAATACCAAATTCTATTTACCTTTCAGGAGGGATACCCGAAAAAGGATTGCAAAATACTTCCAGAAACTCAATCACCACAGAACTAGACTCAAGAGTAGGGGCTTCGAATATTTTATCCCTATCCCATACTAGATGATAGATACAATCCTTAGAAATTATTTTCTGAGATTTAAGGCATGCGATAAACTGAACCTTAAACACAAAATTACTACCCTTTTATTCTAAGACTGACTCATTAGAAAACTGAAACTTAACCACTATGGTTCTACAATCAATAGAAACATAACATGCATGAAGCCAATACATATATAAAATTTTGATATCAAGCTCAGCAAGATCAACTGAGGGGACTTTATGAAAAATTAAGACCGGATAATTTCTATAGACCCACTTGGCCAAAACCAAATCACCAATAGGAGTATACACTGAGAAGGCATCTAACAAGACTTCGAGATAAACATCAAATTTCATATCAAGATAAGGAGTAACAAAGGAAATATTTTCTCCCAGATTTAGCAAAGCATAAACATTAAACTAAAAGACTTATAACATATCGATAACCATATTCGGAGAATCCTCCAACTCCAATCGAGTCTAAAGAGAATAGAATTTTTTTCTGGCATTTACCACCACCAGAACCTGACGAAGTACCCTGCTGAGGACGATCGAAAGCAGTCTGAGTCTAAGGTCGACCATATCCACCTATACCAACACCCGAAGAACAATCTCTTTCCCTATGAACCGTCTTGCCACAACCAAAACAAGAATAAGAACCCATCAAATAATCTCCTCGGTGGTTCTTCCCACACTTCCTACATGAGGAGATACTAATTTGTGTGTGTCCTGAAATTTTTCTGAATCTAAGGGACACACATCCCTAGATCTCTCACTTTTCCATTGGTCAAACCTAATTTGGGACACCCCATTCAATTGATAAATGGCCAAACTGCCTTTTCAACAGGAGTCACCCCATTTATGTCAAAAAAATTTGGATACCCTTTATGAACTCTTGTGGATCCTCATTCACCTTTAAATCATGGAAGGCGAGACCCATCGGTGGCCCCCTAAAGTTGGCATCAACTTTCACTTAGATACCTAAATCAGGAGATGTTCATTTTAGACACCTCAAGTAAGGGTCGACTGTGTCATCTTGACACTTTTTTGATAATCATCAAAATATATTAAGTATGTGTATTACACTCGTCTGATATGTCAAAAGCAGCGAATTAAATAAAGACATGTGGCATATATATATCAAAAATAATTATTAAATAATAACTTTTGAATAGAAAAATGACCAATAATTTGATGACACGTGGTATTTTTTATCCAAAAAAAATAAAATTAACAACTATTAACCTCTACCCACTCCGCCGTCATCTTCTCCAACCCCTTCCTCACCCTATCATCATCTTCTCCAACCCCACCCACCCCAACCCCTCCCCCACCCCACCAGATCTTTTTTTCCTCTAACACCCACCCAACACTATCCATATCATCTAAAGAGGAAAATATAGAGCTATAATGGCAAACAAAAATATAAATCAAATTAGGTCAAAAAATCCGACGAACCTCCATTTTTTCCAGCAAGATTAATACAAATCTAAAATTACTCACTAATTAACCCCCATCCCCATACCCTATCAGTGGTCTTCCAACACCACCCACTCAGCCGTCATCTTCTCCAAAATCGATATGCTTTGTTGTTTGAGTTTTTTTTTTTGGAAGATGGTTAAGTCGCCAGAAAATCTTGACAGAAATTCAGGCATAAAAAATAAACTTAAGAATTTAAAAGTAACAAGAACTAAAATAAGTAACTGTAAATACTGATAGATACATGTAACAATATTAAAAAATAAAGAAGAAGAACAACAATATATATATATTAAGAAAACACAGCTTCTACGCGCCTCAAATAGCTGGATAACACGCGAGGTGCCAACTATGTAAAAAGTATCAAGATGACACATTCGACTCTTACTTGAGGTGTCTAAAATGAACATCTCCTGGTTTAGGTGTCTAAATGAAAGTTGGTGTCAACTTTAAGGGCCCACCAATGGTTTCGCCAACCATGGAACTCCAAAGGATTCATCCGTGTGAAATCACGCACCCTAGTAGACAACGTACCCATATTTGGGTTCACTGAAACAACCACCTCGTAGTTTTCTTGAGATTTCATAGCTTGGTCAAGCACTTGAAAAGACACCCTAAATTTGGCATGCATCACTTGCTCGGCCAAAGGTTCATTAGGAGCTTGTGGAGCTTGTTTCTCCTTGTCTACATTCCTTCATAAGATTCTGTAATCGCAAAGAACGAGAGTTAGAAGGGAAACCTTATAGAGTTCAACCCTATGGTACGACTTAAGAATGATGAAAGAAGTAAAGTTTTCTAAACGCATCATAGCCTCCTATTCATAGATATGGCGTGCTTGACACCCACGAGTAAGACTCTATTTAATGCAGCATGTCAGACAGCCTAGGACACTTAAACCTTAGGCTTACCAAATTTGTCATAATCCAAGCTAGACCCTAGATGTGACAGAGCATTTAGGATCTTGAGAGACCCTAAAGAGCCTCTTAGCATACATAGCATGACATAGAATAACATGAAAGCAAGAGAAATCTTAAATGTGGAAAGTAACTCTCAAAACATAGAAATTTGGATAAAAGAGAATTCAAAACATAACGTATGAAAAGGATATGAGCATACTAATCTAGTCTGACAATGGTTTTACTAACACAGACAAGGGCATAGGAAAAGTCCTAGCTCACCCAAACATTAAAAAGGGAAATAAGTCTGAAAGTAAAGACAACATAGTGGGTACGCCCTCAAATCATGAGGACTCACCAAAATAAGCAATATCCTCTGAAATCTATGCTAGCCACGAGAATGGGCAAGAGCGTCATGACCTATATTATGAAATAATATAGGCAAACTATGTGTTAATCTATAAAATGTACTAAGTACGTGAGAAATATGCATAATGTAAGACATGATATCATGATAGATGTAAACATGAGATGCATGACCAAGAATCCTTTAAAATCTTGAAAGTAAAGCATAAATCATAATATAAGTTCAATGCATCATTTAAAAACATCATTAAAACCTTGTAAGAAATCATAGTCATTTTATGGAATATGAACCATAACCGGCAATAAGACCATGTGAGCTATAACATGGAATCTATTGTAACTCCTACACCAAAAAAGGAGAGGCTACTTGCCAAGGTAGAGTCTGTATCATTCATCATGAGCTATTTGAAAATCCACTAGCTAAGTCATTTAAGACAATCTACGGGGGCACGTAGTGTGAGACTAAAGGTTGCTACTAAAGACTCCCTTACCAAGCCTCCACCTCAATCCCTCTCGGTGCTAAGTCAAATTCCAACAAAATAGATAAAGTCAATTATCAAAGCATATCACTATGAAAGGCAATAATCATTTACCGATCTACATCATAAAATCATATAAGAGTGGCTCCTTTAAAATCATAATTCATAACATAGTTTATATAGACACTTACTTTCCTAAGCATCTAAATCATGATTTCATTCATATTGCAAAAAAAAACTTTCACAATTCATTGATAAATACTTGAAAACATCCTTGAAACATACTTCGTCATTTCCATAAAATATGAATAAATTCTTCATCAATTTCATGATCATAATTCATAGTTCATAAGTGAAAATCACAGACATAATGCATGGGTCCGTATGAAATTAATTGAAAATCATGTATCTTAGTAAAGTCATGCATAATAAAGTAGAATAACATCAATAAAATAAAAAAATAAAAAGAAACCATAAAGAATTGATATAAAACCCCAATTGAATTGAGTGAAATTGGATTTGAAGAATTGAGATTAGTTTGGGACCCAATGGATGAAAGGACTCCATTGGTGAATTTCCACATACCTTGATAATCAAATTCATGATGCAAGCTCTAAATATGGAAATTTGAACTTGACCTTGAAACCCTAGATTTACTTAGAGAAGAAACCTTGGAGAGAATTCCTTAGAGCCTTAGATGATTTTGAGAGAATTAGAGGAATGGTGAGTGTTTGAAGGGTTTGGGTAGTTATAGGTCATCCAATTTAACCCAAATCGACATTTCTTAGGAGTTAAGAGGGTTGGAAATATCCAACATAACCTTGAGTAAAATCTATCGAAATGATCCAACGAATAAGACCTACGGTCCGTAGAACATTCCACGAGTCATCAAACAGCTCCGTAGAAAGTCATTTCCAAAATTAGGTCCAAATCCTACGACCCTCATCCTACAGGTCGTAGAGAGTCCTACAAGATGTAAACTTAGTTTGTAGGACTCGTGTATAAGAATAGGAGCTACTAGAATTGTACCTCGACTTTATGACTCTGGTCTACGGGTCGTAGAAATCTCAATGGGTCATCAAAGTGGTTCATAGAATTGGACATAAATTCCAAGCCTATGAAGTTTTCCCTACGACCGTTTCCTATGGGTCTTAGGTTGGTCTATGGATCATAGACACCATCCTGTTGCACATAGAAACCAAGTCTCTGATTCTCTACCTATGAGCCTACTTACAGCACGTACGTCATTCTATCGCCTGTCATGTGGGCTCACCCAAACTTTTGAAATATTACCAGGTGCCTGGGCTACGTACGATCGTCTTCCTATCATAGATCTTCTTACGGCATGTAGGTCAGCTCTTAGAAGCCTCAACCAGTTCAATTTTTGCAACCTTTTCTTTCATTCGACTTTTCAACTTTCGGGGTCTTACAAGAGACTTGCTCGGACAATGGATCAATCATAGGTTGAGGTGCTTGGCATTCCTTGTCTTCATTTACATTCAAATTGCTTCTCACATAAGCTCTTCTTGGAGGCATGGTTCTATAATTCAAATAACAAGAGTTAGAGGGAAAACCTTATAGGCTTCAACTCTATCGCATGACTTACGAGTGATGAAAGAACTAAAGTTTCTTAAAGGACTCATAGCCTCTCATTCATAAATGTGGCGTGCTTCACACTCATGAACAAGACTCTATACGTCTTAGCTTTTTTAGACACCATAGGACACTTTAACCTTATGCTTTGATACCAAATTTGTCATGACTCAAGCTAGACCCTAGACGTTACACAGCGAATAATATCCCGAGACCCTAAACAAGTCTCTTATCATAACATAGCATAACTTAGGAAAAAACAGAATAAACATAACAGAAATGCAGATGATATGTTTCAAAATAGAAATCTCAATATAATAAGAATCAAAGCATAACATCTGCTAAGCAAAAACATACTAATATGACATAGCCTCCACTACCATAGATAGGACATAAGACAAGCCCTAGATTACCAAACAACCAAAACTGAAACGAATATGAAGTAAAGATATAAAAAACTCATAATGATTGAACCCTCGAAGTATGAGGACTCACCAATCAATGAAACGTCGACAAGGGACAAATACTAGCCAGAGTATAGAGAAGAACGTCAGAACCTATATTATGAAAATAATATAGGCAAAAGAAGTATGCATCGGTATTATAGAATGTACTGAGTATGGACAATGTGCAATGCATGACATAAAATGTGATAACGCAATGACCTAGCTAAAACATGATAAAATCCTTTAAAGACATTGTTAGAAGTGTAAAACATAGTAAATGCAACATCCATAAGAAAGTCATAAGAGAGTCATAATGAGAACATAGCATATTGAGAATCATGAGTCATAGTGAGAGATACCGTTATTTGATATAAACCATGTGAGCTATAACATGGAGTTCAGTATCTTCCCCACACCGAAAAGAGGTTGTCCTACTTGCCCAGGTAAGGACCATAAACACTGCCTAAGTGTATCCACTAAGCTACTAAAAAATCAATCCTCAACTAATGGGTGATCCTTTCTCCTACGATGGCACGTAGTTATGGGACTACAGAATTTCTTCTAGAGACCCAGCCTCTACTAATGGGAGAGCCTCCATCCCAAAGTCCGCTCGGTACTAGGTGTGGTCTCAACGGAAAATCATACATAAGTATGAACATATCATAACCTTAGAAAATGGTACAAATTTAGTAATACCAAATTCATCATAACATACTTGAAGTTCATAAGAATAGATCGTTTAACAAATCATGATTCATAACGTGATCCATTCACAAGAGATACTTTATCTAAAGCATCCTAATCATGATAAGCTTCTTCATAAAAATTTTGTCGATACTTCATCTAGAAGCATCCTTAAATCACAGTTCATAAATGCATGATGCATGCATAACCTCAAAACATGGCTCATAATCATTAAATAGGCATAATGAATGGGTTCATATAAATTTCATCAAAAATATGTAATTGAGATCAATTAATTCATAATAAGATCAATGAGATTGAATAAAAGCATAATTAATTGAAGTCAATGCAAGATCATCAAAACCCTAGAAATTGGATTGAAATTCATGCAAAAAGTAGAGAAACCTTTGGGACTCCATGGATGGAAGAGGATCTATGGATGAAATTCTCACATACCTCACTAAAATCTATCCTTAACCTTGAAGTGGAGACTTGAGTTCTAGGAACCCAAAGATTGCCTTCGGAGAGAAAACCTTGATAGACTTAGAAAATTTTAGGAGAATGGGAGTGAATGGGAGAAAATTAAAAGGTTTCGATAAATAAAGGTAGTGCAATGTAGTCCAAAACTATGTAATTTTGATGTTAAAAGAATGGAAAATGTCTAAAATATTCCTAGATTAATTCAGCCAGAAGTGACCTACGGTTTGTAGGTCCTCGTACAATCTGTGCCTTTGGTTAGTAGAAATCATATCCAAAATTTAGAGCTACTGGAGTTGTCCCTACGACCCTGGTCTGCGGGTCATCAAAGCCCCTATAGATCGTCACCTACGATTCCCTCCTATGGACCGTAAGTCTTCCTACAACCCATAGGTTGGCTCGTAGAAGCCTGCACCAGCAACATTCCTGCAATAATTTTCCTTCATTTTGCCTTTTTAACTTCCGCGGTCTTATATAATCTCTTTGTGAACTAGGAAAAGGAATTATTGGGATAGAACGAAGAATATAGGGAGTAAGATACTTATTTTAGTAAAAATAAATAATTGATTTACGGCTAGAATAGAAATATATCAAGATCACCTTACTTGATTATAAAACGGAAAGATATATGAATGCATTCATGTTGGTTTATCCCATCCGAGCTCAATAATGTAGTTTGATGTCAATTAAGATAGACAATTAGAGGCTCAGAAGATGATTGTCATGTCATTAACCCCATATATGAATAACTAAATGAATAAACTATGTCAATGAAATTAGATATTTTATATGATTGCTAAACAGAATCATAACCCTGGAATCTCTCTCAAAGTCATAGCCCTAGGTTTTATCTTCTCTGTGAACAACCTCTGAATATTTACTTTTTATTACCTTTTTACTATACTATTAAGTAGTATAATAATCAACCATCAGAATCTTGATATTTGAAAGCTCGAATAAATAAATCAGAACAAGTTTAATTATGTAAATTGTTAATCACAAGTCCTTGTAGGTATGGCATTTGGCTTGTTGAGTCATTTTATTACTTGCACGATCATGTACACTTGTGTGTCTATTCGGATGCAATAAGTTTTTGGTGTCATTGTGGAAGACATCAAAATTAATTATTTATCTAAGTTAGACTCTTTTTTTATTTATTTATTCAAATTTTATTTTATTTTATTTTATTTTTGTATATATATTTTTAGTAGCAATTTTTTTATCATTATTGACATGACATCTTATAATTTAAATTGGTCAAATAATGAGTATTTTTATTTTGATGATCCTTGTCTGAATTGTCAAGGACCCCACTTATGACAAAACTGTTATAGTATTTTCAAAAATGGATGATGCGCACCTACCCAATCTTTTGAGTGGAATATTTGTAAAATATGTGATGGTTAAGATGGTCATTCGAATGGTTGTTCTAACTTTTATTCCCCTCCCCCAAGCCCCTATTATGATTATTCTTCTATTTTTTGTGATGATGATAGAAGTAATGAAGCGATGGGTCTTCTATTGTTTGTGATGATGATACGAGTAATGAAGCGACGGGGGCAATACCATAGAAAATTGTTGACCGGTTGAGAAAGCTGGAGGAGAACTATGCAATGATGAGGAGATCTCAAAGAATAGATAAAAGTATTGAAAAGGATTTGTTCCAAGCTCATAGACATGCAAACTAAGTTGATCAGCAATCTATATATTTAGTCAATAACCAAGGAGAACCTCCAATGAAAAATGAGAGTGAGCTCCCGCAAGCAGAGAGTTGTGATGAATAAGACATAGTGAACTAACCTTAGCTCGAGGAACAAGTTCAACAAATAAAAATACATGAGTTTATTCAAAATGGCCTTTCCAACACGGCAAAACAATTCAATGAAGCGAGAATAAAGTCAGACAGACAAAAGGTAGATTAATTTGGCTAAGATATCATGGTCTGTGGGCTCATTTGAATAAACTTTAAATTAAAAAAAAGTTGATGTGTCTTGTTCCCAACAACCAGTTATTATGGATACTAACCAATTATGAAGCAAAAAGAAGAATTTCAACTTTTCAACTATCTTTATTTGGTTGATGCTGATGTTGAGGGGGTTACAAAAGTGAGAATATCATAAATAATACAGTTTTGGAGTTGAGGCATGTTGGACCTCATTCTAAATACTTTTCGACATTGTGTTTAATTGACGACATGAAAATTGAGCCTTCCAAGCCAATGAAAAAGTGTGTGGATGAGAAACAAGGTACTTATAGTCTAAATTTTGCCATGCCAAATAGAAAAAATGATTTTCCTCATATATGGGCCAAGAAGTGCAACATGCGGCATATATTGTTTGGCTTCTATATTTACACCACCACTCTTTAACCGAGCATGAAGTTTGATGTAAAATTAGGGGTGCAATTCATATCCTTACAGTAGAAGAAAAAATTGGGATTACAACTGCATCGTGCCACGATGTTTAATCAGGCCCTTATTGGGAGGTAACCCAATCTATAAAAGTGTAGCTGCTTATTTTTATTTTTATACTATCACATTTTATTTTATTTTGCAGATTTGAGAAAGTCCAAGTACTCGAAATTGAATCTAAGGAGCACGTTTGAAATTAAGTGTGGGATCATGCAATCCTGGATGGAAATTATGAAAATATGGTCCTAGCTAGATCGTAGATGGCCCAGGGAGTTTCTCACCCTTCTCTAAATTCCTATTAATATAAATTACTTTCAGAGCAAAGTATGACTTTAAGTATGGGGTGGGGGATATCTTTCGATAATTGTATGAGGTTAAGGATGAGTATCTCATAGAATATCTTTCATTTTAGACAACAAAATACATGTTTGGCATGCCGCGCTAAGGGTGAAACTGCATAAGGTGAAAAATCACCCTGCCTAACGCATAGAGTGGAGCAACGAGTCAATTCCCTACTCTGGTGTTGATGCAGAGTAGTTTGTATACTCACATGTTTTCCAGCAGTTGCCACCTACATCATTCCTCAAGACCGTGTAAATTGGGTTTAATATAGCACTATTAGTACGATCGTAACAATCAAATTAGGAATTTGCGTCCTAGGTTTGATTGCGTAGATCGTAGCCTTTTTTCTTAGTATTCTTCCAGTTCTTCCCCGACATCAATCGCGGAATCGATGTCTCTTCGGAGCTGGGGGGGTTTTAGCCTTTTTACCCTTATCTTCATTGTGTCTCCTTTCTTCCATCGCACTCACTAAGTCTGTCACCTTTAAGTCACAGTAATGATATGTTGTATCTTCCTCAGGCGCCCTCGGTCCAATCCGGTCGTTGGAACATGGTAAAACACCTTATCGTACGCACTACAAATGGAATAGTATATCATACGGAGAGGGAAGAAATCAGAACTTTCTTTAAAAAAATTAGAACTTAAAAATTTTGTGCATGACATTAATGATGGCTATCATAAAAAGAAACCCTAGCTTCGCCGCATGTATTTAACCCCATAGTCGTCGCCGGTTCTTCTAATTGCCACTGGATATGGCCGGTGCCACTGGTCAGCCACCTTCCGTGACTGATCAGAATAACCTTTCAGATTTCCCACCCTTAATACAGCCTGATATACCTTCTAGTTCTTCTGTTCCTAGATCCCACCAACAAGAGAGGAATCAGAGACAACATCAATGATAAGGTGGCTGAGAACACAAGCAAAGCTGATGAAGGAGTTAGTACTGCAAATGCTTTTGAGGCTTTAACAGAAGAAACTACAAATATAGAGTTAATCGACAATACAGGGAATCATTCACAGGCAAATAAGAAGGGTAGTGATGGTTCACAAAGCTCATAGAGGAGTCACATGCAGCATGTAGTAAAGATGCAAATCAACAACAGATATCTACAAAAGAATGGGTCACAAACTATTTTGGCACACAGCAAAACAATGGTAAAACACATGAAGGAAGTAGTGATAATATTAATGGGAATAAGTATAACAATGCAGAATCCCTGGAGGTTGAGACTACCATGATAGCCAAGGAATCTATTTCAATTAGTCCCCCACCTGCAACAGATGAATGTAAAACAGAAGATATCAGGAACACTGATATAGAGGAAGAAGCTGACAAAGTTGATTGCTCTACAAATGAAGTGGAGAGTAATAGTAGGAACATTAATAATAATAAGTCTCCAGAAAATGAAGAGTTCCCAATAGTGATCCATGAGAATCAGAAGGAGATACAAAGAGGGGTCGACATTGCTGAAGAGTTGGAAAATGCAGTAGATCAAACACCACTCCAAACAATTGATGAATCAGAAGGAAGAAATCCACAGTTGCAAATAGAAGGTGTAAGTTCTCAGTGAAATAGTTTAATACCTGTTGGAAAGAAATCAGCACCCATGGAAATTCTGCATTCTATTGTATCTCATTAACTTCATGAGCATGACGATGAGAAATCACAATTATCAATCACCTGTGCAATCACTAAGGAAATTGAAAAAAGAGAAGAAGATAAGGAAGAGGATGATAATGATAATTCTCCACAGAAAGTTTGTACAGAAGCAGGTACATCTCCTAAATTGATGCTCAAGGGAAGAAAAGTGAAAATAGCAGCAGTAAGCTGCCATCAAGGATTCAGGAAAAGAGGGTGGTGAAAGCTACATCTAAATGACATACAAAGCTCTTTTTGGGAATATCAGGTCTGTTAGGACCTAAAATGCTTTTCATAGGGTGCAAATGCTTCACAGACATCACAAGTTCATATTGATTGCTCTAATGGAACCATTTCAAGATACATCATAGATTCAAAGGTGTAAAAGAAGGTTGGGGATGCAGTATGTGAATTATAATGCTAATGGGAAAATTTGGGGTTTTGTCAATAATAATATTCAAGTTGGTGTTATTTCAGACATAAATCAACAGTTGACATTACATTTGACTCTGGAAGATGGAAATTAGATTTATCCTCTGTTGTTTATGCTAAATGTTCTGTTGATGATAGATTAAGGCTATGGGAGGATCTTTATTCTATCAGTCACCATTTCTCATTACCATGGATGGTTGGAGGGGATTTCAATGTGATATTAAGTGAGGAAGAGAAGATTGGGGGTCTTCCTGTATATCCTCAAGAATATGAAGATTTTGCTTTCTGTATTAACTATTGTGAATTGGTAGATTTGAGCTTTTCTGGCAGTCCTTTTACCTGGTGGAATGGTAGAATAGATGAAGAATGCATATTTAAAAGATTGGGCAGCGTTGTGGTTAATCAATTATTGCTTGATCTGTATGGTAATATGGATCTTCAACATCTGGCTAGGACTGGGTCTGATTGTGCCCCCCTTCTCCTTTCATGTGGATCTAGAAATCTCTCTATTGCGAAACCTTTCAAGTTTTTAAAATTTTGGACTGAAAGAGAAGATTTCAAGGAAGTGGTCCAACATAACTGGGTTGCAGAAGGTAATGATGATGTTATTATTCAGCTGAAGATCAAACAGAAGAGAGTTAAGCAAGCTTTATCTAAACGGAGTAAAGAAAAAGTTGGGGACATTTTCACATAGATTGCTATCGGGGAAGAAATTGTGAGGGTAAAAGAAGAGTTATTTGAAGAAAATCCATCCTCTGGGAACAGAATCATATTACAAAAGGCATATGCAGAATTGAAATTATATCTCCATTATGAAGAGGAATTTTGGAGACAGAAGGCTAGCACACAATGGTTTGAAGAGGGTCATAGAAACACTAGATTTTTTCACAGTTTGGTAAAAGTCAGAAGAAAGAGACTAGCTCTAAAAAGAATTTTAAAATCTGATGGGGACTGGGCAGAAGGAAATGTTGCAATTGCTGCTGAGGCTGTAAAATTTTTTACTGACCAATTTACTGGAGAATCTACTTCTGATGATTTGTCTTTATTGCAGAATATTAATCCTCTTACTAAGCAAGAAGATAATGATAGATTGAGTGTATTACCTGGTGAAGATGAGGTCAAAAAGGTTGTTTTGGAGCTCAATGCTGAGAGTTCTCGTGGTCCTGATGGTTTTAAAGGATATTTCTATCAGAAATGCTGGAGTGTTGTGGGGTCCAATGTTATTAAAGTGGTTCATGCATTTTTTTTCGAGGCTCTACTTTGCCTAAGTCGATTACTCATACACACTTGGTTCTATTACCAAAAAAAAGATATGGTTTAATCTTTTTCTGATCTTAGACCAATAAGTTTGAGTAATTTCATTAACAAAGTCATATCCAGATTGATCCATGATAGATTAGAGTGTCTTTTGCCCAAATTGATTTCTCCTCATCAATCTGGATTTGTGAAGGGTAGGAGCATTACTGAGAATGTGTTATTGGCTCAAGAATTAATTGTTGATATCAGGAAAAAAGGGAAGCCTGCTAATGTTGTGATTAAAATCGATATGGCTAAGGCTTATGACAGGGTGGATTGGAAGTTCTGGATGAAAGTGCTAGAAAAGATGGGCTTTGATTTGAAGTGGATGGATATGGTGTGGAGATTAGTGGCCAACAACTGGTATTCCGTTCTAATTAATGGACAAGCACATGGTTTCTTTCACTCTTCCAGAGGTGTAAAGCAAGGGGATCCTATATCCCTGCGTTGTTTATTATGACTGCTGAAGTGTTATCTAACGCTCTTAATCAGTTATTATCTAATTATGAATTTAAGAGCTATGGCCTACCAAAGTGGAGTGAGCAAATTAATCATCTTGCTTATGCAGATGATACTATCATATTTGCCAATGCTGACAAAAGGTCTCTTCAATTAATAATGGATACTCTTAATCTATATGAACCACAATCTGGTCAAAAGATTAACAAGGGAAAGAGCTTCTTTTATTTGTTTAGCAAGGTTTCTCACTCAGTGGTTGAGGAAGTACAGAATGTTACTAGTTTTAACAGAGTTAGCTTTCCCTTGATTTATTTAGGATGTCTTCCTGGGCATACTAAATAGAAGAAAGTCTATTTTTCTGAACTAATCAAAAAGATCCAGAACAAATTACAGATGTGGAAAGGAAAATTACTTTCTTTTGGAGGTAAAGTTGTATTAATCCAACATGTCGTTTAAAGTATTCCTATATACTTATTATCAGTTACTAATCCTCCAAAATGTGTGATCTATGATATGCACAAAATGTTTGCAAAATTTCTGTGGAACTACAGAGAAGAGGGAAGAGCTAAGCACCAGATAATATGGGATGCTATATGCCTTCCAAAGGAGGAGGGGGTCTTGGTTTTAGATCTCTATTTGATGTATCAAAGGCACTTTTTGCTAAATTATGGTGGAACTTTAGGACTTGCAATACTCTATGGTCCAATTTCATGTGGAACAAGTATTGCAAGAGAACTAGACCTCAAATTGTTGAATGGAAAGGGGGTTCACAAGTCTGTAAGAGTATGCTACAAGCTAGGGACTTCTTTGATCAAGAAATCTGGTGGGAAACAAGAGCAGGACATTCAAGTGTATGGTTTGACAATTGGACTCAGTTAGGAGCTCTACACTATCATATGCCTCTTGATCATGATCAGGGAAATATTGAAGAGGTAAAGCAGCTTATAAATGAGGAGGGACGGAACAATGACATGTTACATGAGATTTTTTTCAGAAGAAGTGTGTTCTCAAATTGGTCAAGTGCTGGGCAGAGGTCAGATTATAAATGAAAAAGATAAAGCTTGGTGGATGCAGATTGGAAATGGTAAATTTACAGTGGGAAGTGCTTGGGAGTTGGTTAGGCAAAGACAGAATAGAAAGGAGAGCATAATGCTGATCTGGGAAAGAGGAATTCCTTTCAAAGTCTCCTTTCTGATGTGGAGATTATGGCATAAGAGGATACCTATTGGGGAAGTTCTAGTGAGGATGAAAATTAAAAATGAAGTAGAATGTTGCAGTTGTGATGCTAGAGTACAAGAAACATTTGATCACCTTTTCATTCACTGTTCTATTGCTAATAGTCTATGAAGATTGTTTGCAGATGCTGCTGGAATCCAGGGAACTCTACTACAATGGAGACAAGTCATAGATTTATGGTGGGACACTGATAGTTGTGCCAAATTAAGACCTTTATTTAGGGCAGTCCCTGCTTTTATCATTTGGTATATTTGGAGAAGAAGAAATGTTACCAGATATGGGGGAAATATGTCTAAGCATGCTATGATTTTGGGAATTATAGAATGATAGTTTTGTTTACAAAGGTCAGATTTCCTTGGTTAGTTGATATTCCTAAGTCTTGGCCTTTGATTGTCAAATTTTTAGAGGAGTATACACCCCTTAATTACAGTAAGGTGGTGGTTTGGAAATTCCCTTATTTGGGCATCTTTAAATGCAATACAAATGGATGCAGCAAAAGAAATCCTGGTATCAGTGCTATATCTTTTTGCGTGAGAAATGGGTAAGGTGATCTGGTATATGCTGAATCAAGGAAGATGGGAGAAATTTCAGCTATTGAAACAGAAGTAAAAGCTGTCAAATATGGTTCAGAGTATTGTTTGCAGGATGGACTATTGCCTTTAACTATAGAAACAGATTCCTTGATTACTCAGAAGATTTTATATGGGGTTTGGGAGGTTCCTTGGGCTGTTTCTATAGATGTGAGAAGCGTTAAAGATTCTTTGATTAATGGAGAAGTGGAGGTGGTCCATATATTCAGAGAAGGGAACAAACTGGCAAATTTTTTAGCTAATAATGTTGATCATTTTGCAGGTATTGACACAAAAAACATATTTTCATGTACAAGAACTACCACAGCAAGCTCAAGCTATCATTCAGTTGGAAAAATGTAAAGTCCCTAATCTAAGAATCAAGAAAATCCAAAACAGGGGTTTTACCACTCAAGTATGTGATTCAAGTTGAAAGGAAAGTCATTGGGTTCGGTATTTATCAAGAAAACCATGAACAATTAGTTAGAAACAAAATCAAAATCAGGAGGTTAAGCTTCAATACAAATAGGGTCCCAACCTCGGGGGAATGCAAATGTTTCGTATGCTCTTCAAGTAAGCAACAACAGTAGAGTGTACACCTTTTTAGATCTGAAATCCTTAATGGTGGTATTAACTTCTATGGAGTTCATTCCGTGAGCGATAAACGTTCTAGAAAGGATGTCACGTTATTGTTGGAGCTTTATTTTTGTTGGCTGGATCTTGGCCAAATCTTCGAAATCAGTTCACTTTCTATCCTTGGAGCTGAAGAAGTCTTCACTGAGCATGATTCCACGACACTGGTGAGAGGTGAAATGTCCAACTGGAATACACTCGAGCTCAAGGAGATGAGAATGTTTTGAAGACAAAGAAGTGGCCATTTCTGAAGATCGCTATGATGCTTTGGCGATGGGGGAAGGTGACCTTGAGGTCCATGGAAGCTTCTGGGTTTCCTTTTTTTGTTCTGTTCTTTAATTTTGTGTTTAATTGTTGTCGTTGGTGTGTATATTTGGACTCGGGTCGCTTTTGGGCTTGAGTCAGATTAGTTTTGTGTGATACTCGTTTTTTTGTTCATAAAAGGGAAATTAAATTATGAGAAAAAATATTTTTTAATAAATAATTATTAATTTTAGTAATATTTTTTATTTATTATTATTTATAGTAATATATAATAATATTATGATATATCTATCATGTATTAAAAGTGATTATACATGTAATATAAATGTATTATAAGTGTTAAAATATATTATACTTGTTTGATAAGAAATTGACACAATATATTATAAGTGTATTAAAGTATTTGATAAATATATTATCCATGAATAAAACTTGTATTATATGATTTTTATAAATTATTCTCGCTAATATGTATTAAAACTGTATTATAAATGTATTATAAGTATCCAGTAAAAAAAATATTATTATTATAAATAGTAAATATTTTTTTAATATAGTATATTTATGTAAGTTCCCTTAATAAAATGGCTTTGGCCTCTTTCAATAAAAAAAAAGACTACCATAAAAATTTTAATATTTTATTTTTACATAATATATTTCTTATAAAATATTATTACATAATATTTAATTATGACAGTTATTGAAGAGTAATTTTATAAAAAGTATACCGCTATAAAGATTGTTATTGGTACAGAATGTTTGTCCCAAATAGGCCCTACAATTCAAATTAATTAGATCTCGCACATTGAATGAAAAAATAAAAAAAATACAACGAGGTTTGAATTTGTGAATTTTATGCTTAATATCAAACTCAATTTTTTTAAAAACTAATATTCCAAGGCAGATTTATGTGAGACATGTCTATACATGCGGGCAGGATAGGCATGTCTATGCATGCGGGCAGTTTACCCCACAACCACACCACACCATATCGTTTCTCTCTTGTGGATAAGTGAATTATTAGGAATGTGAATTTTATATTTAAATTATTGGAGTGTAAATTTTATATTTAAACTATCACTTATTAGTTTGAGAAACACACCTTTCGTTTTTATTACACTCTCATCATATTATATGTACTACACTCTCTCTTTAATTTAAAAAAAATTATCACATGAGCAAAATATTCCACCTTGAAAAAATTTAAATAAATTATTAGAAGCTAAAATTAAAGATTAAAGTATTACTACCCAACCCCTCCAAAAAAATTTATAAAATAAAATATAAAATATTTTTCTTTTCCCACTCCATCACTTTCTCTCACCATACACCCCCTCTCCCCAATTTTCTAGTTTTACTTTTTATTTTTAAATTTCTTTTATAAAAGTTTTTTAAAATTTTTTTCATATGATTTTAGAAAAGTATTTTTTACTTGCGGCAAGATTTTTCTTAAAATACAATTTTTATTTCTGTTATATTTGGTGAGCAAGTAGAAAAAAAATCCTACAAATATATGTATATATCTAAGTCAAAACAAAAAAAATGTAAAAAAATAAAAATATAATTAAGAGTAGAGGCTTAGAAGGGGTGGGTATATTAAAAAAAATAACATTTTTTAGAAAGGAGTCAGAGGGGGTAAAATATGAATTTTTTTAAAAATATTTTATATAGAAAATGTTAAAAAATAAAAGGACGGGGATTGTCAGTGAGGTGGGTGGAGATGGTGGAGTTGGTGAGAAAAAATATTTCTAATTTTTAAAAAAAAAAAAATTATTAAAATAAATTTTTTAAAAAAAATTATTTCTTTTTAAAAAATTATTTTTTAAAAAGTTGATTTCTTTTTAAAAAAATATTTTTTTGTGGGGATAAAAATACTTTAGTCGTTGTCTTTTAATTGTATTAATAGTTTATTTAATTTTTGTCAATGTGAAATATTTTATCCGTGTGAAATGTCATGTAGAAAGGTTTTTGCAAAAGTAAAGTAGAGAGAGTGTATTACACACAACAGAGGTGTGTTTCTCAAACTAATAAATGATAATTTAGGTAAAAAAAACTCACATTTCCAATAGTTTAGGTATGAAACTCAAAAAAAGATAATTTAGATGTGTTTTTGACATTTATTTCTATCTCAAAAGAAAAAAGATCGGTCAATTTAATTTTACTTTTATTATGAGACAGTGTGTTTGGTAGGGAGAAAAATATTTTCTTTAGGTCCCTTAAAAATGAGAAAAATAATTTTCCTAATAAAAGTGAGAAAAACAAGTTGCATAAGTTGCATTCTAAATTTATTATCTCCTCCCCACAACAAATTCCCCAACCACTGCCCCTTTGATCATCAAACACCCGCAACCCCCAAACCCCCACTCGCATCTCATCCCGCCTCCATGGTGTTTTACTAGATAACATTTAAGAGGTCGATTGATAGCTAGATAAGAAATAAGTTGGTCATGTACTAATTTTTGTATAACTTATACAATATTTGATTAGTATACAAGAAATAAATTATTCATATATAAAATTAATACAACGTTTGATTGACACTTTAGAAACCTACATAAAGAATACATATATAAGTTATGAAGAAATTTATGTATTATTTTATGTAGGTTAGAAGATGAAATAAATAATACATATATAATTTATACATGAATAATCAAATCCTGCATAACTAATACTTGCATAAAATAATACATAGCTTATACTAATCCCTACATTATTAATACATGCATGCATAACTCTAACAAGCTACCAAACGATCCCTAAATGTTCTTGGAATAATATTTTCTTGCTTACTTACCAAACACTAGAAAATTAATTAAAAAATCCACTTGTTTTCTAAAAAAACACTTTCTAGAAAATCGTTTTCCATAAAAAAACATTTTCCTTCCTACCAAACACACGTTCAAAGGAAAATGGATCGTTAATTTAATTCGATTCTTTCAAGATGGCAAAACCACTACTCTTAACAGTTATGATGCTTCCAAAACTTATTGTTCAATAAGAAATTCTTTTACAAGGAAAAAAGAATAGAGAACTACTATGAATTCATCGCACTTGGGAAATGCCATATTGTTAAACAAAAATGAGCACGAAATCAAAATTAAAAAAAAATACTTACAGGAGAAAGGTACCAAATATGCAATTTCCTCTAAATTCATATCCCCTATTTTTAAGGCACCAAGCTTAAATGATATACACCTCCCCTACTGTAAAGTGATCCTGCATTAACAATTAAGAAAGACCAAGTGCCGTATAGCAAATAGATACATTATTTGAGGATTTCGTATGTACAAGAAGCTCCAGGCCATAATTAAGTACGATGGCATATTTCAAGCTTCCAACACTTCAAAAGCTAGTTATACCTAAAGAGCGATCGATGACTTATGGGCAATGTCATAAACCGAAATGAGGATCTCCGCACCAATCAGTATAATAATGAGCCATTCGAGGAAATCTGACTTCCTATTTTGAAGAATTTCTTGAAGGAATCGTATATTATGCTGCACACAAATATCAAAATGTTAACTAGTGCATTTACTCATATGACGAAATTCAACAGTTTTTATCTTTTATAGAAGGAGCTGCAAACATAGAACACATCAGGGTAAGAAAAAATATGACATTTAAAGAACCTCTAGTCTTGGTTTAAGGTAAGTTGGTAAAAAGAATAATTTAGAACCGAATAGAGCGTATTGATTATAGAGGATTCATGTAACTGAACCAATTTTTGAATTTGTAGCTTCATTGATTGATTAAGAATGGTATACCATATACCTCAACAAACTTCAGCTTAAAGTCAAGGCTTGCAAATCTTTGAGTCAACTCAAATTCATCTCTGAGATATTCCCAAATTTGAGCATATTTCGCATCCTTCCATGCAATATCTGATCTGAAAACAAAAGAAACTTCCATATGATACTACCAAACACAGAGCAAAGAAAGTGTTACCTACCAAGAAAACTACCATCCATGTAAAACAGGGCTTTGCCTAAAAAAAATTCATGCGGCGTCAAACAGAAATTATTATAATTCCAAGAAAGACGTGTTTTCAAAAAAAAATAAAATAATAATGATGGTCCAGAGGCCAGCTTGCGCATACATTGTTTATGTAATAAGGTATCTACTGCATCCCACCAAGACTTCAAATACCGGATAACTCTATCTACCAAATCTTTAAATACCAAATAACTCTATTTACCAAAACTTCAAATACCGGATAACTCTATCTACCAAAATTTCAAATACATGATAGTGATAAGGTCTGTGTCCACTCTAAACCCCACTTGTGGGATTTCATTGGGTATGTTGTTGTTGTCCATCTACCAAGACTTCAAATACCAAATGGCTAACTCAATCCACCAAGTCTTAGGAAAAAATCACCTATTTTTGCCTCTGCTTGGATTTAAACCCCTAGTCTGGTCTGCACCCTCTTTATTGTCCACTAATACGCCACACCCTTGGGTGCAAAGGGTATTTTAAAATGAATTACTATCACTAGGCATGCTTATTTACCTATATATAGTTTTTAAAAGGGATAATTACAATAAATGGCCATTCGGTCATTTTAATTACCAAAAAGATGGTCATTCGACGTTATTCCACGTATAGAGTATATTATAATGTATATTTAATGCATAGCTCCTGTATAAGTACTTTATATTGTATAGTCAGTGCATACTTTCTATGACTATTGGCAAGCTCTATTGTATAGTCACTGTATATTTCATATGATTTTGGCTATTTTTTATGTAAATAAAACATGGCTATATTTATTGTAAACTAATTAGTTTATTGTATATATTTGAAATTGTCCCTTTTTTAAATGTTTATACTTGATACTATAAGTTTTTCTCTTTGAAGCAATCAAACTGGATCAACTAAAATTGGGAAAGTTGTGGTTGTAAGAAAGGTTCAAATTCGACACTTAAATCAATATCTTGGAAATTCCCTGTGAAATTCATGATATAAGCATATTCAAATGGATTCAACTATAAAAGAAGAAAGATTCGAAAGAGCAGACATGAAATAGTTAAAAACATTTTCTAGAACATGAATGACTAATTGAGGTGCAACAATTAACTTTTGCTCCCCGTAACAATGTCCCCCATTTCTTGGATTGAAATAAGTACTTAAAAAAAAAGGCATACATTCCCGGGCCACTTCCACTACATAAATGTTTCCTCCTTCGAAGATAGAAAAAGTTAATGTATATGCCATACTCTTCCAAATCACAATATTGATATAACAGGGAAATGGAAAAATGAAGAAGAAATAAAGAAATTCATGACATATCTAAATAGATGCAGATATACCTTTCAAAAAGTCCTAGCTTAAGAATCACATCAGCAAGATTAGAATTTGCCTTGCCAACCAGTTGGAAAAGCTTTTTCCTCTCCATTGTGAAAGTTCCAGTCTTTTCCATTCCACGATTGATGTCCGTAAACTCAGCAACCATTCCATCAACCTGGAATGGCAGAGGATACCAGTCAGAAAGGTACTACAACTAAGAACCTTCTCAGGCTGATCACATATAAGTTGGTAGACACCTACTTGGCGAACATAGTAATCAAGAGCAATACTTTGACCAAGAACACTGCCAATGGTTCGGATACCATCTATATTCATATATTGCAACATTATGTAGTCTAATCCACCTTGCATCCATGTGCTCAAAGTTGGCTTCTCTCTTACCTCATATTCTAAAATTCCACAAATTAGACATCAGTGAGATATTTTTTACTCATAAACATAAAAAAACTCATAAGTTGTGAAAACTATCAAATTGCCCCAATTATTTGTTCAATCTTACCAAATAAGCAAAAGTTCATAATAAAAATATAATACACTATCACAAAACTATTCTAAAAAAATACAACATTTATTGATCGAACTTTAGTTCAATAAAAAGGTAAAATTGAACATAAGTTGTAGTATACTATATTCATTGAGCCGTTTGTTGGGCAATATCATTAGTAACTATATCATCATGTTCATATTCCATAATATTTCATCACTCGTTTTGTATTCTCACAAAAAAATATGTAGTCTTTTTACTAAATATAAACTTGTGGGTCAATTTTTGTATTTGAAAAATGTAAAATCATGATATGACATTCTCAAATCAAGCTTTTTGGAGAATTTGGGATTTCATCTCATTCAAATCACAAGATGAAATTGCATGTCCAAACACCTACTTAATAACGAGAAATTATTTCAAGTAGCCAAAATTTGCTACACCAAGAACAAACATGCAACTTCAGTGTGACATTCACTTCAGTTGATTAGGATAAGGGAAAATAATTAAAATGCACTCCTACTCCTAACAACCCTCGAAAGTCATTCAGTTTCTGCCACTTCCCAGTGAGGTCATCAATTAATGGGAAAGTGAGTTTAGGAAGTGAAGAGATTCTTTGATGAAATTCCATAATTTTGTGTGTTCTAGTAATAACGGGCCAGAATCAGCATGTTAGAAGAGGTTTGAAAGATAATAAAGTCACTAATAATGCCAAAAAAAATAGCATTTGAATGAAAAATGACATTTGGGATCTTTCTCCCCAAAAAAAACAAAATAGAGAAGCAGAAACAAATAAAAACCTAAAAAAAGGGCTGATTTGACTGCTAAATTCCAAATCACCTCCACCCTTCCTTGGGAAAGTAAAAATGACTCTCTTTGCTTTTTTTAATCAGAAAGTTTTACTCAGAATCCTTTGAGGGGAGAGCAGAAGTTAGAATTGGCAGCAGAACTCAAGATCCATGTCGCATCTGTTTCCTGTTTTTAAGCAAAACCAACTCAAATCCAAATTCCTATTATCAAAATGAAATGACAATGCCTTTTGATTAGCAGTTTTATCTTAAAACCTTTACTACCTCACAAACATATAGTTCCAATAGTGACGGGGTCAGAAATAAAAGAAAGAATAAGAATAATAAACATTTGTCCAAAAAAGAATAAGGAAAATGAACAGACTATATAACGAATTTAAAAGGCATTTTCTTATATTAATAAGTAAATTCATAAGCATTTTATAGCTTGAATCATTTTCACATAAACTCACCATCCTTTCTCATCTCCGGTAATAACCCTGAAGCATGTCTCTCGACAATCTTCAGGTATCCATCAACCTCATGATCGGAAACATTAAACAAGACAATTGAGCCATATTGGAAAACTACCATGTAACAGCAGTCACTGCCACTTAAGTTGGCACCTAAAGCCTGAAAGCATAACACATAAGAATTATATTAGGAAAAACACAATAACACTAACTGAGTAATATTGGAATTTCTTATATGCTTATTAAGCAAGGAACAACACAAACAACAACACCTCAATCTGAAAACTTCTGTACCAAAAAAAAAAAAAAACAGAAATCCTCAAAAACAAACCTGCACACAGGAGCAAGCTTGGGAAAAAGAGTATAAAAGGGAAAAGGAAAGGAAAATCTCAAGCAAAAACCTTTTAACCCATTGGCTTTAAACAGAACCACCATCAATCAATCAACTACACCTTGATTGCAAACTGGGTGGGGTGGTTATGTAGATCTTCAATATCCATTCTATTATAATAAGATCCATTTCATCGCAAAACTAAAAAATTAGTCTCTTAATGCAAATCAGGAGTTCTCTAAAATTACTAAAATCCATCATTCACTTCCTACATTGACATGCAACTCTTTCAACCAGATTGACAAAGACTCCTAGATATAACAAAAATTTCCAAAGAGGTGGAAGTGGTCAATCAAAGTGAATTCACGTTCACAGGGGTTCACTATGCGTAAACGTGAATGGTCTATTTTCTACCTGTTGCAAACAGATAGAAAAGGCCCATTGTCTGCAGACATCAGGAAAAATTCCAATTTCTGATAAAATTAGATCACGAATCTGGAGTGGTAATTGACAAACGATCAGCCAAAACTTAACAACAGTCAGAATCTAACAACAGCCAGAAATTAGATCATGAATCTTGCTAGATTGCCAGAATGCAAATAACAAAATGATCTCAACTACAAACCAAAGAAGAACATTCACATCATGCGTACAATGGCAAGTAAAGCCATAGTTTGCACCAAGGCAGTTAGACATATAAGTGCTCCTCTGCAAATATGCAATCTTCAACATTTAATACTTGAAGAACATATCACTAGTCCATGCCTCTATTGGGAAGGTGTGAATTTGAAGCTGAAAACATTTGAAGATGCCCCAATAACTATTGCCAAGTATCTCATTTGTGTTCAGCCATGATAAAGAGGACATCATACACTCAGTTAAATAGCAAATCAGTCTAGCACCAGAACAACAGAAAAGGGTAATTTATATATTTCATCTTACTGACGCTTCATCACTTTTAGTTCTTATACATGCTACATATTACAGATCCATACATGTTACGCCCCATAAAAATATATAGCTTCATGCGTTACAAAATCACAACTCAAGTGCCTAAAACTTTAGAGATAAAAAGTGAAAGAATGCAACAATCTATCAGCAACTTTGTAGGCAATTGCAGCAAATACCTCTGTACTAGTTTTACCTTCTTTTTTTTGGTCAAAACTAAAACACTAATGATCTTTGGTTAAAAGTAATTGAAAATTGTCTAGTTTTCCATATTTGAAGAAAACCCACTTTATCATGGAAGATACAAGAGTGTTGATGAGCCAAACTACCTCCCCATGACTCAACCTGATATTATCTCCCCGATGAGTATTGCGAGTTATTTTTATATTCTCCTTACGATACTCATCAAAATGTACTGATTAGTAACTTTTGATATATAAATCTGCTCCAGCAAAAGGGTCACGCAACAATGGATGAGGAGAGAAGAGTAATGAGTAGAGAAATGTAGAACGAGCAAGACCACACCACACTTTAACAAAGATCTAGTCATGGATACTTTCTCTTAGTTGGGGATAATTTCGTGTCATGGAAAAGCAAGAAACATATGTGATTGCATATTATAGTGCAGTGCAAAAGCAGAAAATCGAACTATAATTATGGTAACTCGTTAATGCAAAAAGAGCAAGCAACTACTCAATGAAAAATTAGATAAGTAAATAAGATATAACTTGAGGTTGAGTGTAATATTTATAAAGCACTTCATATTGTATCAAATCCAATGCTTTATAAGAGAATCAAACACATTTGACTGTGACTTTGTCAGGGAAAAGATATCTTAGGAGACATATCAAGAAGTTTGCAATTTCAAATGGTCAGCCTGTAGAATTATTCACAAAATCCCTCTATCGGCACACGAACTAGCCATGTATATAACAAAGTCGGTCCCTGTAATTTTATGCACCAACTTAAAGAGGAGTATTAGGTAGATGGTGCAAACACATTAGACAAAAGTGAATACACCCATCTTGAATCGAGAAATGCAAATATAAACACCAAAGAGTGTAAATATAAAACTAACAAACATTCTTTCAACTTTCTCTTCCATTACTCTTCTAACAGATTATATTGTCAAGAAATCAACAAGGTCCAAAACACCAAATCGAATTTTTTACCATTTAACCCTCATAATCATGTATGTCCAAACTACTTCTCCGAATACACTCGATGTATTATCAACTGTAAGCAAAATTATTCAAATACAAAGGCACAAGAGAAGATACGCAAAAGACACTCACAGTGGGAGCCTTCTTAGTGTCCCCAAATCTTAAAACAACATAATTCGTCATTCGAGATGAAGGTGGAATGAAATTCTGCTTGTTCTTTTCCACTAAGCTCCTCAAATCCACACTGCAAAACTTTCAATTAATGTTTCCGTATTTTGAACAAAACGAAATGTGATAAACAGATAGAAACCCAAACCTAGTAGAGAAAAAAAATGCCCTAACAGGGATATATGGCTTAACAGCGGTAGCACTAGCATCATCCTCATCTTCTTCCCGCTCCAAAGACAATTCCTCAGCTTCCGCGATCTCGGAGCATGAAACGGCGTCGTTCCAATCCACGGTGTGCGCTGAGGACGATATTGAAGAGAGGCATTTGGCCACAGCGAAACTAGGCTTCTTACGAGAGGAAATGAAGCCGTGGTTCAAAGAATGCGATTGGCGTCGGAGAATGAGAGAGAAAGTTAGAGTAATCGGGCGATGAGGATTTTGTAGGTTACGGTAGAGAGTGTGTAAAGCAGAAGGGTTTGTTGTGGTGTGAGTGAAGAGAGTTCGAAAAGCTTTGTTGAGACAAGGAATGGAGGAAGAAATAGCAGTGACAGACTTCATAGGAGCAGCGTGGAGAAGAAACACAAGCAGGGCAGTGGTTTATGGGTCTCCACACTGTCCTTAAGGTTTTCAGTCGCATTTTCCAAATGAATGGGTAGGGTGGGCGTTACATAGTTTCTTCTTCTTTTTCCTATTTTCCTTTTCTCCCCCCCCCCCCCCCCCCCCCCCGCCCTCCGCCCACTAATGGTTCTTCTTCTTCAAGTTATGCCCTCTGTTTTCCTTTTTTGAATTAATTCCAAACAATTTACTATTTTTTAAGAAAAACGTTTCAAGACAATATGGTGTAAAACCAAAAGAATAGGATGATTAGTATTTTATTATAATAAATTAAACTATTATACTTTTAGAACAAATTTTATCTTTACCATTTTATTTAACTAGATTATGTCATATTTTTATTATTAATTTTATCACATCATTTTATTTGTTTTTAACTTTATTTTTTAGTTTGAGACAAAGTTAAATATAATATTACTATCAGCCCGACTTAACCCCATGGTCACTAAAGTCATTACTTGGAACCCATAATTTTTTTTAGAGGTTCCATTTTTTAAAAAGGTATACTTATATATGTTACTAAAAATATTATATGTACTTCCTGTTGTAAAATATAAGGTGGATGTCTATGTAAGATGGGATCCATTATCTTTTTCTTCATTTCAATCACATTTATTCTTTGTGATTTGTGACCAAGGTTCTACTATGTTCATTCCATTTTTGGCTATAAATAGCCATATCAAAATGATGAAAATACATAAAGACAATTATCTCTTTCTTTTTGTCAATTATCTCTCTTTCTCTTTCTGTCTTCCTTTCTTGTTAATTTGTTAAGTTAGTTTGTTTTATAACATGTTATCAGGACGTGACTCCATTATCTTGAGCTATTTTAAACAGAAAATATGAATATGCCTCAAATTTTGTTTGGATCAATAATCAATCATGAAGATATTTGTGTGATTGATAGTGGAACAACACATGTCATATTCAAAGATAAGAAATACTTTTCTTACTTGCTTAAAAGGAAAGCAAATGTTAGAACAATTTCTGGTAATTCGAAATTGATTGAAGGTTCTGGAAGAGCTACTATATTTCCGCCTAAGGGAACAAAACTTGTTATAGAAGATGTGTTGTTCTCTTCTAAATCCACAAGAAACGTGTTAAGTTTTAAAGATATCCGCCAAAATGGATATCATGTTGAGACACTAAATGAAAGAAATATTAAATACTTTGGTATAACCAAGAGTATCTCAGGCCAGAAATATATTTTGAAGAAATTACCAACCTTGTCTTTTAGCCTATATTATGCAGACATTAGTACAATTGAAGCACATTCGATCATAAACCAGAAGGTTATCGATTTAAATGCCTTTGTGCTATGGCATGACCAAATATGTCATCCTAAATCAATAATAATGAGACGAATTCTTGAAAATTCAACTGGACATCCATTAAAACACCTGAAGATTCTTACAAATGATGAATTTTCATGTGCTGCATGTTATCAAGACAAGTTAATTGCCAGACCATCATCACTGAAGGTTGGCGTCGAATTCACTGATTTTTTAGAACGTATACATGGGGATATATGCGGACCTGTTCATCCAATTAGTGGGTTGTTTATTTATTTTATGGTCCTAATAGATGCATCTTCAATATGGTCTCATGTGTGTCTCTTATCATCTCGCAACCTGGCATTTGCGAAATTATTGGCACAAATGATAAGATTAAGGGCGCAATTTCTAGATTATCCTATTAAGACTATTCGCCTCGATAATGCTAGAGAATTTACATTCCAAGTTTTTGATGATTATTTCTTATCAATTGGGATAAGAATTGAATATCCTGCTGCTCATGTTCATACTCAAAATGGCCTCGCAGAGTCATTTATTAAGTACCTACAATTGATAGCAAAACCACTACTTATGAAAACAAAACTGCCCACTACTATTTGGGGCCATGCTATCTTACATGCAGCAACACTCGTTCGTCTCAGACCGATTAATTATAATAAATACTCTCCGTCATATTTAATATTTGGTCATGAGATAAATATAGCTCATCTACAAATTTTTGGTTGTGCGGTTTACGTGCATGTAGCACCACTACCACAACTCATTAAAATGGGCCCTCAATGAAGGTTAGGCATATATGTTGGGTTTGATTCACCCTCCATAATTCGCTACCTTGAACCATTGACCGAAGATTTATTCACTACTCAATTTGCATATTGTCGGTTTGATGAAATGAATTTTCCACAATTAGGGGGAGAGAAAAAGGAACTCAAAAGGAAAATTGATGGAAAGTTTTACCACTATCTCATTTTGATCCACATGCCCCTTTATGTGAGCAGGAAGTCTAGAAAATCATCCACTCACAAAAAATAGCAAATCAAATGCCAAATGTATTTACTTATTTGAAACGGATAACTAAGTTACATATTCCTACAACAAATGTGTCTATCCGATTTGATATTTCAAAAGGATCATTTACTAGTGTCATAGCTTCTGAATTCCAAACATGCTTGAAACGTGGTAGACCATTGGATTCAAGGGATAAAAATCCAAGAAAAAGAAGCACGAGAAATGATAAAGATGACACTATAAAAGAATTTCATGAAGAAGTTCTAGATCTGATTAATCCTGATATTCCTGAAGAAATCAGTGAATCCGAGACTCAAGTGAATAAAGAACTTTCATTGAGTTCTACTGATGAGGGATAAATTTAGATCGATCAAAAATTATTATGGATAATATTTTTGCATATAATGTTGCAATTAATCTTATGTAAGACAGTGAGGATCTTGAGCCTAAATATGTTGAAGAATGTAGACAAAGATGTGATTGGCCAAAGTGGCAAGAGATAATTCAATCAGAATTAGACTCACTTGCTAGACGTGAGATTTTTGAACCTGCAGTCTAAGCCCCTAATGATATAAAACCAGTTGGCTATAAATGAATTTTTGTTCGAAAATAAAATAAGAGAAATGAAATTGTAAGATACAAGGCAAGCCTTGTTGCACAGGGATTCATTCAAAGACCCGATCTCGACTATGAAGAAACATATTCACCTGTTATAGATGTAATAACTTTTTGATATCTTATCGGTTTTGCTGTACATGAAAATCTTGAAATGCATCTAATAGATGTGGTTACACCTTATCTTTATGGTTCACTTGATAATGAAATTTACATAAAAATTTCAGAGGGATTAAAATTATCTGAAATGTGTAATTATAAGTCTCGGGAGATGTTCTCAATCAGATTATAAAGATCATTGTATGGTCTAAAATAATCAAGTCGTATGTGGTATAATCGTCTTAGTGAGTATTTGATAAATGAAGGTTATATAAATGATGTTATTTGTCCTTATATTTTTATTAAGAAAACAGAATCAGAGTTTGTTATACTCGTCGTTTATGTTGATGACATAAATCTCATTGGAACCCCTGAAGAGGTCCAAAAAGCAATTGAATATCTAAAGAAAGAATTTAAAATGAAAGATCTTGGAAAGACAAAACTTTGTGTTAATCTGCAAATTGAACATTTAGCAGACAAGGTCTTCATCCACCAATATGCCTACGCTGAGAAAATTTTAAAGCAATTTTACATGGCAAAGCACATACCTTAAGTAATCCAATGATTGTTCGATCACTTGAAGTAAATAAAGATCTGTTTCAACCTCTAGAAGAGAATGAAGAGCTTCTTAGTCCTGAAGCACCATATCTTAGTGCTATTGGTGCACTTATGTATCTTTCTAACACAACCAAACCTGATATAGCATTTTTTGTAATTCGCTAGCAAGGTGTAGTTCTTCTCCAACGCTAAGACATTGAAAATGTGTCAAACATATTTTGCGTTATCTAAAAGGGACTGTTGATATGGATTTGTTTTATACTAACAAAGGTTGTGTAGACCTTGTTGGTTATGCAGATGCAAGTTATTTATCGGACCCACATAAAATACGATCTCAAACAGGCTATTTATTCACATACGGAGGAATTGCTATATCATGGCAATCTATGAAGCAATCCATTGGTACTACTTCTTCAAATCATGCTGAGATAATAGTGGTTCATGAAGCAAATAGAGAATGTGTATGGTTGAGATCAATTATACAGTTTATCAAAGAAATATGGGGCATAAAGGATGATGGCAATACCACGATCATGTTCGAAGACAATGTTGTGTGCATAGCTCAATTAAAAGGAGGTTTCATAAAAGGAGATAGAATGAAACACATTTCACCAAAATTATTCTTCACACATGATCTCTAGAAGAACGGTGATATTGATGTTCAACAAATCCATTCAAATGATAATCCAACAGATTTATTCACCAAATATTTACCAGCCTCAACTCTTGAAAAGATGGTACACAAGATTGGAATGCGAAAACTTAACCATCTGAATCGTGGCTTCATCATGGGACGTAGAATATGCGTTATACTCTTTTTTCCTTAGTTTAGATTTTGTCTCACTGAATTTTTCTAACAATATTTTACATGAGGCAACAATCAATATGTATTAGGAAAAACTGTTTATATTTGTATTCTTTCATTAGAACCTTAACATGGACATTTAAGGGGGAGTGTTGTAAAATATAAGGTGAATGTCTATGTAAGATGGGATCCATCCTCTTTTCTTCATTCCAATCACATTTATTCTTTGTGATTTGTGACCAAGGTTCCACTATGTTCGTTTCATTTTTGGCTATAAATAGCCATGCCAAATTGATGAAAATACTACACAAACAATTATATCTCTCTTTCTGTCAATTATCTCTCTTTCTCTTTTTATCTTTCTTTTTTGTTAATTTGCTAAGTTACTAGTACAAAAAAAATATTTAATGTGGGACGGTTAGTTTCCTAGAGAAAATGTAATAAATTTTTGGAATAGTTTCTTTAGGTGAGAAGTTGTACTTCCTTATTCATATTTTAATAACTTGGGCCTATATTATTGTTTACCTTATATTCGTCTTTTCTAAAAAAAATTAATCTCTTTATTCTCAATATTGAGCTTCATTTGTAAAATATATTGAGTTATTGTTGCTTACAAATACAAAAGAAAATTATCTTTTGGTGTCTCCTTCAAAATTTTAGATCATTATATCGAAGGAACACAACACTATTTTGATATGTTATATCAACTTAATAAAATTCTTGAGCAAGATTTTATTATTGTAGCTTTATTTTATAATTTTTCTTAAAAATTTATTCTTATTGATATTTTAGTTCATAAGTATATATATTCTTGTTTTAGTTATTATTAAAATTTATTCAATTTAAATATTTCAACTAGAAAATATGATTTTGATTTTATAAAAGAGAAAACTTGAAGAATTAAATAAATCTCAAAAAGGAGCCTTTGATAGAATTTTAACAAACTAGTTTAGAGTACGTACTTTGCACGTGTATACCACGTCGTGTAGGACATAATCGAAGAAAACTTCCATACCAAAAATTTTCTCATTCCCACATATTGGACTTATTAACCATGAATCAATCAAAAAAGTTTAATTCATTACCGCTATTTATGCAGATCAAACCAAAAACATTTTAATTGATAATTTGTCAATATATCTTTTATGTTGTGTATTGATGTTTTGAACTTCTTGGTATCTAAAGTACTTTCGTCAAATTATGAGTTAGATTTATCCGACAAAAGAAAGATAGTGAAAAGTAAGTAGATTGAGGATTAAATTCATCAGCACACGAATAAATTATACAAAAAAACATCAACAAGCAAGAAAATAATAAAAAAGACTATTTGAGTGATTAATTAGAAAATCAAGAGGAAGACTATTTGAGTGATTAATTAGAGCATGAAGGGAGGAGAACATCTATATTATATTTATAGAATCGAAACATCCCGTCATTAGGGTTTTCTGAGATAAATTATTACTACGTATTTTTTTTATAATATGTCATATTATATAACTCAAATAAAGAAAATATTAGTACACAATATTTAGTTGGTTTCAAAGTTCTAATAATAGAAAAATAAATTACTATTTTTAAATATTTAAAAATAGTAAATGACACCTTTTAGGATTTAAAAAATAGTAAATGACACCTTTTAGGATCCTTACAAAACCTTTTACCATACCAAATATTTAGGAGTTGCCCAACCTTATAGCCTTACACATTAACTTTATCTCTTATAAATGGATTTTTCTTAACCTTTTTGCCTATATTTTGGATAATTTTTAGAATTTTTTTGGCATATTATTTTGAAAGATTTTTGACTTTTTTTTGGGATCAACTCTATTTTTGTTGGAAAGGGATTCTCCTTGTGGAAATTTAACTATAATAAGAAATTTTCTCCATTTTGATTTTTGTTATGTTTATTATAGTCAATATTTAATATAATTAAAATACTGGTATAATAATTGAAGGAAAATATAAAAAGACGATTTTATCTAAAATGGAGTATTTTAATGAAGGGCACAAATTCCAATCAACTTTTCTAAGTACCTTCATGCTTTTAATATAGTATAGATAATACAAATCTTGAATCAAAAAATATGGGAGGAGGTTCTTCACTGAACAAGTAACTACTAAAGTTGAGTTAGATGATAATAACATTGCAAGAAAAATGGAAGAAGTTCCCAGAAAATGTGACATAGTTTTTGATAATCAAGAACTCCTAAATAATATAAGTAGCTATATCTCCTAAAATATATATGATCCAAGTCAGTGGAATAGTGTAAATATAAAGTTGAAAGATCTACAGTAGAAAATGAATTTATTAAAACAAATCGATTATAAAACAATAATTAATGACTTCACATCTAAAAAAGCTAGAGAAAATAGACTTTAAATAAAATTATATATGATGATCTTTTCTTTTTAAAAAATATATTAGTGCCTCTCTCTATAGTTTAGCTTTAGCCCCCAATCTTGCTGAATCGGCCCTGATTAGGATTTTACCCTATGCAAGACTTCATATTTATAAATTATCAAGATATAATTTGTTAAAGTTATGATGACCCTTAATCCTAACCCGTTAAATGGACCAATTAATCAAGTAAGCCTATTTTAATTATTAAAAGACAATTCTAAGTTTTAAAAATAGTTATTACACCAAAAGCAATGCATAAATTAGAAGTGGGAAACACATAAGCAATCCCAAGAAAATAGAGATATGAATCATGAGCTACTACTCCCTCCATTCCATATTAGATGAGCATCTTATAACAATAATTGACTCATATTACTTGACCACTTACTAAATTATGATAGAATTAATTAATTTTTTTTCATTTTACCCCTACAATTAATATGACCTTTGGAAGTCAAAACAAATTTTGAAGATCCAAGAACTTCTATTTTCAAGAGTCTAATTGAATACTCTATGTATACTCTTACTAAATTATTTTTGTGTGCATTGATATGAACAAAGGAAAAACTAGTAAAGTTGGTCAATCTATTAATGATATCTTAATCACCATCTAAAATAGAAAGTGTCCATCTAATATGGAACGGAGGGAGTATATCTAAACTAGAACAAGAAATTCAACAAAGTACTGTAACGACTTGTTCCTGTCGTTATGGATAAGCCAATGAGGAAGAAATTTGGGCCAGAAAATTTTTGAGTAGTAACTTAGAATTTTGAGAGTAGGCCAAACTTGGATGGAATCTGAGTCAGGTGAGGTCTAGGGCAATTCGATAAAAGATTGGGGTTGATTTCTGATTTTTGATTATTTGAGCTGTAGCTAAGACGTTAAGAAATCCATAAGGCCTTAGGAAGTGAATTTGGGTGAGTAGAACTTTCAAAATCTAATTTGGCGTGAAGAGGTTATTTTAGAATGTCAAGATTTGAGGTGGTGCTGCAAAATGGAAGCTTGGGTTACAAATTTTGAGTTTTTGTCTTCATAAAAGCCACCATAGCGGGCTGAATCCCGCCGTAGTGATGGCCGCTATAGCGGACAAGTGGTTTTTAGTCAGAAAAGTCCCAAAACTATTTTTATTTCTACAACTTCCTTCTTGGAGGGCTAGAGACGACCTAGGGCTATTTCTTTTAAGTTTTTCACCAATTTCTTTGGTAAAGGTAAGTTAATCATTCTTCTAACTTGTAATTCAATTCCTAGAACTTAGAATCTATCGGAATTCTCGTAGGGGAAGGTTTTGCCCTAAAATTAATTGTGGAAAAAGCCCTTGTTAGGTGAAATGATCATGAAATTAGGTAAGGGTTAGGATTTTGATATAATCCGAGTAATATAGGTCATTTTCATTGATTACGTGTATACTTTGTTTGTTTTATACCAAGAAAGAGCCAAAGCATTGGAAAAAGAGAAAATTCCAACTCTTTAGAATTTTTAAAGCTTGTTTCGAGGCAGATGATGGTTGTATTTTTCTGTTTGTGTTATATGTGCCACTTAACTACTTCACTAGTATTGCATGCATGAAAGATGATTAGGGAAAAGGAAAGAACATGAAGTGAAATGATATTTTGTGATCAAATTGCATGCAATGAATGTGTTACTTGGTTGTATATGTATGTGTGCCTATTCATTATGGTTGTGACTTCATGTTTGATCCTGTACCACATCGGTACATTTAGATTGGGTACCACATCGATACAACTAATTCGGGTACCACATTGGTACATTTAGAATGGGTACTATGCAGATACACTAACTATTGTAACGCGTATCACGTTGATACACTAACTATTGTAACGAGTATCACGCAAGTATAGTAACAAGTTGGATATGGGTTCCATTAGAGGAACATCATTTGACTGTTATATTGTGAGTGAGTATATTTACCTGTATATAGATTTAAGAGTTTGCATAACTGTGATGCCTTGCTATGTTGTAGTTTCTTGTTCATATTTTATTTATTGGAAATGACCGCATGATCTTACCAGCACACAATGATTGTGAACTGATATTGCACTTGCTCTTTCTTTGTTGAGTATAGGACATATTCAGGTGGCTGTTAAGAGACCTCAAATAGGAGATTAGTGATTGTTCGGATTCGTAGGTAAGCCAGTTCTTTCGGGCTGTTGTGGATTCATCTTAGTTCTTAGTCCTTTCTTCTTGGACTCAAAATTTTAGATTCTTACTTATTATTTATTGTATTGGGGGTTGCACCCCCTTATTCTTGACCCTTAGATAGAGTTTTGGTATAATGACTTTCAGATTCTAGGGAGGTTAATTTCTGCATGTTTTTGATAACATTATTTGAGTTTATGGGAACTCAGCTTTTAGACTATATTTAAAATGTTTCCACTTTTATTAACTATTGTTTTTTGTTAATCACTTGTCGTAGCTGTGTTAGTATTGGTTCTACCACCAGAGGGTTAGTATAGGTGCCATATATGATGGGTCAAAGTCGTGATAAAATTGGTATCGAGCCCTAGGTTCGTTGATTCATTATACCAAAATGAGTCTAGTAGTTTCTTGCGAAATAGTATGGAGATGTCTTTATTTATCTTCGAGAAGCTACAAGACTTTAGGAAATCTCTCAATCTTCTTTCTCCCTACGTGCTAAAAGTTAAATCCAATTGGTATCTGGCAATCTAAATTAGTATCTAATCTCTTTTACTTTTCTATCCATAGATGCTTAACACGGGTCACAATGGTGCAAGGACAATAACTCCAGAAAATGAGCTAGTAGTAGAGACAACAATTAGAGGACGCGACTACGAAAGGGGCAAGGGCAGGGCAGGGAAGGGGCAGTGGCAGAGAAAAGGCGACACCACCAGGAGTGAAGCTCATCCTGAGGATGCACCAAGAGGAGCGACTCCTCCCCTACCTCAGGAAGATGTGGAAGAAAATATTGAGATAGAAATTGAGGAGGACGCGTGTAACACCCCCTAAAAACGTTGTATATGATGTTCCAATTCTCGATGAAAATGATATCACTTCTGTATTTTGGGCATAACTTTTAATAAGATGGTCAAAATTAAGTGATTCAAATTTTTGAATAACCTGAACATCACTACCTACAACTTTTGTGAAGACCATATTTAAGTTTTGGAGGTTAAGTAGGTCAAATAAATTAATTATTGCAAGATATGGTGTTGTGATGAAACTGAGTATTTGTAGAAGAAAAATCATATCTCACTGTAGGATGCTCCAAATAGGTTGATTCTTAAACGACATAAAATTAAACTTCTATAGCAATAATTCATATAAAGACACCAAATCCTAATGATGAAGTTATTCTTTTCAAACGCAGCTCCAAAAAAAGGTATTCCGTTAAAAGAAGGTTCATTTCACCAACCATGGAAAGATCTAGATCTATTTGACATCACCCATGACATCAATAGTCCTCCATTTGACATCACCCTTTACATCACAATCTTTCATTAAATTTTCAGATTTTTCTTTATAATTATTTTAATTATTGTTAGGTCTCTCCTTCATACCTATAAATACCTACCTTATTTCATCATTTTGTTTATCAAGATTTCTCAAGCAACTTTTCTCTCTATACACTCCTTTATTCATTCTCAAAATATAGTTTTAGTTCTTAGTAGTGTAGAAATACTATTCCGGTGATTCATATACTCCGGGTAGTACACAAAATGCTCTGAAGAGGAAAAAATGCTAGAATTCAAGAGTATTTATTAAGTCCTTCGATTCTGAGTAACGCTTCAGATTCCAGGTATGTAAGACTTCAATGAGGGTATTCCTTCCACTCTAATGCCTAAAGTATTTTGATTATATAATAAATTATATTTTTTTTCTTTAAGTTTTACTCTAAGTTATGTGGGTGTTTATCCATAGGTTCTTCCATCCATGCAGTGCAACAACTCTTTCAATTAAATCTCTTGATTTCAAATAATATTTTCTTATGGATAATTCTTATTTTTTCTTAATAGCACGAATCATAATTAAACTAATGATTATTGATCTATTTTGATTCATCATGATTTCGTATGTATGAATTGATGGTTTGCAAGTAATTTCTCTATTTTATCTCTTTAAAATTTTTTGAAATTCATGGCGGATTGTTTAAAACATGATTTTTAATTAATGAATTTTATAGTATTTATGTATATTTATTTACATATATGTTTGCAAGTTGAAATAATTTGAACCCACCTAGTTTTACTATATTTTTAATGAAGTTTGGCTTAAAAGCTTTGACTCAAAATGAATGTTTGTGAAAACAATGTCTATGATAAAAAGAGAGTCTTACAAAATAAAAGAATGATGAAATGCTATGAATGATTGATTATTTATGCTATAAGGATAATTCTTGCATATTTGAATCACCAAATATTTTATTGAGTTATTCTACTGAATGATGTGTTGAAAATCTCAAGCTATATGCTATGACTATTTTAAAGTATTAAACTATTTCGTGGGATTGACTTAACACCGAATGGGTCAATGAGGTGGGATTCGGTAAGGGAATCCTAGTAGCAACTCCTTGTCTCATTAACTATGTGCCAACATTGGAGCCCTTGTAGGCTTAGGCTAATGGATCAATGAAAGCCCTTAAAGTTAAAGTTAAAGAAATGAGTGGAGTTGACGGAGTTCTACCCGGAAAATAGTCTCCCCAGCAAACGTAGGGGGTTATGTTGGATTCCATGTAACAGCTCGCATGGTCTTAAATGTTGGTTATGGTCATTTTCCCACAAAATGAATATTTTAAAGGATATCTATATGATTGATTATGTATGCATTTCATTATGTTTCATATTACATAAATGTTTTAATGTTTTCTCAATATTCATGCATGCTTACATACTTAGTACATCTAAAGTACTAACGCGTACTCGGTTGTCTATATGATATAACCATGTAGGGACCGTTGCTCCTCCTCGTTTTTCTCCACGTGGCTAGTTGAGATTTTGTTTAAAGACTACTTTTGGTGAGTTCCCATGTTCCGGGAACAATATTCCTTTATCTTTCTAGTTTATGATATATTGAGATCTTTAGACACTTACTATGTTATTTCTTCCTATTATGATTGAGGGTGAGCTAGGGACTTGTCTTAGCCCCGTTAAATCTAAAATTTAGAGGTATTATTGGACATATGTAAGTTGAAGATTTACTATTATGATATCTGCTTGTTTATTTATTATTATTACCTATAAAAGGATAAAAGAATACTAAGAGGCTTGTTTGAGGTACTTTCGGGTTCCTTATTCACCATGTCACATCTAGGCCCTAGGCTTGGGTCGTGACAAACTTGATATCAGAGCCTGAAGTTTTAAATGGTCCTAGGAGTCCAACATACCATGTCAAATAGGATCTTGTTCCTGATTATGAAGTGCGCCATAACTATGAATAGGAGACTATGGGATGTTTAGGAAAGTTTTTACTTCTTTCAAATTAATGTCGTGCCTTAGGGTATCCAAAGATTTCCTTTAACTAATGACCCATTTTGTGTTCTCTAGATAATGACTCATGGAAGAGCACCTCTAAGAGCAACGGTTGACGATGAGGACCAAACTCCTCCGGTTCCCAATGCCCCATATTATGAGGAAGGAGTAACCCATGCCGAGTTTCACAATATCATTATGTTTTTGACTCAAGTTGTAGCCAACCAAGGGCATCAAGGTGTTCCTCCTCCCTAAATGCAAAATCCAGCCTCTAGGATTTGGGATTTCCAAAGGATGAATCCGCTCGAGTTTGATGGTTCTAAACTAGAAGAGGACCCTATGGAGTTCATTTATCAGGTGTACCAGATTGTGTCTATCATGGGTGTGCCACCAAATGAGAAGGTCAAGCTAGTAACCTATCAACTCAAAGGTGTGGCTCAAGTGTGGTACGCATAATGGGTTGTTGAGAGGGATGAAAAAATGGGGCCGATAGGATGGGAACAATTCAAAGGTTTCTTCCTGGACCACTTCTTCCCATTAGAGCTAAGGAAGGCCAAAATCTAAGAGTTCATCATCAAGGGAGTATGAGCGTGAGGGAGTATGCTCTCAAATTCACTATATTGTCAAAGTATGCTCCCTTCATGGTCTCCGACCCAAGAGCTAGGATGAGCAAGTTTATTTTTTGGTGTCTCAAGCTTGGTTTTCAAGGAGTGCAAAATGGCCATGTTGTTCAAGGAGATGTACATCTCTCGGTTAATGACTTATGCAGAACAAATTGAAGAAGAGAAGCTGAGAGAGAGATCAAGATGGTTCAAAAAGGCTAGAGTGGATGGTGGAGGGTTTAACCTTCAAAGTTTGATTATGGTAAAAAAGACAAAGGTCAAGGTGGGCAACGGTTTGTGGGAAAAAAATCCACCAATACTCCTCCTCCAAGGTTCAACAAGGACAAAGGTGCTAAACCAATGGTTCTAAGAGAGAATGTTGCTGCTCAAACATTCCTCGCTTGCAAGAAGTGTGGAAGGACTTACAAAGGAGAATGCTTAGCCGGCTCCAATGCATCCTTTAAGTGTGGCAAGTTGGGCCACCATGCTAGGGATTGTAGAGATGGTGGTGCTAGGCCTCAAGGCCAAATTGCTTATGGTCAACAAGCTCAAGGAGGTGTCCAACACACCAACTGCTTTTACGCCTTGCATGAGAGACGAGAGGTTGAGGACGCACCCAATGTCATTACTGGTATGTTAAAGTCTTTGCTTTTGATATGTATGCACTATTAGATCCAGGTGCAAATTTATCATTTATTACTCCATTCCTTGCTAATAGGTTTGATGTGTTACTCAAAATTTTATTAGAGCCCTATTTGGTGTCTACCCTATTAGTGAGTCGGTTATTGATAGAAGGGTCTATAGGGTTTGTCTCGTGTCTATCTTGCATAAATTTATTCCTTGTGATCTCATTGAGCTTGACATGGTAGATTTTGATGTCATTCTTGGAATGGATTAGTTATATGCATCTTATGCTTCCATTGATTATAGGACTCGTCGAGTCAAGTTCTAATTTCTAAATGAGTTCGTTATTGAATGGGAGGGTCGTGATTCGATGGTGAAGGGTAAGTTCATTTCTTATCTTAAGGCCCAAAAAATAATTTTTAAGGGTTGTATTTACCACATTGTGAGGGTTAGGGATATCGACTCCAAAAGTCCTCCTCTTGTGTCGGTTCCCATAGTCAATAAGTTCCCCGATGATCTTCCCGGTGTCCCTCCCAAAAGGGAAGTTGATTTTGGTATCGATCTCCTCTATACCCAACCTATATCTATTTTTCCTTACTAGATAGCCCCGACAGAATTAAAAAAGTTGAAGGAACAATTAAAAGACTTGTTAGAAAAGGGGTTCATACCACATATTCCGCCTTGGGGTGCTCCTGTGTTATTTGTGAGAAAGAAGGATGGATAGCTTCTAATGTGTATAGACTACCAATAATTATATAAGATGATCATTAAGAATAAGTACCCACTCTCTAAAATAGATGACTTGTTAGATCAATTACAAGGGGCAAGTCACTTCTCCAAGATCGACCTTCGGTCCAGCTATCACCAACTACGGGTGAGAGAGTGTGATATTCCCAAAATAGCTTTGCGAATAAAGTATGGTCACTTTGAGTTTGTGGTGATGAGTTTTGGGTTGATGAGTGCACCGACGACGTTCATGGACTTGATGAATAGAGTGTTCAAACCTTACCTTGATACACAAAGGTGGTCTTCATTGATGATATTTTGATTTACTCTCGGGGTGAGGAAGAACATAAAAATCACTTCAGAGTTTTGCTTCAAACGTTGAGGGATAGACAATTGTTTGCAAAATTTAGTAAGTATGAATTTTGGTTGAAAGAGGTGGCATTTCTTGGTCACATAGTATCCGGTGATGGGATCAAGGTTGATCCTAAGAAAATGGAGGTACTCAAGAATTGGCCTAGACCGTTGTCCCCTTCAGACATTAGGAGCTTCTTGAGTCTAGCCGGGTACTATAAATGGTTCGTCAAAGGGTTTTTTCCATCTCATCTCCTATGATGAAATTAACCCAAAAGAAAGTCAAATTCATATGGACGGATTAGTGTGAGAAGAGTTTCCATACCTTGAAAGATCAACTTACTTCCGCTCCTATTTTGACTCTACCAGAAGGATTAGAAGGGTTTGTAGTTTATTGTGATGCTTTAAAGATTGGTTTAGGTTGTGTCTTAATGTAAAATGGCAAGGTCATAGCCTATGCTTCTAGATAATTAAAGGTACATGAGAGTAACTACCCTACCTATGACCTTGAATTGGCGGCCGTTGTTTTCACTCTAAAGATTTAGAGGCATTACCTCTATGGGGTGCATATGGATGTCTATACCGATCATAAAAGTCTTCAATATGTGTTCACCCAAAAGTACCTTAATCTAAGGCAAATGACGTGGCTAGAACTGCTTAAGGACTATGACATGAGTGTGCACTATCATCTGGGTAAAGCCAATGTAGTTGTCGATGCACTTAGTTGAGTGTCTATGGGGAGTGTGGCCCATGTGGATGAAGGGAAGAGGGAGTTGGTGAAAGATGTTCACCGATTGGCTAGATTAGGGGTGAAGTTGTGTGGTATTGATGATGGTGGTATGGTTGTTCAAAATAGGTCTAAATCCTCTTTGATGGTGAATGTTAAATCAAAGCAAGATCTTGACCCGACGTTTATCGAGTTAAAGAAGTTGGTGAAGGAAAAGAAGATAGAGGTCTTTTGCCAAGGGGGAGATGTGGTGCTATACTACCAAGGTCGGCTATGTATTTCAGATGTTGATGGCCTAAGGAGTTTGATCTTGATGGAGTCTCATAATTCTACATACTCCATTCAACCCAGTTAGATGAAAATATACCGAGACTTAAAAGAGTTCTATTGGTGGGGTGGCATGAAGAATGACATAGCAAGGTTCATGTCCGGATGTCCGAATTGCTAATAAGTGAAGGACGAACAATGTTCGGTGGCCTATCCCAAGATATTAAAATCCCTACTTGGAAGTGGGAATATATGAATATGGATTTTGTAGTGGGTTTGCCTCATACCCAAAAGCGTCATGATTCGATTTGGGTAATTTTGATAAAATGACTTAGTCGGCTCACTTCCTACCGGTTAAGACTTCCTATTGTGCTAAAGGTTATGCCAAATTATATATTCGAGAGTTGGTGAGGTTGCATGGTGTGCCATATCCATTATTTCGGATTATGGCACCTAATTCACTTCTCACTTTTGGAAATCATTTCAAAAGGGCCTCAGTACTAAGGTAAAATTGAGCATCGCATTCCATCCTCAAATAGAAGGGCAAGCCGAAAGGACGATTCAAACACTAAAGGATATATTAAGGGTTTGTGTGTTGGAGTTTAAAGGAAAGTAGGATGATCATCTACCGCTCATCGAGTTTGCCTATAATAATAATTACCACTCAAGTATTGAGATGACACCGTTTGAGGCTTTGTATGGGAGATGCTGTAGATCCCCGGTTGGTTGGTTCAAAGTAGGTAAGATGACCTTGTTGGGGCCCGATTTGGTACTTGATGCTTTAGTGATGGTGAAGATCATTAGAGAAAGGTTGAAGACTGCTCAAAGTTGTTAAAAGTCCTATTCTGATACTAGAAGAAGGGATCTTGAGTTTAATGTGGATGATTAGGTGTATCTGAAGGTTTCACCCATGAAAGGTGTGGTTCGGTTTGGTAAGAAAGGGAAATTGAGCCCTAGGTATGTAGGGCCTTATAGAATCATGAGACGTGTTGGCAAGGTTTCATATGAGTTGGAGTTGCCTTTTAAAATGGCCATGGTTCATCCGGTGTTCCTTGGGTCTAGGTTGAGAAAATGTATGGGTGATCCTAGTTCCATTGTTCCTTTGAGAGTAATGAATGTTGAAGAAAACTTGACCTATGAAGAAGTTCCGGTTGAAATTTTGAACCGGCAAGTTAATAGATTGAGGAACAAAAAAGTTGCATCTGCTAAAGTCCTTTGGAGGAATCAACAAATCAAAAGTGATACATGGGAAATGGAAGCGGATATGATTAAGCGATTCCCTTATCTTTTTTCCTCTACCCAAACCTAAGATATTAAGTTGTCCTTGCTCAATTACTTGAAATCCTTGCATTTCAACTTTTCTTGTCATATGCTTGCAAAATTATGAAATATATTTCGAATGATGTTTTAAATTGCACTATTGTATTAATGATGGGTTGTTGGTTTACTCTCTACTCTATTCAAGCTAATTCTTTACTCATTCGAGGACTAATGTTCCTAAGGGGGAAATAATGTAACACCCCCTAAAAATATTGCATATGATGTTCCAATTTTCGATGATAATAATATCGCTTCTGTATTTTGAGCATAACTTTTAATAGGATAGTCCTTAGGTGATTCAAATTTCTGAATAACTCTAACATAATTACCTACAACTTTTGTGAAGACCATATTTTAAGTATCAGAGGTTAAGTAGATAAAATAAATTAATTATTGGAAGACATGGTGCTGTGATGAAATAGAGTATTTGTAGAAAAAATATCATGAGTCCATTTGGATTGGCTTTAAGTTGGTCAAAACCAACTTAAAGCCCCTTTTCAGCTTTTGGATGTGTTTGCCTAATGCTAACTTTAAGCCAGAAAGTTCTTAAAGTCAGCCAAAAATAAAAAGTTAGGATTCCTAACTTTTTTTTAAGTGCTTAAAGTCATTTTCTTTGACCATGAAAATTATTTTTTTATCCCTTATATTTTAACTAAATTTCCAAACTACCTTTTTTATTCTTTTAACCCTAAAATTCACATAATTTTCCTTATTTAAGCACTTTTATCCAAACACTCAACTGCTTATTTATAAAAATAACTTTCAGCACTTTAAAGTTCTAAAATCACTTCATACATAAAAGTTACTTTTTTTAAGCCCATCCAAACGGGCTCCATATCTCACTGTAGGATGCTCCAAATCGGTTGATTATTGGACGACATGAAAGTAGACTTCTAGAGCAACAATTAATATGAAGACAATACCAAATCCTAATGAGGAAGTTATCTTTATCAAACGCAGCTCCGAAAAAGGATATTCCATTACAAGAAGATTTATCTCACCAATAATGAAAAGATCTAGATCCATTTGATATCACCCATGACATCAATAGTCCTCTATTTGACATCAACCATGACATCACAATCTTCCATTAAATTTTTAGATTTTTCTTTATAATTATTGTTAGGTTCCTACTTCACAACTGTAAATACCACCTTATTTCATCATTTTATTCATCAAGCTTTCTCAAGCAATTCTTCTCTCTATACACTTTTTTACTCATTTTCAAAATATAATTTTAGTTCTTAGTAGTATAGAAATACTATTTTGGTGATTCATATACTCCGGGTAGTACACAAAATGCTCCAGCGAGTAAAAAATGCTAGGATTCAAGAGTGTTTATTAAGTCCTTCGATTCTGAGTAACATTATGGATTCCAGGTATGTAAGGCTTCAATGAGAGTATTCTTTACACTCTCATGCCTAAAGTATTTTGATTATATGATAAATTATGTTTATTTTCTTTAAGCTTACTTAAAGTTATGTGGGTGTTTATCAATGTGTTCTTCTACTCATATAGTGCAAAAACTCTTTCAATTAAATCTTTTGATTTCAAGTAATATTTTCTTATAAATAATTCTTATTTTTACTTAGTAGCATGAATCATGGTTAAACTAATGATTATTGGTCTATTTTGATGCATCATAAATTCATATGTATGAATTGATGATTTGCAAGTAATATTTCTATTTATCTATTTAAAGGTTCTTGAAATTCATGGCGGGTTGTTTAAAACATGATTTTTAATTAATGGATTTCAAAGTATTTATGAATATTTATTTACATACATGTTTGCAAGTTGAAGTGATTTGAACCCACCTAGTTTTACTATGTTTTCAATGAAGTTTGACTTAAAAGCTTTGACTCCAAATGAATGTTTATGAAAGCAATGTCTATGATAAAAAGAGAGTCTTATAAAATAAAAGAATGATGAAATGCTATGAATGATGGATTCTTTATGCTATAAAGATAATTTTTGCATATTTGAATCACCAAATATTTTAATGAGCTATTCTACCGAATATGATATTTTGAATTCTCAAGATATATGCTATAACTATTTTAAAGTATTAAACTATTCCGTGAGATTAACTTATCACCAAATGGGTAATTGAGGTGAAATTCATGAAGGGAATCCTAGTAGCAACCCCTTGTCTCATTAACTATGTGCCAACATAGGAGCCCTTGTAGGCTTAGGCTAATGGATCAATGAAAGCCCTTAAAGTTAAAGTAAAGAAATGAGTGGATTTGACGGAGTTCTATCTGGCAAGTAGTCTCCCCGGCCAATGTAGGAGGTTATATTGGATTCCATTAATAGCTCGGATGGTCTTAAATGTCGGTTATGGTCATTTTCCCACAAAATGAATATTTTAAAGGATATCTATATGATTGATTATGCATGCATTACATTATGTTTCATATTACATAAATGATTTAATGTTTCTCAATGTTCATGCATGCTTACATACTTAGTACATTCAAAGTACTTATGCATACTCTTTTGCCTACATGATATCATCATGTAGGGACCGGTGTTCCTCCTCGTTCTCCTCCATATGGCTTGTTGAGATTTCGTTTGAAAACTACTTTGGGAGAGTTCCCATGTTCTAGGAACAATACTCCTTTATCTTTCTAACTTATGATATGTTGAGATCTTTAGACACTTACTATGGCATTTCTTTCTATTATGATTGAGGGTGAGCTAGAAACTTGTCTTAGCCCCGTTAAATCTTAAAGTTATAGGTATTATTGGATATATGTAAGTTGAAGATTTAGTATTATGATATCTGCTTATTTATTTATTGTCATTACCTATGAAAGGCTAAAAGAATGCTAAAAGGCTTGTTTGAGGTACTTTCGAGTTCCTCATTCTCTATTTCACGTCTAGGACCTAGGCTTGGGTCGTGACAACGCATAACCAAAGACGGAAGCACAAGTTAGGATTGCAGGACTTCTTCCTTTGGATCTGGGGATGGTTCAACTGGTATTGACTTTTCTAAGTGGGTTGGCCGACTCTGGGGCCACTCCCATGATGCAAGTTGCTTAAGCTCAAGTTACTCATCATGTTGCTACTACAATCCTTCAAATGGGTGGAGTATTCGATATCGATGCCTTTTTCCATTTTCTTCTGAGCCCTGTGATGAGTGGCACTGAACAAGAGATATTGACCAAGTTTTTGAATTTAAAGCCTCTAGTGTTCCATGGTTCTAAGAATGAGGATGCCTATTAATTCATCTTGGACTACTCTGAGAGACTTCACAAGTTGGGTATTGTGCATGGGCATGGGATTTAGTTTGTGACTTTTCAGCTTTAGTGTGAGGAAAAACAATGGTGGAGAGTCTTTGTGGAATATTGATCATCAGTCTTGCCTCCACTCACCATGATCCAGTTTTATGCCTTTTTTTTAGATAAATATGTGCCCTAAACTCTAAGAGATCTAAAGAAAGATGAGTTCATGGCTCTTGAGCAAGGTAGCATGATTGTAGCCACTTATGAGGCTAAATTCTATGCTATGTCTCGGTATGCTATGCAGTTGGTGAGCATTGAGGTAGAAAAGATCCAATTTTTCTTCAAAGGTTTGAATTCCAATGCAGGTTTTATTGGTAGACATGATCTCTATAGGTAGGAGATTCAATGAAGTGATTAATTTTGTTAAGAAAGTGGAAGGAGTTTGACGAGAGGGGCAGGCAAAGGCTTTGACTAAGAAGCCCAAAAATGCATGCAACGACAATAGTTCTTACTCCAAGGGTTTAGGTCAACATGCATTTGCATCCCGGCTGATTCATTCAGTTATTCCCATATCCAGGGCTGGTTACTTAGGGACTCCATAACAGAATTTAACTCAGGATGGTTAGGTAGCCTCATTCTCCTCAGCCAGTAGTAAATCCCTTAACTGCAGTTGCTATAGTTATAGAGAGCTAGGATATATGAGAAGGGACTGCCCTCATCCTCTCATGATCGATCAAACACAACAATAGAATCAGGTGGTAGTATTGATGGGCAGATGTAATAATGTTAGAGGATGTCCACATGGTGGGTGAGGAGAAAATTAGAGTGATCGTGAAGGCTAGGAAAATGGTAATATAGGTAGAGGAGAGGCGCATCCCGATAGGATGGTTTCCCATAATGAAGACAGAGATCAGTGCTATGCATTTTCGGGCAGGACAAAGGCAGAAGAGTCCAACGCAGTGATCACAGGTACTATTCTTGTCTGTGACTGGATGGCTACAGTCTCGTTTGATCTAGGCTCTACTTACTCTTATGTGTCAGTTCAATTTGTTTTGCATTTTGAATTGATCTGTGATATACTTGATGCCCCCATCCATTTTTCTACCCCTATTGGAGAGTCTTTCATAGTCATCCATGTTTACCGTGATTGTTCCATCTTGCTTATATGATTCCAGACTTGGGTAGATCTGGTTATTTTGGACATAGTTGATTTTGATGTGATCTTAGGTATGACTTAGTTGTCTTTCTATTATGTTCCGCTTAACTGTAATGTTAAGATTATGGCTCTAGAGATCACGGGAAGGGAAATGCTAGAGTGGAAAGGGGTGTACAAGTCTAAAGCCTCATTTGTTTCCATTAAGATTACGACGTCTGAATATAAATATGCATCTGAATATTAAGATGTGGTCTCTAGATCTGAATACTGAATGACTAAAACTATTTGTTTTCAATATCTTAATGTGCATATGAAATTAAATATTATATCTATAAAATATTATAAAAAATTCATTTCATCAAAAAAATTATTACTTTTGATAAAAAAATAATATTTTAAATATGCATATTTGATTAAAAGATTAAATTATATGATATGCAAATAAAAGTTATATATCAGTATAAAAATTATTATAACATGACTCTTTTTAAGAATTCAACATAAACATCTTTTCATAAAAACAATTATTCAACTAATCAAATAATAAAGAAGATTTCACATTATCAATGCATAACCAGAAAAATTAAAGGACTCCTTTTTTTTCTAATGACCTTAATTCAATTCTCTAACTTGTGAACCTTTAGCGTCATCCGTGCTTTTTTTATAGTTGTCAATTTCATAAAATATACTAACAATTGTACTGTATATTGACTATTCTCATCTAAGGCCATTTAATTTTTCCTTTCATTCTTCAAAGCTAGGTGCACTATTTTTTTAATTAATAAATCTAAAGCAATACTCGTCGACGAAGAGATTTTTCTTTTTATCCCATTTTTTTCTTTCAGTCAAATTGAAGATTGGGATGGAGAATTTATTTTTCATCAACTAGATCTTCAACTCCATTAGGTGTATCTATATCTATAGTAGTATATACAAAAGAAACACCATGACGGAAATAGGTACTACATGGACTCCAACTATGAACTCTTGTTGTGGTAAAACCTACAAAATATTTTATACACAAATCTTGGTGAAGTGTTCTTGATAAACATTAATACACCCAAAAAAATTATTAATAAAAAAATACTTGTAAAGATTATTAATATGTACCAGTCCCAAGAGGGAAAAATTGGTGTGTCATGACCCAACTCCGTAGGCCGTGACTGGGGTCCAACCTGGACCCCCCCGTGTACCTAGCTATCAACTGTGGTCAAATTGAACCCTAAAAAAAATAACATCATGTAACAGAGCCCCACTAGGCGATAACATTTTCATAAACTTGTAGCCCTTTTTGTTTGTATCACAACATGATAGGACACGCAAGCCGACAAGGCTGCCATAACATAATAACATATATCATATATCATGTAGACCCAGTTGAATCAAACTGACATACACAACCCACATATACATATCTGCAGACCTCTAAAAATATAAATAAAAACATATGGCGGGACAAGACCCCCGCCGTACCACCAAATGGAAAAATCAATTTTATACATCAGTGGACAGTATCAAAAACTAGGCCCTGATACAATGAATCCTCTTCAAGCTGAGCTGCATGGAATCCTAAGCTGATGGACTACAAAAACCTGTATCTGTACCTGCGGGCATGAGCGCAGCCCCCCAAAAAAGGGGGGTCAGTACGACATATGTACTGAGTATGTAAAACGTAACATAATACACTGGAGGTATATTCGAAATAAAGAACCAGGGGAACAAATTATCAAATCGAAGATATGTACATGTACTCTTTGAATCACAAAAGCATGCATGCTCAATTTATACAATATAGCCGGCCCTTTCAAGGGCCCGGTGAATCACATCTGTAGGACCATCATAGGCCCGACGCCATCACCACCTCATTACAACACATCATCATATATATACATACATATCTGGCCCTCTAGTGAGGGGCTTGGTGAATAATGCAGTGAATTTTGAACGATAACATACTCGGCTCGGGACTCGGTAAAAGAAGTGTTACAGTATACACGAGTAGAGTAGTGAGAACAAAATACAGTTTAAATCATTATCTGAGACTCAATGAAGTCATCAAGTGAACCATCATCTGGGGATCAGGGCAGAAGGTATCTGACGTATACTCTCTAACTGTCACTAAGGACTATGTAAAAAGGAGTTTTTGGAAATCTTAGACATATACCAATGTGAAATATCTTATAGCAGTCCGAGCATTTGTTATCTCAGAGCCTTTCCTTTTTTACAAACAAGAGCTTAGTCGAATCAATTGTTATACAGTCATATAGAAGATTCGAAGATAGCGGCTTACTACTTTAAAGTTTAATCATTCTAAAGTGAGTGAGGGTCCTGAAGTCATATTCAGAACCTGGGAATGGAATTACCCCCAAAGCTCATATCATATCCTGCTTACATCTAAGACATGCCAAAAGAGAAAAGATAGGCTTTACATACCTATACCAAAAATATACCAAGAGAAGCTTCACATACCTCTTATGGACTCCCCTTAATCGTGTTCACGTTGTTGTGCTCGAAACCTATTTAACATGGCAGTAATGCAAGTGTTAACAACCTTAGACTTTTCAGCAACTTAGACTACCCACGAGTATTCATAGCATTCATCCCTTCGCTCGCTTTCTCGACTAGTTCCTTAACTAGTTAAGGCGTTAACGAAAATTGGACAGCACCTCCCCTATAACGTGCCCTATCTGAATTCCCAATCATGTCCTTAACACCTACATCCAACCAACAACATAACCAGCAGCTCATACATATGTATATTATAGCGACGTTACACAATATAAACCCAAAACAACCCATTCGAAATTACGATACCAAAACTAGGGTTTTTATCCTTGTTTTCGTGAATCCTTTAATTGTGCAAAGTGGAGGGTCGTGTGGATGCACCTAGCAGATCCCAAGCCCTAATTAACTAATTTTACAGCATCATAATACATTACCACACGACCAGCAGTCCCACACCACAAGTGCAACGCGTTATTCGATTACAATTCAACTATAGCGATTTCAATTTCATTTATTTCTAACGTCAAACTTTCTACGACTTTTCCCCAACTTCCAGCAGCCCACAAGGTGTTTAATACACCCTATAATAATATCATAAACTTCAAATTAGAGGGGAATACCTTACCTTTCCCGAAATTGGCTAGAACTCGCTGAAATTGTGCCTCAGAACTTTTTTTAGCGCGCTGTAACGTCGTGGCAGCTTGCTGTCCGATTTTTGCTGCAAAAAACCCTAATTTTATACTAATTATACTTCCATATCATCATGATATACGCTAGAAAATTAATTTACGGAACGAAATCGGGACTTACCTTATTTGTTTCCTTCAAGCCATCACTATTTTCTCTCAACTTTAGGGTTTGCTTTCCTTTATTTGCTGCTGCAGTTTTGGATAGAATTTTGAGATAAGAATCAAACCCTTAGTCACAATATACATATATGTAGGTGTCCTTAGGAGGTGACATGTGTCAGCCCCTAAGGGTGACACGTATCCAGCCCTTATTGGGCCACCGCATACATGCCTCCAATTAGGGGCTGCCACATGGCAGTGGGGCCCACCTCCCCCAAGCAGGTGGGTCACCTATTTGACCCCAAGAAGGTGGGTCACCTGCTTGCTTGAGGTGCTGCCACATGGCACTCCTCCACTGGCTGCCACGTGTCACTTTTTTTTATCCCTCGTCGGTTCACAATCTCGTCTTATTTTAAGAGTCTATGTAATCCATGCTACGCAAGGTTGGTACATACTCCAATAGCTTAAGTATGTAAGACTTCCAAGTTAGTAGATTACGTAGGTAAATTGAGTCTTACGACTCATTACTTTGCCTCCAATTCCTTCCAGATTCTTATGACTCCATTTCCAACCTTCTCTACTATGGGGTATCACATTCTCCCTTCCTTAGAGTCATTTGATAGTGTCATAGCGTATCCGGCTCACATGATACTGTCTAAGGAACTTATAAGACATTTCTGAGTTTAAAAGTATGGGGTGTAACATCCTTCCCCCCTTTAAAACGTTCGTCCCCGAATGTTAAACAAAACTTCCCTTAGAACTTTATACAGATCGTAGGGAGATTCTTTCCTATTCCTCCAACACATACTTTCATACAAGTACATAATATATGTATTTCAGGAGTTGGGGTTACCTGTAAACATCGAGAATAGGTGCGAATACTTGTGTTTCATATTCTCTTCAGTTTCCCCGGTCATCCTCTTTCTGGTTTTGGTTTTTCTACCGTATCTTAATAGAAGGCACGTCTTTAGTCTACAATCTTCTAGTTTGCCGATCTAAGATGGCGATAGGTTTTTTTCTCACAGGATTCTATCTCCTGGACATTAGTTATGGAATATACCCTGGGTGACTCGTCAGTACCCTTGTGAAGCATTCCTATCTGATGGACTGGGCGTATAGTTTCCAAATAAGGTGGTAAGCTCAACTTACCAGCCATGTTGCCCACCTTATGAGCAACTTGATAGTCTAACATATTCTGGGTTAAGTTTCCTTTTCTAGGTGACCCTGTTATGAACATCCAATCATCAGTTTGAACTCTGTATGTCAATGTCGTTTATTTGTATATCATTCCTGCCAACTCTGGGCTTTTAGTCAATAGCTTGCTTAATCATGCCGGGGCCTTTTTAGCTTAGTCTTTCTAACATCTACCCATCTAATAGGGGACTTACACATCTTACTCTACCAGTCTTATATGGAGTCATTGGGATACCAGAGTGGTAGCCATTATGGTAGTTAAACTCAATAAATGGTGGACGATCGTCTCAGTTTCTCTTAAAGCCAACCATATAATAGTATGCTCAGTAGATTCAGCAGCTTAAGAACAAATGTGGTACGAATACCTATCTATGCTCCCGGGCTTTTTTTGGACTGATCTCTAGACGTTAATCATAATTGAAGTCCCTTTATCTGAGATATTAGCAGAGGAAACCTCACGGAACCTTATTACCTCCTTGTCCTATAACTTCACCTAGTTCCAACTGCATAGGTGGTTTTATTTGAAAGAAAATGAGCTGATTTGTTAGCCTACTCACACTAACCCATATAGCACCCTACTTTTATAGAGTATAAAATAGGTTCATAATGATGTTGATAATTTGGGAACCATTAGCCTCGTATAGTCCTTCTCGACTCTTTTTAGAACTTTAACTGGCATTCGATCTTTTGGGTCCTTCTTACCCTCCTTTTTTCCAATCCTTAGGGTTGGCTACCGAATAATGTTGCATTCCCCTCATATAATAGCTCTCGTTGTCGTTCTGTGCTTTGTCTAACATGATATGGTATAATTCTGAAGGAATTTTTGAATATAAGCTCGTCATCCTGTAGTAACCAGTTAGTTCTGCCAGTTTTACTTAGACCCTTTCACAATTTCCCTTACCCCCGCTTGTAATCCTCTAGACATATTATCTTGTGTCATTATTTACCTTTACAAGAATATGAGAGGGTATAAGAAGTATCCTAGCGTTACGTCGCTAGTCCTCATGTTTTACCCTGCCTTTTTCTCCCTTATCCTACACTCGATGTCGGGGTAGAGCTTTGGTCCACTCGTGGCCATGTCTTACTCCACCCGTAGTACTAATTCCATCTCGGTAATTTGGCTTAACCTATATTTGTATCTCTCAATAGTTAATTACAACTTGGGCTCCCTTGCCTAGGACAATAGCTATAGGGACTCCATAAGGTCCTACCACTCTTTTACTCTACAATTTTACACCTTCTCGGTGGAGTAGGTAACTTTTGATCGAAGGAGCAGGGACTAATATCGTTAATCCACAAGCAATATTCCCTCCAGATTCATCTGGCTCTAGGGTGTGAAGTGAGTCTTGTAGTCCTGGTCATATTGTGGAATTTTCGACCTTGGGTATTGCTTCCTATCATTCGTAAATTACATCAGCTGGTACCCTTACCTTTTGGGGTTTTGCTTTTTCGCCCTCAGAATTGGATGCCAAGTGGTGTCAAAATTCCCTCGCCCACTGGCCCATATAGTCATTCTGCGGTTTTCCTCTCATTAACTGGTTCTATGTTGAAGAGCTATGGCATTTGAGTTCATCGTCAGTTAGCAGTTAGCTAATCCTTCTTGTCTTGTTTAAATCCTTTTTACAATACCCTCAACGTAACGTATAGTATTTCAGGAACATAACCTTATGTTGTTCCTCCGCCTCTAGTTCCGATTCTTCTATCTCGCGTGATCATACCAGCACTAACACATTAAGTTCCATCAGAATTTCAAGGTTAAGTGTGCTGGGACGAGAGTAATACTGGGATGGGTGACCTCCCTAGGAAGTTTTTGTGTTGCGTTTCATTGTAATCCCTGCCATAATGTGTGGGTTACTTAACTTAGCTCCAGATTTACCTCAGCGTTGTCTTGCGAGTCTTTATGTTTTTCCCTGTCCTTTCGTCTGTTGTCTTGCATCTAGTATCGGCGTAGACCTTTAGCTCCACTATCCTCTATTCACTTTGTGTTCTCCTCATTTTCTACCACAGGAGGCTTTCCATTCCTTTTTCTTTGGTTATTTATCTCTCGCAACATCATTTGCGACTAACTCTATAACCAACATTTTGGCTTTTGGTCTAGCATGCTGTCATTATCCTTCGTAATGTCTCTTAAGTTGGTCGATATTCTTTCATGGTTACACTATTTTGTTTTTATATGTAGCCGCCTTCTAGTGTTATGTTGTTCAGGGTCTTGTTGGAAACTTCTTAACACTACCTTATGTAGCATTCTGGTTTCCATCCAATTATTGGTAGCTTCCGAACCTTTCTAACTTGGTTCAACAAGATATCTTATTGAAGTTTAGACGTCTATCTCAAATATATTGCCATATCAATTGCCTCCTCCTACTTTTGCCATTTTCTCATTAACTTCCCTTCTTTAGAGGGTACTCGTACTTTTATCTGCTTGTACCTTACTCTATGTCTCTTTGTCCAGTCTCAATTTCGCCCAATCTCTTCCTCCAATCAACTTGGTACTGCATCATGTCTGTGTCTATCTACATATTTTATAATTAGACTATCCGCATACAGAGCCTTGGCTAAATTACGAAGCGACGAGAACCTTTCCATATTTAATGTGATGTCCTGTCTACTAATTGGTACTTGAATAATGCGACCCAAGGAACAACTCATCCAAGGCCACCTTCTACTTTTCCTTTTCCTAGAATTACTTCGCACCTGTAGTCGTTCCAATTCCAATTAGACAGTGCTAGTATTCCGACGATAACTATTTAAGGTTTTCTTGAAGTAGTAGCTTTATCCCAACCTATATCCTTTGCTTCTTGGGGCGAATAAAAGTTGCGCCATTTGTTCCTTAAGTTTTCCATCCTCATCCCTTAAGGGTTCCACTATTTTTGGGGCAACGTTGTGTACACACATCATTTTTTTTATATCTTAATCCCCATGCTCTTACTGTGTTTTCAACGCAGGCCTTTAACTTAGTCAACGCGTACTAAGTGCGTCTTACTAGTGGTTCCACTTCATCCCTACATACTCGTATCACACTATTTAATTCATACTTACATATCCCCTTTTTAATTCGTATTCGTGTTCAGTTCCTGACATCTCTTTGAGGTGCTTCTGTTAGAAGTTCTTTTCCCAATTTGTCAGTGGAGAACTATAAACTGTTATCATGAACCATTTTCCAACCATTATTGGAAGAAACCAGAATCTCTTAAACATCACAGTACTTCCCTTTTGATACTCGACCTACCTGGTCTCCTTTTGAGTTTATCTCGAGGTACGAACAACTTATCTAATTTACAATAGGAGTTGGGGGCTTGGTACTTTCAAAAAGAGTAAAGCTCAATTATCGGACATCTTACCCTTCAACCTGAGCTTCTTTTTTTTTCTACAACATAGTTACAGCTGGAGATACTGTGGTCTGAACTGTACTGCGCAGACAGACTTTTATTTCTCCGTAATAAACTTCCCCGAGTGAAAAGGATACCCCTTATGGATGATCTGAAGGGTACCTCTTACGGCTTTAGTTAGCCATAATGGGGGTACTTGGTATCAAGTTCCAAGATATGTTATAAACTATGTTTTATTCCCTCCTTCTTGTATTGGGAAAATTTCGGCAGAGTTTCCTCTACACTTCTTACTATCCCAAAACCTGCACGCAGAAAATACCAACAATGCCTCACAGGGCCAACATATATATATACGTATCATATCACAGCCGCACAGGGCTTTCAAATGTAATCGCATATTGCAGCCACACAGGGCTTTCCACATCAACAATAATATAAAAATATTGGACTTACCTTATATGTCCAACTTTAAACTGCATCTGTTGCACTTCCTGTCTGCTTTCGTTTCAGGTTTCAACTTTACATTTCAATATTACTTCAATACCTTACCCAACGGATATCTTCCATGGCTTTACTTTACTTACCTGCATGCTTCGTAACTTTTTGTGTTGTCAATTACTTCTTTCCGTTGGTGTCGTCCTTCTGTTAAGATCCAAGGTTAGTATGAGGAATTTTGCTATGACTCGGATCGAAAGCATGATCTCAGATGTGAAGGAAAGGTAACATCCTAAATGTCCTATAGCTTTCTGTTTATGGATGTGGCGCACAACACATCGATAATCAAGACTCTACTAGACACGGTCTGTAGACAATCCAAGGACGAACTGCTCTGATACCACTTCTGTCATGACCCAACCCCGTAGGCCGTGATTAGGGTCCGACCTGGACCCTCCCATATACCTAGCTATTAACTGTGGTCAAATTGAACTGTAAATAAAATAATATCATATAACAGAGCCCCACTAGGCGATAACATTTTTATAAACTTGTAGCCCTTTTTGTTTGTATCACAACATGAAAGGACACGCAAGCCGACAAGGCTGCCATAACATAATAACATATATCATATATCATGTAGACCCAGCTGAATCAAACTGACATACACAACCCACATATACATGTCTGTAGACCTCTAAAAATATAAATGACAACATATGGCGGGACAGGACCCCCGCCGTACCCCCGAATGGATAAAACAATTTTATACATCAGTGGACAGTATCAAAAACTAGGCCCTGATACAATGAATCCTCTTCAAGCTGAGCTGCATGGAATCCTAAGCTGATGGACTACAAAAACCTGTATCTGTACCTGCGGGCATGAGCGCAGCCCCCCCAAAAAAGGGGGGTCAGTACGACATATGTACTGAGTATGTAAAACGTAATATAATACACTGGAGGTATATTCGAAATAAAGAACCAGGGGAACAAATTATCAAATCGAAGATATGTACATGTACTCTTTGAATCACAAAAGCATGCATGCTCAATTTATACAATATAGCCGACCCTTTCAGGGGCCCGGTGAATCACATCTGTAGGACCATCATAGGCCCAACGCCATCACTACCTTATTACAACACATCATCATATATATACATACGTACCTGACCCTCTAGTGAGGGGCTCGGTGAATCATGTAGTGAATTGTGCACGATAACGTACCCGACCCGGGACTCAGTAAAAGAAGTGTTACAGTATACACGAGTAGAGTAGTGAGAAACAAAACACAGTTTAAATCATTATCTGAGACTCAATGAAGTCATCAAGTGAACCATCACCTGGGGATCAGGGCAGAAGGTATCTGACGTATACTCTCTAACTGTCACTAAGGACTATGTAAAAAGGAGTTTTTGGAAATCTTAGACATATACCAATGTGAAATATCTTATAGCAGTCCGAGCATTTGTTATCTCAGAGCCTTTCCTTTTTTACAAACAAGAGCTTTGTCGAATCAATTGTTATACAATCATATAGAAGACTCGAAGATAGCAGCTTACTACTTTAAAGTTTAATCATTCAAAAGTGAGTGAGGGTCCTGAAGGCATATTCAGAACCTGGGAATGGAATTACCCCCAAAGCTCATATCATATACTGCTTACATCTAAGACATGCCAAAAGAGAAAAGATAGGCTTTACATACCTATACCAAAAACATACCAAGAGAAGCTTCACATATCTCTTATGGACTCCCCTTAATCGTGTTCACGTCGTTGTGCTCGAAACCTATTTAACATGGAAGTAATGCAAGTGTTAACAACCTTAGACTTTTCAGCAACTTAGACTACCCACGAGTATTCATAGCATTCATCCCTTCGCTCGCCTTCTCGACTAGTTCCTTAACTAGTTAAGGCGTTAACGAAAATCGGACAGCAGCTCCCCTATAACGTGCCCTATCTGAATTCCCAATCGTGTCCTTAACACCTACAGACAACCAACAACATAACCAGCAGCTCATACATATGTATATTATAGCGACGTTACACAATATAAACCCCAAACAACCCATTCGAAACTACGATACCAAAACTAGGGTTTTTATCCTTCTTTTCGTGAATCCTTTAATTGTGCAAAGTGGAGGGTCATTTGGCTGCACCCAGAAGCTCCCACGCCCTCATTAACTCATTTTCCAGAATCATAATACATTACCACACGACCAGCAGTCCCACACCACAAGCGCAACGCGTTATTCGATTACAATTCAACTATAGCGATTTCAATTTCATTTATTTCTAACGTCGAACTTTCTACGACTTTTCCCCAACTTCTAGCATCCCACAAGGTGTGTAATACACCCTATAATAATATCATAAACTTCAAATTAGAGGGGAATACCTTACCTTTCCCGAAATTGGCTAGAACTCGCCGAAATTATGCCTTAGAACTTTTTTTAGCGCGCTGTAACGTCGTGGCAGCTTGCTGTCCAATGTTTTCTGCAAAAAACCCTAATTTTATAGTAATAATACTTCCATATCATCATGGTATATGCTGAATAATTAATTTACGAAACGAAATCGAGACTTACCTTATTTATTTTCCTCCAAGCCATCACTATTTTCTCTCAACTTTAGGGTTTGCTTTCCTTTATTTGCTGCTGCAGTTTTGGATGGAATTTTGAGATAAGAAGCAGCCCCTTAGTCACAATATACATATATGTAGGTTTCCTTAGGAGGTGACACATATCAGCCCCTAAGGGTGACACGTGTCCAGCCCTTATTGGGCCACTGCATACGTGCCTCCAATTAGGGGCTGCCACGTGGCAGTGGGGCCCACCTCCCCCAAGCAGGTGGGTCACCTATTTGACCCCAAGAAGGTGGGTAACCTTCTTGCTTGAGGTTCTGCCACGTGGCACTCCTCCATTGGCTGCCACGTGTCACTTTTTTTTCTCCCTCGTGGGTTCGCAATTTCGTCTTATTTTAAGAGCCTATGTAATCAATGCTACACAAGCTTGGTACGTACTCCAATAGCTTAAGTATGTAAGACTTCCAAGTTAGTAGCTTACGTAGTTAAATCGAGTCTTACGACTCGTTACTTGGCCTCCAATTCCTTCCAGATTCTTATGACTCCATTTCCAACCTTCTCTACTATGGGGTATCACATTCTCCCTTCCTTAGAGTCATTTGATAGTGTTGTAGCTTATCCGGCTCACATGATACTATCTAAGGAACTTATAAGACATTTCTGAATTTAAAAGTGTGGGTGTAACATGGTGTTTGATTGAAAAAAGAGAGGAAGAAAGTTTGTAGAGAGAGAACAAAGCCCGATAATGAGAAAGAAAAGTAATGAGTGACTATTTTAAAGTGTATTAAATAAGTCTGAATGGTATTAAGAATCTTCTACAGATCTGATTCCTTCAGATCTTTTCATATTCATTAAGATGCTTTTTTACAAAAGAAACAACTGTACTTAATGGGCTAAATATGAATTATTAGATTCAGATCTAAAGACCAAACATACTTAATGGGATGAATCTGAATAATTAAGATTCAGACCTCTATTCAATGCAAACAAATGAGGCCTAAGCCAACAAATATCATACTTCATCTGAGCTAGGAAGCTAGTGGGGCAGGGTTGTTTGGCTTATTTGTATCATATTCGAGATATTGATGCAGAGTCCCCCTCCATTGAATCCATTCTTATAGTTTTAGTGTTTAAGGAGGTGTTTCCTACTAATTTTCCCGGTATCCTCTGGAAAGAAAGATAGATTTCTATATTGATTTGGACCCAGGAACTTGACCAATCTCTATTCCTCCCTATCTCATGGCTCTTACAGAGTTAAGGAAACTTAAGACTTAGATCTAAAATCTTCTTGATAAGGGTTTTATTCGTCATAGTGCTTCGTTATGGGGTATTCCGATTGTCACGATCCAAACTTAGGGCCTAAACGTGACACGACGAATGAGTAACCTGGGGACACCTCACCCAAGCCCCTTAGCATTCATTTAGCCTTTCATCGGTAATGAAAATCAATAATAAGTAGAAGAAAAAAGGGAAGCGGGACTAAGAGAGAACATCATAAAATAAGAGTCATCATCAACCTTAGATCATCATATATTTATATCCAAACATATCTCTACTAATAGACTTGGCGGGGACGAAGAAATGTCCCTAGCTCACCCTCAAAATAAGGATCAAGAAAAGCCATAATGGAAGTCTTAATGGTTTACATAACATAAGTTAGAATTAAAAAGGATGTTGTTTCCGAAACATGGGAACTCACTACAAGGAATCTTCAAGCTAATCGAAGCTAGCAACGTGGGGAGAACTAGGAGGAGCACCGGCCCCTACATGGTGATGTCATGTAGGAAAAAGTATGCGTTAGTACTTTGAATATACTAAGTATGTAGACATAAAACATGATAGAAAAATCAAGACATTCATAAGATAAAATACATGAGTGAAATGCATGCATGGGTAATCTAGTAGATCACATTTAAATCATACATATGTGGGAAGATGACTATAACCGACAATTAAACCATATGAGCTATAACATGGAATCCAACGTAACCCTCACATTGGAAGAGGGGAGACTACTTGCCAAGGTAGAACTCCGTCAATTTTTCATTCATTCATTTATTCTTTAACTTTAACTTTAAGGGCTTTTGTGGATCCACTAGCATAAAAAGCCTTCAAGGGCTCCTATGTTTACACATAGTTAATGAAACAAGGGGTCTACTAGGATTCCCTTACCCTCAATTCCCCATTCAGTGCTAAGTCAATCTCGCAGAATAGTTTAATACTTCAAAATAGTCCTAACATATAGCTTGAGAATTTAAACATCACATATGGTAGAATAGCTCATTAAAACCTTTATTGATTCAAATATGTGAGAATTGCCCTTATCACATAAAGAATCCTTCATTCATATCATTTAATCATTATTTTATTTCATAAGACTCCTTTTTGATCATAGACATTGCTTTTGTAAACATTAATTTGGAGTCAAAAGCTTTCAAGTCAAACTTCATTGGAAACATAACAAAATTAGGTGGGTGCTATTCAACCCATCTTTCAAACATGCTTTACAAAGAACCATGCATAAACATTATCGATTGAGTCAATTTAGAATATACTTCAAATAACCCATTATTCATTTCAATGACCCATAATAACTTGAGATAGGAAATTTACTTGGAATGCAATAGTTCATGCAATTCAATAGTAATATAAGCTTACTTGAACATAATATTAATAATTTGCACCATAATCTAGCAATTTGAAAGGGATTGAACAAAACCCATTTAAAAATTCATAAACCCAAGATAGGAAATTAGGGAATTCATAGGTAGTAATCCATTTCATGCAATTTGAGTCAATAACCATAATTTCAATAATGCTTCCTGCCAATAAGAAGAAATTAGAAGTACCCATAAAGAATTTATACTTGAATTGAAAAGAATTAGTTGAAAAGGGTTTTGGGCTCCATGGGAGGAAGAACCCATGGAAGAAAAAACCCACATACCTAAGACAAGAACTTGAAGAAGAATTGAAGAGGTCTTGGTGTACTTGAAGAAATCTTGATGTTTGGTCTTCAATGGGGAGCTTGAATGCTTAGCTTGAGAGGAAATCTTGTAGGAGGTGATTTGGGAATGAGGAGGAATGAAATCTATGGTTTTGGGTAGCCAAAATAATGGAAAATAACCTCCAAATGCATCTAAGTTTGAATACATATGTTCAGGGAATATCCAAGATACCCTTACTTAAATCTGGAAATTTTTGCACAAATTTGAACAATTTGGAAATAAGTCCACGACGAGGAGAGATTCCCATTTCTGTTCATTTTCTTTCGAAATAGGTAAATTGAGCTCAGGGCATATAGTAACATAATTTACACATAAAATGCATGCATCAAATGCATTTTATGTTCAATTTCCTGCACTAGGTCAAATTTGACCAGATTTGAGTTCAACTTGAGCCCGGGCAATTTTGTACTATTAGGGAATAGCTTCGCAACGTGCCTTGGTCGCAGAGTCTTTTGTTTTGTGCATTTCAGTAATGAAAAACTAGTTCAAAAAATCCACCAAATCCATTTTCCCTCGATTTCACCTTATAATAGCACATTCCAACCTTCAAAACACACGGGACCTTACAATATCTCCCCCTTGAAAACATTATTCCTTGAATGAGACAAGACTTAGCTTGAATAGAGTAGAGTGTAAACTAACAACCCATCATGAATGCAATAGTGCAATTTTAAAACATCGTTGAAAACACATTTCATAACTATGCATGCATCTAACAATAAAAGTTAAAATGCAAGGATTTCAAGTAATTGAGCAAGGACAACTTAATACCTTAGGCTAGAGTAGAGTGAAAGAGATGAGTTATCGCTTCATCATATCCACTTCTGCTTCCATGTAGCAGTTTTGACTTGTTGATTCCTCCAAAGGACTCTGATGGATGCAGCTTCCTTGTTCCTCAACCTTTAGACTTGCCGATCCAAAATTTCAATTGGAACCTCTTCATAGGTTAAGGTTTCTTCGGCATTCACAACTTTCGAAGGCAAAATAGAACTTGGATCATCTATACACTACCTTAACATAGAAACATGGAATACCGAATGAACCATATTCATTTCCAATGATAAATCCAACTCATATGCAACCTTGCCAACATATCTCAAGATCCTATAAGGCCCCACATACCTAGGGCTCAACTTTTCCTTCTTACCAACTGAACCACACCCTTCATGGGTGAAACCTTCAAGTAAACCTAACCATTCACACTAAACTCAAGATCCCTTTTCCTAGTATCAAAATAGGACTTTTGGCGGCTTTGAGCCGTCTTCAACCTTTCCCTAATGACTTTCACCTTTTTCAAAGCATCAAGCACCAAATTGGGATCCAACAAGGTCATCTCACCCACTTCGAACCAACCAACCGAAGACCTACATCGCCTTCTATATAAAGCCTCAAACGACACTATATTATTACTTGAGTGATATTTATTGTTGTAAGCGAACTTAATAAGAGGTAGATGGTCATCCCAACTTTTTTTAAACTCCAACACACAAGCCCTTAACATATCCTCTTGTGTTTGAATTGTCCGTTCAGCTTGCCCATTGGTTTGATGATGGAATGCGGTACTTAGCTTCACTTTGGTACCAAGACCCTTTTAAAATAATTTCCAAAAGTGCGATGTGAATTGGGTACTACGATCCAAAATAATCAACAACGGAACATGATGCAACATTACTAATTCTCGAATATACAACTTAGCATAATCTCTGGCTCTATAAGATGTCTTGACCGGTAGAAAGTAAGACGACTTCGTTATCCTATCAAAAATAACCCAAATCAAGTTATGGTGATTCTGAGTATGAGATAAACCCACTACAAAGTCCATGTTCACCGCTTCCCACTTCCAAGTGGGGATTTCAATGTCTGTGCTAGGCCATTCAGCCTTTGGTGTTCGGCTTAACTTGTTGGCAATTTGGGCATTCGGCCATGAACCTTGCTATGTCCTTTTTCATGCCACTCCATCAATATATTTCCTTTAAATCTCGATACATTTTGGTAGAACTGAGGTTAATAGAATATAAGATTTTATGAGCCTTCTTCAAGATCAAACTCCTTAGGCCATCCACATCCGGAATACACGACCAACCTTGGTAGTGAAGTACCCCATCTCCCCTTTATGAAAAGACTTCTACTTTCTTTTCTTTCACCAATTTCTTTAACTCTACCAATGTCAGATCAGTGTCTTGTTTTGACTTAAAATCTACTACCAAAGACGATTTGGACCCATTTTGCACACACATGCCACCATCATCGGAACCACTCAATTTTACTCCCAATCTATCCAACCGGTGAACATCCCTTACCAACTCCTTCTTCTCTTTATCAACATGAGCCACACTTTTCATAAACACCCTACGAAGCGCATCTACAGCAAAATTGGCCTTACCGGGATGATAATGCACACTCATGTCATAATCTTTTAGGAGTTCAAGCCGCCTCTTTTGCCTTAGGTTGAGGTCCCTTTAGGTTACCACATATTAGAGACTTTTATGATCAGTAAATACATCTACAGGTAATGCCTCTAAATCTTTAGATCAAACACAACGTCTGCTAACTTAAGATCATGGGTAGGGTAGTTACGCTCGTGTACCTTTAATTTTCTAGAAGTATAGGCTATAAACTTTCCATTTTACATCAAAAGACAACCCAAACTAACACTCAAAGCATCACAATATACAACAAACCCTTCTATTCCTTCCGATAGAGTCAAGATAGGAGCGGAGGTAATTCGATCTTTCAAAGTTTGGAAATTCTTTTCACACTCATCCGTCCATGGGAACTTTGCCTTTTTTGAGTCAATTTCGTTAGTGGAGATAAATTGGAAACAAACCCTTCGACAAACCTTCTATAATACCTGGCTAGACCTAAAAATCTCCTAATGTCCGAGGGAGACAATGGTCTAGGCTAATTCCCTACCGCCTCCATTTTCTTAGGATCAACCTTGATTCCCTTTCCGAACACTATGTGACCAAGGAAAGCCACATCTTTCAACAAAAAATCACACTTACTAAATTTTGCAAACAATTGCCTATCCTTCAAGGTTTGAAGCACAACTCTCAAATGATCCTTATGTTCTTCCTCACCCCGAGAATAAATGAAGATATCATTGATGAAAACCACTACAAACATAAAAAGGTAGGGCTTAAACACCCTCTTCATTAGATCCATAAAAACTGCCGGTGCATTCGTCTACCCAAATGACATCACCAAAAACTGAAAGTGACCATACCTTATTCGAAATGCCATCTTGGGAATATCACACTCTCACTCTTAGTTGATGATAGCTGGACCAGAGATCAATCTTTAAGAAATGACTTACCCCTTGTAATTTGTCAAACATATCATCTATCCTAGGAATTGGATATTTGTTCTTAATGGTCACTTTGTTCAATTGACGATAGTCTATGCATATGAGAAACGACCCATCCTTCTTTATCATAAATAACAAGGAAGCACCCCATGGTGAAATACTTGGCCTTATAAATCCTTTTTCCAACAAGTCATTTAGTTGTTCCTTTAACTCCTTTAATTTCGTCGGGGCCATTCGGTAGGAAGAAATAGAGATAGGTTGGGTATCGGGGAGAAGGTCGATATCAAAATCAACTTCCTTTTTAGGAGGGACACTAGGAAGTTTATTGAGAAAGAATTGAAAAACTCATTAACTATGGGAACCGACTCAAGAGAAGGACTTTCAGAGTTGATATCCCTAACCCTCACAATATGGTAGATGCAGCCCTTAGAAATCAATTTTCGGCCTTTAAGACAAGAAATGAACCTACTCTTTACTACTGAATCATGACCCTTCCATTCAAGAATAGGCTCACTTGGAAATTGAAACTTGACTCTACGAGTTCTACAATCTATAGAAGCATATGATGCATGCAACCAATCCTTATTTAGAATAAAATGAAAATCTATCATGTCAAGCTCAATGAGATCACAAGGAACAACTTCATGTAAGATAGACATGGGACAACCCTTATAGATTTTTCTAGCAATGACTGACTCACCCACGAGGGTAGATAACTAATAGGGTACTAATAATCTTTCGGGTAACACATCAAAACTATTAGCAAGAAATGGAGTAACAAACAACAAATTGGCACTCGGATCTAACAATGCATACACATCAAAATCAAAAACCTTTAACATACTGGTGATGACATTGGGTGCTTTCTCAACTTCTTGTCTCCCTTGCAAAGCATAAAATCAGTTGGTGCATTGGCCACTCCCTTGAGCTTATCCACCATGAGTAACTTTTCCTTAAGGCCTACCACCACTACTTGACCCAGTTTACCACATTTGAAGTATGCATTGAAGCAGACAAAACACTCCCCTTTGTGAATCTTCCCACACTTCTTGTAAGAGAGGAGAGCTTGAGCACCCAAACTATCTCTTAGAACCATGGGATTTATACCTTTGTCTTTGTTGAACCTTGGGGAAGGAGTGTTAGTGGGACCTTGCCCCATGAATCTTTGCCCACTTTGGCACTTTCCACCCCCACTATAATCGGACTTTTGGTGTGTGAACCCTTCACCATCAACTCTAGCCTTTTTGAACCCTCTTGATCTATTTCTTAATTTCTCATCCTCAATTTGTTCCGCATATGTCATGAGTCGGGAGATGTCCATCTCTTTGACCAACATGGCAATCTTGTATTCTTGAGACACCAAACTCGAAACACCGGAGATGAATTTGCTCATTCTTGCTCTTGGGTTGAAAACATAAAAGGAACATACTTAGATAATTTGGTGAATTTGAGGGCATACTCCCTCACACTCATGCCACCTTAGCGAAGGTTTATGAAATCTTAAAACTTTTCCCCCCTTAGCTTTAAAGGAAAGAAGCGATCTAGGAAGGCACTCTTAAAATCTTCCCACTCTAAGGGTCCCATATGTTCATCCCTGTCAATGACTCATTGCTCGTACAAAACCCTTGCTATTCCCTTGAGTTGACAGACCACTAGCTTAGCCTTTTTATTTAGAGGTACTCCCATAATAGCCACAATCTAATTAACTTTATCAATGAACTCCATTGGGTACTCATCTACTTTGGATCCATCATATTTGGGTGGATTTATCTTTTTGAACTTCTAAATCCTAGAAGCTGGGGTAGGCACTTGAGGCGGAGGATAAAAAAAGCCTTGATTAGTTTGGTTGGCCACAGATTGGGCTAGTAAAGTGATGATGTTATGGAACCCCTCATGTGTAACTCCTTCCTCATGATATAGAACCTCGGGAACTGGAGGAGCTTGGTCCTTATCATCAACCCTTGCTCTAAGTTGAGGTACCCTTCTTGGAGGCATTATCTGGAGAGTACAAAAAAATTTGTTAGTTAAAGGAAGTCTTAGAATAACTCTAGGGCACAACATGAATCATGTAAGGAAGAGAAACTTTCCTAAATGCCTTATAGTCTCCTATTCATAATATTGGCATATTGTACAACTATAAATAAGGCCCTATTCAACGCAGTATATTGGACTCCAAGGACCATTCAAAACTTCGGGATCTGATACCAAGTTTTTCACAACCCAAACCTAGGGCCTAGATATGACACGATGAATGAGAAACCCAGAGGTACCTAACCTAACCCCTTAGCATTCATTTAGCCTTTAATCGGTAATGACAATCAATAATAAGCGAAAAAAGGGGAAAGTGGGACTAAGGGAGAACATAATAAATTAAGAGTTATCATCAACATTATATCATTATACATTTATATGCAAAAATACCTCTACTAATAGACTTGATGGGGAATAAGACATGTCCCTAGCTCACCCTCAAAATAAGTATCAAGAAGATCCATAATGGAAGTCTTAATGGTTTACATAACATAAGCTAGAATAAAAAGGGATGTTGTTCCCGAAATATATAAACTCACACAAGTAACCTTCAAGCTAATCTAAGCTAGCCACGTGGGGGAGAATGAGGAGGAGCATCGATCCTTATATGGTGATATCATTTAGGTAAAATTATGCATTAGTCCTTTGAATATAGTAAGTATGTAGGCATGCAACATGACAGAAACCTTAAAAAATTCATAAGGTTCTTAAACACATGAGTTAAATTATAAGACCCTAGAAATGTGAAAGGTCCTAAATCAAGGAATAAAGGATGAATTCTTAGAAAGTGCAGAAAATTGGCACCAGAAGCTGACCACAGAAGCTATCACGAGCTGTGGTAAGCCTCACAAACTATGGTGAGCAACTGTGATGGAGATTCAGAGACTCAGGCTTATAGGGGAGGAACTACGATGGTGGACCATGGGCCGTGGTGAGTACTACGGACCGTGAAGCCCTTTGTGGTAACCCTTTCCCAAGATCCTTAGGAAATTTCCCAAGTCAAGGTCCACGGATGACTACCAATGATTGTGGGACCCTCCACAAATCGTGGTATGTCCTTGTGGTGGACACTCTACATGCCACTTGCAGAACCTGCACCACGAACACTTTTCACGGCCCATAGTGACCTTTACGGAATGTGAAGGGGATCCGTGGTGAAACTTCATAGACTACCCTACAGGCCTTTTCCAAGTTCCTTACCATGGGACCCCACCACGGACCGTAGTGAGCACCACTGACAGTGAAGGGTCCTTTTGAAGACAATTTTGGCCAAATTTTAAAAGGGACAGTCTGGTCGTTTTTTGTGTTTTAATTAAAAGGGTTGAATCTACCCATATAAAGCCCCTAAAACTTTCCAAGAACTCATTCTACACACTTAGACTCAAGGCTTAAAAGTCCTCTCTTCTCAAGCTTTTACAAGGACTCAAGGCAAGATTAGGGTTTCATCTCAAGGCCTTTCCAAGTCTCCATTACTCCTCATGTCTTCATTAGGGATTTTTACAATAAAGGTATGTGTGTTTAATCCATGGGTTCTTCCATCTATGGAGCCCAAATGTTTTATCAGCTTGATAATTTAAATTCAAAATAACGAATCCTTATGGGCTTTTACATAATGACTCTAAATGCATAGATTATGATATATTTGAAGTTTATTTACCTATATTGATTCCTATTGACTCTTGATTTCATGAGATGAATGATTTTGTTAAGGTGCCTATATGAAGGCTTGAAAGTGGTTTTGAAGTATATATGGTGGATTGTTTAAGATGTGTATATGTATGCATTTCCATCAGTCTTATACATATAGGTGTTGTTCTAAATATATTTGAAGGTTTTATGAAATGAACCTATCTAGTTTCCTTCTGTTAAAGTGAAGTGGATATGAAAGCTTTTGACTACAAATGAAAGTTATGAAGCAAATATTTATGATAAGAGAGTCTCCTGATTAAATGATTGAATGATGAAAGGGATTCTTAACCAAAGAGAGGTTTCATTGTGATTGGGCAATTCTTATATTTGAATTAAATGAAATGTTTTAATGATATATTCCACCTAATGATGATTTGATGTCTAAGTTTTATAAATGCTTATGCTATTATGATATTTAGATATATTCCGTGGGTTTGACCTAGCACCGAATATACCATGTAGATGGGGACTCGACCTAAGGTGTCCTTAAGTAAAGTCTCATGTTTCATCAACTATAAATCAACATAGGAGCCCTTGTTAGCTATTTAGTCTAGTGGATCCATGATTAGCCATTAAAGTTAAAGTTAAAGAAATGATTAAAGTTGATGAAGTTCTACCCTGCAAGTAGTCTCTCCATGCCAATGTAGGGGGTTATGTTGGACATCATGTTATAGCTCGTATGGTCTTAAATGTTGGTTATAGTCATTTTCCAAAAATGAATGTTTTAAGGCTTCATATGATGATTTCTCATGCATGCATTTACTTATGCATATTGCTTATAAAGGTCTATTATATTCTTTAGTGTATAGTATGCTCACATACTTAGTATATTCAAACTACTAACTCATACCTTTGCTTATATTTTATTACTATCTAGGGACCGACGTCGCTCCACACTCTCCTCCCCGTGGCTAAGTTTGATTATTTAAGGCTACCACTTTTGATGAGTTCCCATTGTTCGGGAACAACACCCCTATTTCCCTTCTAGCTTATGCTATGTCTAAACATTGAATTTCCTTTTAGTACTTGTTCTTTTATTATGAGGGTGAGCTAGGGATATTTCTTAGCTCCCGCCAAGTCTTTAAAGTAGAAGGTATATTTGGAAAAATGCATGATTTGGACAAATTTTAAATGAGACTCTTATTGAAATGTGAAATCCCTTAGTTCTGATATCCCTTTATGTTTTTGCTTGATCTGTTTATTATTACCGATGAAAAGCTTAATGAAATGCTTAGATGTTTGGGTGAGGTATCTCCGGATGCTTCTTTCATCGTGTCATGTTTAGGCCCTAGGTTTGAGTTATGATAAACTTGATATCAGAGCTCGAGGTTTTGAAATGGTCCTTAGATTCCAACATACCATGTCAAATAGGGTTTGTTTATAGTTGTGAAGCACGCCACGACTATGACTAGGAGACTATGGACGTTTAGGAAAGTTTTCACTTCTTTTAAATTCATGTAGTGCCTTAGAGTGTCCTAAGCCTTCCTCTAACTAACGACCCATTCTGTGTTGCCTAGATCATGCCTCAAGAAAGAGAACCTCCAAGAGCAAGGGTTGATGATGATGACTAATATCCTTCGGTTCCCTATGCCCTACATCATGAGGAAGAGGTAACCCATGCAAAATCCATAATATCATCACTTTTTTGGCTCAAGCCATAACTATCTATGGGAACTAAGGTGTTCGACCTCTTCAAGTGCAAAATCCGTCTTTTAGGATTCAAAATTTTCAAAGAATGAATCCGCTCAAGTTTAATGGTTCTAAAATAAATGAGGAACCTATGTATTTTATAAATGAGGATCGAATTATGGCTATCATGGGTGTGCCTCCAAATTAGAAGGCCGAGCTAGTGGCTTATCAACTCAAAGGTGTGGCACGAGTTTGGTACGAACAATAGGTTATTGAGAGGGATGAAGAAATGGAGCCGATAGAATGGAAAGAGTTCAAAGGTGCCTTCCTAGATTGCTTCTTTCCATTGGAGCTAAGGGAGGATAAAATCCAAGAGTTCATCAACCTTCGTCATGGGAGTATGAATGTGATAGAGTATGCCCTCAAATTTAATAAATTGTCTAAGTATGCTCTCTTTATAGTCTTTGACCCCTAGGAAAGGATGAGCAAGTTCATTTCCAGTGTCTCAAGCTTGGTGTCCAATGAGTGCAAAATGGCCATATTGGTCAAAGTGATGGACATCTCCTGGTTAATGATATATGCCAAACAAATCGAAGAAGAGAAGTTAAGGGAAGGTTCAAGAGGTTTCAAGAAGGCTAGAGTGGATGGTGGAGGGTTCAACCCTCAAAGGTCCAGTTATGGTACCAATATCAAGGGCCACAGTGGGCAACAGTTTTTGGGATAAGGTTCCACCAATACTTCTCCTCCCAAGTTAAATAAAGACAAGGGTGCCATCCTAATAGACCCAAGGAAGAATGTTGGTGCCCAAGCTTTCCCCACTTGTAAGATGTGTGGGAGGACCCACAAAGAGGAGTGCTTGGAGGGCTCCAATGCATGCTTCAAATACGGCAAACCAGTTCATCATGCTATGGATTAGGTGGTGGTAGATGTAGGAATCAAGGCCAAGTTTCTTATGGACAACAATATCAAGGAGTGGTTAACGCACTAACTGCTTCTATGCCTTGCATGGGAGGCAAGAAGTTGAGGAAGCACCAAATGTTGTTACCGGCATGTTAAAGGTCTTTACTTTTGATGTGTATGCATTGTTAGATTCGGGTGAAAACTTTTCATTTGTTACTCCATTATTATCTAATAGGTTTGATATATTTCTCAAAAAGTTAGTAGAGCCTTATTTGGTGTCTACCCCCATTGGGGAGTCGGTGGTGGCTAGAAAAGCCTATAAGGGTTGTCTTGTATCCATCATGCATAAAGTTGTCCCTTGTAATCTTATAGAGCTTGACATGGTAGATTTCGATGTTATACTTAGGATGGATTGGTTACATGCATTTTATGCATCCATAGATTGTAGGACTCATCCGGTCAAGTTCCAACTTCCAAATGAGTCCATTCTTAAAAAGGAGGGTCGTGATTCGGTAGTGAAGGGTAAGTTCATCTCTTGTCTTAAGGCCCTAAAGTTGATTGCTAATGGTTGTATTTATCACATTGTGAGGGTTAGGTATGTTGACTATGAAAGTCCTCCTCTCGAGTCGGTCCCCGTAGTCAGTGAGTTTCTCAATATCTTTCCCAATGACCTTCCCGGTATCCCTCCCAAAAAGGAAGTTGATTTTGGTATCGATATCCTCCCCGACACCCAACCTATCTCTGTTCCTCCTTACCGAATGTCCCCGACAGAGTTGAAATAGTTGAAGGAGCAATTAAAGAACATGTTAGAAAAAGGGTTCATAAGGCCAAATATTTTGCCAAGGGGTGCTCCCGTGTTACTCGTAAGGAAGAATGATGGGTCGCTTCAAATATGCATAGACTACCATCAATTGAATAAGGTGACCATTAAGAAGAAGTACCCAATTCTAAGAATTGATGACTTGTTTGATGAATTGCTAGGGGAAAGTCACTTCTCCAGGATAGATCTTTGTTCCCGCAATCACCAACTAAGGGTGAGGGAGTGTAACATTCCCATAACGGCATTCTGAACAAGGTATGGTAACTTCAAGTTTGTAGTGATGCATTTTGGGTTGATGAATACGCTTGCGGTATTTATAGACCTAATGAATAGGGTGTTCAAACCCTACCTTGATAATTTTGTTGTGGTCTTCATTGATGACGTTTTGATTTACTCTCGAGGTGAGGAAGAACATAAGAATCACTTGAGGGTTGTGTTTCAAACCTTGAGGGATAGGAAATTGTTTACAAAATTTGGTAAGTGCAAATTTTTGTTGAAAGAGGTGGCTTTTCTTTGTCACATAATATCCGGTGATGGGATCAACGTTGATCCTAAGAAAACCGAGGCAGTCAAGAATTGACCTAGACCATTATCTCCTTTAGACATTAGAAGTTTTTTGGGTCTACCCAATTACTATAGGAGGTTTGTTGAAGGGTTCTTACTATCTCATCACCCATGACAAAATTGACCCAAAAGAAGGCAAAATTCATTTGGACGGGTGAGTGTGAAAAGAGCTTCCAAACTTTGAAAGATCGGCTTACTTCTACTCCTATTTTGACTCTACCAGAAGGATTAGAAAGGTTTGTGGTTTATTGTGATGCTTCAAAGATTGTTTGGGTTGTTTCTTGATGCAAAATGGCAAGGTTATAGCCTATGCTTCTAGGCAATTGAATATGCATGAACGTAACTACCCTACCCATGATCTTTAGTTAGAGGCCATAACTACCCTACACAATGGAAATGTCATGATTCGATATAGGTAATTATTGATAAAATGACTAAGTCGGCTTACTTCCTACCGATCAAGACCTCTTATAGTGCCGAAGATTATACTAATTTGTATATTCGGGAGTTGGTAAGGTTTCATGGTGTGCTATTGTCAATTAATTCGGACCGTGTTATTTAATTTAATTCTCACTTTTGGAAATCATTTCAAAGGGGCATTGGTACTAAGGTAAAGGAACAAAGGATAAATTCTCAGAAAGTGCAGAAAATTGGCACCAGGAGCTGACCACAGATGCTATCACAGGATGTGGTAAGCCTCACAGACCGTGGTGAGCAACCATGGTAGAGATTTAGAGACTCAGACTTTCAGGGGATGAACCATGATTGAGGACCATGGGTCGTGGTGAGCACCACAGACCGTGAATCCCTTTGTGGTGACCCCTTCCCAAGACCCTCAGGATACTTCCCAAGGCAAGGTCCATGGACGACTACCACGGATCGTGGAATCCTCCACGGACCGTGGTGTGTCCTCGAGGTAGACACTCTGCAAGTCCACTTGCAGGACCTGCACCATAACCACTCTTCACAGCTCGTAGTGCCCTTCACAGATCGTGAAGGGACTCTGTGGTGACATTTCAGAGACTACTCTGTAGGACCTTTCCAAATATTTTTCCAAGTTCCTTACCATGGGACCCTACCACGAACTGTGGTGAGCACCACGGATCATGAAGGGTCCCCGTGAAGCCAGTTCTGACCAAATTTTAAATGGGATAGTCTAGTCTTTTCCTATGTTTTAATTCAAAGTGGTGTCGTTTTGAGGGTAGAATCCACCCATCTAAAGCCCCTAAACCCATCTAAGACCTTATTCTACACACTTAGGCTCAAGGCTTACAAATCCTCTCTTCTCAAACTCTCCCAAGGACTCCAAGGCAAGATTAGGGTTTCATCTCAAGGCCTTTCCAAGTCTCCATTCCTCCTCAAGTCTTCATTAGGGATTTGTTTCCCCAAGGTATGTGGGTTTCATCCATGGGTTCTTACACCCATGGAGATAAATATTTTTTCAACTTGATATTTTAAATTTAAAATAATGAATCCTTATGGGCTTTTACATAATAACTCTAAATGCATAGATTATGATATATTTGAAGTTTATTTACCTATATTGATGCCTATTAACTCTCGATTTTATGAGATGAATGATTTTGTTAAGGTACCTATATGAAGACTTGAATGTGGTTTTGAAGTACATATGGTGGGTTGTTTAATATGTGTATATTTATGCATTTCCATCACTCTCATGCATACAAGTTTTTTCTAAATATATTTGAAGGTTTTATGAAATGAACCCACCTAATTTTCTTATGTTAAAGTGAAGTGGAAATGGAAGCTTTTGACTCCAAATGAAATTTATGAAGTAAATATTTATAATAAGGGTGTCTTATAATTAAATGATTGAATGATGAAAGAGCTTCATAGACAAAGAGAGGTTTCAATGTGAAAGAACAATTCTCACATTTTAATCAAATGAAATGTTTTAATGAGCTATTCCAGCTAATGATGATTTGATGTCTAAGTTATATAAATACTTATGCTATTATGATATTTAAATGTATTCCATGAGATTGACCTAGCACCGAGTGTAGCATGTAGATGGGGACTCGACCTAAGGGGTCCTTAAGTAAAGTCTCATATTACATCAACTATGCACCAATATAGGTGCCCTTGTAGACTATTTAGGCTAGTGGATCCATGATTAGCCATTAAAGTTAAAGTTAAAGAAATAATTAAAGTTGATGGAGTTCTACCCGATAAGTAGTCTCCCCGTGCAAATATAGGGGGTCATGTTGGATTCCTTATCATAGATCATATGGTCTTAAATGTCAGTTATAGTCATCCTCCCACAAAATAAATCTTTTAAGGCTTCATATGATGATTTCTCATGCATGCATTTACTTATGCATATTGCTTATAAATATATCTTATGTTCTTCATTGAATAACATACTCATATAGTTAGTACATTCAAAGTACTAACACATACCTTTGCCTATATGATATCATCATGTAGGGACCGGCGTCGCTCCACACTCTCATCCCTGTGGCTAAGTTTGATCATTGAAGGCTACCACTTTTGGTGAGTTCCTATGGTTCTGGAACAACACCCCTATTTCCCTTATAGCTTATGCTATGTCTAAACATTGGATTTCCTTTTAGTACTTATTCTTTTATTATGAGGGTGAGCTAGGGACATGTCTTAGCCCCCGCTAAGTCTTTAAAGTAGAAGGTATGTTTGGAAAAATGCATGATTTGGACAAATTTCAAATGATTTGACTCTTATTGAAATGTGAAATCCTTATTCCCGATATACCTTTTTGTTTCTTCCTGATTTGTTTATCATTACCGATGGAAAGCTTAATGAAATACTAAGAGGTTTGGGTGAGGTATATCTAGATGCTTCATTCACCTTATCACGTCTAGGCCTTAGGCTCGGGTTGTGACAGAAATGCATGCATGGGTAATCAAGTATATAACATTTAAATCATACATATATGGAAAGATTACTATAATCGATAATAAGAACACGTGAGCTATAATATGGTATCCTACATAACCACCACATTGGAAGAGGGGAGACTACTTGTAGAGGTAGAACTCCGTCAGTTTTTTGTTCATTCTTTAACTTTATCTTTAAGGGTTTTCATGGATTCACTACCCTAAAAAGTCTTTTAGGGATCCTATTTTGGTACATAGTTTATGATACAAGGGGTTGCTACTAGGATTCCCTTACCGAATCCCTCCTCAAAGCCCCATTCGATGCTAAGTCAATCTCACGGAATAGTTTAATACTTCAAAATAGTCAAAACATATAGCTTGAGAATTTAAATATCACATTCGATAGAATAGCTCATTAAAATCTTTATTGATTCAAATATATGAGAATTGTCTTTATCACATAAAAAATCCTTCATTCATATAATTTCATCATTGTTTCATTTCATAAAAGTCCCTTTGATCATAGACATTGCTTTCATAAACATTCATTTAGATTCAAACGTTTTCAAGTCAAACTTCATTGGAAACATAATAAAACTAGGTGGGTTCAATTCAACTCATCTTTAAAACATGCTTTTCAAAGAACCATGCATAAGCATTATCAATTGAGTCAATTCAAAACATACGTCAAATAACCCACCATTCATTTCAAAGACCCATAATAGCTTGAGATAGGAAATTTACTTGAAATTCAATAATTCATGCAATTCAATAGTAATATAAGCTTACTTGAACATAATATTAATAATTTGCACCATAATCTAGCAATTTAAGAGGGATTGAACAAAACTCATTTGAAAATCATAAACCCAAGATAGGAAATCAGGGCATTCATAGGAAGTAATCAATTTCATACAATTTGAGTCAGTAACCATAATTTCAATAACGCTTCATGCTAATAAGAAAAAATTAGAAGTACCCATAAAGAATTTATACTTGAGTTCAAAGAAATTAGTTGAAAAGGGTTTTGGGCTCCATGGGAGGAAGAAACTCACATACCTTAGAGAATAACTTGAATAAGAATTGGAAAGGTTGATGGACTTGAAGAAATCTTGATGTTACATCTTCAATGGGGAGCTTGAATCCTTAGATTGCGAGGAAATCTCTTAGGAGGTGATTTGGGAATGATGGGGAATGAAATCTAGGATTTTGGATAGCCAAAAGAGTGGAACATAACCTCTAAATGCGTCTAAGTTCGAATACATATGTTCAGGGAATAGTCCAAGATGCCCATACTTAAATATGGAAATTTTCGCACAAATTTGAACTATTCGAGAACAAGTCTGCTATGAGGAGATGTCCCATTTCAGTTCATTTTCTTCCAAAATAGGTAAATTAAGCTCGGGGCACATAGTAACACAATTTACACATAAAATGCATACATCAAATGCATTTTATGTACAATTTCCTGTACTAGGTCAAATTTGACTAGATATGAGTTTAACTTGAGCTCGGGCAATTTTGTCTTATCAGGGAATAGCTCCGCGATGCGCCTTGGTTGTGGAGTCTTCTATTTTATAACAGTCTCATCATTATAGTTAAGCACAACAAATACGAGACAACCATGTTATGCCTAATATCACATCAAAATTAGTCATATCCAAGATTACCAAATCATCCCAAGCCTAGAAACACATAAACATAACAGAACAAGTACTATAGATATAGTTAACTACAACAGACTCTCCAACTAGGTAGAAATATGGATGGTGGCATCTAGCACATCAAAAATCACATCAAAGACAAAGGAAAATTATATTGAAACATAGGAGTAATTGGAACCCAGGTTAAATAAGACAACAGTCATTGGTCCCTGAAAAGAATAATACATGTAATCACTGCTTTTGAAGCTTCAACATTTGTCGTGCCCAAAAAGCATGAAACTGTACCCTGTAATCCTGACATGTAACATCCATGCCTTACTGCACTACTCCTCTACCTGCATTTCCCTTCCCACGGCCTCTATTACCTCTCTGATTTCCTCCTTGCCCATGTTTTGGACGTTCTCTGCCATTATTACCTCCGCCTGCTGTTACCACTACTCTGGTCTACTGTTGCATGGGATAAGTCATAAGAGGGTGGGGATATTTTTTCTTTATGGACCTTGTTTCCCCATATTTATAACAATTACAGTCAAAGGATGACCTACTACTAGATGCAAAAGAAGCTCTCTAATCATCCTAAGTAACCTCCCGTAGAAGTGGGCATGGCTGACTGAATTGGCCAAGATGCAAATGTTGGCCAACCTAAACCTCTTGAGCACGAATTATTGAGATTACATGTATTCATGGGTTTCTTAGACAAAGCCTTGGCCTACCTATATCATCAAACTCCTTCAAATTTCTTCACAAAGTCCGTCACTTCATTAAAGCTTCTACCTTGAAAGGCCAGGTGAACAGACAATACCTGTAACTCGGGATTCAATCCCTTGACAAATAAATGGATCTTCTCCTCCTCTATAGTCACCAACTGTGTAGCATATCTTGACAAGGCATAAAACATAGCCTCACAAGCAGCTACAGTCATACCACCATGCTCGAGAACCATAAACTTATCCTTATTGTGATCTCTTTGAGTCTTGGGTACATACTTCCCCAAACACAAGGCATGGAACTGAAGGTTAGAAAATCAACTCCGTGTTTGTGGACTATGCTCAACTTATTAAGTATCTCATAGCAATCCTAGATAAACTCATACGCATCCTCATTCTCAGAATCGTGAAATACTGGAGGCTTCAACTTTAAAAACTTAGTTAGCATCTATTGCTCAGTGCCAGTTATCGTTGGGCATAGAAGTGGAAAGAACAATGAATAAGTACCCAATGCTCCATCTAGCTGAGAGATTGCAGAAACAACGAGAAAAACATTTAGAGCTTTATCAACGAGCACTGTGGGAATGGCTTCAGTGCCGACCAACCAATTTAGAGAAGTCATGATCTGCTGAGATATATCAGGGTCCAAAGAGAGAAGTCATGCCGCCTCATCTTTTACATGCTCCTACTTCCTAGAATCTTCCTCAACCTCTACCTCTACATTCTCCTCTACCTCAGCCTGGGGTGCAGGAGAGGACTCTTCTTGTAAGATATTCTCAACTTGAGCTTCACCTCTGGCGGGTGCTGCCCTTTTATTGGAATCTTTCTTGTGCTGTTCTTTTACCCCTACCTCTTCCACACCCTTTAAATTTTGTCTCCTTATCTTGCTCATTAATGAGAGCTACAATCCAGACTCCATTGTATTATGTGTTAATCATCTATGGATAAAAGAGTGAAAGAGGTTAGATACTAATTTGGATCACTAGATACTAATTGGAATCAAGTTATAGCATAAAGGGAGAAGAACATACAGATATTTATTAAAGTCCTATAGCCTCTCGAAGAAAATTGCAGATGTCTTCGTACCATTCTGCTAGACTCTACTAGAATCGTTTTGGTACAATGAGATCAACAAACGTAGGGCTCTAATACAAACATTTTCATGACCTAAATTGGGCAGTGAGTTGCATCCACACTAACCCTCTGGTGGAAAAACCCAGACTACACCCCAAACTAGCATCCTAACTCAAAAGTAGTCATAAAAGATGTGAAAATAATTTTAATCTAAGTTTTCAATCGATTTCCTATAAACTTAGGAAATAAACTCAAACAACAAGCATATTATCATCAAAACATGAGGAAGTCAACCTCCGTAAAACCTCAAATTCATTATACCAAAATGACTACATAACAAGTCAAAGAGTAAGGGGATACAACCCCAAAAATACTAATATAGGAATAAGTCGAAAAGGCCTAGAAGAATCCACAACAGTCTGAAAGATCTAGCTCACCTTTGAATTCGAACGATCACTAATCTCCTAGCTAAGGCCTGTTAGCATCCACCTGAAGATGCCTTGTACTCAATAAGAAAAATACCAGATGCAGTATCAGTACACAAAAATCAATGGTATACAAATAGGATTACACGCCTAGCCTAGTAAGTGAAACATATACACATGTACCCAGAACATAGTAAGACAAGCATATACAGACAATATTACCAATTATCATTTCATGCAGTAACAGTTTCACTGTTTTAATTCCAAATATAATAGTCAAATAATGGTCCTCTCATGGAATTCATAACCAAACTATTAGCTTGTATCTGCATGGTACCTGATCCAATATATGTCGGCGTGATACATGATCCAATATGTACCGGTATGGTGCCCGATCCAATTATGTTTTGGATAAACACCCAATTCAATTATGTACAGGTGTGGTACCTGATCCAATAGTCACAATCACAATCACAATGAATAGTTCACAACTAGTACAATCAACTAACAGATTCATTGCATGATATTGATCACAATAGTCATTTCATCATATTCATTACATCTTCCCTAGTCACATATATGCATGCGATACTATCAATCATCACCCAACTCGAAATTAAGCTTTGGGAAATCTAAGGAGCTGGAGCTTTCCCTTTTCAAAGTCTCTTAGCTTATTCTTGGTCTGAAAACAACAAAAGTTACAAGGAATCTACAAAAAATGACCTACAATATCCATATTACATTATAATCCTAACCATTGACCATTTCATGATCATCTCCCCAAACTAAGTTTTTTCCCACCATTAAATTCAGGCAAAAAAACCCTCCCCTAGTGCTTCAGTTACTCTAAGGATTGGGTTTATAAGCTAAGCAATCTCAAAGTATGAGTTCTAGTTGTGTTCAGTGGTTTTTTAGGGGCCATATTACATTAGATGCTGGTATTCAGATTGAATTATAGAGGATTGAGGTCGTGAAGACTTGGCCTAGACCCACGAACCTGGCAAGTCTGAAGCTTTCTGAGGGTTAGCAGAGTATTATAAAATATTTATGTCAGGTTTTTTTCACTTTCAGCACCCTTAACAAAGTTCACTCAGAAAGATGCTAAGTTTCAATGGAACATTTTACCAGTTGATTACTTTATTACTCTTATGTCATCATAGATGAGATAGGAACTTATATTATGCCCCCATCTAGTTAGTAGAGGCATGTTAGATGTTGAGAGTCTATGTTGTCTTACATTTCTCATTTTAAGACTTATGCCATTTATTGAGACTATGCTTCCATGTCTATGATTTAGCTTATCTACTTATTTACCTTATGTATGCTCATTAATGATATGCTAAGAGGTTTGGTTGGGTCCTCTGGGATTTCTAATCGCAGTGTCGCACCTAGGGTCTAGCTTGGGTTATGAAAAACTTGGTATCAGAGCACAAGGTTTAAAGTATCCTAGGGAGTCTAACATGCCAGTTTGAGTAGAGTCTTTTTCATTGGTGTGAAGCGCAATACATCTATGAATAGGAGGCTATGCGGCATTTTTAGGAAAAACATAACTTATTTCATGTTCTCATTGTGCTATATAGTTTAACTCTAAGAATTTCTCCTCTAACGCTTTTTCTTTGCGAATTACAGAATCATGCCTCCACGAAGATACTGCATCCAAATGAATATTGAGGAGGATAAACAAACTTCAAATGACCCTTTGAATGAACAAGTGTCTCATGTGGAGTTTCAAGCCATTTTTCAAGCTGTCGCTCAAGCCCATGACTACTCAAGTGAACCAATGAGTAGTTGCTCCCCTAAATGTGTCCACCTATTTCAAGGGTTAGAGACTTCTAAATGGTAAACCCTCTCGAGTTTCATGGATCAAAGGTTCATGAGGATCCCCAAGACTTTGTTGATGAAGTGTATAAGATTGTCACTATTATGGGAGTGTCTTTGGAACAGAAGGAGGAATTGGTGGCCTACCAACTCAAAGGTGTTGCTCAAGTGTGGTACAATCAACGGAAAGCAGAAAGGGTTGGAGAAGGTCCCATAGGTTGGGAAAATTTCAAGGTCACATTTCTTGACTCCTTCTTTCCACTTGAGTTGAGGGAGATGAAAGTGTTGGAATTTATCAATCTCAAGAAAGGAAACATGAGTGTAAGGGAATATTCCCTCAAGTTTACAAAGTTATCCAAGTGTGCTCCTTTTGTAGTAACTGACTCTCGTGACCAAATGAGTAAGTTTATTTCAGGTGTGTCGGACTTGGTGGTGAAAAATGCCAAATTGCTATGCTCATTAATGAGAAGGATATCTCTAGGCTAATGACACATGCTGAAAAAATTAAAGGGGAGAAGCTTAAGGAGAGGAAGGTGAGGGTATCCAAGAGGGCTCGATTTGAAGGAGGGTTTTTGCAATTTAAATCCAGTGGTTGTAATGGTTGTTTACAAACTAAATCCAGTACTCATATTAAGTGTACTAAGTGTGGGAGAAACCATGGAGGTAAATGCTTGCCTTATACTGGTGCATCCTTTGGGTGCGGTAAAATGGGGCACAAGATCTCTGAATTCCCTAATAAGGGGAGAGAAGGGAGTCCCCAAGGTCAAAATAATCAAGGTGGAGAAGCTCCACAAGGTAGTGGCCTACGCCAAAATAGGTTCTATGCCCTTCTAGCTAGGCAAGAGGTGGAAGAGTCTCCCGACGTGGTCACAAGTATGTTGAAAGTCTTCGACTTTGATGTATATGCATTGTTAGATCCAGTTCTACTCTATCATTTGTTCCTCCTTATCTTTCTATGAGATTTATTGTTAGTCCCGAGATCTTGTTAGATCTTTTTTGGTCTATACCCCTATTAGTGATTCAGTTGTGGCTAAAAGAGTCTACAGAAATTGTCCAGTTTCAATTTTTCATAAAATCACTTTAGTTGATCTTGTAGAACTTGATATGACCGATTTTGATATTGTTCTCAGTATGAATTGGATTCATGCATGTTATGCTTCTATATGTAGTAGGAACCATATGGTCAAGGTAGTGGGATCGCATCTTAACTATTTTCATGATGCTATTAGGTTTATATTCCACTTGTTTGGTTAAATAGTATACTCGGTATCTATAGATGTCATTTTGTCGGCTTTCTTGATTATATTTCCATATGTATGAATTCTTATTCGTCATTTGGAGGTATGACTTAAAAATATTGTGAAAGGCATTTAGTATTTGCGATTAGTCCTTCTTCCTTGTTAAAGTGCATTTTAAAATATTTAATGTAACATGTCGATTTCAAAAAATATTAAATAGATTTTTTTTAAAACTACTTAAACACTTGATTTTTGAAAATACTTTCTTTTACTAATTATCAAGGTATCAGGTATAAAAACTAAGTAAACCATCTGTAGCTCCTTATGTACATCTTTAGGGTTAAGTTATATTTCATAAATTGAGTTAAGTTTTCAAGATTATTTGAAAAACATATGAGGTTCCACAAGACATTTGCATGTTATACGGAAGTGATTATGAGATTATGAGAACAAGAGTACTAATGAGTCAAGATTGGCTAAGTTATTATTATGGCCTAATATGTGCATTCAAAGTTCATATCATACATGACGTGTTATGCATGGACTCTGAGTTATAACATGAGGTAAGGGGCCTATTTGCACAGAAGACTATGCATATTGTACAAAAGGCCATAGGTTGGCAAATATAATGCCAATTCTCTATAAAAAAGACCTCCATTGCTAGAATTTGGCTGGGAATATCATGCATTTGCATCAATATATATATGTATTCATGACATATGACTACACGAGCATACCATGCATATTTGAATACTATGAGGTTATATGTTGGTCATGGAGACTATTCGAGTTTCAGTTTGAGGTGGTATATCTATACTCTTTTTACAACAACTATTTATTATTCTACATTTTGCCTTACATATCAGTTTATTTTTATTCGTACAGAATTCTCATTGCTTGGTGACACTGCATTTTTATTTCATGCGTGCATGTCCTGGTAGGGATTCTAATTGACCCCTTTACTAGGATTTGGGGTTCAAATGTGAGTTGGTAAGATCTACCTCTTCCTGGAGCTTTATAGGATGTTTAATTTTATTGTATAGTTTGGGTATAGTCAGGGACTTGTCTTGACCAGTGCTTATGACACTTTTAGAGGCTATTGTGGACATAATATTCTGGCTTTCTTTCTACCTCTTCCAACCTCCTGTCCCATGGCTGGGCATGTATATGTATAGATGTATGTAATATGTCTTTAGTTGTGGCCTTAGCAGCTAGATAGTATTTTTATTATTTTTTTGGCTTGTCTAAGTTTGTCTATATGAATTGCTTATTCAGGTTATGAACTAAATGGTCCAGGCATTGTATTATAGATGTTATGCAACCCGACCTTCTGGGCCCTGGCTAACTCGCTTAAATAAGGTATTGAGTGCCAGTCATGCCTCCCCTAGTTTGAGGTGTGACAAACTTGGTATCAGAGTAGTTCACATCTCAGGGTATCCGTAAGCCGTGTCTCATAGAGTCTTATTTGTGGGTGTGTTATGCACAACATTTATAATTAAAAGGCTACAGGGCATTTAAGAATGGTAATATTTCTTTCAATTAATAGATCATGCTATAGACAAAAGTTATAAGTACCTATGAAATCTAAATGGTGCTTTGTATTTATTATCTTATTGAATACTTATGCTCAAGAGGATTTATCATGGTTTTACGGTAGAAATTTTAGGTCGTCAGAAATTTGTAGACCTTATAGCGCTAGAGATGCTCGACTTTGTTATTAATATAGGTATGGATTATCTGGCACCTTGTTATGACAATGTCGAATTCTAAGAAAAGACTATTAGATTTCAGTTCCCAAGAGAAGTAGTACGAGAATGGCTGGCTAATGTGGCAACATTGAATGGCAAGTTGATTTCCAATCTTTAGACAAAGAAATAGTTTCCAAAGGCTGTATTTATCATACTGTTGAAGTGAGTTTTAAATATTAATTCTAAGCCACCGACTCTTTAGTTTATTCTAGTAGTTAATAAGTTTCTAGATGTATTTTCAGGTGAGATTCTTGGTATTCCCCAAGAATGGGAGATTAATTTTTTTCTATTGATACATTATTTGATGCCTAGATGATATCAATTCCACCATATAGAATTTTACCAACAAAATTGAAGGAATTGAAAGAACAACTGAAAAATATATTAGATAAGGGCTTTGTCAGGCCTTGTGTATCACTATGCAGTGCACCAACGTTATTTGTGGAAAGGAAAGATGACTTATTGTAGATGTGTAGAGATTATCAAAAAATGAATATGCTGACTATAAAGAACAAATATCTACTACAAAGGGTTGGTATATTTTTACCAACTATATGATATCGAATGCTTCCCAAAGATTGATTTACATTTAGGGTACCACCAGGTAGTTGTTTGAGAGAGTAATATTCCAAGGACAACCTTCAGGCTTATTTATAGCTATTTTGATTTTCTTGTAATGTCTTTTGGATTGACAAATGCCCAACACTATTTATGAACCTGATGAATATTATATAAGTTAAGGGAGAGATTACCTTACCATTAGCATGAAAATTTGTAGAAAACTGAAGAAATATCACCCTAGGTCTCTTTTGGTCTCTCAAGAACAGAGTGGGGGAAATAAAAATAGTTTTGGAACTTTTTCCCGATTTAAAGTCGTGACTGTCCCACCATGGCGCCACGTATCCTTCCATGGCGACCCTTCAATAGGAGGAATAATCCCAACATGGCATGTTGCATGGAAACAAAAACTCATAACTCATGACCCAAATCCCATTTTTCTAACACACCGTCAAACCATGTCATTCTAAAATCAATCCTTCACGCTAAGATCCATTACAAGAGTTCTACTAGCCCGAATTTGATTCTGTGAAGCCGTGTAGGATCCTTAATGTCGTGGCTAACAACTCAATCAATAAAACTCAAAATTTAATAACCCATCAATTACCGGATTATCCAGACCTCACCTGACTCAAATTTTACCCATGTATGGCCTAGGCTCAATCTTTCAAAGTTACTAATCAGAACTTTTCTAGCCCAAATTCTTTCCCCATTAGCTTATCCATAATGAGGGGAATAGGCCGTTACATTTTTGTTCTTGATTATTATTTTCTCAATGCGCATCTTAATGTCTACATCATCATTTTTTGTCTGTATCCTATTCTTTTTTTTTTATTGTCCCTTAATTTATTCACTTCTTTGAAAAACCACTTTAGGTTTCAACTTACGAGGGATAGAATAAAAGTTACATAATTAATTGAGTCAACAACTTTCTCTATGGACAAATTTCCTTATTTTGTTCGAGAGTTTGAACTATATTAGCAGAGATGACTCAATAAGATTAGGGGCCTAAAATTGAATTTTAGAGATATTATATATATTAAAGAAAAAAGGATCAAAATGCCCTTAAACTAATCGAAATGAACAAAAATTCCTCCATTTATAGTTTGATCCAAAAATGTCCTTGCTTTCAATACTTTATTCTAGAAATGCCCTTATTATTATTTAATGGGTCAAAGATACCCCTTTTCAAATAAATTTATTATTTATTTATTTTTTGAACATATATTTTTCTAATAATATTTATTTTATTAGCAAATGCTTTTTTTATTTCAATTTGTAATATCTCAATTCTTGAGAAATTATTTTTCATGTGAAATGACCATTTTGCCCTTGTCCATGATAGTTTTGATGTTTGGTTTGTATTACAGGAATGGTTTGTGTGGTCTTCGATGTGATCGAGAAAGATTTTAGTGATTTTGAGACTTTGGGTGGAATTTTTATGAGATAGTTGACTTTAGTTAACATTACAAATCTCAGTGTTGGATGGTGATTCTGTCAATTTTATTTTATTCGAAATGTTGAGTTTGGTCCAGTAGGGTGGTTGTTTAGATCCTCCAGATGTTAGAGGTTTTTTTGAGTATTTAGGCTTAAAGTTGATTTTAGGCCTAAGAAAAGTCTGTGGCAGTAGTTTGGCCTTAAAAACCTTTTTTGGAAATCTGATGATTCCATTGACGCCAAAAACATGTTTTCTAATCAATTTGCACTATTGATTCAAATTTATGGGGTTCCATATGAGTTCTGAGCATCACCAACATATTTTGAAGGGTGCTGGTACAAGTTGACCGCAGTCAACAGACATTTTTTGGCTGAAAATAGCCCAAATTTCTTTGTTTTTTCCTCATTTTTCTTATTTCCACCATTGTTACTTAATTGGAGCTTTGAACAGATGATTTTTGAAGCAAACTTTTGAGGAAATTTATTGGAGTAAGTCTCTTTACCATATTTATGAAGATTTCATCTCTTAAAAATATTTCAAAATCAAGATTTCATATGGATGTTGGGGTTTTTGTCCTAAATTTCAAAATTCATAATTTGATAATTCAAACTCGATTTCAATGGGTTTTCAACCATGAACTCTCGTTGGTGTGTAGAACATGGTTTTCAAGTAAAATTCTAATTTTACACTTTTTGTTTTCAAGGTAATTTTGGACGATTTTGAACCCGGTTCTTAAACTTCCGATATGGGAATCAATAAACTCTTTTTGATGAATTATTTCAATTCTTGATAGTTGGGGATTATTTTAGAGTCGGTGCTTAAGATTAAAGCTCCTATAAGAGTGTTTGGGTGAAGATTTAGCCTTCAAGGTAGGTTTGGATATACTTCTTTGAGATGAGAATTGGGTAATTGATCATTCTTATGTACTAGACTTTGGGATGGGGTCGTAATGTGATTTGGGAATTTTATTTTCTTTGATAGTATGTGATTCATGATTTGCCTATGTGAGAGGCTTGAAACACTATTTAACTTGTAATACCCGCATGAGGGGATAAGTTAGGGGTTTTGATCACATATTAGTACTGAAACATTTTCTAAAGAGGCGAAAATGTGGAAATTCTCTTTGAGACAGAAAATGTACACCTTTTTATATCATTGACCACAAGTGAAGTGGCAAGTTGATGAGATATTTAGATAGTTATTTGGTATATGAACTGTGAGTTCCCCATGGGTCCTTTTATGGAAGCCTTAACTTGATATGTGTATACGATATATTGTGAGACAACATTAATTCCACTATACCACCACATCATTGCATCATCTTATTGCATTGCATTGATCTTTGAATTATTTGGCTCATATGAAAATATGTGATATTTATTTGAACTTATATGTTTACTTTACTTCCGTCGTTCTATATAAATTGATGACATTGATGTAAGAATGGGACTTTTCTGTGTGTAGGTGAAAGCATTCCTTGGATTATTTCAGAACTTTGATTAATTTCTTATACTCAGCTTGTTGAACCCTCTAAGTATATGTGGATTGTAGTCACCCCTACTTCTATGTCACTTATTATCACGACCCGACCTAGGACCTATTTGTAACACGAAGATCAAAACTCCTAAGGGTTCCAACCAAGCCTCTTGTACATATCATAAGCATACATAAGGTGAAATATAAAAGCGAAAACATCATAAGAGAGTCTAAAACATGAATAGAAATCTAAAAATGTCTTATGACAACATAGACTCAAACATATATCCAACGAGATGCCTCTAAATATGAGTATGGGCGGGGGATAAGACATCTTCTTAGCTCATCCTCAATACACAACATAAGCAAAAGTCTTTTGATAAGAAAATAGTAAGTAACTTAAAACTAGTCCCCGGTCAATGAGGAACTCCTACTAGTTACTTGGACGATAAGGATCTTCAACCTCAACCCCTACATTATGAGATAATGTAGATAAAAGTATGCATTAGTACGTTGGAATGTACTAAGTATGAGGGCGTGAGATGCAACGTAAATTATGGAATGCAAAGGTCAAGTAAAACACATGATAAGTTGGAATACGTAAAGTCATGAGAAAATCATATTGACCAAAATATTTAAAAACATAAATTCAAGTCATAACATACTTAAGAAATCATACATATTTGGAATAGGAGCCATAACCGAAAATAAGACCATGCGAGCTATAACATGGAATTCGATGATACCCACATTGAGAAGGAGGAGGCTACTTTGCCAAGGTAGACTCCTAATCATGAACATATGCTATTTGTGGATTCATTAACTAGGCCATAAAGGCAACCTACGGTGGCACATAGTTTATGGGACATGAGGCTGCTACTAAGGCTTTTGATAGGGCCCCACCTCAAGTCCACTTGGCGCTAAGTCAAATTCCACAGAATACATACATAACATAAGATTATAATATCATATATCATAGTCATTATCATAGGCTTGAAATCATAGAGTAGCTCCTTTTTATAACATACTTGTAATATGAGAATTGTCCTTTCATCATTACAATCATTTTTTGCATAATTCATATCAATAGGCCTTAGGTCACCACATAGGATCCTAAGTCACCTTACTTCATAAATTGCATGAAATTTATACCTTGAAACATACTTATAATTTATGATCATCATGGAAACACATAGTCATAATTCATACTTTGAAAATTCATGACCATAGCTTGAACTTGAAATTAGGGTATGACATAAATGCATGATCAATTGACTTGAAAATTATGAAATTTACTTGAAAACATGCATAATCATAAACTTTATATCATTCCATACATAATTCATATAGATAATATCCTTTAGAAGTATGAATCAAAATACTCATAATTTATATCATGAACCCTAGAAATCAAAATAGGAGAATTTATGGAAAAACTCTTTAATTTATTTCAATAACCATCAATTTATATCAAAATAGACTCATGATCATATTTTAATTCAAAATTTATGCAATTGGGATAGAGATCACAAAACCCATAAATATCGTACTTTAATTTGATAGACAATCTTGAGAAATTGATTGAGCTTCATGTATGAAAGGATCCATGAATCAATACCCATATACCTTGAGTGAGAACGCCAATTAATTTTGAAGAACTTGAGAATTTTGATGGAGAAATTGAGTGAATTTGCTTGAAGTCTTTAATGGAAATCCTCGAGAGCCTTTTTGTAGAGAGAAAAATATTTGATAGATGAATTGTAGAAGAATGAATAGAATTAGAGGTTTAGGTTAATTTGTAGAGTTGAATTAGGTCCTAAAAACATCTAGGTTCATTAACTAATAATTTGGAAAAAGTCTAAAATGCCCTTAAAAAAACTAAATTCGGCCAGAAAACCTTCCCAGGTCTGCAATGCGGTCCCATCATGACCAACTCGGCCGGAACTACTTTCTAGGTCCGTGACGCAGTCCTGTCGCGGACCACACTATTTTGTAGTTTCTTCGAAAATCCTTCTTCCATTCTATGAGTCCTAAAAATCTACCAAGACCATTTTCCCAGATGTTTTGACCCCCTGATCAATATTCCAAACTCAAATTTTCAAAAAAGAGTAAGAATAATATGTTACATGAGTGACCTATTTCCAAGACATTCTTAAGATATTTTATGGGCATTTTGAGGGATGTTACACTTATGTTCAGATTCTAGTCAGGGTAGTACATGCGACAACAAATCTCCTCTTGCTGATAGATTTATTTAAGATTGGTGGTGAGATTTAGTGTTTTGGATCACCATTAGTTCCATCTCTTAGTTTTGTCTTCATTATTATTTAGAGACTTAAGGTGTATTTCAAACTCAAAAGTTATATTAGATTCTCTTTATACTTGTGACACTAGATTTTGGGATATTTCTTCATTTTTCTTCTTTTTTTTTCTTTTATGGCCTGACTTCCTATTTGGGATTTTTGTATGTGATTTACTGTTTTTTTACACATCAGGTTAGAATTTAGGATGTGTGCAATCTTGACCTCAATTTTTGAATCATGAAAAATTGGTATAGAGCACTAGGTTCACCGTTCTCATAAGTTAAAGAGCAGGGTGTCTAGTGGAGTCTTGTAGATAGGTACATAGATATCTGTACTTATCTTTGAGAGGCTACACCACTTAATAGGAGAAATTTTGTCCATTGATTCCTTTCATCCAATTTATTCACATAATGTCTTGTTAACCTCTAATATATTTTTTCCATGTTAGAGGTAATGGCCAGGTCAAAGAGGGAAATTCCTGCTTGGGATGGACTAGTGAAGCCCCATTCACAGCTCCACCTATTTATTCTAGTGTTTCTATGTATGCTTTATAGAAGAAGAGTTTTGAGAGATTCCTATTGCCTCTAAAATCCTATGGTTTGAAGGGCGAGGAGGCTTATGACTTTTTGATCGAGTGCCAGGACAAATTGTTCAACCATGGTATATTGGAAACATATGAAGTGTCTTGCATCTCGTTTTAGTTTGTGGGAGTAGCCAAGGAGTGGTGGAGATCGGTTCTTGCGTGCAAACCTACCAGTTCTCCTATGATGGGTTGGGAGAAATTCACTAAGGTATGTCCTTCGTGATCAACATAGGGACGAGTTTGATAGGTTGGAGAAAGGCTCCTTATAATTTTCTAAGTATGAGGCTCATTTTCCTAAGTCATCTCATTATGCCTTGTCGAGTATTCCTAACAAGTTCGAGTAGACCTGCAAGTTAGTAAAGGTGTTTGCCGCTTATCTTCATAATACCATAACCTCTTTTATGTTATTTGGTGATACATTCAAAGTATTATTGACCATTCCAGGATGATCTAGAGTTCCTACATGCTAGATAGGGTGGATCCAAGAGGTTCTATCAATAGGGTCAATTCAACAGGCATTCATCTAGAGGCAAGGAGTATTTGGGTCCAGGTACCCAGGGCTAACAGGGTAGACCAGTTCATATCCCGATTCAGGCACCCAAGTTAACAAGGTCGACCAATTCATGTCATAATTTAGGATATAAACATTATTGGTTCACCCAAGCCTAGTCAGATGAGATAGGATATGCATAATGGGTCATTGAGCCAAGGATAACGTACATACTCTTCTATTTATCCACTATGGGGTTTGGGTCCTCTAGGCTATTTTGTTTGTGATGAGTTTATGCATAAGCCAAAGGACTACCCAGACATGCTTCTGCTACTCTTCATCCCAAGACACTAGTTGTTGATAATATGACAACCCTAGCAATTCGAGGTGCTTCATAGAGTGTTAGAGGTTGTGCCGGGGGGTCTAAGGGTGGAGTTCAAGGTTGTGATCATGGTAGTTCTCAGGATAGTGTTGATCATAGACTATGCTATGCTATACTAGGTAGATTTAAGGCATAGGACTCTGATGCAGTGATTACAAGTATTATTCTAGTTTGCCATCATTCTGCTTCATTATTATTCGATCCTGGGTCTACATACTCTTATGTTTCGACTTATTTTTATGTGGGAATTGATTATGTATGTGAGTGTATTGCTATGCCTCTTAGTGTTTCTACCCGGTAGGCGAGGCTTTATTGGTGGATTAGGTATATAGAGGGTGTGTGGTGATATTTTCATATAGAGAGACTCGGGTAAACTTGATTTTATTAGATATGCTTGATTTTTATGTGATATTGGGTATAGACTGGTTATCTCCCTAAAATGCGATTCTAGATTATTATGCCAAGACTGGAAAAGGGGGGGGTAATATATTTCATTTATGTTTGCTGTATATTGGAAAAGGGATGCTTATTTTATTTAGCTTATATTGGTGATCATACCAGAGATTCATCTTCTTTAGAGACCACGAGGGTGGTGACAGAGTTCATGGATGTGTTTCCTATCGATTTATTGAGTGTTCCTCTAGATCGTGATATTGATTTAGAGGCCAGCACCAAGCCCATTTATATTTCTCCTTATTGGATGACTTTGGTTGAGTTGAAGGAATTGAAGGAACAATTAGATGATTTGCTGAAGAAAGGGTTTATTTGGCCTAGTATTTCACTGTAGGGCGCACCAATTTTATTTGTGAAGAAGAAAGATGGTACTATGAGGATGTGTATTGAATATTGAGCATTGAGAAGGTTATGGCAAAAAATAAGTATTCTCTTCCTCGCATTGATGATTTATTTGACCAGCTTTAGGGTGCATCACTATTTTCTAAGATTGACTTTAGGTCGACCTACCATCAGTTGAGAATTCAACATTTCTATATACCGAAGACGCCCTTCAGAACTTGTTGTGGCCATTAGGAGTTTGTGATCATGTCCTTTGGGATAACGAATGCCCTAACTGCTTCTACGGAGTTGATGAATTGGGTGTTTCAGCCTTATTACAATTCCTTAATTATTGTATTTATTGATATTATCTTGGTTTAGTCCAAGAATGAGGCCGACAATATTCTACACAAGGTCGTACTTTGGATATTGACACAGAAGAAGTTTTATGTGGAATTCTCCAAATATGAGTTTTTGCTTAAGTCTGTAGCTTTCTTGGGTCATATAGTGACCAAGGATAGATTATGGTCGATCCTACCATAGTTGCGGCGGTTTGTGCTTTGGCGAGACTTACTTCAGTTACATAGATTTGAAGTTTCATTAGGTTAGAAGGTTATTATCGCCTTTTTTTAGGGTTTCTCTTCCTTCGCAACTCTATTGACTAGGTTCACTCAAAATACCTTGGAATTTTAGTAGGCCAATGAGTGTGAGATCAGCTTTCAAAAGCTCAAAGAGTTATTAACCTCGTCACCTATTCTAGCATTACCTGAGGAGGGTGTGTCTTAAAATGTATTCTATGATACTTTAAGTATTGGTTTGGGTGGTGTCTTGATGTAGAAGGGGAGAGTCATAGCTTATGGTTATGTCATGACCCAACTCCGTAGGTCGTGAATGGTGCCCGATTTGGGCACCCATACGTACCCTTAGTCCTACTGAGTATGTTAGCTGAATAAACAAATGAGGAAATCAAAATAAATCGCTAGAGAGCACACGAAAATAGATGTGGCACACAAAGGCCATTAAGGCCGTCACTGAACACAAACCTCAAACACATATACAGAACCCACAACACAAGTCTACAGACCTCTACAGAACGATAGTCTAGTCATATGATGGGATAGGGCCCCTTCATACCCTTAACCAATATGTACAAATGTACAATAGAAAAGTTAGTACCAAAATAGGGCTCCGGACAAAGGAGCACTGCCAACTAATAGGGTGGACGTCCTAAGTGAGCAGATCAGCAAACTGAAAGTCTGTACCTGCGGGCATGTAACGCAGCCTCCCGAAAAAAAAGGGGTTAGTACGGAAAATGTACTGAATATGTAAAGCATGGACTGTAATAAGTAAAGTCATTACCAGAACAGAATGTGCAAAAATGAGCCAAATATCATAATGTTTATCATAATCACAGATAGTGCATGCAGAAAAATATACCATATCCGACCCCATTATGGGACTCGGTGAACAAAACGTGGTCTCTACCCCATCACTAGCGCCACAACACAGCATACATCCAGAGTAGGCAATATCTCTGTAACAAATCATATCATATCAGGTGGTCATCTCATGTCATATCATATCATATGTGTACATGGCAAATCATAACTCCATAAATCCCATATATAGGTCGTACCTGCCCCCTCATGTCGGGGCACAACGAATAATGCAGAGAGGTACGCATGATAACAAACCTGGCCCCGACTCAGTAAAAGAAGCATTGAGGCATCCACAAGTGGAGTAGTGAGAACTATATGCAATTGAAATCATATTTGAGACTAGATGGAATAATAAAAATGAGCTATCGTTTAAAATCAAGACAAGAGTCACATCAAGTACCTTTTGAAAGTCGCTATGGATTATATCAAAATAGAACTTCTGGAATCATATACTCGTATCCAAGAGTAATAAAATATCTTTTGGAAATCAAGAAATTGGCCATCCTAGTGGCTCTAGGAATAGGAACTTCCTTGAAATCATATAAAATTCATATATTTGTTTCATAAAGACCATGACAAAAGAAAGATTAGCTTTTTATACTTATGTCAAAACATGCCAAGAGAAGGAATAATATTTACATACTTATGCCAAAAACATGCCAAAAGAATAAAGCGTTAGCTTTACATACCTCTTACGGATTACTCTCAACACGTTCGCCTCGTCGTCTCTTGAACCTATTTAACATGAAAGTAATTATAAGGTTAGTGACCTTCAACTTTCCATCTCGTAATTCTACCACCAATTACCCATAGGAACCAATTCCTTATTCACCTTTCTCAACTAGTCTCAACTAGTCTATTAGTTAGTTAGAAGTTAACAGAATTTGGGCACCCTCTCCCCTATAACTTGCCCTATCCAAATTATAACCTTAGAATCCATATTACCCACACTAACCAGAAGCCAATACACAACCATACCACTGCAACATTACCCAAAGCAAGTCCCAAACAGCCCGCTCAAAACTACGATACCAAAAGAGGATTTTTAATCTCTATTTCATAAAACCTTTAACCATACGTAATGGGGGGTCGTGTAGCTGAAACCAGCAGCTCGCAAACCCCTTTTTGAACACTTTCCATCCATTCAACACACAATCAAACCACCTTCAAGTGCAAAACAATAACCACAACACACTACTCGACTTCGATTTAATTATAACGACCTTAGTTTAGTTTGTTTATAACGTCAAGCATCCTTGTGTAATTTTTATACTTCCAGCCACATGTAAGACATGTAATACACTCCATAAAAACACCATAAAATCCAAATTAAAAGAAAAACCTTACCTTACCCGAAATTTCCGAAAGCTTGCCAAAACTCGCCTCGGAAGTTCCTTAATTGCGGTTGAAATATTATGGCTATTTGCTATCTATTTTGTGCTGATCCAAACAATAACTTTAAATTATTAACACCTTCATATAATTGTGGTATACACTAGATAATTAATTCACGGAAAGGAATCAGGGCTTACCTTTCACTTTGGCCAAGCTGTCGCCCCTCTCTCTTAGCCTCCTAGGGTTCCTTTTATCTTCCTTTAAGTTCAAGGCTGTTTTGTGAGAAATTCAGCCTTAAGACATATGTATATACATGTACTTAGGAGGTGACATATGGCATCCCCTAAGGGGTGACACGTGGCATCCTTCCAGGGTACCACCTCATTCATGCATCCAATCAAAGCTGCCGTGTGGTAGCGTGGGACCCATATCAAGTAGGTGTGTCACCTACTTGGTCCAATTAGGTGCATAACCTACTTAGTCCAAGTAGGTGAATCACCTACTTATTTCAAGTAGGTGCTACGTCTCCTTATTTCTCTTTCATGGGTTCGTAATCTCGTCTCACTTTAGAAGCCTAGGTATTCCTTGTTACTTAAGCTCGATGTTCACTCAAGTAGATTAGTTATGTAAGACATCCAAGTCGGTGGTGTATGTGAGTAAGTCGAACCCTATGGCCCATTACTTGGCCTCCAACTCCTTTCGGATTCTTATAACCCTATTTCCAATCTTTCCTATTATTGGAGTATCTTATTCTCCCCTCCTTAGAGTTGTTTGATAGCGTTATAGATTATCCAACTCACATGATGATTTCTAAGAAACTTAAGAGCCTCCCCAGAAACTTAAGAAGCTTAAGAAGCGTTCGAAGGTACCAAAGTACGGGGTGTAACAGGTTATCGACCAATGAAGGTACATGAGAAAAATTTCCCTACTCATGATTTAGAGTTAGCCATACTGGTTTTTGTTTTGAGGTTGTTGAGACACTATCTTTATGGTATGCATTGTCATTTCTTTATTGACCATCATAGGCTTAAGTTCAAATATCTCAGGCAAACCTGAAAATACGACAACATAGGTGGTTGGAGGTATTAAAAGGCTATGAAATCACCATTCTTAATCATCATGGCAAAGCTATTGTGGTAGAGGATGCCTTGTATTGCAAAGCACCAAGCATGGGTAGTTTACCCTTTCTTCAGGTAGAGGAAAGACCTTTTTTTTAAGGGAATAGACCCTATACGAGGCTCCTACCTCTCGTGCACAGTCAGGGGTTGAGCATCACCCCCAAGCCTTAACATAAATAATAAACAGAAAGGTACAAGGAGGGGGACATAAAACCTTACCTCCGATCCTATGTTGGTTCATAAGTCGGCTAAACTACTAAGGTCGGCTAACTCATCCTTGATACAAAAAAGGGCTAACTAAAAAATAGAAAGCAGTAAACCTATGAAAGGACTCCTCCCAGTACAAGTTGACTAAGAAAGAATAAATAAGGGAGACTCTCCTCTTTCATAAGAAAACAAGAAAGTAGCCTACACTAGTCCTATTCAACTACGCTATGTATCATACATAGCTAATTGAAGCAGAACAAGTATACAAACCTTCTATCTCGCATGGGGTGAGGAAGCTCTTTTCATCTTTGCCATTTTTAGTCTTGTCGTACCAAGAAAATCCAAAGGAACTATGCAACAACATCCAAAGCATGAATATCAGCTAAGGAGGGTGAAATGAGGAGAAGTATATGGAACTTGAGTAGTCAGCAGCCTTGGGATTTTTGAAAAAAGAAAGTGGTGGGCTGAAAAGAAGTATCTTGCATGTCCTGTCTTGACCAGCTGCTTGGATGTTTAACTATTGGTGCCTTGCACATTGGAGAGATTCTTCTGTGCCTGCAATCAAACAAATAAACAAATAAAGAGCTCCAAGAATTTTGGATGCAAGGGGCCTGCTGCAAGTGTGAGACCCCTGTATGTATGGCTGTTATCTCCCTTTGATTGAAGCTTTGTGGGCCTGCACAAACAAGTAACCAAGCAAGGATCTCCAAGAATATTGTTACTAGTAGTGAATGTAGCCTGCTGCATCTCAGCCATATAGTTGTTGGTGCTGTGATGTAGCTTCTACATGTGTTGTCGTTGGGGAGTTGTGAGACTATATGTATTTCTTGGTGTAGGACTTCCAAAACCAGCTGCTGCAAGTCTAACACAAGGCTCAAAGTTGCATGATGCCTGCACAAAGAGATATACAACAGAGAACAAAAATAGAACTGAAGATTCAGTTTTGATGTCTGCTGAATGGATTTCCATGTGTTGGAAGTTGTCTTGCTGATCTGGAGAGGTGTTGCTGGAGGCTTCTGAATGTTGTTGAAGGTTGAAGTTCTTGTTCTAGGGAAATGGAGCTGTGTAGAGGAGGAAGAACACAACCAAAAACTGGAGCAATTGTTGTGGGGTTGCTGCTGTGTGAGCAACTCCAAGTTGCTTAGCTGGAGATCCATGTTGTTGACTTTTATTTGCCAAGGTGCTGTGAATAGCACCCCTGGTGTTGTTTCACCTACACAAAAACAATCAAACAAAGACAGGCAACCAAACAAACATAAGACCCAAGAGGGGCTTCTAATTCTGCATAATCCTTTTGTAGCACTCTTGGTGAAGATATTTGATTTGGTGGTTGTATCTGTGATGTACTCTATGTAGTTACTGTTAATGCATGTTGATGTATCACTCCAGCAACCTGCAACAATACAACAAACAAACAAAAGAAAGAAAGGACTTGCATAAGCTAGCAAAAAAGAAAGGACCTCTAAGAGTGCTTTGGAGCCTATTAGCTTTTTCAAGGTCACTTGACTAACGTCTCCAATTATCCGATTGAGATGAAACTTCTTGAGCTTTGCACATACAACCTTTTCTTTAGTCTTGCAAGATTTGGAGGCTTTTTGCACAAGTTGTAATTTCCAAATTGCAAATTGCTCCCTCTTTAGGCTTAAGACAGCTGACTTTTTCAAGGTCGCTCGCCTAATATCTCCAATTATCCATTTGAGCTAAAACTTCTTGGGCCTTGCCACTATAGTATTTTCTACAATCTTGCAAACTTTTGAGGCCTTGGTGTAGGTCCGCATGATGCAAATTACCCTACACATCATACTCTACTGTAGCTTGGTCTTAGTTCCATATGTTGCATAGAGGAAGTTGACATGAATGGAAGGATGAAGAATTGGTGAAGTCCTAGCATGCCAGGTTGCTGTCTCTCTTCTGTTGAAGTAATTTGAACCTGTATAAACAAGTGGCAAAGAGACAAATAAGGGAGATAGGTGCATATATTACTGCAGGTCCTTGTGCAGCTCCATGTTACTTCCATAGTAGAGGGGGTTAAGATGATTGTTGTTGCAAACTACTCCCAAGAGGAGACCCTTAATTATGAATAGGATCAGCTCCTCAGAGTACCTACACCCACAAACAAAAAAAGAAAAATACACAAACAAACAATTCTGCAAGTTGTTGTAACTAATACTAATGACTTGTAGATGTTCCTTGGGTGTTACAGGTTGGTGGAGCTATTGCTGAAGAATGTTGTTGTTGAGAAAGGTAAGAGGCAAGTTGAAGGTGCTGTATAAAAGAGTCCCTAAGCAGGATCTTGTGTTACTGCAACCCTTAGAGCAAATCCAAGGAGGGACTGCATCAGGTGATGTAGGCAAGCTCCCAATTGTAACATGTTGCATCCTGCTACTGCTGCACTATAGAACAAGTAAGGATGTGCCTCCAAGTATAGATTGAAGAGATGCAAGTTTGTATGTACCTGCACATACAACCAAAAGAGGGAGAGAAAGAAGAACTACCCTATTCTTTACCTCAAGAGGCAAGCTGTTATGTCTAGGAAAGCAATAAGAAAAGGAAACTCTCCCCTTTATAATGGTCCTAATTATAGGATCTTCAAAGTAGCTATAACTATACATAGAGATATCCAAGTTGAAGATCAAATTAAAACAGCAGTTTGGGGGAGGTCAAGGGGGTTTCTTGATCCTTTTGAGGCTTCTTCTTCTGAAATTTATCATTCCCAGCATGTCTATTTCCATGTGAGCTCTAGCTTCCCTTGGGAGGTCCTGCTTGGTGAAGTAAAGCTCAGGAGATATGCATTTATGGCTGTATTTGGAAAGACTATCAGCTGTAGAGTTGGCTTCTCTGAAGGCATGATTGCAGGTGAACTCTTGGAATTGGATGATGAGGCTATTGAGTTTGTCCAACAGTTCCTTGATAGACCAAGGAGGCTTTGCTTCATGCTGCAGCCATTTGATAAGCAGCTAAGAATCAACCTCCAGCACTACCTGTGAATAACCAAGATGAAGGCACCAAGAGAGACCAAAGATTTCAGCTTTAATCTCTACTTGATTGTTAATTCCAGCACCTAGAGGAATTGCAAAAGCAAAAATGAGCTCACAAGATGCATTTCTAAGGATTCCTCCTCCACCAATATTGCCAGGATTGTTGAGAGCACTACCATTAGTGATTAGCTTTACCAAATGATCAGGAGGCTTGGTCCAGCATACAAGGGTAATCTTGATATCATGGTAGCATTGTTCAACTAAGGGGACAAGGTCTCTCCAGTTGTTAGGCCACATAATATAGGGAAAAACACTATGAAGCAAGTGGAAAATGTTCTTAAAGACGGAGAATTTGACTCTTGCAAGATTAGACTGCTTCTTTCCATACTTGGAAGTACATCTATTCTTCCAAAGGTTCCAACATATGAAGATAGAGAGAGCCTGTAACAAGAGCCTGTGGGCCTCATTCTTATACTTAGCATTCCACCACTTCATTAGCAGATTTGTAAGAGGTGTGTACTCCTTGTTAATGCCCAATGAATCAGAAAATACACTCCAGGTACTCCTGGCAAAGGCTCCTGCAACAAAGATGTGATCTATGGTATCTTAGCCAGGTCTGTAGCAGCAGTAGCATTGAGAAGGAGGGTGGTCAAATCTGGTAAGCTTGTCATTGGTGGGAAGCTTCCTTTTAATAGCCCTCTAAACAAGAAAGGAGCATTTGAAAGGGACGTGCTGGTGCCAGACATTGGAGTTAATCTTGGTTTTGGGCCTCTTATCTCTGATGATATCCCAAACAGAAGAACAACTAAACTCTCCATTATTGTTTAGTGTCCAACATGGTTGGTCTTGCTTGAGAGGCTGATGGTTGATGTGAGTAGCAAGAATAGTAGACACAAACTATGGAGGAGCCTGTTTAATGAGCAAATCAGCATTCCATTGTCCATTGTTCATGAAGGCTGAGACTTGGGTGTTATTGAGCCTGTAGCTGTGAGTGCTGAATTGAGCTAAAGAGCCAATTCCCAGCCAGTTATCCCACCAAAAGAGGTAAGAACCAGACTGAATTTGCCATTGTATGTGAGGCTCAACATTATACTTGTTCTTCATCAGATGCTTCCAGATCAGAGATTGTCCAGAATGCCATTTTTTGGTAATGGGATTGGACCTTTGACAATACTTGGCTTTGAGAAACTCCCCCCACAAAGAATGCTTAGTCCTAAATACCCACCACTGTTTACATTGGAAGGACTTGGCCACATCAGATATTTATCTCACACCAATACCTCCTTCTTCATAGGGGTAACTAAGGTTCTTCCAGGAGGACCAATAGTACTTCCTCTTGTCATTTTTCCACCCCCAAAAGAAATTTGGAGTGATGCTCTAGATTTGCTTGATAGTGGTTGCAGGAGGAGAACTAGCTGAGAGAAGATGAATAGGAAGGGCTTGAATGACATGCTTAATCAATGTGACTCTGCCTCTATAGCTGAGGATCTTAGCCTGCCACCCTGTTATTTTATTCACAACTTTGGCAATCAAATCAGAGTAATAAATGATCTTCTGCCTATTAATATAGAGAGGGCATCCCAAGTAAGTGATAGGGCTGGTCTTTTGCTTGAAGCCAGTGACCCTCTTGATCCTTCTTACAGTAGAATTGAAGGCATTAGAGGGGACCATAAAGTGGCTTTTATCTTTGTTGATCAACTGACCTGAAGTACTCTCATAAGTGTGCAAAGTATCTATAATGAGCTGGAAGGTTTGAGACCTCCCAGAAGAGAAAATGATCACATCATCTGCAAAGCTGAGATGATTAATCTGGGGGCCCCTCTTTGCCATGAAAAAGCCATGATACCTGGTATGATGGTGAAGATTATTCATAAGTCTTGGTAGCACTTTATCCCCAAGGATGAACAAGGCAGGTGAGAGAGGGTCTCCTTGTTTAAGGCCTCTAGTGGAGTGGAAGAAGCCATGTCTTGAGCCATTAATAATGATGGAGTACCAGTTATAGGACATAATCCTCCATACCATATCAATGAACCCTTCCCCAAAGCCCATTCTCCTCAAGACCAAACAGATATAGGATCAAGAAACTCTATTATATGCCTTGGCCATGTCCAACTTAATGACCACATTGCCACCCACATTAGGCTTCTTAATCTGATGAATGATCTCTTGAGCAAGCATGATATTCTCAGAAATGCTCCTATTCTTGAAAAATCTAGATTGGTTAAGGGAAATAAGATTAGGAAAAATGGGAGCTAATCTAAGGCAAAGAAGCTTGGAGATGATCTTGTTGGTGAAGTTGCTAAGGCTAATAGGCCTAAATTCAAAAAGCTTGTTAGGATGGTTAACTTTTGGGAGAAGAACCAAACAGGTATGAGTCAGTTATTTAGGCAGGTTTTAACCACTAAAGAAAGCAAGGATCACTCTAAACAAGTCCTCCTTAATGATCTCCCAGTATTCCTGAAAAAATTTTCCATTCATCCCATCAGGGCCAGCTGCTGAGTTAGGATTCATAGAGAATATAATATTTCTCAGTTCTTCTAAGGTGGGGAGCACTTGGAGATTCCTGTTATGGTCATCACTGACTAGCTTAGGGATGCACTGAAGGGCATCTTCCTGGATATGATGCTCCTTACCTGTGAAGATGTGCTGAAAATGAGCACAGGCAGCCCTGGCTATATCTTCTTCTCCCTGCAGCCATGTGCCTTCTTCATCTTGAATTCTATGAATGTAAAGCTTCCTCCTCTTTCCTCTGATGACAGCATGGAAGTAATTGGAGTTCATGTCTCCATATTTGAACCAGTGCAACTGAGTTTTTTATTTCAGCATGGAGTCCTCCATCTTCAAATATCTAATATACTTAGCATTAATAGCATGCAGGTTGGCTCTACATTCCTCAGAGTTGGATGACATCAGTTCCTCTTCAGCTTGTCTAGCCTTGTCCTCATACTCTTGCACCTTGGCATATATGTCCCCAAACTGCAGCTTAGACCACCTACTAAGAGTAGTAGATAATCTCTTCATTTTCTGATGGAAACACCACATGGGATTGCCTTCAATAGGCTTGTTCCAGCAGTTGCTAACAATCTCTATAAAAGAGGGGTGATCACTCCAGCAGTTCAGAAACTTGAAGTATTTGATGTGATGATGATTGTGCTCAGTCATTTCTAACAATAAGGGGCAGTGGTCTGAGCCCACAGTAGAGAGATAAGTAATGGTAGTCTGAGGCATCACTTCCAGCCATTTTTCATTGACCATACCCCTATCTAATCTCTTCCATATTCTGAAGAATATACCCCTCTGATTAGACCAGGTAAACTTCTGACCAGAGAACCCCAAATCTTGCAAGCCACAAGCTTCTATAATGCTAATAAACTCCAAACACTTTCTCATATTATATATGGCTCCCCCTAGTTTCTCTTCAGGATCTGTAATCACATTGAAATCACCTAAGCTGCACCAAGGAAGGGAGGTATTGGACTGGTGAAGCATACTATCCCAAAGAGGTCTTCTGAGGTAGTCTTTACACTTAGCATATACAAAGGATACAATGAACTGATTTAGATTCATTACATGGTTAATTTCATAAGTGATCACCTGCTCTCCATTAGCTAGAATCCTGCAGTCCACATCCTTGGTCCAAAAAAGCCAAATCTTACCATTTGGATTGCTAAGTGCATGATCCATATTGAGCTGATTTTTGAAATGATGAATCTAAGAGCTATTAGAGAAAGGCTCCAAAATTGCAAAAAGAGAAACCTGATGGATATTCTTGAGAGATTTAAGTCTTTCCATGGCTCCCTGGGTATTAATACCCCTCACATTCCAATAGAGAGTACTAATTATTGGGAGATTTTGGAGGTGTAGGATCTAGTTTTTGGTCTACCCTTGGTGGCAGAGTAAATAGTGTTACTTGGTTTGGAGGTTCAGTCATTGGCTTTGGAGAGGCCTTTGGCTTTGGAGGTTCAGTCATTAGCTAGACAATTGGTCCGACTTGATATCTCTACACATAATAGAATTTTGGCCTTCGTGGATGCTAGGTATACCTTGATAGATCAGATTCATGCCCATTAATTTAATGATGAAAAATTGAGAGCGATTAAGAACAAAGTGTTAAAAAGTGAAGCTAGTTAGCTTTTGTTGATCTTGAGGGAGTTTTGAGAATTATTGGTTATATTTGTGTGCTGAATGTTGGCGATTGGGAGCATATGATATTGAAGGAGGCTCATTGTTCAAAGTATTCCATTTATCCAATGGCGGCAAAGATGTTTCATGATTTGAAACAACATTATTGGTGGTGTGGCATAAAGAGAGACATTGTTTATTTTGTGGCTAAGTGTTTGAATTGCCAACAAATGAAGTATGAGTATAAAAAATTGGTGGTTTTATGAGAAAATGCCCATTTCCGAATGGAAGTAGGAGCTTATTCCTATGGATTTTATGACGGGGTTACCCTTAACTTTGGTTAAGCTTGATTTAGTTTTGGTGATTATGGATCGTTTGATAAAATCATCTCATTTCATTTCAGTGAAGACTAGCTATAATGAAGAGAAGTTGGCTAGGATCTATACGTGTAAGATTGTTCGGTTACATGGAGTGCTCATTTCTATTGTATCTAATAGAGGTACATAATAGATACACCATTTACCTCTTATTTCTAGAGTTCTATGCAGGAACAGATGGGTACCAAGCTTGAGTTGAGTTTTGTTTTTCTTCCTCAAATCGATGGTCAGTCAAAGACGACTATTTAAGTTCTTAAGTACATTCTTCGAGCTTGTGTCATGGACTTTGGTGTTCATTGGGACCAATCCCTACCTCTTATAGAGTTTGCCTATAACAATATCTACCATTTTAACATCCAAATGGCTCCATTTGAGGTTTGTATGGGAAGTGGTGTAGATCTCCCATGGGGTGGTTTGATTCATTTAGGGTGCAACCTTGGGAAACCAATTTGTTGAGAGACTCCATGAATAGAGTGAAGTTGCTCCAGCAACTTCTTGTCACTTCGCATAGTAGACAGAAGAGCTATGTAGACAGATGTGTTCATGATGTGTCCTTTGCCATTGGTGAGAGAGTGTCGCTCAAGGTGTCACCCACTAAGGGTGTGATAAGGTTTGGGAGGAAAGGGAATCTTAATCCAAGGTTTATTGTCCCTTTTGATATTTTGGGAAAGTATCGAGAGGTAGCCTATCAATTGGCCTTGCCTCCAAACCTTTTAGCGGTTCATCCTGTGTTTCATTTATCAATGCCTAAGCGATACTGTCATGATGATTCTCATGTGATTCAATCGGACTAAATTTATTGGATCAAGAATTGTCCTTTGAGGATGATCTGTTGCTATCTTGGATAGGCAGACTAGACAGTTGAGATCAAAGCATATTGATTCAACAAAGGTTAAGTGGAGGCATCTCCCTATTAAGGAGGCTATGTGGGATATTGATTCTGATATGTGTCACAGATACCCTCAGCTTTTCCCTTATTCATGTACCTTACTTTGTTTTTCGTTCGAGGATGAACATATTTTAGTTGTGGATAGTGTGATATCCCAATTCTTAAAAAATTACTCTTTCATGTGAAATGGCTATTTTTTCCTTCTTCTTAGAGGTTTCACATTTTGTTTTTGTTTTGGGAATGGTTTGTGTTATCTCTGATACGGTCGAAAGATTTTAGTGATTTTGAGACTTTGGTCAACATTTTGAGATTCGACTATCGGATGGTGATTCTGTCAGTTCTATTACATCAAGAATGTTGAGTTTTTTCTAGTAGAGTGGTTGGTAAGAGCTCTGAGATGTTAGATTTTATTTTGAGTATTTAGGCTAAAAGTTAAGTTTCAGGCCTAGAGAGATTCGTGAGGGTATTTTGGTCATAACAATATTTATTAGAAATCCAATGATTCCATTGGCTTCGAAAAATAAAAGTGCAGTCCGGTGCACTAAAGCTCCCGCTATGCGTAGGGTCCAGAGAACAGCTCAACCACAAGGGTCTATTGTACGCAGCCTTCGAAACATGTTTTCTGATAAATATTCACTATTGGTTCATGTTTATAGGATTGCGGATGAGTTTTAAGGGTAAAAAATTTGTTTTTAATGGTGTTGGTGAGAGTTGACTGCGGTCAACATGCTTAACATACCCCTCTTTGGCTGAAAATAGCCCAATTTTGGGTTGCTTCTTTATTTTTCTTATTTCAACCATTTTTACTCAATTGGAGCTTATGAGAGATGATTTCTAAAGCAATCTTTTGAGGAAATTTGTTGAATTTCTCTTTACCATTTCTAAATCATTTTCTAATGATTTCATCTTCCAAAGATATTTCAAAATCAAGATTTTAATGTTGGTTTTAGGGCTTTTCCCCAAATTTTAAAATTAGTAATTTCATGATTTCAAACTCAATTTTTACTCGATTTTTATGGGTTTTTCAACCATGAACTCCTGTCGATGTGTACAACATGATTTTAAAGTAAAATTACAATTTTATCCTTTTTATATTTGAGGTAATTTTTAGATGATTTTGACCTTTGTTCTTAAACCTTGTGATATGGGTATAATTGAACTCTTTTTGATGAATTCTTTCAATTCTTGATAGTTGGGGATCCTTTCAGAGTTGGAGATTTAGGGTAATGCTCATGTAAGAGTGTTCGAGTGAAGATTCAGCCTTTGAGGTAGGTTTGGCTATCCTTCTTTGAGGCTAGGACTGGGTAATTGATCATTCTTATGTTGTAGTCTTTGCAATGGGTCGTAACGTTATTTGACACTGTTGTTTATATTACGATGCCCGTGTGAGGAATTGATTATATTGTGATGCCCGTGTGTGGGGGGATGAGGGGGCTTGATTATAATGTGTTGTCAGTGTAGGGCCTTATATGTGTGGTTTAGCCCTTGTAGAGGCCTTATTTGCTATTCTATTTGCTTTAAGAGAATGTGATTCATGATTTTTTCTGTGAGAGAGGCTTGAAACACTATTTTACTTGTAATGCTTGTGTGAGGGGTTAAGTTGGTGGTTTTGATCACACATGAGTAATGAAATATTTTCAAAAGAGGTGGACACTTATTTCAATGTAATTCCTTCCCATTACTATTTATTTGAGGCTTTATGTCATGTTTAGGTTGAGTGTTGAGAACTTTGGACCTTGTATTACTTGTTGAGTTGACTATATCCTCCATAAATTATGTGCTGTGATACATTCATCCTTATTCATCATATCATTGATCTTGGGAAGCTAAAAAATATGAAAATTCATTTTGAGAAAGAAAATATGACACTTTTTTATATCCCTGACCATGAGTTAGGTGGCAAGTTGATGAGATATTGAGATTGTGATTTGGTATATGGATGGTAAGCCCCCCATGGGTCCTTCTCTGGAAGCCTTAGCTCAATAGGTGTATACGACAAGTTGTGCAATAACCTTAATTCCACTGTACCAACATTTCATTACATCATCTCATTGCATTGCATTGCATTGCTCTTTGAATTATTTGGATCATCTGATATAATGTGATATTGAGTTGACCTTATATGTTTAATTTATTTGCACCTTTCTATATAAATTAGTGGCACCAATGCCAGAGAGGGACTTTTTTGTATGTAAGTGAAAACATTCCTTTGTTTAGTTTATAAGTTTGATTAATTTCTTATATTTAGCCAGTCAAACCTACTGAATACATGTGGATTCTACTTATCCCTAATTTGTTTTTCACTTAAGTAAGACCCGAAAGTTAGAAATTTAGAAAACAAGGTTCAAAGGAAGTTTCTCAGAAAATCTGAACTTTTAACATCAGGTGATCCTTCACGATCCATTTTATGAAGTGTAGTGCTCTAAATGAGCCATAAAAAGTGATAGTTAAAGCCAACCAATTAAAGGGAAAAAATTAGATGAGGGAACACAGATCGCTTCACGGCTAGTGGTCTGAACAACGGGCTGTGGTGTGGTCTTTGAAGCCCAACTCCTCAAGCCCCTATTCTAGGTGCCTACCACGGAAAGACACCTCGAGTTGTGGTGGACACCATGTACCATGGTGATCTCTTTGAAGGTCATTACTAAGAACCCAAACATTCTAAAGTTCAAGTCCAAGACCACGATCACCACCACGGGCTGTACTGAGGTACACTGACCGTGGTGGTTCCCCCATCCAGGTGTAGTTTCTGCTTAAGTTGAGGGTAGTTTGGTCATTTCCTATGTTTGAATTAATGAATATGGATGGATTTTGGAAGTTTATTATAACCTATTAACTACGCTAATCCCTCCTAACCATCTCATTCTCACCCTAACACTCAATAAAAATCTTCTCTCTAAAGGTATGCTCTCCATGTCTCCTTCTTCTTCAACTAGATTCTAAGGATTTCTTCAATGTCAAGCTTCAAATCTCTATAATTTAGGGCTTGTAAAGGACAAGGTATTTGGGAATTCATCTATGTTCCCTTTCACCCATGGAATACCAAAGATATCTTGTCAAACCTCTCATGATTTCTTTTTCTAAATGCCCTAACTTCATAATGTGCATTGGGTATTCTTAATTATGGTATATTTCAATGCTATTATTCTAATTATACATAATTCATATTAAATTACATGATTTTAAGATGAATTTCAAATACCTATGCTATATGCTAATTTTAAGCATGATTTATAGTTATGATCATGATTTCAAGTTATTTCAATGAAATATTTATGAATGATGTTCAAAGATGCTTTAAGCAAGAAGTTATAAATAATGTTTCAATGACGCTATTAGTAAATAAGTTATGGTACAATAAGGAAAAAATTTACACAATCATGTTAAAAGAGGTGATAAGGACAATTCTCACCAACTCATGTATTTATTATGAATCAACCAAGTTAATGAGCTATTCTTATGATTTTACTATGACGAAGTTAATAGATGAGCTATTCTTATGTTATGTTTATAAAGATGGATTGATATCTATTATGGTATTTCCTAATGATGTTAATGTCTATCTTTTCATGAATGTTCTGTTGGGATAATGGCTTAGGAAAAAGAAGAATTTAAGGTGGGGTACTGTCCGATACATATTGTACGCGGTTATGGTGAGATACACGGACCATGGTGGGTCCCCTTCCAGGTGCAGTTTTAGATTAAGTTGAGGGTAGTTTGGTCATTCTATATGCTTTCATTAATGAATATGGATGGTTTTGGGGAGTTTATTCTAACCTGTTAACTACCCTAAGCCCTTCTAACCCTCTAATTCTCCCCCTAACACTTTAAATCAAAATCTTCTCTCTAAAAGTGTACTCTCCAAGTCTTCTTCTTCCTCAAGTAAATTCTAAGGATTTCATCAAGTTCAAGCTTTAATTATCTGCAATGTAGGGCTTCTAAAGGTCAGGGTATGTGGGAATTTATCTTTGGGCCCTTTAACCCATGGAATCCCAAAGATTTCTTCTCAAACCTCTTATGATTTCTTGTTCAAAGTGCTGTAATTTTATGAAAATGCATTGAGTCTTTTTAATTATGATATATTTCAATATTATTAGATAAATTGTGTATAATTTATATTACATTTCATGATTTTAAGATGAATTTCAAAGACCTATGATGTATGCTAGTTTCAAGAATGATTTGTGAGTTATGTTCATGATTTTCAAGTTATTTCAATGAAAGATTTATGAATGATTTTCAAAGATACTTTAAGGAAGAAGTTATGAATAATGTTTCAATGATGCTATAAGAAAATAAGTTATCATGCAATAAGAACAATTCTTGCATAATCATGTTAAAAGAGGTGATAAGGAGAATTCTCACCAACTCATGAATTCTTTATGAATCAAGCAAGTTAATTAGTTATTCTTATGATTTTACTATGATGAAGTTGATAGATGACTATCTTATGTTATATTTATAAAGATGTACTGATGTCTATTATTGTATTTCTTAGTGATGTTAATGACTATGTTTCCATGAAAGTTATGTTGGATAATGACTTAGCACCGAGAGAACTTTAAGGTTGGGTTCGATCCCTTAGAAATTATATCTACCCAAGGGAATCCTAGTATAAACCTTTAGTCCTTTATTATGTTGCCCTCATAGGTTTAAATATTCCAATATGGTGAAGCTAGTGGATCCATATATAGCGAAGTTAAAGAGAGTACCATGGCGGAGTATACCCTGGTAAGGTAGCCTCCCCCTTCTTGATATAGGGATCATTAGATTTCATGAAATATCTCACATGTTCTTAAGTGTTGGTTAAGGTCCTATCTCACTTCTGTTAAAGAAAAGTTTAAACGTTCTCATGATGATGATGTTTTAATGCATTGACCAATGAGTTTAATGTTTTAATATTTTCATGGTTTTACTCATGTTTTAAGATATTGGTCTTGCATCTCATGATTCATATTGATTATGTCTGATGTTTATTGTTCATGCATATTTCTCACATACTTAGTGCAAGTCATGTACTAATGCATATTTTTTACCAACATTGAATCATAATGTAGGGTCCAACAATCATGCTTATCCACTAGTTCATGGCTAGAGCTTATTATATTGTATAGATGGTGAGTCATCATGTTCTGAGGATGTGACATTTTACTTTTTCATGTGTTTGTGACATTCATTCATCATTTATATTGGGTGATCTGGAAGCTTGTCTTATGCCTCTATCTAGTTAGTCGAGGCATGTTGGATGTTTCGAGTCTATGTTGTTTTTTATTCCATATTTAAGACTTATGCTCTTTATTGAGACTATGCTTTCATGTATATGCTTTAGCTGATTTGCTTATTTACCTTATGTGTGCTCGTGAATGGTAAGATAAGAGGCTTAGTTAGGGTCCTCTGAGATTCTAATCGTCGTGTTGCACCTAGGGCCTAGCTAGGGTAATGACAAACTTGGTATCAGAGCACAAGATCTAATGTATTGTAGGGATCCTTACATGCCGCATCAAGTAGAGTCTTGTTCATCGGTGTGAAGCACACACCATCTATGAATAGGAGGCTATGAGGTATTTTAGGAAAAACATCACTTTATTCATGATCTCATCGTACTATAAAGTTGAACTCTAAGGACTCCTCCTCTTACGCTTTCTCTTTGCGATTATAGAATCATGCCTCCACGAAGATACCTCATCTAAAGAAATGTTAAATAGGAGCAACACGCTCCAAAATACTCCTTGAATGAATAATTCTCTCATGTAGAGTTTTGAGCCACTTTCCAAGTCCTTGCTAAAGCCATGGCAACTCAAGTGAATCAAGAAGTAGTAGCTCCCATGAACCTAAATATGGGTACACAGATAGCCTAGTTCGTGATTTTACCTAAGTGAACCCTCTCAAGTTTCATGGTTCTAATATGGATGAGGATACATAATAGTTCATATAGCATATCCGCAAGATTGTTGATATCACGAGTATTAGCCTAAGGGAAAAGTGGATCTAGTGGCGTATCAACTTAAGAAGGTTGCTCAAGTATGGTATGATTAATGGAAGAGTGAGAGAGGTGCAGATGATGGTCCCGTGGAGTGGGAGGAGTTCAAGGATGATTTTCTTGATCGATTCTTTTCATTAGTATTGAGGAAGGCTAAAGTGCAAGAGTTCATCAATTTGCACTAGGGTACATGGGTGTGAGGGATTAAGGCCACAAGTTCACTAAATTTTCCAAGTATTCTCTTTTCATGGTGCGGATCCAAGGGCTCATATGAGCAAAGTTGTTTCGGGTGTTTCTAATTTAGTGGTCAAAGAATGTAGAGCCGCCATGCTTATTAAGGAGATGGATATCTCAAGGCTTATGACACATATAGAACAAATTGAGGAGGAGCAATTGAAGTAAAGGTCTAAGAAGGAGTCCAAGAGGGCTTGAACGGATGGTGGTAAATTCTCTCATGGAAAATTTGGTAATGGTTTCCCCCTTCCATTTCACCAAAGGTATTCCGACCAAAATTCATCTAACACTATGGATCAAATGTTTAATAAGTATAAGGTTACTAATCTTAAGGAACAAGGAGGAGCTCTGAGCAGCCTGGCAAGTGTGGTAAGCTCCATTTGGGAGAGTGCATAAAGAGCCCCAAGGGTTGCTATAACTGTGGTAACGTGGGTCATTTATAAAAAGAGTGTCCGAAGTTGGGTGACAATTCCCAATATTATTTGGTGGTGCCACCAAGCCGAGGTAATTTGAGGGGTACTACTTCAGGTACAGACAGAGGTTCAAACCATTTGTATGCTATAGTTAGTAGCCAGGAGTAGGAGAACTCGTCAGATGTTGTTACTGGTATGCTTTGAGTCTTTTCTTTTGATGTCTATGCTTTGCTTGATATAGGTGCCACCTTGTATTTTGTGATCCCATATATGGATATAAGTTTGAGATCCTTCCTGAGCATCTTCTTGAGTGTTTCAGTGTTTTTGCTCGTAGTTGTGAGTCTATCATAGCTGAGAGGGTCTATAGAGATTGTTCTGTATCTATTTGTCACAGAGACACCATGATTGGCTTATTTAAGTTAGACATGGTTGATTTTGATGTTATTCTTTGCATTGACTGGCTTTAGGCATGTTATACCTTAGTATATTGTAGAACTCGAGTTGTCAAGTGTCAGATTCTGAATGAACCTGTCATAAAGTGGAAGAGTAGTCCAGCGACGCCTAAGGGTAAGTTCATGTCATACCTTAGGGACATAAATTTAATCTCCAAGGGTTGTATCTATCATATAGTTCGAGTTACAGATGATAGTGCGGAGGCTCCATCCCTTCAGTCCATTTCCATTGTTAATGAGTGTTCCGAAGTTTCCCCTGATGATTTTTTAGAGTCCCTCCTGATAAGGAGATTGACTTTGAGATTGATGTTCTTCCTGATATATAGCCTATCACTATTCTGCCATATAGAATGTCTCCCACTGAGTTGAAGGTGTTGAAAGAGAAATTGAAAGATCTATTAGATAAGTGATTCATTGGCTAAGCATCTCACTTTGGGGCGCTCCTGTCCTTTTCATACAAAATAAATATGGTTCACTCAGGATGTGTCTTGACTTTCGTAAGTTAAACAAGGTCATTATTAAGAATAGGTATCCATTTTCCAGGATAGATGATTTGTCTGACCAACTTCAAGGTGCTACTTTTTTCTCAAAGATTAGACCTCATATCAAGTTATCATCAGTTGAAAGTGAGAGAATGTGATATGCCACATCTTTTCGAACCCAGTATGGTCACTTCGAGTTTCTTGTTATGTCGTTTGGTTTGACTAACACTCTTGCAACATTTATGGACTTTATGAATTGAGTGTTCAAATAGTATTTGGACATGTTGTTTATTGTGTTTATCAATGACATATTGGTCTATTCCAGAAATATGGAGTAGCATGCCAATCATCTCAGAATTGTTCTTTAGACTCTTAAAGATAGGGATTTTATTTAAGTCCAAATTCATTGATTTGTGATACAATATATGAGCCCACTTCACTAAGTCTAATATCATTTCACCCTAAAGGTCCATTTTGGTTTCACATGCACAATGATGTGTCATGCCAAGTCAAACAAATAAGCCTTGCCATATGTCAAACTAACATGCCATGCCAAGTCAAATAAAGAAGCTAACAAGATCAAGCCATGTCACTTAAATCCAAATGGACACAGTAAACATGTTTTTATCACTACTCCTATGCTATGTCACTTAAATCAGATTGGCCTAAGTGAAGCTGTTCTCATCATAACTTCTCTATTCTACAACTATAAATAGAGGTCCTTATAATTCATAAATCATACCAGAATTCTAACAAGAAGCCAGAGAGAGCTCATGGATCAAAAACCAAAGATTTCTCTCCAAGCTACAAGTTCAAGAATTCAATCACACAAGAATTCAAGTTCAAAAATGACTCAAGATCAAGACGACCATAATCAAGAATAATCTTAAAAGCCCTTGAATTCAAGTACAAGTCAAGATAAAGTTCATCAAATTCAATTTCATATCAAATTCATCAATTCCACAAATCAATAGGAAGGTCAAAAGATTCAAGATTAATCCCCAAATCCCTTGAATTCAAGTACAAGTCATGCTCAAATCCATCAAGTTCAACAACATTCAAATCTAGCTCAAGAGCCCTTGAATTTATATTTGAAATGATAAATCAGAGGAATCATAGAGATTGTAATACTTATAGTTGAAATAAAATACAATATGTTTTGTGATATTGTTCTGTCATGACCCAAACTAGGCTGTGAGTGGCACCCACACTAACCCTCCGATGGGAGAACCAAAACTACATCCAAAATTAGCATCCTAACATTAAAATATGTATAAAAGATGTGAAAATAGTTTTTATATAAGCTTTAAGGTAAGTTTCCATAAACTCAAGAAATAAATTCAAACAACAAGCATAGTATGATTAAAACATGCTAAAGTCACCCCTGCTAGAACCTGAAAGTCATCATATCGAAACTATTACATAACTAATCTTAGAGTATGGGGATACAACCCCAAAAATAATAATATAGGAATAAGTTAGAAAGGTTTAACTCCGAAAATATTGGACTTAGACCCTAGAAAAATCCACGATAGCCTGAAAGAGTTGTCTCACACTTCAATTTGAAGGATCGTTGGTCTCCAAGATGAGGTCTATAAGCAACATCCTGAAGATGCCTTGTACTCATCAAGAAAAGAAAAAGTGTAGTATCAGTCACATAAATCAATGGTGTACTTGTAGGATCACGCGACCAACCCAGTAAGTGAAACCTATACATAAGTAACCACATCATAGTAAGACAGGAATATACAAACCAAATTACCAATTATAATTTCATGAACAATAGCAACTTCATAGTGTCAATTCCAAATATAATAGTCAAATAATGGTCCTCTCATGGAATCCATACCCAAGCAGTTAGTTTGTGCTAGCGTGGTACTTAATCTAATATGTGTCAGCATGACACTCGATCTAATACGTACTGGCATAGTGTCCAATCCAACAGTCACAATCACAATCACAGTGAATAGTTCATAGCTTTCACAATTAAGTAACTAGTTCATTGCATGCAATTGATCTCAATAGTTATTTCATCAAGTTCATTACATATTTCCTAGTCACATAGATATATTCAAAACTATCAATTACATTTAACAAGCACATATTACACAAACAGGAAATAAACCATCACTTACCTCCAAACCAAGCTTCGGAAAATCTAAAGAGCTGGAGCTTTCCCTTTCTAAGGTCTCTTAGATTATTCTTGGTATAAAAATAACAAGAATTATAAGGAATCAACAAACAATGGCCTACAATACCCGCACTACATCAAAATCCTAACTCTTGGAAACTTCCATGATCATCTCCCTCTCGCCCCAACTAGGGCTCTTCCCACCATTAAATTAAGACCAGAAACCCTTCGCAAAGATATTTAATATAGATTCTAGATTCTAAGAATCAAATTACAAGTCAAGGGAGCGATTAACTTACTTTAGAATGAAAATTGGTCGAAAACTAAAGGAATATCACCCTAGGTCGCTCTTGTATCGCAAGAATGAAGTGGGGGAAATTAAAATGATATTAGGACTTTTTCCAGTTCAAAGTCGCGATTGTCCCCTATGATGCCACTTACCCCACCATGGTAGCCCCGCCATAGTAGAAATAATCCCATCGTGGTGGGTTACACGGGCAAAGAAACTCGTAACTCGCATCCCAAATCACCATTTTCCAACACACCCTCAAACCATGATGTTCTAAAATTAAACCTTCACGCCAAGATTCATTATGGAAGTTCTACCCACTTGAATTCAATTTTGTGAAGCAATACAGGATCCTTAATGTTTTGTCTAACAAATAAGTCAATCAAACTCAAAATTTTATCACCCATCCATTACAGGATTATCTCAAGCCTCACCTGACTCAGATTTTATTAAAGTCTAGCATAGGCTTAAATTTTTCAAGTTCATACTCAGAATATTTTTTGCCCAAATTCATTCCCTATTCGCTTATGCATAACGATGGGAAGAGATAATTACAATAGATATTAATTTACCCATCACTAATTCCCGAGTGATCAAAGATAGGAAAGTTGGATAATACAAAAGAAGAGTAGTACCTGAATCATCAAAGAACTAAGGATACTTCTCTAGCATGTTCTTCTTAATTTCCCAATTAGATTTCTCAACTAGAAGATGCTTTCATTGTACCTTTATTGACTTAATATCTTTGATCATCAGCTTTCAGACATCACGATCAAGAACTACAATCGGTTCTTCTTCATACTGAAGATCTTTGTCTAGTAACAATGAGTGCCACCTAATGATATAATATCCATCCCCATGATAATTCTTTATCATAGATACATCGAACACTAGATGGACTCTAGATAAACTAGGTGGTAAGTCCAACCTATAAGCCATTAGTCCTACACAATCAAGAATATTGAATAGGCCAATATAGCGGGGACTAAGCTTGTCGTTCTTGCCAAATCACATCACACTATTTATGGGTGACACCTTCAGGAGGACCTATTTATCTGGCTGGAATGTCATATACCTCACCTTGCCATTTGCATACTCTTTATATCGACTCTGTGCAATTAGATGCTTAGCTTGGATACTCTTTACCTTATCATGAGCATTCCTCACTAGATCAAAACCAAAGGTTTCATCTCCAGCCTCAAACCACCCTATAGAAGATCTACATCCCATCTTATAAAGTGCCTCAAATAGTGTCTTATCAATACTGGAGTGATAACTATTATTTTGGGAGAACTCACACAAAGGTAGAAATTTATCCCAATTTCCTCCAAAGTTGATTACACATGCCCTCATAATATCTTCCAACACTTGAATTATTCTTTCTGACTACCCGTCAGTCTTTGTAAGGAAGGTTGTGCTGAAAGTGAATTGAGTGCCCAACTTCTCATGCAATTTCCCCCCAAAAATGGATTTAAACTGCATATAAAAGTCTGAGATGATAGGAAGAGGCACCACGTGCAACATTAAGAGGCACCACGTGCAAGTTTCTATCTCTTTCATATAGACCTTTGCCAACTATACACATTATAATCCAATCTAAATAGAATAAAATGAGCTTACTGCATCATTCTGTCAATCACAACCTAAATAGAGTCAAATATTCCCAAGGTCTTAGGAATACCCACCATAAAATCCATAGCTATTCGTTCTCACTTCAATTTAGGAATGGTCATTCTTTGAAGTAAACCTGTAGTCCATTGATGTTTATACTTCACTTCCTGATAGTTTTGATACTTAGACACAAACTTAGCTATGTCTTTCTTCTTGCCAGGCCACCAGTTAAGTCGCTTTAAATCTCGATACGTCTTTGTCACACCCAGATGGATAGAATACCGCGAACCATGAGACTCTTTCAAAACTTTTTGAATCAAGTCATCCATTATGGGAACACAATTCTTCCCCTTAAATTGAGAACCTCAATTGTATCAAGTGATACATCATGTTCTTTGCCTGTGTCTTCCTTCTAAGCTAATTCAAGCCGTATCTTCAAATTGTTTGGCCTTGATCTCTTCAATAAAAGTAGGCACCACCTGAATACTGCCCAACACTCTACCTTTCTCTTAGAGGCCTAGCTTATAAACTTAGTTTCCGAAGCTTGAACCTCCCTAGCCAAGGGTCACTTAGAAACACCCAATCAAGCTAGACTGCCCATACTAACTAGATTCTGGCTTAATGCATCCACCACCACATAGCCTTACATTGATGATATTGTATAGTGACATCATAATCTTTAAGTATCTTCATCCACCATCGTTGTCTCAGATTCAAGTCTTTCTGAGTGAACACATATTGTATACTGCAATGATTAGTAAATAATTCACACTTGATGTTGTAACTCGATTCCTCAGGTTATGATGTTATATACTATGACTCACCAGTAGGCAAGCCGACCCATATTCCAGAACCGCAAGTAATGACATATTAGGGTAGAAGACCAGAAATCTATTCTAAACAGTAAAGTAATAAACAGGAGCATGAATAGGCGGAAGAAACTAATATATATACAAACAAAAAGGATCCCTCCCAGAACCTGGAAGTCACATGTATAGAGCTACTAATAAAAGAGTCCAAGTACCAAAAGTAAACCACGGAATGGAGCTATCTCAAAAAGAAAAAGACAGGCAAAATATATGTACAGAAGGAGATGGGTAAATCCAGAATGCATTGTACTCACCTACGCCTTCGATTGCGACTGCAACTGTTTTAAATCAACATCAGTAGCTAGTACTCAGACCTGCATCACAAAAACAGGTGCAGAGTGTAGTATGAGTACCAACATAACTGATACCCAATAGGCATCATAGGATGACTGAGCAAGAAGTAAATATAGGTATGTATATGAGTATACTAGCAAACAAAGAGAAAGAATCTAACTAACTCCGCCGGGCTTCTATAAAACCGACAAGTACGCTCGTGCACAAATAAATAGTAACCACCTTCATGGACTCCCATAAGCCTGACATATACAAGAATAAATGAAAGAAAATGACGGAACCAAAAGGATTTCAATAATATCACCATTTCCCGAAATTTAACCAAACCATTTCCAAAATCTAACACCTCAACCCACAACCGATAGTAGATGAAGACTTAAACCAAAAATTCATCAAGGAATCTTGAATTTATCCACATGTAAGCTGAACCACGGACTGCAATCGGGTAACTGTAGCTAATGAGTCAACATGAGTAGGCTAGACCATGAACTTTAACTGGGTAACTGTAGCCGAAGGTCAAGCACGGGTAAGATAGACTGTGGACTTTAATCGAGTAATTATATCTGGGAAGCCTGAACACAAGTAAGCTAGACCACGGAATTTGACTAGGTATCTGTAGCTAAGGATCCAAACACAAGTAAGCTAGACCTCGGACTCTGACCGGGTATTTGTAGCTAAGGGATCAGACAAAACTAGAATCAGCAACCAACCGTGCATCATAGTGAGTACCCCAAAACTGAGTGTCATCAATGCACCACTCCAACTCGAATCAAATATAACCCGAATCACTGAGGAAACTTCCAAAAATCAACAACCAAGCGATACAAGACTGATAGGAGAATAGGGCATTATGAAGGTAAGGTCACCAACTGAGTTACTTCTTAGCTAAGGCTCAGACTCAAGTTTGCTAAATCAGTCTAGATGGAGCTAACCATCAGTAACGATGTCGGAGAAGTTCTAAGGCCCAACGATACCAAAATCACTCAAGTCTAAGGAAACACTATTCTAAGCCTAGATTAAGGCCAAACATGCTTCCAAACACATAACCACAAGCACATTATTCATCACAGGATAGGAACAACCAACAACCATAGGAGTTATGCTTTAGCTATCCAACAATTTCCCGAACTAACACCTAGGACATGGATTCTAGGAATTTAGCATGATCGACACCCAACCCCTCCAAACTCATACAAAATAATATAAAATTGCCTAAATATGCTCAGTCTCATGAGGGGAAACTGTAGCCTACCTGTAGGCCAACCTTGCACGCTTCAACTCACAAAACCAGAGCTTTTCCCTTTTGAGCGGCCTCCGAATTTTGCCATGCTATTAACAATAGTATCAAAATATCAATACGATCGTTATGACACTAAAATTATCAAATTTGGAGACAGGGCAATTTTGGAGTCTAAAATAGGAAATGTGGGACCCGTGTTTGAAATTCTAGAATTGGCCCTAAAAATAGGATCTAAACATCACCCCAAGCTCACAAATTAATTTGATAAATAGCAAGTGGTTGGAAAAACTACGCAAAATGGGCATGCACAAATATTCTCATAATTTGAATTATGAGGGTGAAAGAAAGCAAAAACTTTGATCAGTGATAACTTAAACCTCAAACTCCCCCAATCCGAACAAATTATACTACGACGTTCCTTGCAAACAAACCCACAATCTAGCCTTAAAAATCACTAAAAACGAATTGGCCAAGTTATTATTCTCTGAAGTTCAATAAATATTCAATCCGAAAATAACTAAATCAGTAGCTAATTATGTATATTTACCTCAAACGAAGCTCCCCCTCAAGTTTTCGAGCTCACCACTGCATTTTATACAAAATTCTCTTGAACTTAGACCTTAAACCACCTAATTTGATGAAGGAACGAGGGAGAAATCGATGTTTGAAATAAAGAACTATGGTTGAGTTTGAGTTTCTTGTCTTAATTAAAAGACCAGGTAGTTGCTCTTCGCGATCGCGGGGACACGTGTAAGGATCGCGACCAGCTCCTAAAATGACCATTCCAATCGCGAGGGTAAGGTCTCACGATCGCGAAGACCAACTGGGTAAAACCCCAGTAAACCCTGCATTGCAATCGCGATGGCTCCTTCGCGAACGCATGAAGAAAGAAACCTGCACCAGATATCCGCTAAAAGATGAGTTTTCACAAAATTTAAATACTCGAATGGGGTGCTTTGAATTCATTGGTAGTACCGTGCGTGAAAACGAGATATGCTACCCCCATCAAATTTGATGTTCTGGAATCAATAGTGCAGTCAAAATTTTCATAAGTGGTCGGTACGACTAGAAGTGGTTTCCACACCCAAAGGCCATTTTGAGTCAAATTCCACAATGGGCCTTAGGATTAGATCGGATGCGTTAAGAAGTAAGCAAAGTATCCTTCTAGACAAATCAATATTCCAAAACTAAACGCACCATTAGAATTTTCATCCAAGCGTGTTTTCCAAGAATGTTGACCAAAGTCAACTATAGGCCAAATTTCAAGGGCAAAAGCATCAAATGGTCCTCAACTCATACTGGTTACCTCGATATTCATGTCAACCATGCTACCAGCCTAGTTTAGCTATTATAGAGCTGATGGGACTGTTAAAATTTTGTCATGAGGTTTCTTTCCTTAAGTTATGACCGTAGTCAACGTTTCTAGTTATAAAAGCTCCAAACTAGGGAAATGGGCCTAAAACCCAAACAAACGACCAGGCGACCGAACAATCATTGCTAGGAAGTCATAAATGACATGGGTTCGCTACATGAATGCTCTAAACGACAAAATAAATGCTTTAATTAAAAAATGACCTGTAGGGTCATTACACTTGACACCATACAAATAATGTTACCAAATCTTGAGAGCAAATACTACCGCTACCAACTTCAAATCATGTGTCAGCTAGTTCCTCTCATTACCCTTCAACTATCGTGAGACATAAGCTATGAAATTCTTATCCTGCATTAATACAACACCCAAGCCCAAATATGAAGCTTCAAAATAAATAATGAAGTCCTTACCTTCTATTGGAAGGGTTAGAATAGGTGTCATGGTCAGAAAAGTCTTAAGTTTTTGGAAGCTTTCTTCATATTTGTTAGTCCATTCAAATGATGCCACTTTCTAAGTCAGCCTTTTCAAGTATGTGGCAATAAAAGAAAAATTCTTTACAAATTGCCTGTAATAGCTGGCAAGCCCTGCAAAAATCCTAACTCAGTCACAAAACTAGGCCTAACCAAGTTCTTGACTATTTCAATATTTTGGGGATCTACCCTCACCCTTTCTTTTCAAACAACATGCAAAAAGCCACAAAAGACAACTGGAAATCAATCATAGAAAATTTTACATACAATTTATGTTTCTCCAAGACACCTAAAATAATATAAAGATGGTATGCATGTCCTCCTTATGCTTTGAATAGACCAAATCATCGTTTATGAACACAATTATCAAATAATCCAAGAATGGTTTGAACACCCCATTCATCAAGATCATGAAGGTTGCAGATGCATTGGTCAACCCAAATGACATTACCAAAAACTCATGTGGCCATACCTAGTTCTTAATTCCCTTCTTTTAGGTACATCCTCAAGCCTAATCTTAAGCAGGTGTTAACCAGACCTTAGATAAACTTTAGAAAATACTGATGCACCATGCAATTAAAAAAAAAGATCATCTATATGAGGTAATGGGTACTTATATTTGATGGCGACCCTATTCAGCTGTCGATAGTCTATGCACATTCTCATACTACCATCATTATTCTTAATAAACAAGACCAGAGCACCCCACAGGGAAGCACTATGATGGATAAAACCTTGATTAAAGAGTTCTATGATTTGAGCCTTAAGCTCACTTAATTCTTATAGAGTAATGAGATAAGGAGGGATAGAGATTTGGCAAGTGCCCGGCTCCAAGTCAAGACAAAAATCTATATCTTTATTTTGAGGCATACCAAGCAAATCAATTGGAATCACCTCCTTAAACTCAGACACTACATCAATAGACTTGATAGAGGAGGATTTTGCTTTGACATCTTAAATATGAGACAAGTATGATAAATAGCCCTACACTATCATTTTTCTAGCCGAATGAAAGATATAACCTTAATTGGCTTAGGCTTGTGCACCCATTCTAACTCTAACCTTTTTCTACCTGGAATCTCTAGAGTCACAATCTCAGCATTATATTTAAGCATAAAAAATAGGGCGACAACCAAGTCATGCCTAAAATTACATCAAAATTAGTCATATCCAAGTTTACGAAATCAGCCCAAGCCTAGAAACATATAAACATAATAGAACAAGCATAATAGACATGGGTAACTATAATAGACTCTCCAACTAGGTAGAAATATGGATGGGGACATCTAGTATATCACAAATCACATCAAAGACTAAGGAAAATTGTATTGACACATAGGAGTAAGTGGAACCCAGGTTAAAAAAGACACATTCATTGGTCACTAACAATAATAGTACATGTGATCACTGCATTAGAGAATTCAACCTCTGTCCTACCTAAAGAGCATAAAGTTATACCCTATTATCCTGACATGTAACCTCCCTGCTTGGCTGCACTATTCCTTTACCTGCATTACCATTCCCATGACCTCCACGAGCTCTATAATATCCTCCTTTCCCACTTTCTAGACATCCTCTACCATTATTACCTCCGCCTATTATTAGCACTACTCTGGTCTACTACTGCGCGGGATCAGTCATGAGAAGGTGGGGAAAATTTCTCATTATGTTCCTTGGTTCGTAATATTTATAACAACTTTGGTCAAGGGACGACTTACTATCGGATGTAAAAGAAGCTCCCTGACTATCTTGAGTAGGATTCTCCTGTATGGTCCCTAAGTAACCACCCGTAGAAATGGGTATGGCTGATTTAATTGGCCAGGCTGCAAATGTTGGCCAACCTGAACATCTAGAGTACAAACTATTGAAATTACATGTATTCATGGACTTCTTAGCCAAATCCTTGGCCTACCCATCTCATCGAATTCCTTCATTTTCTTCACAAAGTCTGTCACTTCATTAAAGCTTCTACCTATAAAGCCCACGTGAACAAACAATACCTATAACTCAGGATTCAACACCTTGACAAACAAATGGACCCTCTTCTCATTTGTAGTCACCGATGGCATATTATATCAATACAAGGCATAAAATATAGCCTTATAAACAGTTATAGTCATGCCACCATTCTCGAGAGCCATAAACTTATCTTTATTTTGATCTCTTTGAGTTTTGGGAACATACTTCTCCAAACACAAGGCATGTAACTGAACCCAAGTAAGTGGAGGCAAAATTGGCGATCGACATTCAACAAAGGCTCTTAAATACTGCATAGCTTCACCTTGAAGTTGGAAGATTAGGAACTCAACTCTGTGTTTGTGGACTATGCCCAACTTATTAAGTCTCTCATAGCAATTTTGAATAAACTCGTAGGCATCCTCTCTCTCAAAACCCTAAAACACTAGAGGCTTCAATATCTCATACTTAGTGATATTTATCATTAGGCATAAAAGAGGATAGAAGAAGGAATAAGTGACCAATGCTCCATCTAGCCGAGGAACTATAGTAGCAGCAATGAGATAAGCAACTAGAGCATTAGAACTGGGTATTATGGAAATAGCTCTAGTGTAGACCAACTAATTCAGAAAAGTCATGATCTGCTGAGCTATATCAGGGTCCAAAGGGGGAAGTCCAACAACCTCAGCCTTTGCATTCTCCTTTTGCCTAGAATCTTCCTCAACTTCTACCTCTACATTGTCCTCTACCTCAGCCTGGGGTGTAGGAGGGGCTTCTTCTTGTGGGATATTCTCAACTTGAGCTTCACCCCTGGTGGGTGATGCCTTCCCTTAGTATCTGCCCTATTCTCTTCTTCTAACCCTCCTTTATCCACACCCTATAATTTCTACCTCCTCATATTTCTAATTAATGAGAGATATAGGCCGGACTCCATTATATTATGTGTTAACCATCTGCAGACAAGAGAGTAAAAGAGGTTAGATACTAATTTGGATCACTAGATACTAATTGGAATCAAGTTATAGCATGAAGGGAGATAAAGATAGAGACATTTATTAAAGTCCTATAGCCTCTCTAAGAAAAGTACAGACGTCTTCGTACCATTCTGCTAGATTCTATTAGACTCATTTTGGTACTACGAGATCAACAAACATAGGGCTCTAATACAAACTTTTCACGACCTAAATTAGGCCGTGAGTGGCGTCTACACTAACCCTATGGAGGGAGAACCCAAACTATATCCCAAACTAGCACCCTAACATAAAGTAGTCAAAAAAGATGCAAAAATAGTTTTAATCTAAGTTTTAAGCTAATTTCCTGTAAACTCAGGAAATAAACTCAAATAACAAGCATAGTATGATCAAAGTCATTGTACCAAAATTACTACATAACTATTCAAAGAATATGGGGATACAACCCCAAAACCACTAATATAGGAATAAGTCAAAAAGGCCTAAGTCTAAAAGGATTGGACCAAGATCCTAGAAGAATCCACGACATCCTGAAAGAGCTGGATCACCCTTGAATTTGAATGATCATTGGTTTCCTAGATGAGGCTTGTCAGCATCCCCATGAATATGTCCTATACCCAATAAGAAATAAATCAGGTGCAGTATCAGTACACATAAATCAATGGTATACTGGTAGGATTATGCGCCTAACCTAGTAAGTGAAACATATACACATGTAACCAAAACATAATAAGACAAGCATATACAGATGATATTACCAATTATCATTTCATGAGCAGTAACAGTTTCACTGTTTTAATTTCAAATATAATAGTCAAATAATGGTTCTCTCATGGAATTCATACCCAAACTATTAGCTTTTACCGGCATGGTACTCAATCTAATATATGTTGGGGTGATACTCTATCCAATATATATTGAGCTGGTACCCGATCCAATTATGTGCTAGCTCAATGTCGAATACAATTATGTACTAGTGTGGTACCTGATCCAATAGTCATAATAATAATCATAATGAATAGTTCATATCTAATATAATCAACTAACAGATTCATTGTATGAAGTTGATCACAATAGTCATTCCATGAAGTTCGTTACATCTTCCCTAGTCAAGTACATGCATACAATACTATCAACTACAGTTAACAGGCAAATATAACACAAACAAGAAACAAACCATCACAAAACTCAAAACCAAGATTTGGGAAGTCTAAAAAGGGAGTTTTCCTTTTCCAAAGTCACTTAGATTGTTCTTGGTCGAAAAACAACAAGATTTACAAGGAATCAACAAACAATGACCTACAATATCTGAATTACTTCAAAATCCTAACTATTGACCACTTTCATGATCATCTCCCCAAACTAAGGTTTTTCCCACCATTAAATTCAGGCCAATAAACCCCCCCCCTAAGATATTTACCATGGTTCTAGGTTCTAAGAATCAAAATATAAGTTAGGGGAGAGATTAACTTACCTTTAGCATGAAAATTAGTGGAAAACTGAAGAAATATCAGTCTAGGTCTCTTTTGGTCTCTCAAGAACATAGTGGGGTAAATAAAAACAGTTTTGGGACTTTTTCCCCATTTAAAGTAGCGATTGTCCGACCATGACACCACGTGCCCTACCAAGGCGGCCTTTCCATAGGAGGATTAATCCTGATATGGTGTGTTACTTGGGAAAAAAAACTCATAACTCATGTCCCAAATCCCAATTTGCTAACACACCCTCAAATCATGACGTTGTAAAATCAATCCTTCACGCTTAGATACATTACAGGAGTTCTACTCGCCTGAATTTAATTTTGTGAAGACGTGGGGCTCCTTAATGTCGTGGCTAACAAATCAATCTACCAAACTCAAAATTTAATCACCCTTCTATTAACGGATTACCCCAGACCTCACCTGACTCAAATTTGATCCATGTCTAGCTTAGGCTCAAAGTTTCAAAGTTACTAATCAGAATTTTTCTAGCCCAAATTCTTTCCCAATTAGCTTATCCATAATGAGGGGAATATGTCATTACATTTTTGGTCCTGATTAATATTTTCTCTATGAAAATTTTAATGTCTACATCATTATTTTTTTTATCTGTATCCTATTCATTTTTTTGTTATCACTTAATATATTCACTTGTTTGCAAAACCACTTTAGATTTCAACTTATGAGGGATAAAATAGAAGTTACATAATTAATTGAGTCAATAAGTTTCTGTATGGATTAATTTGCTTTTTTTGTTTGAGGGTTGTAACTATATCAACAAAGCCGACTCAATAAGATTATGGCCTAATGTTGAATTTTAGAGATATTATATATATTAACGGAAAAATGATCAAAATCCCCTTAAACTATTCTAAATAAACAAAAATGCCCTCCATTTATAGTTTGGTTCAAAAATTTCCTTGCATTCAATACTTTGTTCTAGAAATGCCATATTATAATTTAATGTGTCAAAATTGCCCCTTGTGAAATAAATTTATTATTTATTTTCTTTTTGAACATATATTGTTTTTAATAATATTTCTTTTATTAGCAAATGTTTATTCTATTTCAATTTGTAATATCTCAATTCTTGAGAAATCAATTTTTCATGTGAAATGACCATTTTGGGCTTCTCCGTGGTAGCTTCATGCTTTGTTTGTATTTCAGAAATGGTTTGTGTAGTCTCTAATGCTATCGGGAAAGATTTTAGCAATTTTGAGACTTTGGGTGAAAGTTTTATAAGATAGTTGACTTTGGTTAATATTATAAAATCTAAGTATTGGATGGTTATTCTTTCAGTTTTGTTGTGTTCGAAACGTTGAGTTTGGTCTAGTAGGGTGGTTGGTTAGATCCCCGAGAGGTTAGAGTTTATTTTGAGTATTTAGGCTAAAAGTTGAGTTTAGGCCTAAGAAAAGTCTGTGGGGGTAGTTTGGCCATAAAAACCTTTTTGGAAATCTTATGATTCCATTGACTCCAAAAACATATTTTTTAATCAACTTGCACTATTGGTTCAGGTTTATAGGGTTCTGGATGAGTTCTGAGGATTACAAACATATTTTGAATGGTGTTGGTACAAGTTTATCGTGGTCAACAGACTCTTTATGATTGAAAATAGCCCAATTTTGGGTTTCTTCCTCATTTTTCTTATATCCACCATTGTTAGTCAATTAGAACTTAGGACAGATGATTTTTGAAGTAAAATTTTGAGGAAATTTGTTGGACTAAGTCTCTTTACTATTTTTAAATCATTTACAATGATTTCATCTTCCAAAATTATTTCAAAATCTAGATTTCAATATTGGTGTTGGGGGTTTTGTCCCAAATTTCAAAATTCATAATTTCATGATTTCGAACTCGATTTCTACTTGATTTTAATGGGTTTTTAACAATGAACTCTTTTTAGTTATAGAACATGGTTTTCAAGTAAAATTCTAATTTGTCCTTTTAATTTTTGAGGTAATTTTTGGATGATTTTAAACCGGTTCTTAAACCTTATGATATGGGTATCAATGAACTCTTTTTGATGAATTCTTTCAATTCTTGATAGTTGGGGATTATTTTAGAGTCAGTTCTTAAGAGTAAAGCTTCGATAAGAGTGTTTGGGTGAAGATTTGGCCTTTGATGTAGGTTTGGATATTCTTCTTTGAGACAGAGATTGGGTAATTGATCATTCTTATATTGTAGACATTGGGATAGGGTTGTAATGTGATTTGGGAATATTATCTATATTATGATGCCTGTGTAGGGGATTGATTATATTATGATACCTGTATGGGTGCTGGATTATAATGTGTTGCCCGTGTGGGGACTTATTTATGCGGTTTAACCTATGTGGGGGCCTTATCTTCTTTGAAAGTATGTAATTCATGATTTGCCTATCTAAGAGGCTTGAAATACTATTTGACATAGAATGCCTACATAAGGGGATAAGTTGGGGGTTTTGATCACATATTAGTAATGACATATTTTCAAAAAAGGTGGAAATGTGGAAATTCTTTTTGAGAAAGAAAATGTGACACTGTTTTATATCCTTGACCATGAGTTAGGTGGAAAGTTGATGACATATTGAGATGATGATTTGGTATATGAACTGTGAGTCCCCCATGGGTCCTTTTCTGGAAGTCTTAGCTTGATATGTGTATACGACATGTTGTGCGACAGTCTTAATTCCACTATACCACTATATTATTGCATTGCATTGATATTTGAATTATTTGTCCCATATGATAATATGTGATATTGATTTCACCTTATATGTTTAATTTACTTGTATCATTCTATATAAATTGGCGGCACTGATGCCAGAATGGTACTTTTCTTTACATACGTAGAAGCGTTCCTTGGATTATTTTATAAGTTTGATTAAATTAATTATACTCAGTTTGTCAAACTTTCTAAGTACATGTGGATTGTAGTCACCCCTAATTTTATGTCACTTTTGTTGCAGATTTTAGTCTGGGTAGTACACGCGACAGTAGATCCCCTGTAGTAGATAGATTTATTTTGGATTGGTGTTGAGATCTTGTGTTTTGGATCACAAGCATTGGATTTCAAATTTTAGATATCCAATTATCCCATCTTTTCCTTCCTCTGAGATTCTTAACTTTACCTATTTCTGCAAGTTTTGCTATGTATGCTTTAGAGAAGAATAGTTTTGAGAGATTCATATTGCCTCTTAAATCTTATGGTATGACTAGCGAGGAGGCTGACTAGAGAGGAGTCTTATCACTTTTTGACTGAGTGGCAGGAAAAATTGTTCAACCATGGTATATTGGAGCAATGGAGTTTCTTATATCTCATTGTAGTTTGTGAGAGTAGCCAAGGAGTAGTGGACATCAGTTCATGGTTGCAAACACATCAGTTCTCCTATGAAGTGTTGGGTAGCAATTCACTAAGGTATTCCTTGAGAGGTTTGTTCCTTATATCCTTCGTGATCAATGTAGGGAAGAGTTTGATAAGTTGGAGCAGGGCTCCTTATAATTTTCTGAGTATGAGGCTCATTTTTGAGTATTCCTAATGAGTTCGAGCAGACCTGTAAGTTGGTAAAGGTATTTTCCTCTGATCTTTAAAAGGCCACAACCTCTCTTGTATTATTTGGTGGTACATTCAGAGTATTATTGACCATGCCAAGATGATCGAGAGTATCTTACATGCTAGATAGGGTGGCACCAAGAGGTTCTATCGACAAGGTTAGTTCAACATTCATTCATCAAGAAGTAGGGAGTATTTTGGTCTAGGTGCCCAGGGTTAATAGGGTAGACTAGTTCATATTGTGGTTTAGGATACAGAAGATATTTGTTGACCCAGGCCTAGTCAGACGAGTCAGGATATACATAATGTTTCATTGAGCAAAGGAGGACGTACAGACTTTTCTAGTTATACTCTATGGGGTTCGGGTCCTCTAGGCTATTTTTTGTGATGATTTTAGGGATAAAACAAAGGATACCCCAGACGTGCTTCTTCTACTATTAATCCCAAGGAACCGGTTGTTCGTGATATGCTAGATCTAGTAGTTCAAGGCACTTCATAGAGTGCTAGAGGTTGTGCCGGGGATACTACGGATGGTGCTCGTGGTAGTTCTCAGGCTAGTGGTGGCCATAGACCATGCTATGCTATACCTGGTAGATTTGAGGCAGAGGCCTCTGATGTAGTGATTATAGGTATAATTCTAGTTTTCCGTCGTTCTACTTCAATATGTGTCTTCTTATTTTTATATGGGAATCGATTATGTATGTGAGCCTCTTGCTATGCTTATTAGTGTTTCTACCCCAATAGGCGAGCCTTTAATGGTGGATTAGGTATACCAAGGATGTGTGGTGATATTTTCAAGTAGAGATACACGGGCAAAATTAATTTTATTAAATATGCTTGATTTTGATATGATATTAGATATAGACTGGCTATTTCCCTATCATGTGATTCTAGATTGTTATGCCAAGATTGTAACCTTAGCTTATTTATTTGCCTTGGTTAGTGTGGAATGGGCATTCGAGTTCATATTCAAAGGGGGTGATATCTTTTTTATGGTTTCTGTATATTTGAAAAGGGCTACTTATCTTATTTGGATCATGTTCATGATCATACCAGAAAGTCATCTTTTTTAGAGACTACGAGAGTGGCGAGAGACTTTTAGATGCAATTCATACCGACTTACTAGGTTTTCCTCTATATCTTGATATTGATTTTATTATTGATTTGGAGGCGGGCACCAAGTCCATTTTTATTTCTCCTTATCAGATGGCTGAGGCTGAGTTGAAGGAATTGAAGGAACAATTAGAAGATTTGTTATAGTATTTCACTATGAGGCACACCAGTTTTATTTGTGAAGAAAAAAGATGGTACTATGAGGATGTGCATAGACTATCGAGAGTTGAAAAGTTATGGCTAAGAATAAGTGTCTTATTCCTCACATTGATGATTTATTTGACCAACTTCAGAGTGCATCACTATTTTCTAAGATTGACTTGAGGTCGGTCTACCATAAGTTGAGAATTCAACATTTCTATATGCTAAAGACATCTTTTAGAACTTGTTGTGGGCATTATGAGTTTTGATCATGTCCTTTGGGCTGACGATTGCCCCAATTGCTTGTACAGAGTTGATGAACTGGGAGTTTCAGCTTTATTACAATTCCTTCGTTATTATATATATTGATAATATCTTGGTTTAGTCGAAGAATGAGAAGACCATGTTCTTCCCTTAAAGTTCATACTTTGGAGATTGAGAGAGGAGAAGTTGTATGTGGAATTCTCCAAATGTTAGTTTTTGCTTGAGTTTGTATCTTTCTTCGTTCATATAGTGATCAAGGCTGGCTTATGGTTTTTCCTTCTATGGTTGCGGGGGTTTGTGATTGGGTGAGACCTACTTCAATTACATAGATTCGAAGTTTCATTGAGTTAGCAACTATTATTGCCATTTTTTCATATTTTCTCTTTTATCACAACTCCGTTGACTAGGTTCACTCAAAATACCATGGTATTTTAGTGGGCTGATTAGTGTGAGATGAGCTTTTAAAAGCTCAAGGAGATATTAACCTCATCACCTATTCTAGCATTACCCGAGGAGGGTGTGGCTTCTATTGTATTATGTGATGCTTTGAGTGGTAGTTTGAATGGTGTCTTGATGCAGAAGGGGAGAGTCATAGCTTATGGTTCTCATAAATGAAGGTACATGAGAAGAATTTCCCTACTCACAATTTAGAGTTAGCGGTGGTGGTTTTTCTTTTGAAGTTGTGAAGACACTCTCTTTATGGTATGCATTATCAGTTCTTTATTGACCATCGTAGCCTTAAGTTCATCTATCTCAGCTAAACCTGAACATGCGACAATGTATAAGTTTGGAGCTATTAAAAGACTATGATATCACCATTCTTTATAATTTAGGCAAGGCTATTGTGGTAGCAGATACCTTGAATCGCAAAGAACCTAGCATGGTTAGTTTAGCCTTTGTTAAGATAGAGGAGAGGCCTTTGGCTTTGAAGATTCAGTCATTGGATAGAAAGTTGTTTCGACTTGATATCTCTACACATCATAGCATTTTGGCCTTCGTGGATTCTAGGTCTACCTTGATGGATCAGATTCATGCCCATCAGTTTGATGATGACAAGTTAAGAGAGATTCAAAACAAAGTGTTAAAAGGTGAAGCTAGTCTGCTTTCCTTGATCCCAAGGGATTTTTGAGGATTACTAGTCGTATTTGCATGCTGACGATTAGCAATTAGGTGCATATATTATTGGAGGAGGCTCATTGTTCAAAGTATTCCATTCATCTGGGGGAGGCAAAGATGTTTCATGATTTGAAACAACACTATTGGTGGTGTGACATGAAGAGAGACATTGTTGATTTTGTAGCCAAGTGTTTGAATTGCCAACAAATGAAGTATGGGCATCAAAATTGGGTGGTTCTATGCAAAGATGCCTATTCCTGAGTGGAAATAGGAGCGCATTACTATGCTTATTCAGCTCATTTCATTCTAGTGAAAACTAGCTATAATACAGAGTAGTTGGCTAGGATCTACACGTGTAAGATTGCTTGGTTACATGGAGTGCTCATTTATATTATATCTAATAGAGGTACACCATTTACCTCTTATTTCTAGAGTTCTATGCCGGAACAGATGGGTACCAAGCTTGAGTTGAGTACTATTTTTCATCCTAAAGCCGATGGTCAGTCGGAGCAGACTATTCAAGTTCTTAAGTACCTTTTTCGAGCTTGTTTCATGGATTTTGGTGTTCATTGGGATCAATCCTTACCTCCTACAGAGTTTTCTCATAACAACAACTACCATGTTAGCATCCAAACGACACCATTTGAGGCTTTGTATAGGAAGAGGTGTAGATCTCTCGTAGGGTGGTCTGATTCTTTCAAGGTACAACCTTGGGGTATCAATTTGTTGGGAGGCTCCATGAATAGAGTAAAGTTACTCCAGCAACATCTTATAATTGCCCATGATAGGCAGAAGATCTATGCAGACAAACATGTTCGTGATGTGTCCTTTGCCATTGGTGAGAGAATTTCATTCAAGGTCTCACCCACTAAGGGTGTGATAAGGTTTACGACAAAAAAGAAGCTCAGTCCGAGGTTTATTGTCCCTTTTAAGATTTTGGGGAAGTATGGAGAGGTAGCCTATAAATTGTCCTTGCCTCCAAACCTTTCAGTGGTTCATCAAATGTTTCATATATCGATGCCTAAGCGATACTAGCATGATGATTCTCATGTGATTCAATTGACTAGGTTCTTTGGATTAGGAATTGTTCTTTGAGGACGAGCCTGTTTCTTTCTTTGATATGCAGACTGGACAGTTGAGATCAAAGCATATTGATCAAGCGAAGGTGAAGTGGAGGCATCGACCTAGTGAGGAGGCTATGTGGGAGGTGGATTTTGATATGAGTCACAGATACCCTCAGCTTTTTCCTCCTTCAGGTACCTTATTTTTCCTTTCATTTAAGGACGAACGTGTTTTAGTGGTAGATAGTGTAATATCCCAATTCTTGAGAAATTACTTTTTCCATGTGAAATGACTATTTTTCCCTTCCTCTTAATGGTTTCATGTTTTTTCGGGAATGCTTTGTTTGGTCTCTGATACAATCGAAAGATATTTTGGTGATTTTGAGACTTATGGTGAAAATTTTATGAGATAGTTGACGTTGATCAATATTATGAGATATGAACTCCGAGACATTAGAGCTGTTTTGAGTATTTAGGATAAAAGTTGAGTTTTAGGCCTAAGAGATGTTCGTGGGGGTATTTTGGTCATAACAATATTTTTTGGAAATCCAATGATTCCATTGGTTTCAAAACATATTTTCTGATAAATATTTACTATTTGTTCATGTTTATAGGATTTCGGATGTGTTTTTTAGGGTAAAAAATATATCTTGAATGGTGTTGGTACAAGTTGATCACGGTCAACGTGGTCAATAGACCCTCTTTGACTAAAAATGGCCCAATTTTGGGTTGCTTCTTCATTTTTCTTATTTTAACCATTGTTACTCAATTGAAACTTAGGAGAGATGATTTTTAAAGCAAACTTTAGCGGAAATTTGTTGAATTAAGTCTCTTTATCATTTTTAAATCATTTCCTAACAATTTCATCTTCCAAAAATATTTCAAAATCAAGATTTCAATGTTGTTTTGGGGGGTTTTCTCTCCAATTTAAAAATTAGTAATTTCATAATTTCAAACTCGATTTCTACTCGATTTTAATGACTTTTCAACCATGAACTCCTGTTGATGTGTAGAATATGATTTTCAAGTAAAATTTTAATTTTATCCTTTTTGATTTTGTGATAATTGCTAGACGATTTTGACCTTGGTTCCTAAACATTGCGATATGGGTATAATTGAACTCTTTTTGATGAATTCTTTCAATTCTTGATAGTTGGGGATCATTTCGGAGTTAGGTCTTAAGGGTAAAGCTCATGTAAAAGTGTTCGGGTGAAGATTCAGCCATCGAGGTAGGTTTGGATATCATTCTTCGAGATTGGGATTTGGTAATTGATAATTCTTATGTTGTATTCTTTGCAATGGGGTCGTCATTTTATTTGACACTGTTGCTTATATTGTGATACCCGTTGAGGGCTTGATTATATTGTGATGCCCATGTAGGGGCTTGATTATAATGTGTTGTATGTGTGGGGCTTATATATATGGTTTAGCCCTTGCAGGGGCCTTATTTGCTATTTTATTTGCTTTAAGAGCATGTGATAAACAATATTTTTGTGAGAGAGGCTTGAAATGCTATTTTAATTTTAATGCCTGTGTGAAGGGTTTAGTTGGGGGTTTTGATCACACATGAGTAATGAAATATTTTCAAAAGACGTGGACACTTATTTCAATGTATTTCCTTCCCATTACTATTTATTTTAGGCATTATATCATGTTTAGGTTGAGTGTTGAGAACTTTGAACCTTGTATTACATGTTGAGTTGACTATATCTTTCACGCCTTATGTGTTGTGATACATTCATCCTCATTCATCATATCATTGATCTTGGAAAGCTGAGAAATATGGAACTTCATTTTGAGAAAGAAAATGTGACATCTTTTTATATGCTTGACCACGATCTAGGTGACAATTTGATGAGATATTGAGATTGTGATTTGGTATTGGGACTATGAGTCCTCCATGGGTCCTTTTCTGGAAGCCTTATCTCGACAGGTATATACGACAAGTTGTGTGAAAGCCTTGATTTCACTGTACCACCACATCATTACATCATCTTATTGCATTTCTCTTTGAATTATTTGGTGTATATGATATTATGTGATATTGAGTTGACCTTATATTTTTAATTTATTTGCGTCATTCTATATAAATAAGCGGCACCAATGTTGGAGAGAGACTTTTCTGTATGCAAGTGGAAACAGTCCTTTATTATTTTCATAATTTTAATTAATTCTTTATACTCAGCCGGTAAAACCTACTGAGTACATGTGGATTGTAATCACCCTACTTTTTTGTCATTTAAGTAAGACCCCGGAAGTTAGAAATTCTGAAAACGAGGTTCAAAGGAAGTTTCTCAAAAAAACTGAGGTTTTTGCATCAGGTGATCCTATATGAGCCCCTTTACAGCATGTAGTGCTCTCCATGAGCCATAGAAAGGGATCGTGAAAGACTAACAATTAAAGAGACAAAGCTGGAGGAGGGAAGACAGATCGTTTCACAGCCCATGGTGCGAACCACAATCCGTGGTGTGGTCTTTGAAGACCAACTCCTCAATCCCCTATTTTGGGTGCCTACCACAAAAAGGCACCTCGAGCTGTGGTAGAAACAAAGTGCCGTGGTGACCTCCATGAAGGTCAATCCTCATAACCCAAACTTTCCAAAGTTCAATTCCAATACCATAATAACCACCACGGGCCGTGCTGAAGTATGCGGACCATGGTGGGTCCCACATCCAGGTGCAGTTTCAGTTTAAGTTGAGGATAGTTTGGTCACTCCCTATTAATTAATGAATATGGATGGCTTTTGGGAGTTTATTCTAACCTATAACTACCCTAATCCCTCCTAACCCTCTCATTCTCACCCTAACACAATCAAAATCATCTCTTTAAAAGTTTGCTCTCTAAGTCTCCTTCTTCCTCAAGCAAATTATAAGGATTTTTTCAATGTGAAGCTTCAATTCTCTATAATTTTGGCTTTCTAAAGGACAAGGTATCTGGTAATTCATCTATGCCCTTTCACCCATGGAATCTCAAAGATTTTTCTCAAACCTCGTATGATTTCTTCTTCTAAATGCCCTAATTTCATAATATGCATTGGTTTTTTTTATGATATATTTCAATGCTATTATCCTAATTATACATAATTCATATTATATTACTTGATTTTAAGATGAATTTCAAAGACCTATCCTATATGCTAGTTTCAAGCATGATTTCTGAGTTATGATCATGATTTTCAAGTTATTTCAATGAAAGCTTAATGAATGATGTTCAAAGATGGTTTAAGAAAGAAGTTATAAATAATGTTTCAATGATGTTATAAGCAAAGAAGTTATGGTATAGTAAGGATATTTTTTTCATAATCATGATAAAAAAAGTGGTGATAGGGACAATTCTCATCAACTCACGAATTATTCAATGATGCTATTAGTAAATAAGTTATGGTACAATAAGAAAAAAAATTACACAATCATGTTACAAAAGGTGATAAGTACAATTCTCACCAACTCATGTATTCATTATGAATCAACCAAGTTAATGAGCTATTCTTATGATTTTACTATGATGAAGTTAATAGATGAGCTATTCTTATGTTATCTTTATAAAAATGGATTGATGTCTATTATGGTATTTCCTAATGATGTTAATGTCTATGTTTTCATGAAAGTTCTATTGGTATAATGACTTAGCATCGAGAAGAATTTAAGATGGGGTTCGGTCTAGCAGATATTTTACACGGCCATGGTGAGATACATTGACCATGGTGGGTCCCTTATCCAGGGGTAGTTTCTGATTAAGTTGAGGGTAGTTTGTTCATTTCGTATGTTTTCTTTAATGAATGTGGATGGTTTTGGGGAGTTTACTCTAACCTATTAACTACCTTAAGCCCTCTTAACTGTCTCATTCTCACCCTAACACTGTAAAAATCAAATCTTCTCTCTAAAAGTGTTCTCTCCTAGTGTCCTTCTTCCTCAAGCAAATTCTAAGGATTTATTCAAGGTAAAGCTTCAATTTTATGCAATTTAGGGCTTCTAAATGTCAAGGTCTGTGGTAATTCATCTTTGGACCCTTTCACCCATGGAATCCCAAAGATGTTTCTCAAACCTCTTATGATTTCTTCTTCTAAATGCTCTAGTTTCATGAATGTGCATTGGCTCTTTCTAATTATGGTATATTTTAATATTATTAGATAAATTATGCATAATTCACATTAATATACTTGATTTTAAGATGAACTTCAAAGACATATGATGTATGCTAGTTTCAAGAATGATTGTGAGTTATAATCATGATTTTCAAGTTATTTCATTGAAAGCTTTATAAATGATATTCAAAGATGCTTTAAGCAAGAAATTATGAATAATAGTTCAATGATGCTATAAGAAAAGAAGTTATGATCCAATAAAGACAGTTATTGCACAATCATATTAAAAGAGGTGATAAGGACAATTCTCACCAACTCATGAATTCTCTATGAATCAAGCAAGTTAATAAGTTGTTCTTATGATTTTCCTATGATGCAGTTGATAGATTAGTTATCTTATGTTATCTCTATAAAGATAAATTAATATCTATTATTTTATTTCCTAATGATGTTAATGACTACATTTTCTTAAAACTTCTGTTGGATAATGACCTAGTATTGAGAGGACTCTAAGGTAGGATTCGATCCCATAGCCATTGTAGATAACCAAGAGAATTCTAGTAGAAACCTTTAGTCCCTAATTAAATTGTCCTCATAGGTTCAAAGATGCCAATATGACGAAGTCAGTGGATCCACATATAGCAAAGTTAAAAAGAATAACATGACGGAGTATACCTGGTAAGGTAACCTCCCTGTTTTCGATATGGGGATCATCCGCTTTCACATAATAACTTGCATGGTCTTAAGTGTTGGTTAAGGTCTTATCTCACACTAGTTAAAGAAAAGTTTCAAAGTTCTCATGATGATGATGTTTTAATGCATTGACTAATAAGTTTAATGTTTTAATATTTTCATGGTTTTACTCATGTTTTAAGATATTAGTCTTGCATCTCATGATTCATATTGATTACTTCTGATGTTTATTATTCATGCATATTTCTCACATACTTAGTACATTTCATGTACTAACGCATACTCTTTACCAATATTGTAGCATAATATACGGTCCAACGATTATGCTCATCTTCCAATTCATGGCCAAAGCTTATTAAATTGTATTGGTGGTGAGTCATCATATTCTGAGGATGTGACACTCTACTTTCTCATGAGTTTATGGCATTCATTCATCATTTATATTGGGTGAGCTAGGAGCTTGTCTTACACCCCCATCTAGTTAGTAGAGGCATGTTGGATGTTTTGAGTCTGTGTTATCATTCATTCAATATTTTTAGACTTACGCTCCTTATTTAGACTATGCTTCTATGTCTATACTTTAGCTTATTTTCTTATTTACCTTATATGTTCTCATGAATGGTATGCTAAGAGGCTTGGTTAGGATCCTCTGGGATTCTAATCATCATGTCGCGCCTAGGGCCTAGCTAGGATCATGAAAAACTTGGTATCAGAGCACAAGATTTAAAGTATTCTAGGGATCCTTACATGCCGCATCAAGTAGAGTCTTGTTCATCGGTGTGAAGCACGCACCATCTATGAATAGGAGGCTATGAGATATTTTAGGAAAAATATCACTTATTTAATGATATCATCATGCTATAGATTTGAAGTATAAGGATATCTCTTCTTATGCTTTCTCTTTACGATTATAGAATCATGCCTCCACGAAGATAGCTCATCTGAAGGAATTTTAAAGAGGAGAAAAAGTTCCAAGGGACTCCTTGAATGAACAAGTATCTCATGTGTAGTTCTGAGCCGATTTCCAAGTCCTGCTGAAGCTACGATAGCTCAAGTGAATCGAGAGGTGGTAGCTCTCTTGAACCCAAATATGTGTACGAAAGCTACCTAGTACATGACTTCACTTGAATGAACCCTATCAAGTTTCATGGTTCTAAGGTGGATGAAGATACACAAAGGTTCTTGGAGGGTATTAGAAAGATCATTGACCTCAAGGGTGTTAGCTTGGGGAAAAAGTAGACCTAGTGGTGCATCAACTCAAGGGAGTTGTTTAAGTATGGTATAATCAATGGAAGAGTGAGAGAGGTGGAGATGATGGTCCCATGAGGGGAGGAGTTCAAGGACTCTTTTGTTTACTGATTTTTTTCTTTGGAGTTAAATAAGGTTCTGCAAGAGTTCATCAATTTGCACCAGGGTAGCCTGAGTGTCAGGGAGTATGGCCACAAGTTCACTAAATTGTCCAAATATGCTCTTTTTGTGGTTGTGGATCTAAGGGCTCATATGAACAAAGTTGTTTTGGTGTGTCCAATTTAGTAGTTAAAGAATGTAGAACCGCCATGCTTATCAAGGAGATGGATATCTCAAGGCATATAACACATACCGAATAAGAGGGCTCAAATGAATGGTGGTAAATTTTGTCGTGGCAAGTTCGGTAATGGTGCCCCCCACCTCAGTTTCACCAAAGGTATTCCAACCAAGATTCATCTAACACACTGGCTCCAAAATTTAATAAGTATACATTGCCTAATCCTAAGGCACAAGGAGAAGCTCCGAGTGGTCAAGTTGTTTCCTCAAGGAAGAATTATGGGAAAAACCATAGGGGAGAGTGCTTACCAGGATTGGATGTATGCTACAAATGTGGAAAGCTGGGTCATAATGCAAAAGAGTGTAGGAACAGTGTTATACCTCAGACTCAAACTCAGATTATTGGTCATTTGGATTAGTATGCTACTACTTTGGGTGGTGTTCAGTGCCAAATTTTTTTTATGCCCTTCAGACTAGTCAGAAGTTAGAGGATTCCCCCGATATTATGAATGATATGTTGAAAGTCTTCGACTTTGATGTTTATGCATTTGTAGATCTGGGTGCTACTCTATCATTTGTTACTCTCTATCTTTCTATGAGATTTATTGTTAGTCCCGAGATCTTGTTAAAGCCTTTTTTAGTCTATACTCCCGGTTATGATTTAGTTGTAGATAAAAGAGTCTATAGAAATTGCCCAATTTAAATTTTTCATAAAATCACCTCTGTCGATCTCGTAGAATATGATATGACCGATTTTGATGTTATTCACAGTATAGATTGGCTTCATGCATCTTATGCCTCTATATTTTGTAGAACTCATATGGTCAAGTTTTAGTTTCCTAATGATCCAGTCCTAGAATGGAAAAGTAGTAATTCCGTGTTTAAGGATAGATTCATCTCATGCCTTAAAGCTTGAAAAATGATTCCCAAAGGTTATATCTATCATCTAGTCTAGATTAGAGATACTACTTTCGAAGCACCTACTCTTGAGACAGTTTGAGTCTTTAAAGAGTTTCTGGAGGGTTTCCTTGATGACCTCCCAGGCATTCCTCCTAAAAGTAAATATAATTGGGTATCGATCTTCTCCCCGATACCTAAAATATCTTTATTCTTCATTATCAAAGGGACCCAAAAGGGTTGAAAGAGTTAAAGGATCAGTTGAAGGATTGGTTGGATAAGGGTTTTATTAAATTGAGTATCTCTCCATGGGGTGCTCTGGTTCTCTTTATTAGGAATACCGGATGTTCTCTCCGTATGTGTATTGACTACCGATAATTGAACAAGGTCACAATTAAGAATAAGTATCCCATTCCAAGGATTGATAACTTGTTCAATCAACTTCAAGGAGCATGTTACTTTACAAATATTGACCTTCGATTGAGTTATCATCAACGCCAGGTAAGGGAATGTGACATTTCAAAGAAGGCTTTTAGAACTCGGTATGATCACTTTGAATTCTTGGTTATGTCTTTTGGACTAACGAATGTCCTTGCAATTTTTATGGATTTGATGAACAGGTTGTTAAAGTGGTACCTAGATATCTTCGTGATTGTGTTCATTGATGATATTTTGATCTATTCTCGGAGTGAGTAGGAGTATGCCGATCATTTGAGGATATTCTTTCAAATTCTCAAGGACCGTCAATTGTTTGCTAAGTTTAGCAAGTGCAAACATTTGTTGAGGTGAGTTGCTTTCCTTGGCCATAATGTCTTGGTGAAGGTATTATGGTTGATACTAATAAGACCGAAGAGGTTAGGAATTGTCCTGGGTCATTTTCCCCTTCCTATAATCGAAGTTTCTTGTTCTTACCCGGTTATTATTGATAGTTTGTAGAAGGTTTCTCTTCTATTGCATCTCCCTTGACTAATATTACTCAAAAAGGTAAAATTTCAATGGTCCGAGGTATGTGAGAAGAGTTTTCAAGAGTTGAAGGATAGGGTTACTTCCGCGCTAGTGTTGACTTTGCTGAAAGGTTCCAATGGGTTCATTGTCTATTATGATGCTTCATGAGTTGGTCTTGGTTGTGTACTAATCCAGAATGGTAAACCAATAGCCTATTCTTCTAGGAAACTGTAAGATCTCGTAAGATGAAAAGTCTAATGTAAGAAAAATTTTCAAGAGAATTAGAACTGTCTAGACTGTCGAGTCAGTCTACAATTCATTTGAGTTATTATGGGTTGTAAACTTGACTCGTAGAGGTGGAGAAGATAATTGGAAATTTATCTAAGGCAAGTTAGAGTCTACGAGTCATATTACAACTCGTGAAGGAGTCTACAACTCGTAGAAGGGAGTCATAGTGCAGGACTTGAACCCTGCAAACTACTGACCCTCAGGACTTCGTGTACAACTCAATAAGATGAGTCTTAGAGAACTTTACAACTCGTAGAAATGAGTCATGATGAAACTTTAGAGATTATCTAACTTGCAGGTTTTCAGACAGCCAAGACGAGTCATTTCGATGACCCATAAATACAACTACAAGTCGTAAATATGACTCGTAACAAAAGATTAGAGTCTTGTTTTTCAGGTCTTTTTCAGAACTTGCAGGATGAGTCGCTCCTACAACTCTTCACTGCTTGTACGAATTGTAGGATCAAGTCATAAAAGTGCCCAATCCAAAATTTAATGAGGTATAGTTTGGTATTTTCCCTACATTCTAATAATGTATGTGGACATTTTTAAGGAGTACATTCAGTACGAATTGTATCTTAATTACCCCTAAAACTCTTTTATCCCCTCATTATTCCCCAAATGAATTCTAGATATCTCTCCCAAGGTTCCTCAAGAATTCATCAAGCTTTGATTAGGGTTTGTTCAAGATAAAGTGTCCTTTCACAAATTCAATCCTAAATTCAATCATAGTATGTGTGGATTGATTCATGAGTCCCTTCCACTCGTGGATGCCAAGGTTTATTTGAAAATTTTCATGAAATCTCATTACTTTTAAACTACAATTTTGATGAATTTTATTAGGCTAATTCAATTTAGTTTTTAATCATTAATAATGATAATTATAAGTATGTTTCTACGTAAATTACATGATTTCAAGTTGAGTTATCAATGTGCATGCATGAAGCCATTTTCTATGATGAATTATATGAAATATGATTATGGAGTTCAATGTTTTCAAGGTATTCTCATGTTTTTCAATCAAATTAATTATGTATATGAGTTTTACTCTATATTCAAGCATGAATTATGATCAGGAATTACAAGTACATTTAAGGCATGAATTTTATACAAGTAATGAAGAAAGGTGACTTAGGGCCCTTTGGTGACCTAGGAACTAATGATATAAATTATGCAACAATGATTTGTAATGATGAAAGGCAAATACTCACATTACAATTATTTTATGAAATGAGCTATTTTATGACTTATTAAGTTTATGAACAAATTATGATATATGCTACATATGTTTTCTATATTATGTATTCCATGGGATTTGACTTAGCACAGAGCGGACTTGAGGTGGAGGCCCTACTAAAAGCCTTAGTAGTAGCATCATATCTCTTAAACTATGTGCCCCCATAGGTTGCCTTATGTCTTAGTTAGTGGATCCACATATAGCATATGTACATGACCCGCCTAGTGGTGTACAATCTACCTTGACAAGTAGATTCCCTTTTTCTTCATTATATGGGGAGACAACGGGATTTCATATTATAGCTCGCATGGTCTTATTGTCAGTTTTGCTTCATATCCCACATGTGAATATAAGTATTATGTTATTTTATGATCTTCAACTAATTCTTTTAAATGCTTTGATCATTATGGTTTTCCCTCATGGTTTTACTTATCCTCTGTATCATGAATGTTCTTGATCATTGCATCTTATGATATTTAGTGCATGTCATGCCCTCATATTTAGTATATTCAAAATTAATAACTCATATTATTGCCTATATTGTCTGATAATGTAGGGGTTGAGGTTAAGGAACATATCCATCAACGGCTAGTAGAGCTTTCTTATCAGCATAGTTTTGGTGAGTACTCATCGTACTCATCTATCGAGGACTAGTTATAAGATGTTGTTTTCTTATTTCCAAATACATTTAATTCCTTCATGCTGAGGGTGAGCTGGGGGCATCTTTTAGCCCCCGCCCATGTTCATGCTTAGAGGCATTCTCTAGACTAATGTTTTGAGTCTTTGTTGTCAAGTCACATTCTTCTATATGAATCATGGTTTGGACTCTCTTATGATATTTCCGCATTTACTTTACCTTATGTATGCATTATGATATGTTAAGAGGATTGGTTGGATCCCTTTGGGGTATCGATCACCGTGTTACGACTAGGCCCTAAGTCGGGTCTTGGTAAACTTGGTATTAGAGCACAAGGTATAAGATGTCCTAGGGTTTTCAACATACCGCATCAAGTAGAGTTTTATTCATAGTTGTGAAAAGCACCACATCTTTGAATAGGAGTCTATAAGACATTTTAGGAAATTCTCACTTCTTTCATTATCTATATCATGCTATAGAGTTTACCCTAAGACTTCTTTTCCCTAACGATCTTCTTTTGCAATTTTCATAAATGTGCCTTCAAGAAGACCACCATTGTGAGGACCACGTTCCTTCGGCTCCTCAAGGAAATGGCCCTTTTCCCGAGAAAGTAATAAATACGGAGTTCCAGACTAATTTTACTAGGCTAGCCTAAGTAGTGGCAAACCAAGGGGTTGCAGCTCCTCCTAATGCTCCTATTCCGTCTTCTAGAGTGTGGGAATTTGCACGAATGAACCCTCCGGAGTTTCGTGGATCAAAAGTTGATGAGGATCACCAAGATTTCATTGATGAGGTCTACAAAATAATAAGTATCACGAGGGTGACTTTGGAAGAGAAAGAGGAGTTGGCGACTTACCAACTCAAGGGCGTTGCTCAAGTTTGGTACACTCAATGGAAGTTGGAGAGGGTAGATGAAGGTCCTATTGAATGAGAAGCCTTCAAACTTGATTTTCTTGACCACTTTTTCCCTCTTGAGCTAATAGAAGCTAAAGTGTTTGAGTTCATTAATCTTCGATAAGGAAATATGGGAATGAGGAACTATGCGCTCAAGTTTACTAAGCTATCCAAGTTGTTCCTTCATTGGTTGTTGATCAGCATGCCTAAATGAGTTAATTCATATCAGGGTGTCCAACTTGGTTTCTAAGGAATGTCGTATCGCCATGCTTGTTAAGGATATAGAAATATCTCAGCTCATGACTTTCGCTGAACAAATTAAAGGAGAAAAGATCAAGGAGATAAGGATAAAGGATTCTAAGTCAGCCCGATATGAAGGTGGGTTCTCCAATGCCAGGACCGATGGTGGTAGTAGTTTTACAAAGATATGGTACTATACCCTAAAGTTCAAGGAGGAGGAGGTATGAATGCTAGTAGCCCTTCTTTTCCTAAATGTTCAAAGTGTGGAAAGAATCACAGATCAAATGCTTTATAGGAATGGGTGCTTGTTGTGGATATGGAAATATGGTTCATAAGCAATCCGGGTGCCTCCATATTTCCAAAAAAGGTGGAGAAGGTCTTCCTCAAGGAGGTCAAGTGCAACAAGGTGCCCAAGCTCAACCTAAGGTTGGCCAACACAACAACCAATTCTATGCTCCTCATGCTAGGCAATATGTGGATGAGAATCCCAATTTAGTCATGGGTATGTTATGGGTCTTTAACTTTGATGTTTATGCATAGCTCAATTCGGGTGCCAACTTTTCTTTTATTACTCCTTACCTTGATATGAGATTTGATATGTTCCCCAAAGTGCTGTTAGAACCTTTTTGGTTTATACTCTTATTGGTGATTCAATATTAGCCAAGAGAGTTTATAGAAACTTTCTCATTTCGGTCTTGTTCAAAGTTATTCCATGTGATCTTATTGAACTTGACGTGACCGATTTTGACATTATTTTTATATGGATTGATTACATGCCACTGATGCGTCTATATGTTGTAGGACCTGTGTGATTAAGTCTTACATTTCTAATGAGCCTATTTTTGAATGGAAGGTTAATGATTCGGTGGTTAAGGATCAGTTCATCTCATGTCTTGAGACCTCGAAAAAGATTTCCAAAGGGTGCATTTATTATATTGTGTGAGTTAGGGATGTTGATTCTGAAACTCCTACTCTTGAGTCGGTTCCTATAGTTAATGTGTTTCCCAATGTGTTTCTCGATGACTTATCTGGTATTCCTCCTATAAGGGAAATTGACTTTGACATAGATTTCCTTCCCAATACCCAACCAATTTCTATTCCTCCTTATCGTATGGCTCCGGCGGAACTTAAGGAGTTGAATGAACAATTGAAAGATATGTTGGATTAAGGTTATATAAGGCCAAATTTTCACCATGGGGTTGTAATGACCTTCAAGATTGTTTTTATAATTTTGCATGTCTTTACTATTTTACCCCTTCCCATAGCTTTTTTATAACTCATATGTGTTGTTAGGATGGCTGGCACACTCTCTAAAAAGGGTTCGGTTGAGTTTTTAGAAGGTTTAGCCATTCTTGAAGCTTAAGTCTTGAAAGAGTTGACTTGAGTCAACCTTCACAGATTTTGATGTCAGATGAAGATTATGTCTGTTCCATCAGCTCTAAAAGGGCCATTTTAGTTTGGGAGGAAGGTTGGTTGGGGTTTTGGAGTCCTCGTTTCGAGTTTGTGAAGTTAGGTATTTTAACTTTGAAGTTTTGGCCAAGTTTGACTTCAATCAATATTTTTAGCAAACGCGCTAGGAAAAAAAATGCCATCAACTGGTTACCTCCGGAATGCCAAGTTTGATTTAGAATGACCCTTGGTTCTATTCTCGAGGTACTCAAAATTGTTTTAGGCTAGTTTCCCTATAACTTGAAAAGATAACTTAGCTCATATCTTGTGGTAAATGACCTCAGAATGGAATTCTAATGGCGGTATAAGCTCCAGGACGGTCAAATTAGGCTTATAGCATGGTCGGCTCAAGTGTTGAGGGAATCGTTATGGTTTTTGAGCCATTTAGCACTTTTGACTTTTAAAATTAGCCAATGATTGACTAAAATCAACATTCTTGGAAATCACGCCTGGATGTAAGTTTTTTCAGCACGGTTAGTTCCAAAATGACAAGTTTGGTCTAGAATGACCTTTCGTTGGCTTTGCGAGACTTTCGATCTAATCCCAAGACCTGTTGTGAAAAATGGTTTTTTGGTTTGGGACCCACTTTTTCATAAAAAGACCTCGTATGGAAATTTTAAATGTGCCATTGAGTTCAGAATATCGAATTTAGTGGGGTAGCTTATGTCGTTTACACGCACGGGGTTCTGAATGAATTCGGAACACCCCGTCACAAAATTTAGCATGTCAGACATCTGGTTCAATCACTAAAGCGACTCCATGTCGCTAAAGCAACCAGGAGGTTCCTAAAGCGACAAGCCACTGGGGGTCGGGTGTCGCTAAAGCGACCTGGTATTGCCAAAGTGACCTAACATTGCCAAAGCGACCTGTCGCTTAAGCGATATGGTATCGCTAAAGAGATGCCCGACTCTTTGATGTGGTCTCTTCAAGGAAAACTGAGGGTTCTCTTAAGAGACATCAAAGTCCTATTTTGGGATCTTTCAAATTTGAGCAAAATTTTCAAGATTCATTTTTTTCTTTATTTTGGGACGATTTGGATGATTCAAAAGGCTAATTTTTATTTTGAGGGGTTGTAATTGGTAGGGTTGTTTAAGATCTTCCGGTGCTTAGAATATGCCCATTTTTTGGGGAACAAATTTCTTGAGTTGTTTAGGACCTTGTGATGGAGTTGGTTTTTCGATTTCGTATGTGGGTCCTAATGTCGAATTTTGACCCAATTTTGGTCCTATTTTAATATAGTAATACAAGTATAATTGACTTTATTTTGATGTGTACTTCGATAATTTGATAGAGTGGCATTATTTGGAGGTGACCAGAAAGGGAAAAGCTCAAGTTTAGCCATTCGTGTGCGATTTTGGCTTTTAGGTAGGTTATGGCTTCGTTTTGTTAAACTTAGCTTGGTCTGAATTGATGCATTTTTGGTGGTAACGTGTGATTAGGTTGGTGATGTGAGTGTTGATATCCCTTGAGCAAACTTGGAGTCGATGATCATTGTTAGTAACTAGTTTGAGGTTTTAGTCATTGGATCCTTAGTCTAGGGAAATCGTGACTTGACACATCGTTTAGAATCCTTAGAAATTGCTCTTAGGTGATTTGAACTTAGGATGCCACTTGTTTGACTTGTTTGGTTTTGGTTGGTCACTTGTTATGATTTTTGGCTTATGCTTGGGCCTTGCCTTCTCATGATATTGAATATGTGTGGCCTAAGACCGTGCTTTCGGCATACCGGAGTCTCAGGTGAGTGATATATATTTTTAGACATGCTTCTTGACTTATTTACCTCGCCGATGTTAAAAGAAATATTTTAAAAGAAAGAATTATAGATGAGCTCGAGGCATAATTCTGGTGGCCCTTTTATTGACTTCGGGCTACATTAGTCTATTTGACTCAAAGTGTGAATTTCGGGTAGCCCATTGATATGTATTTTGGGTTATTATTTCAATGTTAATGAGCTAGAAGTATGATTCCGGGAGGCACTTTTATTGATCAGATCGAGGGTTATTTCGGACATTTTATGTTGTCCTTAAATCATAATGAGCCATAATTACGAGTTTACATTTGGGCTTTCTTCTGGTATTTTATGAGTCGAGATTATTGGATGGATTGCATGATTTATTGGACTTACTTGATTATTGTATGGTCTTTCCATGCCCCTTTGTCCCGATAATCATAGGTTAAAGGCTTCTTTCTTGTTATTATTATTATCATCGTGCAGGTTATACTATATTTATTCTCTCTAAGCTCAGTCGGCCTATGAAGACTACTGAGTACTCCATATTTTGGTACTCATACTACACTTCTGCATCTTTTTGATGCAGCTCCCAGTTTGAGCCACCCTCAGCGCGCACCTTAACATCTATAGCTATTCCAGGTCTGGATTGTGGTGAGCTCCAGGCATTTAGAGACTCGCTACATTCCTTCTTTCGCTCTAAATTATATTGGTATTTTAGACAGTCAGTTCTACGATGTATATTTATAGATATTATCAGCATTTCTACTTAGTAGCTCCTGCATAGGTGACACCAGGTCCACGGTTGGTCTAGTGTCAGTTCATAATTTTTGGTCACTATCGGACCTTCTATATATTTTGTATCATATTTACATATCTCTACCCTAGCCCAACTTTTCTTTGGGTATATTTTCTTCTCTTCCGCCTTATTATGTTAATTATTATTTATGTAAAAAGAGGTTTGACTTTCGCTTGATTTGGTTTGGCTTTCCTACTCTTGGTTATAGTAGGCGCCATCATGGCTTGGATTCAGGTCATGAAAGAGTGGAATCAAATCCTAGGTTCACCATCTCACTATTATAGGAGCAACTGTCTAGTAGAGTCCTGCAGATCGGTACGATGACGTCCGTATCCAATCTTCGAGAAGCTATAGGATATTGTTAGGAATTAATTCACTAGTCTTGTTTTTGATCATGCGTTGATGATGATGAAATCCTCTAAATCATATTTATTTCACTCTTTATCAAATGGAGAGGACGTGATCCACCTAGGGCGGATGAGGACCCCTTGCGCCTATAGATAGATCCCCAACTCGGGATAGGGATCGAGATCGACACAGAGGCCGAGATGGAGCTCAGGCCACAACACCAGCACCAGAGCTTGATATAGAGGTTGATTAGCTCGAGCCCAGTCAGCAGAGAAGCATCCAGCCCAGCCTCCACCTGAATTCATAGCCACGCCAGTGTTACAGGCCACGCTAGTGTTACAAGATACTCTAGTCTAGATCTTTAGCTTTATGGAGGATATGTCCCTAGTAGGGACATTGCCTAGCACTTCAGTCGAACCCTAGGTATGAGATAAGACTTTAGAGAATGCAGGGACATAGTATGATCCGACCACATTTCTATAGCCTACTACTACAGCTTCGTGTCTAGTAATTCAGCCTATTCCCACAGTTGTTCAGCATATGGCAGCTAGACCAATTATGGTTATAAAGGAGCAGAAGATGTTGGGAAGGTTTATCAGATTGTCCCCTTCTAGGTTCTCAAGTGTCGCGGGCAAGGATGCCCCCTAAGTTTTTAGTTAGTTGCAAGGAGAGGTTGTATAATCTCGGATTGGTGGAGTCCCACGGGGTTGATTACACCACTTTCCAACTAGATAGACTAGCAAAGCAATGGTGGAAATCTTATCTTAGTTGCAGACCAGTACGATCACTGTCGATGACATAGACCCAATTCTCTAAGGCTCTCTTGGAGAAGTATATACACTACAGTTTGAGAAAGAGCTGAGGGATGAGTTCACAGCATTGGTAAAAGGATCAATGATGGTCACAGAGTATGAGTCTCAGTTACATGAGCTCTCTAGGCATGCTACCATGATTAAGCTGACAGAGAAGGGCGGGTACGCTAGTTGTCAGAGGGTTATTTGTTCCTTTAAGATTGACTACAGAGCAGATGGTTGCTTTGGGTTGTTCATTCTTATAGATAGTAGACCATACCGTACTATTAAGGCTATACGTCGTGAGGCCTATGAAGGCAGTGACAAAAGGCCTCGCCGCCAAGGTAGTTTCAGTGGACGCCAATCGCACTGTAGGGGTTCCTTTAGCAGAGGTCATTCAAAGTAGTATCCACCCAGTAGACTAGTTCAGGCAGTGTTATAGCTTACCATTGGTGGATTAACAGGTGTCGATGGTCAGAGCATTTAGGCTCTGGGTTAGTCTTCTCGGGGTCAGACATCTGGGTATACAGGCCGAGGGGGCCATTCAGGTTCAGTTGGGACACCTTGGAGGAAGGGTGCAACTTCTCTCCTTATAGTTAAGTAGCTTTCACTCCTCATAGAGAGTTAGAAAGCATCAATTCTCTTAGGGATAGCCATTTTTGGATACTCATTTCATATCTTGAAGTAGGATACGAGGAAGGGGAAAAAAGTTTCATTCAGAAAGTCATGTTATTAGTGTGGTGGTATAGGACACATTACTAGAGAGTATCCTACTATCATCCATCACAAACTCCAGAGTCAAAAAGGTCCACAGGATCAGAAAGTTCAGGCCCCTAAGGCTCCAGTTTAATGGCCCAGAGAGAGTGTTCAGGGAGGTAGAGGTAATTTTGAGGGTACTAGAGGTGGTCCCTAGGCAGGCCAGACAGGTAGTATAGGTGGAATCAGTCATATGTATGCTTTTCTAGGTAGGCCACAGGCGGAGACATCGAATGCCATTATCACAGGTATGATCTCTATCTCTCATCAGCCTGCCTATGCTTTATTTGATCCGGGGTCCACTTATTTGTATATGTCTACTCATTATGCTACTTAGTGGGATGTTTTCTGTGAACCATTACATGTGCCTATGTGTGTAGTTACCCATATAGGTGATTCTTTAGTAGTGGATTTAGTGTATCGATCCTATGTGGTGACTATCATGGGGTATGATACAGAGAGAACCTGATTGTGCTAGATATAGTAGACTTTGACTTGATTCTAGGCATGGATTAGTTGTCTACTCATCATATGGTTTTGGATTGCTTCTTCAAAATCGTTACCTTGTGTATGACGGGTATTCCTCTGGTCGTATGTACAAGGGCAATTAGTCATGTACTGTGTGGTGTGATATCCTTTCTTAGGGCCTAGCGGTTAGTGGGAAACGGGTATCTAGCCTATCTTGCTTATGTCTGTGAGACTACTGCTAACACACCTTCTATTAATTTTGTTTTGGTGGTCTGAGAGTTCTCTGATGTATTTCGTACCAATCTACTTGTCCTTCCTCATGAGCGTGATATTGATTTTGGCATTGATGTTGAGCCAGGTACACAACCAGTCTCTATTTTGTTGTATCAGATGGCTCCAATTGAGTTGAGGGAGCTTAAGGTGAAGCTCCAAGACCTCTTGAGTAAGGGGTTTATCAGGACCAGTGTGTCTTCCTAGGGTGCTCCTATTCTGTTCGTGAAGAAGAAGGATGGTACCTTGCGCATGTGTATTGATTACAAGCAACTGAATAAGGTGACCATTAAGAATAGGTACCCGATGCCACAAATTGATGACTTTTTTGTCAGCTCCAAGGTGCAGCAGTGTTCTCTAAGATAGACTTAAGATTAGAGTATCATCAGTTGAGGATTAGAGAGTCTGATATCCCTAAGACTACTTTTAGGACTCGATACCAGAACTATGAGATCTTAGTCATATCTTTCGGGTTGACTAATGCCCCCACAACATTCATGGATTTGATAAACCGTGTGTTCATTCCCTACTTGGACTCCTTTTTCATTTTTTTCATTGATGAAATTTTAGTCTTCTCTAGGAGCAGAGAGCAGCATGAGCAGCGTCTGAGGATAGTACTTCAGACCTTGCAGGATCAGCAATTGTATGTCAAATTAACTAAGTATGAATTTTGGCTTGAGTTGTGGAATTCTTAGGGCATGTGGTTTCCAAGGATGGGATCATGGTGGATCTAACGAAAATAGCGACAGTTCGTGATTAGGCTAGTCCCACTTCTCCTACTGAGGTTCGTAGTTTCATTAGGTTGGCAGGGTATTATGGATGGTTTTTGGAGGGGTTTTCTTCCATTGCATCACCTTTGACTAGATTGACTCAGAAAAATGTCCCTTTCAAGTGGTCTGACGAGTGTGAGGTGAGCTGTCTGGAATTTAAAGCCTTGTTGACTTCAACTCTAATTCTTACTCTTCCTGTCGAGGAATAGGGATATATAGTGTATTGTGATGCTTCAAGTGTTGGCTTGGGGTACATCCTAATGCAGTAGGATAGAGTTATTGCATATGCTTCCAGACAGCCAAAGGTGATGAGCGAAACAACACCACACATGATTTAGAGTTGACGGCGATAGTCTTCGCATTGAAGATTTTGAGGCATTACTTATATGGAGCCAATTATGAGATCTACACTGACTACCGTAGTCTTCAGTACATATTCAGCTAGAAAGACCTTAATTTGAGACAACATAGATGGTTAGAGTTGTTGATGGACTATGACATCCTATTATCTATCACCCGGGCACAACAAATATTGTATAAGATGCTTTGCGTCGGAAGGTGGTGAGTATGGGGATTTTGGCATTCTTATTAGTTGAGGATAAGCCTTTAACTTGGGACATTTATTCCTTAGCTAACCAAATAGTTTGTCTTGATATTTCTGAGACGGGTAGGGTACTTGCTTGTGTAGAGGCTAGGTCCTCCTAGATGGAGTAGATTCGAGCACAGTAGTTTAAGGACCCATAGTTGAGGGTGAGTCGTGATACGGTACTCAGTAGAGAGGCTAGGAAGGAAACCTTAGATCCGGAGGGAATTTTTAGGATTGGGGGTCGTAACTGTGTTCCTAGAGTTGGAGATTTAGTCAGGCTCATCCTTGAGGAGGCCTATTATTCCAGATATTCTATTGATCCTAGTGCGGCAAAGATGTATCGCGGCCTATGACAATATTATTGGTGGTGTGGGATGAAGCGAGACATTGCAGCTTTTATGGTTAGGTGCTTGAACTGTCAGCAAGTTAAGTTCGAGCATCAGAGGCCAAGTGGTTTGACCCAACGACTACCCATTCTAGAGTGGAAATGGGAGCGGATAGCTATGGACTTTGTAGTAGGTTTACCCCGTACCTCTTGGGGTTTGATTCTATTTAGGTAATCATAGATCGATTGACCAAGTCTGCTCACTTCTTACCAGTCCAGACTCTCAACACTTCACAGAGGTTGGCTCAGATTTACATCTGAGAGGTGGTTTAATTACATGGGGTGCCAGTATCTATCATTTCAGAATGGGGTACTCAATTCACTTCTCTTTTCTAGGGGTCTATACAGAAAGAGTTGAGTACTCGAGTCGATCTCAGCACAACTTTCCACCCCAGACCGATGGTCAGTCAGAGAGGACCATTCAGGTCTTAAAGGACTTCTATGGGCCTGTGTTATTGATTTTGGGGGTCAGTGGGATCATTCCTTGTCTTTGGTAGAGTTTGCATATAATAATAGATACTATTCAACCATCGAGATTGCACCTTTTGAGGCATTATATGATAGAACATGTCATTCCCTATTGGGATGATTTGATGCCTTTGAGGCTAGGCCTTGGGGCACTAATTTGGTGCCTGGTTTGATGGACAGAGTTCGTATGATTCAAGAGAGGCTTCGTACTACCTAGAGTAGGTAGAAGAGTTATGCTAATCGGAGGGTGCGGCCTTTAGAGTTTATGGTTAGAGACCGGATATTCTTGCGAGTGTCCTACATGAAGAGTGTGATGAGATTCTAGAGGAGGGGTAAGCTTAGCCCCAGGTTTATCGGCCTTTTTGAGAACTTGAGATAAATAGGATAGGTAGCTTATGAGATGACCTTGCCCCATAACTTTTAGGTGTTCACCCGGTATTCCATGTTTTTATGTTGTAGCGGTACATCCTAAATGAGTCTCACATGCTTCAGTAGGATTTGGTTCAGTTTGATGAGTCCTTAGCCTATGAGGAGGAGCCTGTGGCTATTTTGGATAGGCAGGTCAAGGAGTTAAGGTCTAAGGAGATTCCATTAGTGAAAGTCCAGTAGAGGCATCTTTCAATTGAGTAGTCTACTTAGGAGACCGAGCAGGACATGCGGACCCGATATCCTTACCTTTTTGAGCCACCAGGTACTTTTCTTCCTTGACTTTCAAGGATGAAAGTAGTGGATGTTGTAATGACCTATAAGGTCATTTTTGTTCTTTTGCATGTTATACCATTTTACCCCTTCCCGTAGATTCTTTATAGCTCATATATGATATTGGGATGGGTGGCACACTCCCCAAAAAGGGTTCGGTTGAATTTTTAGACGGTTTGGTAATTCTTGAAGCTTAATTCTTAAAAGAGTTGACTTGAGTCAACCTTCGGAGATTCTGATGTCGGATGATAATTCCATTAGTTTCATTAACTCTAAAAGGGCCATTTTAGTCTAGGAGGAAGATTGGTTATGGTTTTGGAGTCCTTGTTTCGAGTTTGTACAATTAGGCATTTTAACTTTGAAGTTTTGGTCAAGTTTGACTTCAGTCAATATTTTTAGCAAACACGCTCGGTTAAAACATTCTGTCAGTGTGGTTAGCTCTGGAACATCAAGGTTGGTTTAGAATGAACTTTGGTTTGATTCTCGAAGTGCTCAAAATGGTTTTAGGCCCATTTCTCTATTTTGACACCTTTATAACTTAAAAAGATAACTTAAGTCATATCTTGTGGTAAACAACCTTAGAATTGAATTCTGACAGTTCTATCATCTCCGGGAGAGTCAAATTAAGCTAGTAGCATGGCCGGGTCGAGTATTGAGGCAATCAGTATGAGTTTGGAGCCATTTAGCTCTTTTGACTTTTAAAATTAGCCTATGGTTAAATTTGGTCATCATTCTTGGAAATCACGCCCTAATGAAAATTCTGATAGCGCGGTTACTTCTGAAATATCGAGTTTATTCTAGAACTACCCTTCGTTCACTTTTTGAGACTTTCGATCTAATCCCAAAACCTATTGTGGAAAATGGTTTTTGGGTGTGGGACTCACTTTTTCATAAAAAGACCTCGTATGGGAATTTCGAATGCGTTGTTGAGTCCCTAAATTTGGTGGGATAGGATATCTCTTTTGCGTGCACGGGGTTCTAAACAAATCCAGAACACCCCGTCAGAGAATTTAGCATGTCAAGCCAATTTTTGCACCAGCAAGCATCAGTGCCGTTACTAAAGTGACTCCTGGTCGCTAAAGCGAGTTCCACTAAAGTGACAAGCCTATGGGGGCCAGGTATCGGTAAAGATACCTGGCATCGCTAAAGCAACATGTCGCTTCATAGATATGGTGTCGCTAAAACGATACCCGCCTCTTTGAGGTGGTCTCTTAAGCAAACACTAAGGGTTCGCTTAAGCGACATCAGAGACCTATTTTGGTCTATTTTTCAGATTTAAGCCCTAACTGTCAAGACTCGGTTTAATCTTTATTTTTGGGCAATTTGGGTGATTCAAAAGGCTAATTTGTGTGGATTTTCTAGGGGAATTCATTGATACGTTCATAATTAGGGGCAAAGGCTTCCTTTGAGGTAAATTTTCCTTTTCCTTTGTATTTTTTTACTATTCTAGGGCTTGTAATTGGTGGGGTTGTTTGAGCTCTTCCGGTGCTCAGAATGTGCCCATTTTTGGGGTATAAATTCCTTGAGTTCTTTGGGACCTTATGATAGAGTTGGTTTTTCGATTCCTTATGAGGGTCCCAATATTGACTTTTGATATAATTTTGGTCCCATTTTAACTGTAGTTATATGGGTATCATTGACTTTGTTTTGATGTGTACTTCGATATTTTGATAGAGTGGCATCGTTCGGAGGTGGCCCAAAAGGGAAAAGCTCAAGGTTAGTGGTTCATGTGCGGTTTCATCTTTGAGATAGGTTATAGATTCCTTTTGTTAGACTTAGCTTGGTTGGAATTGATGGATTTTAGGTGGTAACGTATGATTAGGTTTGTGATGTGAGTGTTGATATCCTTTGAGAAACTTGGAGTTGATGATCATTGTTAGTGACTAGTTTACGGTTTTAGTCATTGGATCCTTAGTGTAGGGAAATCTTAACTTGTTACATTGTTTAAAATCTTTAGAAATTTCTCCTACTTGATTTGAACTTAGGATGCCACTTATTTGACTTGTTTAGATTCGGTTGGTCACTTGTTATGCTTTTTGGGTTATGATTGGGCCTTACTTGCTCATGATTTTGAAAATGTTGGGCCTGAGATTGTGCTTTCGGCATACTGGAGTCTCAGGTGAGTGATATATGGTTTTGGACATGCTTCTTATCTTATTTACCCCGTCGGTGTTAAAAGAAATCTTTTAAAAGAAAGAATTATTGATTAGCTTGAGGCATAATTCTAGGCAGCCCTTTTATTGACTTTGGGCTACACTTTAGTCCATTTTATAAGCTCGAGGTATGAATTCTGGATGACCCATTGATACATATTCTGGATTATTATTTCAATGTTGATGAGCTCGAAGTATGATTCGGGGAAGCCCTTTTATTGATAAGCTCTAGGGTTATTTCAATAATTTCATGTCATCCTTAAATGATAATGAGCCATAATTACGAGTTTACATTTGGACTTTCTTTCGATATTTTATGAGTCAAGATTACTGGATGGATTGCATGATTTATTGGAATTGCTTGATTGTTGTATGGTATTGCCATGCCCTTTTTTCCTAATAATCATAGGTTTTATGCTCCTTCCCTGTTATTATTATTATCATCGTTCTTCTTATTACATATTTATTCTGTCTATGCTTGGTGGACCTATGATGCCTACTGAGTACCTCATGTTTTGGTACTCATACTGCACTTCTGCATATTTTTGATGTAGCTCCCAATTCGAGCCACCCTCAGTACGCGCCTGATCATCCATAGCTGTGCCAACTCCAGATTGTGGTGAGCTCCTGGCGTTTAGAGACTCGTTAAATTCCTTTGTTTGCTCTAACTTATATTGGAATTTTGGAAAGTAAGTTCTATGTTGTATATTTATAGATATTGTCAGTATTTGTACTTAGTAGCTCCTATATAGGTGAAACAAGGTCCGGTGTTGGTCTAGTATCAGTTCGTCATTTTTTTGTCACTATCGGGCCTTTTGTATAATTTGTATCGTATTTATATATCTCTACCCTGGCCTGACTTTTCTTTGGTTATATTCTCTTTGCTTCTGCCTTATTATGTTAATTATTATTTATATAAAATGAGGTTTGACTTCCGCTTGGTTGGATTTGGCTTTCCTACTCGAGGATTATAGTATGTGACATCATGGCCCAAATTCGGGTTGTGACAGGGGTGCTCCAGTATTGTTTGTTAGGAATAAAGATGGATCACTTCGAATGTGTATAGATTATCGACAATTGAATAAGGTTACCATAACGAACAAGTATCCAATTCCAAGGATAGACAATTTATTTGACAAACTACAAGGAGCAAGTTACTTCTCAAAGTTTGATCCCCGCTCCGGGTATCATCAACTAAGGGTGAGAGACTGTAGTATTCCCAAAAAAGCATTTCGAACAAGGTATGACCATTTTGAATTCATAGTAATGTCATTTGGTTTGACCAATGCCCCATAATTTTCATGGATTTTATGGACTGTATTTTCAAGCCATACTTGGACATGTTTGTAGTGGTATTCATTGATGACATCTTGATTTATTCTCGAAATGAAGAAGATAATATAGGCCACTTGAGAATTGTGTTGCAAATATTAAGAGAAAGCAACTATTTTCCAAGTTTAGTAGTGTGAATTTTAGCTAAGGGAAGTTGCATTTCTTGGACATATAATGTCCAGTAATGAGATTAAGGTTGATTCAAAGAAAATGAAGGCGGTGAAAAATTGATTTAGACGATTATCTCCTTCAGATATTAGAAGTTTCTTGGGCCTTGCCGGCTATTATAGGTGGTTTGTTGAAGGGTTTTCATCTATTGCTTCATCTTTGACTAAGTTGACCCTAAAGAAGGTGAAATTTTAATGGTTGGATGAATGTGAGAAGAGCTTTCAAATATTAAGGGGATCGTCTTACATCGGCTCCTATTTTGACATTGCCCAAAGGTTTGGATGGGTTTGTTGTTTACTGTATTACCTCACTGTTGGTTTGGGGTGTGTTTTGATGCAACATGGCAAGGTTATAGCCGATGCTTCTAGGCAACTCAAAGTGAATGAAAGAAACTATGCAACCCATGATCTTGAACTTGCGGCAGTTGTGTAGCTTTGAAAATATGGTGACATTACCTTTATGGGGTGCATGTTGATATGTTTACCGACCACAAAAGGTTTTAATACATGTTTAACCAAAGGGACTTGAACCTTAGGCAAAGAAGATGGCTTGAAGTTCTAAAGGATTATGTCATGAGTGTATTGTACTATCCAGGTAAAGCTAATGTTGTAGCCAATGCTCTTAGTCGGTTGTCCATGGATAGTGTTGCATATGTTGGGGAAGGTAAGAGGGAGTTGGTAAATATGTCCATAGATTGGTACATTTAGGTGTGCATTTGCTTAAATTCAAGGAAGAAGATATTTGTACATAATGGCTCGGAATCATCTCTTATGGCGGAAGTTAAGGCCAAATAAGACAATGATCGGGTGTTGGTTGAATTAAAGAAGTCAGCTATCGAAAAATCCATTTAGGCTTTCTCCTAAGAGGGAGATAGGGTACTACATTAATAGGGTCGTTTGTGTATTCTTAATGTCGATGGGTTAAGAGAGTTGATATTAAATGAGGCCCATAGTTCTCAGTATTTAATTCATCTGGAATCCACCAAGATGTATCGTTATTTGAGGGAAGTGTATTAGTGGAGTGGAATGAAGAAGGACATAGAGGGGTTTGTGGCTAAGTGTCCTAATTGGCAACAAGTGAAAAATAAGCATCAAAAATCGGGAGGTTTAGCTCAATACATTGAAAGTTCTACTTGAAAGTGGGAAGATGTGAATATTGACTTTGTAACGGTTTTTCCTCGTACTAGAAGACAACCTAATTCTAGTTGGGTTGTTGTGGACTGAATGACTAAATCGACAGATTTTCTACCGATTAAGACTTCTTTGGTGACGACGACTACGCTAAGTTATACATTTGTGAACATGTGAAACATCATGGTGTTCGTTTGTCAATTATATTGGATAGAGGTACTCAATTCACTTCACATCTTTGGAAGTCATTCCAAAAAGGTCTTGGTACTAGGGTTAAACTAAGTACCACTTTACAACCTCAAACCGATGGACAAGCTGAAAGAATGATCCAAACTTTGGAAGATATGTTAAGAGCATGTGTGATTGATCATAAAGGAAGTTTGGATAAGCATTTTCCATTGATTGAGTTTACTTATAATAATAGCTATCACTATAGTATCCAAATAGTTCCTTTTGAAGCCTTATAGTGAAGAAGATGTAGATCCCTAGTGGGATGGTTTGAAGTTGGTGAGATGGCATTGATTAGTCCAGATTTGGCCGTTGATTCAATGGAGAAAGTAAGACTCATAAGAGAGAGGTTAAAGATGGCTCAAAGTTGTCAAAATTTCTATTCGGACACTAAAAGAAGAGAGCTCGAATTTGATATGGATGATTGGGTATATTTGAAGGTTTCACCTATGAAAGGTGTAATGTATTTTGGCAAGAAAGAAGTTGAGTCCTACATATGTAGGACCTATAGAATATTCAAGTGTATTGGTAAGGTAGCATATAATTTAAATTTTCCATTTGAATTGGCTATGGTTCATCCGGTATTTCATGTGTCAATGTTGAGGAAATTTGTGGGTGATCCAAACTCTATTCTACAATTAGAAATTGTGAACATTGAAGAAATTTGACTTATGAAGAGGTTCTGGTGAAATTCTAGACCGGCAAGTGTAAAGAGTAAGGAATAAAGATATTGTGTCTGTCAAGGCGTTGTGGAGAAATCAACAAGTAGAGAGTTCTACATAGGAAGCGGAAGCAGACATGATGTATCATTATCCATATCTCTTTCCTTCCACTCAAACCTAAGGTACTAAGTTATTCATGAAAAAATCTATTAGAATCCTATTATTTAGTTCTATATGTCATTCATATGCATGCTTGATTCATGAAAGTTATTTTCAAAAAAATCCATGTTTTATGTTAAGTGTGATGTCTACATGTTCTATGCAATTTTTAAAATATCCCTATGTTCATGTTAGGTTTCTAGTCCTCTATCCATGTCCTTCCGACACTAATTGAATCTCATTCAAGGACTTATATTTCCAAGGGAGTGATAGTATAAGACCTCGTAAGATGAAAAGTCAAATGTAAGAAAAATTTTCAAGAGAATTGGAACTGTCCAGACCTATGAGTCAGTCTACGAGTCATTTTAGTTATCACGGGTTGTAAACTTGACTCGTAGAGGTGTATAAGATAATTAAAAATTTAGCTAAGACAAGTGAGAGTCTACGAGTCATCTTATGACTTGTGAAGGATCTAAAACTTATAGAAGGGAGACGTAGTGTAGGCCTTGACCCTGCAAACTACTGACCCTCAGGACTTCATCTACAACCCAATAGAATGAGTCGTAGAGAAGTTTATGACTCATAGAAATGAGTCGTGATGAAACTTCAGAGACTATCTAACTTGCATGTTTTCATTCCTACAAGACGAGTCATTTTGACGACTCATAAATATGACTACAAGTCATTAACATGACTCATAACAAAAGATCAAAGACTTGTATTTCAGGTCTTTCTCAAGGGTAAAAGTGCCCGATTCGAAATTTAATGAGGGGTAGTTTGGTATTTTTCCTACATTCTAATAATGTATGTGGATGTTATTAAAGACTAGATTCATTACAAATTGCATCCTAAATACCCCTAAATCTCTTTTATCCGCTCATTATTCCGCAAACAAATTCTAGACTTCTCTCCCAAGGTTCCTCAAGAGTTCATCAAGCTTTGATTAGGGTTTCTTCAAGATCAAGTGTACTTTCTCAAATTCAAGTCTAAATTCAATAATGGTATGTGTGGATTGATTCATGAGTCCCTTCCACTCATGGATTCCAAGGTTTATTCCAAAAATTTCACTACTTTTGAAATACAATTTTGATGAATTGTGTTGGGCTAATTCAGTTTCATTTTTAATCATTACTAATGATCACTATAAGTATATTTCTGCGTAAATTACATGATTTCAAGTTGAATTATGAATGTTCATGCATGAAGATATTTTCTATGATGAATTATATGAAATATGATTATGGAGTTCAATGTTTTCAAGGTATTCTCATGGTTTTCAATCAAATTGCTTATGTATATGAGATTTACTCTAAATTCAATCATGAATTACAAGCATGTTTAAGGTATGAATTTCATGCAAGTTATGAAGAAAGGTGACTTAGGGCCCTATGTGATGACCTAGGAACTATTGATATGAATTATGCAAATATGATTTGTAATGATAAAAGGCAAATACTCATATTACACTTACCTTATAAAATGAGCTATTCTATGACTTATGAAGTTTATGAATAAGTTATGATATATTCTAAGTATGTTTTCTATATTATGTATTCCATGGAATTTGACTTAGCACCGAGTGGACTTGAGGTGGGGGCCCTACCAAAATCCTTAGTATCAACCTTATGGTGTCCATGTGGATGTATTCACCGATCACAAGAGTTTGTAATATGTGTTCACTCTAAAAGATTTGAATCTTTGACATAGGAGGTGACTTTAATTATTGAAGGATTATGACATGACTGTGTTATACCATTCAAGAAAGTCAAATATGGTTGCCGATACTTTTAATAGACAGTCCATGAATAGTGTTTCCCATGTTGAGAATGAGAAGAAAGAGCTAGTTTGGAATGTTCATAGATTGGCATGTTTGGGTGTTCGATTGGTTGACTCCTAGTATAGTGGTGTTATTGTGCAAAAGGCTCTTAATCATCTCCTGTGGCGAATGTTAAGTCAAAACAAAATAGTGATCATACTTTGGTTGAGTTGAAGAAGGCGGTTGCCGAAAAAGCCATTGGGGCTTTCTCCCAATGGGGAGATGGTGTTTTGAGATATCAAGACCGATTATGTGTTCCTAATGTTGATGGCTTGAGGGAAATGATATGTTCCAAGGCTCATGGTTTGAGGTATTCTATTCATCTGGGTTCCACAAAGATATATCATGATTTGAGGGAAGTATACTAGTGGAATTGCATGAAAAGTGATATTGCGGAGTTTGTTGCTAAATGTCCAAATTATCAACACGTGAAAGTTGAGCATCAAAAATTGGGAGGTTTGACTCAAGATATTGAGATTCCTACTTGGAAGTGGGAGGCCTTGAATATGGACTTCATTACAAGTTTGCCTTGTACTAGTAGAAAACATGATTCGATTTGGGTAATTATTGATCAAATGACTAAGTCGGCTTATTTTCTTCTTGTTCAGACTTCATAATCAGCTAAAGATTATGCTATATTGTATATCCAAGAGTTTTTAAAGCTTTATGGTGTTCCATTGTCTATCATTTAGGACCAAGGTACTCAGTTTACATCTCAGTTTTGGAGATCTTTTCTAAAGGGTCTAGGTACTCAAGTGAAGTTTAGTATAGCTTTTCACCCACAGACAGATGGTTAGGCCGAGTGTACCATTCAGACCCTAGAGGACATATTGCAAGCTTGTGTTATGGATTTCAAGGGAAATTAGGATGATCATTTGTCATTGATAGAGTTTGCTTAAAATAACAATTATCAATCCAGGATTTATAGATGGCTCTATTTGAGGCCTTATATGGTAAGAGGTGTAGGTCTCCTATTGGCTGGTTCGATATTGGCGAAGTGTTTTTGATAGGACCAGAGTTGGTGCATAAGGCTATGGAGAAGGTGAGTTGATTAGAGAAATATTGAAAACTGCCAATATTCGACAAAAAGTCTTATTTAGATATGAGGAGAAGAGACCTTGAATTTAAAGTTAATGATTGGGTTTACTCAAAAAATTTACTCATGAATGGTGTGATGCATTTTGGAAAGAAAGAGAAGCTAAGCCCACGCTATGTTGGCCCATATCAGATTTTGAGGTAGATTTACAAGGTGGAATATGAGTTGGATTTGTGTTATGATTTGGTATCGATACATTCGGTGTTCATGTGTCTTTATTGAGGAAGTTTGTTGGTGATCCTAGCTCTATTGTGCCATTGGACAATATTGATGTGAAGGAGGGTCTCTCTTATGAGAAAGTTCCGATTGAGATCCTAGACCTACAAGTTAGCAAGTTGAGGAATAAAAAAGTAGCTTTAGTTAAAGTTTAATGGAGGAACTAATAGGTAGAGAGTGCTACATGGGAAGCTAAAGTCGATATGATGTCACGATATCTTCATCTTTTTTCTTTCGTACCTAGTTGAGATATTTAGTTCCTTCATGATCCATTCAATCCAAATCAGGTATTTTAGTCATTCTCATATTTTCATATGCATTTATATTCATGAAAAGAGTTTTAAAGTCATATTTTAGCTTGAGATTGAATATTTCATGTTTTATGCATTCTTGAGATTTTTGCATTCATGTTGGCCTGCTATGTTCTTTCCTATTCCATTAGGGCTAGTTTGAGTCCCATTCGAGGACGGATGTTTTCAAAGGATAGATATTGTAAGACCCTAGAAGGTGGAAAGTCAGAAAATAAGGTTCAAAGTAAGTTTCTCAAAAAATCTCAACTTTTGGCATTAGGTGATCCTTCATGAGCAGTCCATAAAAGACATGTGGAAGAAATCCTTTGTTTTAGTACTTCAATTCTATAGACATTTTCCACAGTGCATAAATATTTACACGGATCATGAAGTTCTCTCATCTTGTTTAAATCCCAAAATCCCAACCTTTTTAACTTGCATTCCACGAATAGGTCTACAATCCATGGATCCTTATATGAGTCGTATAAATTACTTGTACAACAACCTTGAAGAAATTTTCCTGAAGTGTAGTGGTGTGGTCTACGAAACCTTCTATTGTACATAGAACCAACCACAGCTCGTGGCACCTCTTGTTCTGTTAACCTAATAATTCCAACTTTCTGAAGATGCTTCCACGGGAGGGTCTACGATTTGTGAAACTATATACGAACCGTACAACCGTCCATATATCTTGACTTGAATTTTCTCTTTCATAGGTTCCCTTCCACTGGTGGATTTCATGGACTTTAGTACCTTATATGGTCCATGAACCCCCTTCGTAAAAATACTGCACCAGCAACCTTTGCACCTGATTTTTTGCATTTTCCTATTTAACCAACTTTTCCACTTTTGAGGTGTTACATAGTCACCCAGGATGCCACTCGTGAGATGACTTCATACCTCACACTAGACCCATCTTAGGAGCTTAGAATCTGTCAAAATACATGTTAATATTTTGATAATAATACCTTATTTATTAATTTAAATTGCACTCATTTATATGTTTTTCTTGTTCATATTATTGCGCCTACGACTCTCTCTCTAGATGAGATAGATGAGGATCGACTAAGCCCAGTATACTACATTTATCAATCATAAAAATATTCACAGAAAATCTATCCTGAATAATGAAACAATAAAGGAGAATGAAAAGGGGAAAAGTTGTGATGGGCTGGATGATATCATGGCCCGGAGCATCCTCCTATTAAGAGGATAAAGGAGGGGTGAGGGGATGATGGTGAGGGTGGGGGTTGATAGTATGATCCTTAGGCGACGAATAAGCTAAGGCATACAACGTGTGTTCCGTTAATGTGTGTGTATAGTAAATTATTTTGTATAGTTTAAGTAAATATTATAATTTTGCGTATCTATTTCTTATGATAAATAATATCTTAATTTTTTTACTAACTTGTGTGATATGCTAGATTAATAGTACAAAGTAAAAATCTTCAGCTATTCAAAACAAATTTATGCATTATATTGAGTCGTTTGGCAAGTTCATAGTTCTACTGTGTAAAACAACCAATTGATAATTATCTTGTTAAATAATCAACATAAAATAGGATGGAGGAATAAACTACCAATTAACTAACCTTAAACCCTGTAAAATATCAATTTAAATATAAGCCCTACAAAAAAATAACTGAATAATATTTTGTTAGTTATGTACGCAAGATAACTAAGTGTGTGGAGTAATATTTTGGGAGTTATATGGTGCACTAAAGAATGTTATATAACGAACTAAATTAGTTCGTTATAAGTAAATTTTATATGCTTTAGTTTTACCCATTATTTTGGTCAACTTCATCTTTTTCCACATTACTTAGTGGTCGCGCCACTTTCTTTTAAATTGTTGCTAAAAGAAAAACTTATTGGTGTTAAACAACAAGTGGACAAAGTTGGATGTCCACTTGCAATTAACTTTTCATTTTTATTTTTGTGTGGGTCCCACCCACTATATTTTGCTCCTTCTTATGACTATAAATATTGCCAGATTTTGGCAATAAGAGAACACATGAATATATACACAGCAAATTAATTTCTTGTCTTCCTCTTCTGTTCTCCTTTCTCCTCTTTAGTTTCTCCGCTTTATTTTGCTGAATTAATTTATTTTATAATAAGTTATCAGCACGAGGTTCTAATTTTTCCCAGATAAATTAATTTTTATATCAGGTATATCTACTGAAGAAATTTTATTTTAGTTATCTTTTATTTCTAAAATTAATTTCTATATCAATTTTTATCATGTCAAATTTATCAAAACTTGAGTTTGTGGCACTTGATATTTCTGGAAAAAATTATTTATCATGGATTCTTGATGTCGAAATTCAACTTGACGCTAAAGGTCTTGGTGATACTATTAAACAAAATAATAACGCATCAAGTCAAGATAAAGCAAAGGCCGTGATTTTTCTCCATCATCATATTTATGAAGGATTAAAAACTGAATATTTAACTATAAAAGACCCTCTTGAATTATGGACTAATTTGAAGGATCGGTATCACCACCTAAAACTTACGGTGTTACCAAAAGTCCGATATGACTGGATTCACCTTCGCTTTCAAGATTTTAAAACTGTGACAGAGTATAATTCTTCTATCCACAAGGTAAGTTCCATGTTAAAATTATGTGGAGATTCTATCAGTAATGATGATTTACTTGAGAAAAATCTTTCCATTTTTCACGCTTTAAATGTGTTGTTACAACAACAATATCGTGAAAAAGGATTTAAGAAGTATTCTGAATTAATTACATGCTTACTTGTGGCTGAGCAAAATAATACTTTGCTTATGAAAAATCATGAAGTCCGTCCCACTGTATCTGCTCCATTCCCTGAAGCGAATGTTGTAGCAGCGTATAATCAGTCTGAACCAAGACAAAATAATTATCGCGGTCACAGTCGTGGCCGTGGTAGAGGACAAATCAATTATCTTCATCATGTTGGAAATAAACATGAGAACAATAAATCACCTCAAGATAATTCCTCTAGAGGTAAATTCAATATTTGTCACCGGTGTGGTATGAAGGGTCATTGGGCACGTGAATTTCGTACACCCGATCATTTTGTGAAACTTTATCAAGCCTCTCTCAAAAGAAGAGATAATGATGTGGAGGCAAACTTGAATTTTCGAAATAATAATGATGAAGCAACTCCCTCAAATAGACATGAAAATATTGATGCAAATATTTCTTATAAAGATGATGATTTCGGAGATCTTCCAAATATTACTCATTTGGATGCTGAAGACTTTATGAGTATTGATTGAAGAATTGATCATATGACGGGGGATAAATCTTATAACATAGTTACTGTTTTTTTTTATGTTTAATATTATGATGTACTTTGTAAAATATTTCTTAAAGCAGTTCAATTTCTTAAAGTTTTTTTGTTGTTAGTTTTTCACATTCTTATAATATATCTCTTTCCATTTATGAAGAATATGGAAATTCTCCAGTCATCAGTTGGATCCAAAATCAATTATGATAATATGTGTCTTATTGATAGTGCCACAACACACACTATTTTAAGAGATAAGAAATATTTCTCTTATTTGATTATGAAAGAAGCTAATATTAATACAATATCTGGTAGTACAAAATTAATTGAAGGATCCAAAAAAGCTAAAGTTGTACTTGTTGGGGGAACAAATTTAACAATTAATGAAGCATTATATTGTAGTAAGTCTCAAAGAAACTTATTAAATTTTAAAGATATTCATCAAAATGGTTATCATATTGAGACTACAAATGATGAAAAGAATGAATATCTTTATATTACTACAACGATGTCGGGCAAAAGGTTTATATTTGAAAAGTTACCCGCTCTTTCATCCGACTTATACTTCACAAGTATTAGCATGGTTGAAACACATGCCATAGTAAACCAGAAGTTTACTAACTCAAATAATTTTATTATTTGGCATGACCGATTGGGCCATCCCGGTTCTGTGCAAAATAATTGAGAGTTCACATGGATACTCTTTGAAGAACCAAAAGATTCTTCAGTTTAAAAAATTCTCTTGTGCTGCATGTTCTCAAGGCAAATTGATTACTAGACCATCAGTAATCAAAGTGAGTATTGAATCCCTAATATTTCTGGAACGAATACAGGGTGATATATGTGGGCTCATTCACCCATCATGTGGACCATTTAAATATTATATGGTTTTAATAGATGCATCTACAAGATGGTCACATGTGTGCTTATTATCAACTCGTAATATGGCATTTGCAAGATTACTTGCTCAAATAATCAAGTTAAGAGCACAATTTCCAGATTATGCAATAAAGAAAATTCGTCTTGATAATGCTGGTGAGTTCATATCTCAGGCATTTAATGATTATTGTTTATCCACTGGGATAACAGTTGAGCATCCGATTGCTCATGTTCATACTCAAAATGGTCTAGCAGAATCATTAATTAAACGTCTCTAATTAATTGATAGACCAATGCTTATGAGAACAAAACTTCTCATTTCATTATGGGGTCATGCTATTCTGCATGCAACAAGTCTTGTGCGGATCAAGCCCACAAGTTATCATAAAGTCTCCCCATTACAATTGGCTTTTGGTCAGGAGCCGAACATTTTCCATCTTAGAATATTTGCGTGTGTAGTATATATTTTGATTGCTCCACCACAACGTACAAAGATGGGACCCCAAAGAAGATTGGGTATTTATGTTGGGTATGAATCTCCTTCTTTCATAAAATATTTGGAATCTATGACTGGAGATTTATTTACTGCAAGATTTGCTGATTGTCATTTTGATGAATCAGTACACCCAGTATTAGGGGGAGAAAATAAGCAGCTGAAAAAGGAAATAGATTGGAATGCATTATCATTATCTTATTTAGATCCTCGTACAAATAAATGTGAACTGGAAGTTCAAAAGATAATTCATTTGCAAGATATTGCAAATCAACTGCCAGATGCATTCACTGACCTATCAAGAGTTACTAAATCTCATATCTCAACTGCTAATGCTCCAATTCGAGTTGATGTCCCAGTAGGACAGTTAAATAATGCAAATGAGTCTAAACCACATTTAAAAGTGGTAGACCAATTGGTTTCAAAGATAAAAATCCTCGAAAAAAAGGAGCAAATAATCAATTTGGTCATGATGTGACGGAACCTACTCAAGGAGAGCGAGGAGACATAACAATTGATAAAATCTTGGAAGAGATTAAGGCGCCTAAAAATAATAAAGAAATGTTAATAAATTATGTATCATCAGGAAAAATATGGAACCGAAATAATGTAATTGTCGACAATAGTTTTGCTTATAATGTTGCTATGGAAATAATGCAACAAAATGAGAATCTTGAACCAAAATCTGTCGATAAATGTAGATAGAGGAATGATTGGCCAAAATGGAAAGATGCAATTCAAGTTAAATTAGCTTCGCTTGAAAAATGCAAAGTTTTCGGACCAATAATCCGAACACCTGAAGGTATAAAACCAGTGGGGTACAAATGGGTCTTTGTGCGAAAAACAAATGAGAAAAAATAAAGTCGTAAGATATAAAGCATGACTTGTGGCACAAGAATTTTCGCAAAGACCCGGCATTGATTATATGGAAACATATTCTCCTTTGGTGGATGCAATCACTTCCAGGTATCTTATAAATCTGGCAGTTCATGAAAAACTTGACATGCATCTGATGAATGTCGTTACAGCCTATTTATATGGTTCTCTAAATAACGATATCTTTATGAGAATTTCTGAAGAATTTAAAATGCCTGAAATATATAAAGATTCTCGGAAAACTTGTTCAATAAAACTTTAAAAATCTTTATATGGGCTAAAACAATCAGGGCGAATGTGGTATAATCGTCTTAGCGAATACTTGCTAAAAGAAGGATATAAAAATGATCCAATTTGCCCCTGTGTCTTTATAAAAAGTTCTGGATTTGAATTTGTCATAATAGCAGTATATGTTGATGATCTGAATATTATCGGAACTCCTAAAGAACTTTCAAAGGCAGTAAAATGTCTGAAAAAGAAGTTTGAAATGAAAGACCTCGGAAAGATAAAATTTTGTCTTGGTCTACAAATTGAACATTTTGCAAATGGGATATATTTCCATCAATCAACATATACAGAAAATATTTTAAGGAGATTTTACATGGATAAAGCACACCCACTGAGTACCCCAATGGTTGTGAGATCTGTTGATATTAATAAAGATCCATTTCGACCTCATGAAAATGATAAAGAGCTTGTTGGTGCTGAAACACCATATCTTAGTGCAATTGGTGCATTAATGTATCTTGTCAATAATTCTAGACCAGATATAGCTTTCTCAGTAAACTTGTTAGCAAGATTTAATTCTTCCCCAATGCGAAGACACTAGAATGGAATTAAGCATATATTCAGATATCTCCGAGGGACCATTGATATGGAATTGTTTTACTCGAATGAATTCCCGTCACAATTGATTGGTTACGCAGATACGGAATATTTGTCTGATCCCCATAAAGGTCGATCGCAGACAGACTATTTATTTATATGTGGCGGTACAGCTATATCATGGCATTCAACAAAGCAAACTATGATTGCCACTTCTTCAAATCATGCAGAGATAATAGTCATTCATGAAGCAAGTCGAGAATGTGTTTGGTTAAGATCAATAACTCAACACATTCAAGAAACATGTGGCCTTTCTTTGACAAAAGACGTTCCAACAATATTGTATGAAGACAATGCTGCATATATAGCCGAATTGAAGGGAGGATACATCAAAGGAGACAGAACAAAATATATTTCACCAAAATTCTTCTTTACCCATGATCTTCAAAAGAAAGGTGAAATAGATGTTCAACAAGTTCGCTCAAGTGATAATTTAGCAGATATATTTACTAAAGCATTGCCAACTTCAACCTTTGAGAAATTGAGCTATAAAATTGGAATGCGGCATCTTCGAGATATTAAGTGATGTCTTCATCAGGGGGAGTATAATACGCGCAGCACTCTTTTTTTCTTAGTCTAGGTTTTGTCCCACTGGGTTTTCCTAACAAGGTTTTTAATGAGGCAGCACTCAAGGCGTATTACCAGATATGTATACTCTTTTTCCTTCAATAAGATTTTCCCACTATTTTTTTAGTAAGGTTTTAATGAGGCACATTTCACGTGGACATTCAAGGGGGAGTGTTAAACAACAAGTGGACAAAGTTGGATGTCCACTTGCAATTAACTTTTTTTTGTGTGTGTGGGTCCCACCCACTATGTTTTGCTCCTTCTTATGACTATAAATATTGTCAGATTTTGGCAATAAGAGAACACACAAATATATACACAACAAATTAATTTCTTCTCTTTCTCTTCTGTTCTCCTTTCTCTTCTTTAGTTTCTCCGTTTTATTTTGCTGAATTAATTTATTTTACAATAATTGGAACTATAACAGAATTATTGTTAGTTATTTAAACAACAAAAAGCACAAAAAAAACGTTTAAAGAAATACGTTCGGGACATAAAAAGCCAAAAGAGAGAAAAAACTCACTATTTGTTCCAAGTAAGTTAATCTTTTAAATTTAATGTTTATTTAATTTAAACAAATACTGCCGAACTCTAACAGATGTAGGCATAGTTTGTAACTAATAACATTAATTGCTGTGCAAATATTTCAAACTTTTAGTGCTATGCCTTGAAAGCAATCCCATTTTATGTAGCACACCGACCCTTTTATTTTATTTTATTTTTTTAGAAGGAAATATACTTTTTTAAAAGTAACTTAATGTTAAACTATTTAATTTACTGTTTTATGGCATAATGTTGGAACTAATAGAGTATATGACAGATATATGATCAAAAATTTTAAATTTCTTGTGTCTTTCTGAAATTCCGTACTGAATCAAATGTGATTGGCATAAACTGAGACACATGAGTAGCTAAAATTCGGTACTTAATAAAATGTCTATATATAATTGTTAAGTGGCGTTTCAATAGTAAATTAGTAAGGAAAGAGGGAGGATGGCTTATTCTATCTGACTAGCTCTTGCATTAGTTGCAGTTCTTACTTATAATCTTATTCAAGAATTAATAAAGAAGAAGAATAAAGTTCCTCCAGGGCCAAGAGGGCTTCCACTTATTGGGAATCTTCGTACGGTAGACAAGAATATCCACCATGATCTTCATAAAATAGCCAAAAAATATGCCCCTATAATGTTGATGCGCTTTGGTCTTGTTCCTGTCACTGTTGCTTCATCTCCTTATTCTGCAGAACAATTCTTGAAGAACCATGATCTAGTTTTTGCCAGTAGACCATATAGTGAGGTTCCACGATACATTTTCTATAATCAGAGAAATCTTATCTCTAGCAAGTACGGACCTTATTGGAGAAACATGCGTAAATTGTGCACTCTACATGCTTAGCAATGCCAAGATCCATTCATTTCAGCCTATGAGGAAAAAAGAGATTGGAATACTTGTCAATTTCCTCAAATAGCAGGTTAATTCTAATCGCAATGTTGTGGTTGATCTTACTGATAAAATTGCCTCTCTTAGTGCCAACATGTCTTGCTTGATGATATTTGGGAAGAAGTACATGGACGAGGATCTTGGTGACAAGAATTGTAAGGAATTGGTTAAAGAGTAAATTCATATAGCAGCAAGGCCAAAACTTGGTGATTACATTTCCTTTCTTGGTATGTTTGATCCCCAAGGATTGTCTCATCGTATGAAGGAATTAGCTAAGCCTTTCGATGAGTTTTTGGAGAGAGCTATTGACGAGCACCTTCATAAATTCACTGACTAGAATCAAGCTAATGATATTGTTGATACACTTATGGGCATTATGCACTCTGAAGAAGGCAAGAAGCTGAGTTCGAGTTTCATCGTCGTCATGTCAAAGCCGTTTTGCTGGTAATTTACTACTCTAACTACCCTTTCGTTTTCTCAAGGGTTGATTTCATGTGGTATTTTGGTTTGCTTATGTGATATTTTGGAAAATAGCTGTCAATTATATTTTTTAAGAGATCATCTATAATTGAGTGTGTGTATATATATATATATAGTTCTATCTCTGTAATGATACTGATAGTTGGCTATTATTATACACTTTTTGATGAAAGCTAAAGTGTCAGCTATGGTATGAAAAAAATAAAAATTGGTGGAAAACATTTTCCTTTCGTACCAAATAAACCCGATAATATAATGTCTATTGGAAATCTTAATATGAGTGACTGACCGGTGCTACCTAAAAATAGTCGTAGGATAATATGTAATGTAATACTTTTTTTCTCCTTCTCTACGAGTATGTAATGAAAATTTCGCGTGATTTGATTGCCTCACTGATGTAAATTACTCAATAATTGGAATACACATCCAAAAACTGTAATGCAAACGTTTTTTAGTTTCCAATTGACAGTACTGTATGTGTTTATAAAAAGAATAATGACAAATATAGGACTTGTTGGTGGCTTCAATGGATACCTCATCAACAGCAGTTGAATGGATATTATCAGAAGTTCTAAGACACCCTGATGTAATGAAAAAACTTTAAAACGAGATGGAACGAGTAGTTTGGAGAAAGAGGATGGTGGAAGAATCAGATTTAGAAAGTATGGAGTACTTAGGTAATTGTAATATTATTTATGATAATTGAGATCATGAGGAATTATTTAATATGGGATCATTGTGATAATTGAGAATTGAAATAGTATATAGGTAATTGTAATATTATTTATTACGTGTCGATCTAGTTTGTTGCTTCAGTTATGTCTTGACAACTAACATGAATTCACATTATTATTTTTATATTTCCCTTTCTCCCCTTCTACAATTTTTGTTCTCTTATTATTGAATATTTTGATGTCTACCAAATAGTTAAATTTTATGTGCTGTATGTTTAAAAACATATCAAAATCGTCTTCATCAAAATTTCAATCATTGCAACAATTTATCATTGCATTGAAGCAATGGAACACTATTTCGATATTATTATATCAATTTCTCAAATTCTAAAACCAAGTTTTATTATTCTAGCATTCTATTATATTTATTATTTAAAGTTGCATTATTTACATTCTTACTTCATAAGATTTGTGTACATCTACCTTCCTTAGAACTTACTTCATTACATTGGGTACCTTCCTTAGTGACTAGTAACCATCCTCAAAAAATATGCAGTAATAGCCAACAACCCAGAAATTTATGCAAATTAATTTTTGAATTTAAGCCCTAAGGCTGCCCTAATTTCGTGTTTTATTTACATACTTTGCTTATTCTTCATTACCCATATAGATTTAGTAATAACCCGAATATTTAGGATAAAAATCCCAAGCCCACTATAAATTTTACACAGATTCTATGAATTAAGGCAAGAATAGTGAAGGGTTTAAGCAAACAAACCTTTAAACAACAAAGAAACTAAGCATAATGCAATTGAAAATTTACCTTGAAGCTTAGTGAAGCAATAAAATAAGAAAAAGATTTAAAATATGGTGTGCTTTGTGGATCTCAGGGAGAAAGAAAGGGAAGAGCAAAATAGAGAAAAATTAGCAAAAATATTTTTAAAATAAGTGTTCCCGGTCGGATTGACCCGAAATTTTAACCTAATTTTGGTCGAATCCATATGGGTACAATGCGATACTTACCATAGGGCTTAGGGTTGCACGCCAAAGTCCCTATTGCATGGGTGTCCCTATTTTTAACCTCTCTAAAGTTTGGAGATAGTTATGGTGTGGGGCTCAATGGACAAAGGATCCTTGTCGTGGGGTCCAATACATATTTAAATTAATTTTTTATTCTTAACTCTTGCATGTTTTTATTGTGCTTCCTCTTTCACTTTGTACCCAAATCCTACAAAAACATCTTCGAACAGTTGTTACTAAGGTTGGTTTCCTCATACCAAATGCCTTAGTTTCGGTTGTGGTATGATGATGAGTTGGTATATTATCAACTTATTAGACTTCTATTCATGAAATATTGATATATTTTTCTGTTAATCAGGGGGATTCTAGTCCCTAGTTCTCCTAAATGCAGGAATTTCTTGGAAAATAAAGATGAAAAGTTTTGGAGTGAAAATTCACTAAAACAAATAAAACTAGAGTCCATTAGGAAGTAATCGGCGTGTTGCCGGCTAAACCACGACTGGAAATGGAAGAAACTGTCTGAAGCACCTATGTTGAGTAGTTGAACATCAGTGATCTGCCAATCCAAGTACAAGTTAGACTAGAAGGAGACATACTGAAGTAGCATTGGATGCTTTTGAACCAACAATCTGCCAGTTCCGTGCAAGTGAAATACGGAAGTTTAGGGGCGAACTTGTACTCAATATTGAAAGTGCTTTCTTTAGAAAGTTCCAAGGACAACATTGGGAATTTTGTAATTATGTAATTGCATCTAATTCTCAATTGAGAATATTTTTCCCCAAAGACTCCCATTATTGAATGTAGAGAATAGAAATTAGCTTAGAGAGTTATTACTTGTTAAATAAGAAACTCAAATTTTGTACATCTCCAAGCTTGTAATTCAACTTTTGGTTACTGGCTATGCTTGAAATGGAGCTTTCGTTTATGGGTATAATCTCTATTTCTTTATTTATGAGTAGCTAAATCTGTAGTAAGGGGTGTGTGTGCAAGATATGGGTGTCAAACTCAATGTGTAATGATTGATTAACTCTAAAATTAGTTGCTATGCATGGATCTACTATTGTCTTGAAGTTCTAATTGAAAAATTGATTGTTGCAAATATTGATTGAACTCTCTAACACTACATTTGCTTGAGAAAGCAAAATAGAGTTGGATAAGCATTCATTAATGAGGACTTGTGAAATTCGTCATAGGATTAGAGCTAGGAATAGTCTAGTCTGATTAATCCTCTGTAAGGGTAGAACTAGTGATAGTCTAACACACTCAAGCAATGTTTGGTATTTTGATTGTTATGGTCTTGGAGTTTGGAAGAACCTAAGATAAATATATTTAATAGTGCGAGAGAATATCGAATATAGTATAGACCAATCACTATCCATATATTGAATGATTTGGACTTGATTAATTATTGCCTATTTTTTTGAAACTCCATCATAATGCATACACCTCTAGTCGTCTCCATCTTGGTGAAAATTCATTGATAATGCTCAACTACACTCCAAAATGTAGAAATATAGGCAATCATATGCAATATAATACCCAACTTATGAGGTTGGGGTCAAATCCAACAAGAAACAATGTAGAGGTTGTAATGACCCTTTAAGTTATTTTTGAGTTAACGCATTCACTTTGTTATTTAGAGCTGTAAGACCCCGTAAGACGAAAAGATGAATGAACAAAAAAATTTCAAAAAAGGTTTGAAACTGACTCAAGTCAATGAGTCAGTCTACGACTCATAGAAGTTATTATGGGTCTTAAACTTGACCTGTAGAGGTGAAGAAGCGGATTGGAAATTTGGCGAAGTCAAGTTAGGGTCTACGAGTATTATGATTCGTACAATAGTCTACGACTCATAGAAATATGTAGTAGAGCAGGCTTAGAACCCTGCAAACCACTGACCCTCAAAATTTCTTCTACAACTGAACAAGACAAGTCATAGAGACGTTTACGACTCATAGAAATGAGTCGTGATGAAACTTCAGAGACTATCAACTTGCAGGTTTTTCATACCTGCAAGACAGATCACTTAGATGACCCGTAAACTCAACGACAAGTCGTGAAGATGACTCATAGAAAAAGTACTGAGGCTCAATTTTCAGGCCTTTCTCAAGACCTACAGGATGATGACTCATCACCATATCTACGACCTGTAGACTCAAGTCATAAGGTTACTCAACTGGAATTTTTATGTGGGGTAGTTTGGTATTTTCCCTATATTCTAATAATATATATGGACATTTTTAAGGAATAGATTCATTACGAATTGGATCCTAAATACTCCTAAAATCCTTATTTTCCCTCATTAATTCCAAAACAAATTTTAGACTTCTCTCCCAAGGTTCTTCAACAGTTCTTCAAGTATTGATTAGAGTTTCTTCAAGATCAATTCTCCTTTCTCAAATTCACATCTAAATTCAATCACGGTATGTGTGGATTGATTCATAAGTCTCTTCCACTCATGGAGTCCAAGGTTTATTTCAAAAATCTCATGAAATCTAATTACTTATAAACTTCAATTTTGATGAATTGTATTGGGCTGATTCAATTTTGTATCAAATCATTATTTATGATCATTATATGCATGTGTCTACGTCAATTACATGATTTCAATATGAATTATGAATGCCCATGAGTGAAGCTATTTCCTATGATGAATTATATGCATTATGTTCATGGAGTTCATTGTTTCCAAGGTATTCTCATGGTTTTCAATCAAATTGATTAAGTATATGAGTTTTACCCTAAATTCAAGTATGAATTACGATCATGAATTACAAGTACGTTTAAGTTATGATTTTCATGAAAGTATGAAGATAGGTGACTTAGGGCCCTATGTGGTGACTTAAGGCCTAATTATAAGAATTATGTTTGTATGAATTGTAATGTGGAAGGACAATAATCACATTGCACTTATGTTATGAAATGGGCTACTCTATGAATTTCAAAAACCTTTGATCATGTCTATAATATGTTAACTATGATTACTATGCCATGTATGTATTCCATGGAGTTTGACTTTGCATTGAGAGGACTTGAGGTTGGGGCCCTACCAAAAGCCATAGTAGCAGTCTCATGTCCCATAAACTACGTGTCATCATAGGTTGCCTTATGTCTTAGCTAGTGGATCCACATATAGCATATGTACATAACCTGCGTAGTGGGGTAGTGTCTACCTTGATAAGTAGATCCCTTTTTCTTCATTATAGCTCGCATGGTCTTATTGTCAGTTATGGTTCCTTTCCCACATATGTATATGAGTATCATGTTATTTTATGATCTTCAACTATGTCTTTTAAATGCTTTGATCATCATGGTATTCCTCATTACTTTACTTATCCTTTTTACTGTGTATGATCTTGATCAGTGGATTTCATGATTTACACTACATATCATGCCCACATACTTAGTACATTCAAATGTACTAACAAGTATTATTGCCTTTATTGTCTCATAATGTAGGGGTTGATATTGAGGATCGTATCCATCCACGCGGCTAGTTGAGATTGCTTATCCAAGAAGTTGTGGTGAGTCCTCAGCTATCGAGGACTAGTTTTGAGCTTTTGTTCTACTATTTCATAGGACATTTATTTTCTGTATATAAGGGTGAGCTAGGTAATGTTCATGAGTAGAAGCATCTAGTTGGAAAAATATTTTTGAGTCTATTTTGTCATGTGACTTTCTTCATTAGGTTTCATATTCTAGTGTCTCTTATTATCTCTCCACATTTACTTTACCTTATGTGTATGCTTTATGATATGACAAGAGGCTTGATTGGAGCCCTTCAGGGTTTCGACCGCCATGTTACGACTAGACCTTAGGTCGGGTTATGATAAACTTGGTATCAGAGGATAAGGTTTATGATGTCCTAGGGTGTCCAATATTCCATATCAAGTAGATTCTTATTCATGATTGTGAAGCGTGCCACATCTATGAATAGGAGGCTATAAGACATTTTAGGAATTCTCATTTCTTTTATTTTCTATGTCGTGCTATAGAGTCTCCCTTAAGGCTTTCTTTCCGTAATGTTCTTCCTTTGTGATTTTCAGAAACATGCCTCCAATACGACCACCACTACAAAGGGGAAATAATTCTAATGAGGTACAAGCTCCTTTGGATCTTTAAGAAAATGATCCCCTACCCGACCAAGTGACTAATACGGAGTTTCGGACCACCATTACTATGCTAGAACAAGTGGTCAAGTGGTTATAGCTCCTTCTAATGTCCCTACTCCGGCCTCAAGAGTGAGGGACTTTTCACGAATGTACCCCCCATATTTTTATGGCTCAAAGGTTGATAAGGACCCTCAAGAATTCATAGATGAGGTCTACAAGTTAGTGAGCATTATGGAGGTTTCCTCCGAAGAAAAAGCAGAGTTAGCAGCCTATCAACTTAAGAGTGTTGCACAAGTATGGTATACCCAATGGAAGATAGAGAGGGTGGATGAAGGTCCTATTGAATGGGAAGCCTTCAAACTCGCCTTCCTAGATCTCTTTTTCCCTCTTGAACTAAGAGAAGCAAAGGTGTTGGAGTTCATAATTCTTCGACAAGGCAATATAGGAATGAGGGAATATGTCCTCAAGTTTACTAAGCTATCCGAGTATGCTCCTTTATTGGTTGCCGATCAACGTGCTCGAATGAGTCAATTCATATCGGGGATGTATGACTTGGTTGCTAAGAAATGTCGTACCACCATGCTTTTGAAAGAAATTGACATATCTCGGCTCATGACTTTTACCGAACAAATTGAAGGAAAAAAGCTCAAAGAGATGAGGATGAGAAGTTTTAAGAGGGAACGATATAAAGGTGGGTTATCTCATGCTAGGACCGGTGGTGGTAGTAGTGGCCACTCTCAACAAGGCCAAGGTTTTGGGGAAGAAGTTTGCTAAGTATAGGGTCCCATACCCTAAAGCTCAAGGACAAGAAGGTGTAAATGATAGTAGCCCTTATTTTCCTAAGTGTACAAAGTGTGGAAAGAATCATAGAGGTAAATGCTTGATGGGAATAGGTGCTTGTTATGGATTTGGAAAGATGAGTCATAAGCAATCTGAGTGCCCTCAAATTTCCAACAAGGGTGGATAAGGCCGTCCAAAAGGAGATCAAGTGCAATAAGGCGCCCAAGCTCAACCTAAGAGTGGCCAACGCAACAACCGATTCTTTGCTCTTCATGCTAGGAAAAATATGGATAAGACTCCCGATGTGGTGACTGGTATGTTATGGGTATTTAACTTTGATGTGTATGAATTACTTGATCTGGGTGCCAACTTGTATTTTGTTACTCCTTACCTTGCTAAGAGATTTAATGTGTTCCCTGAGGTATTGTTAGAACTTTTTTCAGTTTATACTCTCGTTGGTGATTTGGTATTAGCCAAGAGATCTTATCAAAATTATCCCGTGTTGGTCTTGTAAAAAGTTATTTCATGTGATCTTATTGAACTTGACATGACTGATTTTGATATCATTCTTGGTATGGATTGGTTACATGTCGCTTATGCATCTATATGTTTTAGGAGACATGTGGTTAAGTTTCACTTTTCTAATGAGCCTATTCTTGAAAGGAAGGGTAATAATTCGGTGGTTAAGGGTCGATTCATCTCATATCTTAAGGCCCAAAAAATAATTTCCAAAGTGTGCATTTATCATATTGTGGGCGTTAGGAATATTGATTTCGAAACTCCCACTCTTGAGTCATCCCTTATAGTTAATGAGTTTCCCGATGTGTTTTTCAATGACTTGCCCGGTATTCCTCCTTAAAGGAAAATTGATTTTTGCATAGATTTTCTTCCCGATACCCAACCTATTTTTATTCCTCCTTATCGTATGGCTCCGGCAGAACTTAAGGAGTTGAAATAAAAATTGAAGAATTTGTTGGATAAGGGTTTTATAAGGCCAAGTATTTCACCATGGGATGCTCCCGTATTGTTTGTTAGGAAGAAGGATGTGTCATTCTGAATGTGTATAGATTACTGGTAATTAAGGAAGGTCATCATAGAGAACAAGTATTCAATACCAAGGATAGATGACTTGCTTGACCAATTACAAGGAGCAAGTTACTTTTCTAGAATTGATCTCCAATCCGATTATCATCAACTAAGGGTAAGGGATCCTGATATTCCCAAAATGGCATTTTAAACAAGGTATGGTCATTTTAAATTTGTAGTAATGTTGTTTAACTTGACTAATGCTCCTTCTATCTTCATGGATTTGATGAATCAAATTTTCAAGTCATACTTGGACATATTTGTACTGGTGTTCATTGATTACATCTTGATTTATTCTCGAAATGAGGAAGATCATATGGTTCACTTGAGAATTGTGTTGCAAACATTGAGAGATAGGCAATTATTTTCCAAATTTAGTAAGTGCGAATTTTGGCTAAGGAAAGTTGCATTTTTGGCCACATGGTGTCCGGTGATGGGATTAAGGTCGATCCAAAAAAAATGGAGGCAGTAAAGAATTGGCCTTTGTCCCCTTTGGATATTAGAAATTTTTTGGGTCTATCTAGGTATTATAAAAGACTTGTTGAAGGGTTTTCATCTATCGCTTCACTGTTGACGAAGTTGACCCAAAAGAAGGTGAAATTTCAATGGTCAAATGAATGTGAAAAGAGCTTCCAAATATTGTAGAATCATCTTACGTCGGCTCTTATTTTGCCATTAATAGAAGGTTCAGATGGGTTTGTGGTTTATTGTGATGCCTCACGTGTTGGTTTGGGTTGTGTCTTAATGCAACATGGTTAGGTGATAGCTTATGTTTCTAGGCAACTTAAGGTACATAAAAGGAACTATCCAACCTATGATCTTGAGCTTGCGGAGGTTGTTTTTGTTTTGAAAATATGGTGTCACTATCTTTATAGGGTGAATGTTGATGTGTTCGCTAACCATAAGAGTTTGCAATATATGTTTAGCCAAAGGTACTTGAACCTTAGGAAACGGAGGTGGCTTGAACTCCTACGAGACTATGAGATGAGTGTATTGTACCATCTGGGTAAGGAAAACATTGTAGCTAATGCTCTTAGTCAGTTGTTCATGGGTAGCATTGCATATGTTGAGGAAGGTCACAAGGAGTTGGTTAAATATGTTCATCGATTGGCACATTTAGGTGTGCATTTGGTTGACTCCAATGATGGAGGTGTCCTGGTACATAATGGTTCGAAATCGTCTTTTGTGGTAGATTAAGGCAAAATAAAACAATGATCCAGTGTTGGTTGAATTGAAGAAGTCAGTTGCCGAAAAAGCCATTGAGGCTTTCTCCAATGGGGGATATGGGATACTACGTTACCAAGTACGTTTATGCATTCCTAATGTTCATGGATTAAGAGAGTTAATATTGAATAAGGCATATAGCTCTTGGTATTCAATTCATCTGGGATCCACTAAGATGTATCATGATTTAAGGGAAGTGTATTGGTGGAATGGCATGAAGAAGGACATAGCAGAGTTTGTGGCTAAGTGTCCTAATTATCAACAAGTTAAAATTGAGCATCAAAAACCGGAGGTTTAGATCACGACATTGAGATTCCTACTTGAAAGTGGAAAGATGTGAATATGGACTTTGTAACATGTTTGACTTGAACTAAAAACAATATGACTCTATTTGGGTTGTTATGGACCGAATGACTAAATCGGCATATTTTCTACCGATTAAGACTTCTTATGGTGCTGAAGATTATGCTAGGTTGTACATTCGTGAACTTGTGAAACTTCATAGTGTTCCTTTGTCTATTATATCGGATAGAGATACTCAATTCACTTTACATTTTTGGAAGTCATCTCAAAAAGGTCTATGTACTAGAATTAAGCTAAGTACCGCTTTTCATCCTCAAACCGATGGACAAGCCAAAAGGATGATCCAAACTTTGAAAGATATGTTAAGAGCATGTGTGGTTGATTTTAAAGGAAGTTGGGATGAGCATTTTCCATTGATTGATTTTTTCTACAATAATAGTTATCACTCTAGCATCCAAATGGCTCCTTTTGAAGCCTTATATGGAAGAAGATGTAGATCCCCGGTAGGATGGTTGAAGTGGGGGAGATGGCATTGATTGGTCCTGATTTGGTAGTTGATGCAATGGTGATAGTAAGGCTTATAAGGGAGAGATTGAAGATGGCCTAAAGTCGTCAAAGTCCTATTCGAAAACTAGGAGAAGAAAGCTTGCATTTGATGTGGATGATTGGGTATATTTGAAGGTTTCACCTATGAAAGGTGTAATGTGAGTTTGTACGAAAGGGAAGTAGAGTCCTAGATATACAAAACCCTATAGAATATTAAAGCGTATTGGTAAAGTAGCATATGGGTTTGATTTTCCATTTGAATTGGCTATGGTTCATCATGTATTTCATGTGTCTATGTTGAGGAAATTTATGAGTGATCCAAACTCCAATGTGCCATTGGAAATTGTGAACATTAAAGAGAATCTGACTTATGAGGATGTTCCGGTGGAAGTCCTAGATAGGAAAGTGAAGAGGTTAAGGAATAAAGATATTCCATCCGTCAAAGTGTTGTGGAAAAATCAACAAGTAGAGAGTGCTACATGGGAATCAGAAATGGACATGATGAAGCGTTATTCATACCTTTTTCCTTCCAATCAAGCCTAATGGTAGTAAGTTGTTCATGATCTAGTCGATTAAACAACTACATTTTAGTTCCATAAGTCATTCATATGCATGTATGATTCATGAAAGTGATTTTTTTCAGAAGCCATGTCTTATGATAAGTATGATTCTTACATGTTCTATGCATTTTAAGGTGTCCTCATATTCATGTTGAGTTGCTAGTCCTCTTTCCATATATTTCCTACGCTACTTGAATATTATTCGAGGATGAATTTTCCTAAGGGGGAGATATTGTAAGACCCCGTAAGACGAAAAGACAAACAAAGGAAAAATTTTCAAAAAAGATTTGAAATTGACTCAATTCTACCACTCATAGAAGTTGTTCAGTGTCTTAAACTTGACTTGTAGAAGTGAAGAAGAGGATTGGAAATGTGGCTAAGTCAAGTTAGGGTCTACGAGTCTTATGATGACACGTACAATAGTCTATGAGTCGTAGAGTAGGCCTTGAACCCTGCGAACCACATACCCTCAGAATTTCTTCTACAACTCAACAGGAAGAGTCGTAGAGAGGTTTATGACATTTAGAAATAAGTCGTGATGAAACTTCAGAGACTATCAACTTGCAGGTTTTTCATACCCGAAAGATGGATCACTTCGACGACTCGTAAACTCAACAACGAGTCATGAAGATGACTCGTAGAAAAAGTACTGAGGCTTGGTTTACAGGCCTTTCTCAGGACTTATCACCATATCTACGACCCGCAGACTCAAGTCATAGGGTTTTCTGATTGGAATTTTAATGAGGGGTAGTTTGATATTTTCCCTACATCCTAATAATGTATGTGGACATTTTTAAGAACTAGATTCATTACGAATTGGATACTAAATACTCCTAAACTCCTTATTTTCCTTATTAATTCCCAAACTAATTTTAGACATCTTTCCCAATGTTTTCAAGAGTTCTTCAAGCATTGATTAGGTTTTCTTCAAGATCAAGTCTCCTTTCTCAAATTCACGTCTAAAGTCAATCAAGGTATGTGTGGATTGATTCATGAGTCTCTTCCACTCATGGAGTCCAAGGTTTATTTCAAAAATCTCATGAAATCTAATTACTTATAAACTTCAATTTTGATGAATTATATTGGGCTGATTCAATTTCGTGTTACATTATTATATGCATGTTTCTATGTCAATTACATGATTTCAAGACAAATTATGAATGTTCATGCATGAAGCTATTTCCTATGATGAATTATATGCATTATATTGATGGAGTTGAATGTTTCCAAGGTATTCTCATGGTTTTCAATTAAATTGATTATGTATGTGAGGGCAATGCGCAACTTCCCATCCACAAGAGGTGTCTCGAATCAGCAATAACAAATTCAAATTCAAAAAGTCATCGAGACACTCGTCAAGGTGATATGCACATTTTCACTGATAGTCAAGCTGATGAACACACATTGGTTCAAGACCAATATCAACAATATGGTCAATTCAATCAACTAAAGGATAATATGCAAACAATTGATAATGCAAAGTTGATGCATCCTTTTTTCCAAAAATGATAAACATGCCTCAGGAACTTCACAGCAATGTAACAGTGCCAATGTTACAGACCCCCAAGGTAAGACCAATCCTTCCAACTTGATATACTCTGAGACTGCCAACTTGATATCCAGTGGAGTTCCTTTGCAACCTAATGCAAATGTAATTCCTAGTAATGATGTAGGTAACTCCTTGCAGAGCACTGATCATACCAAAGTCACTTCTAAAAGCAGCCCTGAAATTCCTACCAAAATGCCTAACAATTCTATTCCTCAAACTAGCAACCAGCTACACACTCAACAGCCTACCACCACCCACAATAGCTTCCCTAAGGTGTCTAGTAATTTTGACATCCAGGTTCAAACTAGCCAACCTAAGGTGCCCATCAGCTATGCAAATGTTGGTCCTAGACATGTTGGACCTAAATCAGTCAATACCCAACCTCAACCAAATTCCACTAACCAAAACCCCCAGAAAAATATTTTTCCCAACTTAAAGGACCAGGTCCTTCAGCCTGCCCCTTACACTGTAGTTCAGACCTTTGCTGCCAAGCTCAGAAATAATCAAGCAAAAAATGAGGCTCCTATTGAATTAGCCACCCCGGAATACACAACCAAACAGGGACTGCCTGCTGTGTTTTTTGAAAAAGAAGACTTTATGCACAAACTAGCTCAAAGATGCAAATACACCTTGGTTGGCAAATTTACCCACACCATGCCAAAGATAGAGTTGATAAGAAGGAGCTTTATCATTCAAACTCAGCTCTCAGGAGGTATAAAAATTGCTCATTTCAATGCTAGACATGTCTACATTAACTTGGACAATGAGTTGGATTACAATACTGTCTGGACCAAACAAAGAATGACAATAGAGGGCCAACTCATGAGGATTCAGACATGGACACCTAATTTTAAACCGGATGAAGAAATCCCAATAGTGCCAATCTGGGTAGCCTTACCAGAACTACCTTGGCATTGCTATAACATGGAGTTCACCACTGCCCTGCTAGCCTCTGTAGGGAAGGTACTTTATCTAGACACTGCTTCCATACAAAAAACAAGGGGAAGCATAGCCAAGGTGAGACTTCAAGTGAATCTCACCAATAAAAGACCTCCCCATGTTTGGCTGGGATATGAGAAAACTGATAAAACTCTAGGGAGGTGGCAAGCTATTTTATATGAAAATGTACCTGATTACTGCATGTACTGCAAACATCAGGGTCACTTGATACATGTTTGTAATATTCAAAGAAGGAATGAAGAACAAAAAAAAGAAAAGAAGAAGAAACAGCAAAAATGAACAAAAACAAGGAGGGCATGCTAACCAAGGATCATGATGACACAAATATCAATACATCTGTAAAAGATTCTCCTGCTCAGCCACAACAAACACTTGACAATGCAAAAGAACTGTTGTGGCAAGTTCAGAGAAAGAAACAATCTAAGGGACAAAACAAGCCCCAACAAACAAATGTGATCAGCTCTATTCAACCACAGCAGAACAAGGGAGTTGATAAACCTCAGCAAAACATCACAAGTCCAGGTAAGTCCTCTACTCCTATTTATACTCCCAATAATTATGTTGATCTTGGTACCCAGGATCAAACCAATAACCAAGATGCAGGATAACCAAGTAACCAAAGGAATTCCACTTTGAAGAATTCAGCAAAAATGCAGGAAAACACCATAATTCAACAACAAGGTACTACTCAAGGGAGCAATGTACCAATGAATGCAGGTATTGACTTATTACTCCCCATACCCCTTACACCCTCACATCATACTTCTGCTTCTGTTGGTTGTGTAGTTGATGGAGGAAGGGTTGGAGGAGTAATGGAGAACCCTACTAATCTGCAGGATGGGGAACCCAAAAGGGGAGGGATTTTGTCTCATGTTCTGCATGAGAATATCACTGACCTTAGGAGTGCCCTTACATCCCCTGCTACCCCTGCACACAAGGCTCAAAATGACATACCAAATACTGAATCCATCAGAAGAGATCCCCCTACTGATGATTCTACCATGCAAAACATCTTAGTCTCTATGGCTAAGGATTTGGGATCCTTTGCAAGCAGTAGTGGCAAAGACTCTAATGCAAAAAAGAACAAGTTAAGCAAAAAAAGGAGAGAGGCCATCAAAAAGAAAACAAACCTTTCTGAGAAATACCAAACTCTTTTAACTGACAGTGTTGCAATGCAACAAAGTGAACAGGGATGTCAACAATTTGTACTTGCTGATGACCAGGTGGGTATAGATATCACCCCTCTTCAAAATCCAGAGGTAGCTACAGATCACTTCACCTGCAACACCAACATACAGGAACCTATTAATGAGTATGTTGTATGTGATTCAAAAAATGAAGAAGATAATAATTATCAGCCCTTGCATGATCAGGAGGAAGATGATATTATAAGTGAGCATTTAATCAAAAACATCAACCCCTCTTCTGAGAATATATATGAGGAAGATATCCAACAGGTGGCCAGTTCACAGGGTTTATCTCCTAGAGGGATACATAGGACCAGATTTAGCAACAAGGCAAAAATTTCTACAAAAACTGCCCCCACAGGCAAACCAAGTACCAGGTCCCATACTTCAAGAATTTCTCAATGATTAGTACCCTTAGCTGGAATGTAAGGGGTATAAATACTCAAGGAGCCATGGATAGAATAAAACTTCTCACAAATATCCATCAAATTTCTCTTATAGCTCTAATGGAACCTTTTTCTGATAACTCTCAGTTACAATACTTCAGAAACCAGCTCAATATGGACCATGCCATCCACAATCCCAATGGTAAGATTTGGATTTTCTGGACCAAAGATGTGAATTGCAAGATTTTGGAGAATGATGAGCAACTAATCACTTGTGAACTCAATCATGCTTTGATCCCAAATCAATTCATCACTACCTTTGTCTATGCTAAATGTAAAGATCATCTCAGAAGACCTTTATGAGACAGCCTTCTACAGCAGTCTACTACATCCAATCCATGGTGCACTATAGGAGACTTTAATGTTATTGTAGACCCTGAAGAAAAATTAGGGGGTGTCCCCTATAATATGAGAAAGAGTTTTGAGTTCATTAGCATTATTGAGGCTTCAGGTCTTCAAGACCTTGGTTTCTCAGGTCAGAAATACACCTGGTCCAACCTGAGGGGTATCAACTTTAGAATTTGGAAGAGACTTGATAGAGGGATGGTTAATGACAACTGGATGGAAACCATGCCCCATACCAGCATTACTCATCTTCCTTCAGTGGGTTCTGATCACTGCCCCTTGCTCTTAGAAATGATTGACCAACAACACAACCCCATCAAGTATTTCAAATTCCTGAACTGCTGGCCTGAGCAACCTTCCTTCATGGATACTGTCAAGAATTGCTGGAGCAGACCTTCTAATGGAAATCCAATGTGGAGTTTTCATCAGAAAATAAAAAGACTTACTGCTACTCTTAGCAGCTGGTCAAGAAATCAATTTGGAGACATCTATGCTAAAGTCAAAGAATATGAGGAGAAGGCTAGACAAGCTGAAGAGAATCTGATCAGTCTGAACACCAATGAAAATAGGTCTCAACTGCATGCTATCAATGCTGAGTACATTAGATACATGAAGATGGAGGATTCTATCCTCAGACAAAAGTCTCAACTTCACTAGTTCAAAGAAGGTGACAGGAACTCTAGCTACTTTCATGCTCTCATCAGAGGCAGGAGAAGAAAGCTTCACATCCACAGAATCCAAAATGAAGAAGGCTCTTGGGTGAAAGGTGATAAAGAGATAGTTGATGCTGCTTGTGAATATTTCCAAAACATTTTTACTGGAAAGGAGGAGCACATCCAACAGCAGACACTCCATTACATCCCTACAATGGTGACTGACAAAGACAATGATGAGCTACAAGCCATGCCTACTATGGAAGAAGTGAAAACTGCTATTTTTACTATGAATTATCACTCTGCTGCTGGCCCTGATGGGATGAATGGAACTTTCTTTCAGGTGTGCTGGGACATCATCAAAGAAGACCTCCTTAAAGTGATCATATCCTTCTTTTGTGGACAAACTATGCCTAAATATTTCACCCATACTTGTTTGTTTCTACTCCCAAAAGTAAACCATCCTACAAAAATCTCTGAGTTCAGACCCATAAGCCTTAGCAACTTCACTAACAAAATCATTTCCAAACTCCTCTACCTAAGACTTGCTCCTATTCTCCCCAGCCTTATTTCCTTGAACCAATCTGGCTTTGTCAAGAATAGAAACATCTCTGAAAATATAATGCTTGCCCAGGAAATAATCCACCAGATCAAAAAACCAAATGTTGGAGGCAATGTTGTGATAAAACTTGACATAACCAAGGCTTATGATAGGGTCTCTTGGAATTACACTTGTCTTGTGATGAGAAGAATGGGGTTTAAAGAAACTTTCATTGACATGGTTTGGAGAATCATGGCTGAAAACTGGTACTCTGTTATAGTCAATGGATCAAGACATGGTTTCTTTCACTCCACAAGGGGTCTCAAACAAGGTGATCCTCTCTCCCCTGCTTTATTTGTCTTAGGTGCTGAAGTGCTGTCCAGACTACTGAACAATCTTCATCAGCATCCCCAATTCCATGGCTTCTTTATGGCAAAAAAGGGACCTCAGATCAATCATCTGAGTTTTGCAGATGATATCATCATCTTTACTTCTGGAAGAAGGCACACCTTAGATCTCATTATGGAAACATTAACTACCTATGAAAGAGTTTCTGGACAATTGATTAACAAGTAAAAAAGTCATTTCATGGTTCCCTCCAATGCTTTCAAGTCTACTGTACTGAGAATCAAGAGTATCACTGGTTTCAACCAAAAGAGTAGTCCTATAACATACTTGGGATGTCCTATTTATATTGGTAGGCAAAGAGTTATTTACTACTCTGATCTTATTGCAAAAGTTGTAAGCAGGATAACTGGTTGGCATGCTAAAATCCTGAGCTATGGGGGTAGAGCTATTCTTTTGAAGCATGTTATTCAAGCCATGCCAATACATTTGCTTTCAGCCAGCATCCCTCCCTCAACCATCATTAAGCAGATTCAGAGCATCACTGCTAACTTCTTCTGGGGATGGAAAAATGACAAGAGGAAGTACCAGTGGTCCTCATGGAAGAACCTTAGCTATCCTTATGATGAAGGGGGCATAGGGTTTAGACAAATCACTGATGTGGTCAAATCTTTTCAATACAAGCAGTGGTGGACCCTTAGAACCAAGAACACCTTGTGGGGAGAATTCCTTAAATCCAAATACTGTCAGAGGGCCAATATTATTACAAAAAAGTGGGACACTGGTCAGTCCTTAATTTGTAAGCACCTCATGAACAACAAACACAACATTGAGCCTCACATTCAGTGGCAAATTAAGTCTGGCTCTTGCCTTTTTTGGTGGGATAACTGGCTGGGTGTTGGCCCTTTAGCTCATTTTTCTGCTAACAGCTGTAGGTTTAACCACACCCAAGTTTCAGCTTTTCTAACTAATGGCCAATGGAATGTTGATCTCATTATCCAAAAAGCCCCTCCTCAGTTTGTTCCTAACATTTTAGCAACTCAATTCAGCTACCAACCCCTCAAATAGGACCATCCATGTTGGATTCCTACTACCAATGGGGAGTTCAGTTGTTCTTTTGCCTGGGAGCTTATTAGAGACAAGAGGACAAATACTATGTTGAATGCATGTACTTGGCACCAACTAATACCTTTCAAATGCTCCTTTCTTGTTTGGAGAGCTTTTAGAAGGAAATTACCTACCAATGAGAAAATAACCAGCTTTGGCAAAGCCCCCTCTCAGTGCCATTGTTGTGAAAGCCCTGGCCAAGACACCATTGATCACACCTTTGTTGCAGGAACCTTTGCCAAGAATACTTGGAGGGTGTTTGCTGATTCCTTGGGCATAAAAAAGGATTACACACCTCTTATAAATATGCTTATGAGATGGTGGACATCTAAACACAAGAATGCAACACATAAACTCCTGTTACAAGCAATCCCTATCTTCATTTGTTGGAACTTATGGAAGAATAAATGTGCTTCCAAATATGGTGGGAAGAAATCTAACCTTTCAAGAGTCAAATTTTCTGTCTACAAATGCATCTCTAACCTGCTCATCACAGCTTTTCCATATATTGAACGGCCAAATAACTGGAAGGACCTAGTCATTTCAGTGGAACAATGCTACCATGACACCAAAATTACCCCTGTATGCTGGATCAAACCAGTTGATCACATGGTAAAGCTAAATACAGATGGTAGTGCCCTTAACAACCCAAGCAACATTGGTGGAGGAGGAATACTTAGAAATACTCATAGTGACCTTATCTTTGCCTATGCAGTTCCATTGGGGGAAGGAACTAACAACCAAGCAGAAATCAGGGCTGCTATCTTTGGTCTATCTTGGTGTATTCATCTTGGTTATTTATAGGTAGAGTTAGAGGTAGATTCTCAACTCCTAATCAGGTGGTTACAACAAGAAGCAAAACCCCCTTGGTCAATAAAGGAGCTGCTGGACAATTTAAACAACATCATCAACCAATTCCAAACTTTCAGTTGTAAACACATCCTTAGAGAAGCAAACTACACAGCTGATGTCTTATCCAAACACAGCCACAAATGCAAATCTCCTGAACTCTATTTTACTGTGCATGATCTCCCCAAACAAGCTAAGGCATACCTTGAGATGGACAAGCTGGAAATGCCTTCCTTCAGAAGAAAGAAACTCAGGAGACTAAAGAAACCTCCCTAACTCATTCCATTTTTGGTTCTAACTCAAACTTCAACATGGTTTTGTCTATGCATAGCTATAAATACCTTGAAGATCTAACAGTTAGAACTCCTGGCAAAAGGAAAATCTCCCTTCCTTATTACTATCTTTATTATTTTCTTAGAATAACCAGTCTAACCTTAGAGGTAAGGAGTAGAATAGTTTGTATTTTGTCTTCTCTTCCTTCTTGGCTTAACAGGTATAGGAATTCAAATGTTAGCAGACTTTGCATAAGCCACATTACAGAAGAAGCAGTGACTCCAATTGATAAACAACAACAGCTTTCTAACAGCAGCACCAGAGACCAAAAGCAACCAGCAGTACTTAACAAATACATCAGGCATCACCAAAATGCCTCCATATTGTGCAGGATTACTGCAAATACATTTCCTGAAGATCCCATGGAGTTTCAACTCAAATGGATAATTGGAGACGTTAGTCGAGCAACCTTAAAAAAGTTATCAGACTTAAGTCCCCAAATGGAGCATTTCACAACTTGGAGCCTCCAGCCTATCCAAATGACCTCCAAATGTTGCAAGAATACAGAAAATACAGTATTTGCAAATCCCAAGAAGTTTCACCTCCAACGGATAATTGGAGACGTTAGTCGAGCGACCTTGAAAAAGTTAGTCGACTTAAGTCTCCAACTGATGCACTTCACAACTTGGAGTCTCCATCTTGTCCAAAAGACCCCAAAATATTGCAGGAATACAGCAAATATAGTAATTGCAAAGCCCAAGAAGTTTCACCTCAATCAGATAATTGGAGACGTTAGTCGAGCGGCCTTGAAAAAGTTAGCCGATTTAAAGCTAACAAGCTCCAAAGCACTCTTTGAGGTCTGTTCCTTTCTTTGCTTTGTGTTTGTTTGTATGTGCAGGTGCTCTAAGGAACTGATCATGAGGAAAGGTCTTCTCCTGAAGGTAACTTGCAACAACAAACAACTGAGCATTTCCACTATGGAGGCACCAGGAAGCTGGCTATAGGTTTGCAGCAGACTATACTCCTCCCACATTCATTTGGTTCTTTGGCTACTTGTTTGTGCAGGTATACAGAGATCCAAACAAAGAGAGACAAATTCTAGAGATGCAGGAGCATCACCAGCCTTCACCAACAATCCAACCATGCCAGATTCAATCCTTTATTACCTGCATCAACACCATTACATCCAAGCTACTTGGAACTCCTTGTTTGTTTATTTATTGGAGTGCAGACACATAATACAGCAGCAATGGAACCTTCGAAAAGGCAAGGCTCCATCAGTTAAACACTCAAACCAAGGCTACTTCTACTACAGGTTGCAATATACAACAGCAAAAGCATGGTGCAACAGGTACAACTGCTTCAACAAGAATAACAACATGAGGAGCTACATCCACAGCAATTGGTCCATCCACAGCAGTTCTGTTTGTGGATCTTTGTTTTTGGTCTTGTTGGCTTGGTTTTATGCAGTTGCAGGTAGCTGGAGAACATTTGGGGATACAAGCCTCAATACACAACACCTCCAGCAACATGCAGCATCCAAGAAGCTTGCAGAACTGCAGCATGAATCAGCAGAATTGCACCTCTTAATGTGCATTTCTACTGCAGGATACTACAGCTTAGAAAGGCAACAGGAAGTTGAAGCCTCCTTTAAACCTACTATAAGATTGCAGTTGGATCTCCAATCCACAACACCTCCAAACCTGCTGACTAATACAGCTCCAAAGCGGCTGACTGATACACTTCCTTCCATTTTTCATCCTCCATAGCTGCTATAATCATGATATTGAAGTTGATGCATCTCTCCATTTGGACTTACTTGGTATGACAAGACTAAAAATGGCAAGATGAATAGAACTTTCTCATCCCATGCGAGATAGAAGTTTTGTATACTTGTTCTGCTTCAGTTTAACTATGTGATTCATCGCGTAGTTGAAGAGGACTAGTGTAGGTTACTTTCTTGTTTTTTCTCATGGAAGGGGAGAGTCTCCCTCATTTATGCTTACTTAGTCGACTTATACCGGGAGGAGTCCTCCCATAGGTTGAATGCTTTCTAGTTTTAGTTAGCCTTTTTTTGTAACGGGAATGAGTTAGCCGACCTTAGTAGGTTAGAAGACTTATGAACCAACATAGGATCGGAGGTAAGGTTTATGTCCCCCTTCGTGTATTTTTACTTTATTTATTTATGTTAAGGCTTGGGGGTGCTGCTCAACCCCTGACTGTGCACGAGAGGTGGGAGCCTCGTGTAGGGTCTGTTCCCCCCCCAAAAAAAAAATTACGATCATGAATTACAAGTACATTTAAGTTATAACTTTCATGCAAGTATGAAGATAGGTGAATTAGGGCCCTATGTGGTGACTTAAGGCCTAATGATTTGAAATATGTATGTATGAACAATAATGTGAAAGGACAATACTCACATTTCACTTATGTTATGAAATGGGCTACTCTATGAATTTCGAACCTATGATCTGTTCATGATATGTTAACTACAATTACTATGCTCTATGGTATTCCATGGGATTTGACCTAGCACCGAGAGTACTTGAGGTAGGGCCCTACTAAAAGCCTTAGTAACAGCCTTATGTCCCATAAACTACGTGCCACCGTAGGTTTCCTTATGGATTTGCTAGAGGATCCACATATAGCGTATGTACATGACCCGCCTAACGGGTCAGAGTCAACCTTGGCAAGTAGATTTCCTTTTTCTTCATTGTATGGGGAGACAACTATATTCAATGTTATAGCTCGCGTGGTCTTAGTGGTGGTTATATTCCTATCCGACATATGTTTATGAGTATCATGTTATTTTATGATCTTCAATTACGTCTTTTAAATGCTTTGATCATCATGGTATTCCTCATGACTTTACTTATCCTTTTTACTATGTATGCTCTTAATCCTTGCATTTCATGATTTGTTTTCATATCATGCCCACATAATTAGGACATTCAAATGTACTAACACATATTGTTGCCTACATTGTCTCATAATGTAGGGGTTGATATTGAGGATTGTATCCATCCACGCGTCTAGTTACGCCTTCTTATCTAAGATGTTGTTACTAGTCCTCATCTATCGAGGACTAGTTTTGAGCTGCTTTTCTCCTATTTCCAAGGATATTTATTTTTCGTATATTGAGGGTGTGCTAGGTACATGTCTTAGCACCCGGCCATGTTCATGAGTAGAGGTATCTAGTGGACAAATATTTTTGAGTCTATGTTATCAAGTGACATTCTTTATTATGTTTCATATTCTAGACTCTCTTTTGATGTTTCAGCATTTACTTTATCATATATATGCTTTATGATATGAAAAGAGGCTTAGTTGGAGCCTTTCAAAGTTTTGAATATCGTGTTATGACTAGGCCCTAGGTCAAGTCATGATAAGAGAATTCATATAGTGACCCTAAGTTATTTATATTATTTATGATTTGCTGGCACTGATTGTTTAGTTTTCCTGGCCGTTCGTTTTGGGTTTTATGCTCGTTTCCTTGTTTTGGAGCTTTTGAAACTTTAAAAGTTAATTTCGGTCATAACTTCAAGTAAATGAACTCAGAACTTAATTTTGATGGTTGAACTAGCTCTATAATGTCTAAATTAGGTTGGTAGTGTATCAGCACGAGTATTGAGGCTTTCAATATGAGTTTGGGGATATTTGGCACTTTAGCCTTTGAAATTTAGTCTAGGTTTGACTTTGGTCAATATTATTGGTAAACGCAGTGGATGAAAATTTCATCAGCCCAGTTAGTTTTGGATTATTAAGTTTGGTCTAGAATGACCCTTTGTGTACTTTTTGAGGCTTCAGATCTAATCTCGAGACGCGTTATGGAATTTGAATAAAAATAACATTTGGATATAGGACCCATTTTTTGTCAAAATGATCTCGTACATGAATTTAGACTGTGTCATTGAGTCTGGAATATTGAATTTGGTGAAGTAGCATATCTCATTTGTGTGCACGGGGTTCCGAATGAATCCCGAGCATCCCATTGTAGACTTGGGAACTTTCAAAACTCCTTTGCACTAGCTGCACCTAGTGTCTTCACTAAAGAGACCTGGGTGTCGCTAAAGAGACCATGGCCCCTAGGCGTATTTCATTAAAGCGATAGGGTCCTCACTTTAGCGAGGCCCACCTCTTTAAGGTGGTCATTTAAGCGACCTTCAGGGTCACTTTTGTGACGCCTAGGAATTTACTTTAAGTCCATTTTTCAGTTATTTCTCCAAAGTTCAAACTTATTTATCTCTCTTGTTCCTTGGCAAAATTAGGTGATTCAAAGGCTAAAATATGGGTAATTATTGAAAGAATGCATAGGAGTGTTTGGGAGTTAACAGGAAGCTTCATTTGAGGTAAATTCTAATATAAACCTGCTTCATTTGTTGTGTTGAGCTTAAAGTAGTGAAATTCTAGCATACCTTAATAATTGCTTATCCGAGCCCTAAATTTTGTCCCATTTTGGAAAATAAGTTTCGAGTGATTAATGGGTCCTTTTGATGAAGTCAATTTTGAAATTATCGGAGCAGGTCCTACATTCCTATTATTGACTCCGAAATTAGTCCATCTCTATATTTAGTAAATTTAGTATCAAAACGACTGTATTGATGCGTGTACCTATTATTGATAGCATGGCAGCTTTCGGAGGCCGTTCAAAAAGGAAAAACTTCGATTTTATGATTTTAGAGCGCGTGTGATCAGTCTATAGGTAGGTTATGATTTTCCTCTTCCTAGACTGAACTTCATTATATGATAGCATGAGGATTATGTAGTATTTGGGTTGCTTAGGTGATTGAGCATGAATGTTAGTATATAAATCTATGAATTTTTGTCCCATCATTGTTATCATTTTCTCATAGTAAAGACTTTTATCTTGGTATTCAATGAAAGTATCATTCATTTCACTTTCACTCATCGGTGGTTAGACTCTAGGTGTTGTTGACCTCCAACGTAAAGCATACTCGCAAAATGTATCAATTGACTTCTTCTTTAACTCAGTCAGGTAGAACCTATCTGTGTGATGTTAGTATTGAAATTAAATCAATCTATAAAGTCTTGTTCCATATCACTCCAACCACGCCATTCATGGAGATGTTAATGTGTATACCAAGCAAGAGTTTGACCAAATAGACTTCTTATGAAAAACTTCATTATGACACTCTCGTCTCTCTCTACTCCTACCAATTTGTCACAATATGCCCTTAGATGTGTATGAGGGTATCGATTCAACTAAATATATCAAACTTTGGCAATTTTTACCCTACAGGCAAATCAATGTTAAGTTGAACATATAAATCCTCATACTCTAGGCTTTTGCTTCCCCTAGTAGTTTGGAGATTTCTCATTTCTTCCTTAAGATCACGAATCACTCTAGCTAACATATCATCAACCTTTTCCTTGACATCCTTTTACATTTCCTCATATTGATCTAACTCGGGTTAAAACTTGACCGATATTGGGTTGGTAAAGGCTTGAGTTTCCATTGGATATATCGGGGGAACATATTGTGCATAAGGAGTGGCAATATGTGCCCCATGTATATGCTGAGTTGGATAATTTTTGACAATGGAAGTATTTTGAATGTGAATTAGTAGAGGACTATAAGGTAATTTCATGGATGATTGATTTGGTTGGTTTACGTGAGTAATTTTAGGTAGTGGATATATGTTAGTAGGTGGAGAAGTGTAAGGAATGTGAGCTGGAGGTTGGTTTTGTGGGTTGGTGGATTAGAAGGCGTAACACGGGTAGTATATGTAGGTTGTTGACTTTGTAAAGGAGTGTATATGGGTAACGGATTTTGTTGATTTGCAGAGGTGACCAGAGGTAAATTGTTGTTGGTAGATTGAGGTTGTTGTGGAGGAAAGTGTTTAGAAACTGGTGAATCATGTGATGGAAAATAAGGTGGGTTTGGTACGATAATCCTGGGTTCAGGTTTTAGACTTTGAAATGTGATGGATAAATTGGTCACGTACTTACGAATTTAGTTCACTACGTAGATCCTCGATCTCTTGAGTCAAACGGGCGATGTGTTCATCATGTTGAACAATATCTCTATTTTTAGTAGTCTCGGGGGAATTATTGGGAACCTCAATATGTTTTGGACCAATTGGATTAGACACATTTGGATCATACATAGTGATATTTCTTGCTTGAACAACCCAACTACGCCGATTTAATGCCAATGACTTGGACCTTGTGAAGTAAGTATGGTCAGTCAGCTCATTTGTCAATACGAATCAACTTTTGTTGGGGGATAAAAAAAATAAAAATAAAAGATAGAAAATAAAACACATATAATATTAGTGTTTAATAAAATATTAAATAAAGTCATGTTCATATGAAGTCAGATAAATCATGCAGCAAATAAGCCATTAAATAAAGTAAATAAGTTATAAAAATAACATGCAAAATAAAGTCATAAAGTAAAAACAAATAAGTTGTAAAAATAACATGTAAACACATCTTAATATGCTTGCAACCTCGTTGTGCCAGAGATAGGCCTAACGTAAGTTTGAGGAGTATATTTTTCCTAATATGTCATTCCATTTCTCTTGATTAATTAAAGAAATTTCATTTCTCTAAAAATAAAGTACAAAAATAGCATAAAATTTATTACATGCCGAATGAATACAATGTAAAGTACTTCCTAATCTAAATAAAGTAAAAGAGATTTTGTTATGTCCAATCTTCTTGATTGTTTGTACTCCAACGTGGAGTTTTGTACCTATCAAGGAAATGATCGTCATACCATCCCCTAAAGTTTAATTAATTAGAGCAAATATCCATAGTTAGGCACATGTATCCCTCAAATATGCACATAAATTATGATACTCCATCACTTAGGTTCGGGAAACCATTTGGACATTTAAGGTAGAGTCGATGTAAGACCCCGAAAGTTGGAAAGTTATAAAAATGAGGTTTAAGGAAGAGTTCCCAGAAAAATGTGGCCGTTGGCACTAGATGGACTTCACGAACCCCTCCACAGGCCATGAAGTGGACCACGGGCCATGAACAGTCGCCGTGGTACAGACTCTGCATATTTGGGTTTCAGAGGTTACGTCCACGAGGGGTTCTACAAGCCGTGGTGGGCACCTCCTGCAAACTCTGTCAGGTTCCTCACCATGCCCCCACCACCACTGGTCATAGAGCCCTTCATGGAACGTAGTGGTATCCGTGGAAGACTTCCTGCAAGTCCCCAAAATTCCCAGAGTTTAAGTCCATCACCATGCTCACCACCAAGGGCCGTGGTGAGGTTCCCCGACCATGGTGGAGGCTCGTCCAGGTACCCAAATTCAGTTTTAAGAAATGGTAGTTTGGTCATTACCTATGTTTTCATTAATGAATGTGGACGGTTTTTGGGACTACAGTCTAATGTATTAACTACCCCAAGCCCTCCTACAGTCCCAAAAATTTCTTCTAAAATCTCTTATGAATTCTTCTTCTACAAGCCCTAATTTCATGATTTGCATTGGGTCTTCTTAATTATGATATATTTAAATGCTATTAGCCTAATTATGCATAATTCACATTAAATTACATGATTTCAAGATAAATTTCAAAGACCTATGATATATGCTAGTTTCAAGTATGATTTATGAGTTTTTAACATAATTTTCAAGTTATTTCAATGAAAGCTTTATGAATGATATTTAAAGGTTCTTTAAGAAAGAAAGTTATGAATGATGTTCAAGGATACTATAAGCAAAGAAGATATGGCTCAATAAGGATAATTCTTGCACAATCATGTTAAAAGAGGTGATACGGACAATTCTCACCAACTCATGGATTCTTATGAATCAGTCAAGTTAATGAGTTATTCTTATGATTTTACTCTGATGATGATAGATGAGCTATTCTTATGTTATCTTTATAAAGATAGACTGATATTAATTATTATCTTTTCTAATAATGTTAATGACTATGTTTTCATCAAAGCTTTGTTGGGTTAAAGACTTAGCACCTAGAGGACTTTAAGGTGGGATTTGGTCTGGTTGCCATTGTAGCTATCCAAGGATATCCTAGTAGCAACCTTTAGTACCTAACTATGTTGCCCGCTTAGGTTCAAATATTCCAATATGGCAAAGCTAGTGGATCCACATATAGAATAGTTAAAGAGAGTATCATGACGGAGTATACCCTGGCAAGGTAGCCTCATCCTTCTCGATGTGGGATCATCAGATTCCATGTAATAGCTCATATGGTATTAAGTATCGGTTAAGGTCCAATCCCACACCAGTTAAAGAAAAGTTATAAAGCTCTTATGATGATGATGTTGTGATGCATTGACCAATAGTTATGCAATTTTCAAGTTTTTCATGGTTTTACTCATGTTTTAAGATATTGTTCTTGCATTCCACAATTCATATTAATTATGTCCTATATTTATTATTCATGCATATCTCTCACATACTTAGTACATTTCATGTACTAACGCATATATTTTGCCTACATTGTATCATAATGTAGGGTCTGACGATCACTCTCATCCTTCCGTTCGTGGCTAGAGCTTATAATATTTTATTTGGTGGTGAGTCCTCATATTTTGAGGACATGACACTTTATTTCTATTTGCGTCATTTGACTATTTTACTATCCTATATTTTCATGTGAGCTAGAAGCTTGTCTTATGCCCCCACCAAGCAAGTAGAGGCATGTTGGATGTTTAGAGTCTATGTTGTCTTTCATTCTGAATTTTGAGACTTATGTTCTATTTTGAGACTATGCTTCTCTGTCTATGATTTAGCCTTATTTGCTTATTTACCTTATGTATGCTCATGAATGATATGCTAAGAGACTTGGTTGGGTTTCTCTAAGATTCTAATCGTCGTGTTGTGCCTAGGGCCTATCTTGAATCCTGACAAACTTGGTATCAAAAAACAAGGTCAAGAGTCCTAAGAAGTCTAACATGCTGCATCGAGTAAAGTCTTGTTTATTAGTGTGAAGCGCACCATATTAATGAATAGGAAGCTATGAGGCGTCTTAGAAAAAGCATTACTTCTTTCATGATCTCTATCATACCCCGAAATAGGGGAGTTGTGACTGACACTAGATACTCTATTCGATCGAGTTAGCCACAAAACATACTAGCTAACTAAATTGGGGCCCAAAATATTAGGCAGCACAATATCTGAAATACTAAGCCTGGACCATTAAGGTCATGCTCTGAATAACAATAAGTCATATAATCAAAGGTAGATAAGCCAAAATGATAAAGTACTAACTAGCCAACGAGGCTTCAACTGAAGACATACATGCATACACATATATATACATGCCAAGCCTATGTACTGGAGACTGGAAGCTACAAAAAGGAAATGTGAAAAATTATGTCCACAATAGCATCTAAGATTGTCATAAGCATTGTCGAGATAAGGCCCCGGCTATACCCAAACTATACACAAAAGTAAACATGCTATGAAATATCTAGGAAGAGGTGGAGCTTATCAATTCACAGTTGAACCCCAAATCCTAACAAAGGGTCGATTAGAATCCATACCAAGAACTGCATGCATGAAAAAAAATAAAGTGTCCCCAGGCAACGAAACATCAGTACGAATAAAAATGTACTGGTATGTAAGGTAGAAAGTAAAATCATAAATAGTTGTCATAAAAAGGGTAATCAAGATACCACCTGACTTTGAAACTTTTATAGCCTCCATGGCCAACATCTAATCTCATTGTAATCAAAATTGTATGGTATGCTCATGTAATCGTATGTCGTGAATACATATATATATTGATAAAATGCATGACATTCCCAACCAAATGCTAGCAATGGTTGTCTCTTCTGGTAGCTAACCGATATTATATTGCCAACTTGTTTCCCTTTATACAATATATATAATCATTTGGGCCCCAATTATAGCTCAGAGTGCATACATAACATGACATGTATGATATGAACTTTGAATGCACATATCAGGCCATAACAAGAACTTAGCCAATCTTGGCATGTACAACGAGGAAGTGCAATTTCTACCAAATCAATCGGGGGATTCCCATACGACCAATCCAAGGTCGGATGGGAACCAAGGTTGGTACAAGGACTGAGAGAGCAGTTGGAGAGAGAGGGATTGGTGCAACTGAGGTAATACTTGGATGGATGGTCATGGTGATCGTGATAGATATGTCTCTCCTTATCAAAAGCCTAAGGAGGCGAATGTCGATCCTGAAAATTTCTAAATGAAAGATATATTTTCTAGAATTATAAATAAGGTTGAGGGCTCGGACAAAGTGTTGAATGAGTTGAATGTTGATTTTTTCTTCTTAAACCAAACAGTCACTTCATATTCAGTGTCAATTAAACAACTAATGGCTTAAATGGGTCAGATTTCAGCCCATCTAAATCCAAGACCTAAAGGTGTTGTCCCAATTAATACCATGGCAAATCCTAAGAACGACAATGCACAATGTATGGTTATTTTGAAAAGGAGTGGAAAAGTTATCGGTAATAAAGCACCAATTGATGAAGCGGCGAGTTCAAGCAAGGGTAAGACCATAGTATTCAGAAGTGATGAGTTAGATGAAGAGATAAATAATAGCCAATCCAATAATGTGAATGATGCACCAATGGAGATTGATTATGGTGTGTCTCAAAAGTGCAATATGGGTGTTGTCCCACTAGTGGTTCCTATAAAGCCTCTTTCTAAAGTGAAGCCTCCTTTCCCTCAACGTTTGTAAAAGAAAGATGAGGACATTCAGTTCCAAAAGTTCCTATTCGTCTTCAGGTCTCATTCCATTAACTTGCCATTGGTTGAAACATTATTAGAGATGCCCAAGTATGCCAAGTTTATAAAGGAGTTAGTGACAAAAATCATAGTATGGACTTCGAAACTATTGAAGTGTCTCACAGCTGTAGCGCAATTACGTCAAGTAATATTGTGGTGAAGAAAGATGACCTCGGGGCATTTACCATTCCATGTACTATAGGGTTTTACCAATTCTCCAAGGCACTTTATGATCTAGGTGCGAGTATAAAATTGATGCCCTATGCCATTTTCAAATATCTCGATTTGGGTGAGCCCAAGACAAGAACAATGCAGTTGCTCATGGAAGATCGATCTATCAAACGTCCTATTGTCATTCTCTATGACATCTTGGTAAAGATTGTTAAATTCATATTTATATTCAATTTCTTTATTCTTGACTATGAGATTGATGTGGAGGTGCCTACTATTCTTGGTAGGCCTTTCTTGGCTACCAAAAGAGCATTGGTCGATGTGGAGAGTGGTAAACTAAAATTTTGCGTAAATAGTGAGGAAGCCACTTTTAATGTGTGCAAGTCGATGAAGCAGCCTAATGATCTTTATGTAATCTCGTTGATTGATGTTATTGATGAAACAGTTGCAAGTGTCCAAGAAGTATCTAGTGTTGGGGAATCATTAGCAGATGTGCTATTGAACTTTGACGGGGATGATATTCTTGACTATGATGAAGTGGTAGCTGCACTTTTGGGAATTGGGTCCTACCCAAAGCCATCTATAAATGACCCGCCTAAGCTTGAACTCAAGGTACTTCCATCTCACCTTAAATATGTTTTATTGGGGACCAATGATACATTACCCGTCATCATAGCTGCTGATTTGCTTAATGAGCAAGTAAAAGCTCTTGTGAGAGTGTTGAAGAAATTTATTAATGCCATCGGGTGGATAATTGCCGATATTGTAGGCATTCCTCTTGGCGTGTGCACTCATAAGATATAGTTGGCTAGTAACAACAAACTAAGTACTGAGCACCAACGGAGGTTGAGCCCTCCTATGCGAGAGATAGTGAAGAAAGAAATCATCAAGTGGCTCGATGCGGGTAGTTTATATTCCATTGCCGATAGTAAATGGGTGATCCCGATGCAATGTATTCCGAAGAAAGGTGGAGTGACAATTGTGCGGAATGAAAAGAATGAACTTGTATAATGTGGCTGATGACTAGTTGGAGGGTATGTATGGACTATCGTAAATTGAATACTTGTACAGAAAAAGACCATTTCCCGATGCCTTTCATGAATCAAATGTTGGATCATCTTATGGGTCATGGTTGGTACTATTTTTTGGATGGGTATTTCGGGTATAACTAGATTTCCATTTCTCCCAAAGACCAATAGAAAACTACTTTCACGTTCCCATATGGCACTTTTGCTTTTAGGCAAATGCCTTTCGGGTTATGCAATGCCACCACGACTTTTTAAAGGTGTATGCTTTCTATTTTCATCGACATGATAGAAGACACGATGGAGATCTTTATGGATAATTTTTGGGTCTATTTTTGCTGACGGCGATTCACCGACCACTTCTGCGAGCACGACTAATGTTGCCAAAGTGGTCCCCGCAGGAAAATTTGGCCTGTGTTTTGAACAAGTATAAATTTATTTTCAAAGTCCAAGGAGACAACGTTTTTACACTGCTAAGAACCTAAGAATAAAACATTTTCAGTTAGCTTTAGGTTTTAACTTTGTTCTTGGGGAAATTAGTGGGATTTTAGACTTGGGCATTCAAATTCGGAGGTGAAACTTTTTTGAATTGAATGGAAGGCAATTACTGTGGTAAAACTCCTTTTAAATTTTCAATGTGTAGCTAAACTCCATCCTTCTATAGGGGTGCTTATGTAGTTAATTTGTTGTTTTGGATTTTTTCTGTATCTGCTCAAGAATTGTTAATTAGATATGGGTTTTGTTAATTTGGCTTGTATTCATTTATGATTTGTGGTTTCAAATATATTTCTATGTTAGATCTTCATCTAAGCTTGAAATGGTGATGTGTCACTGTAACACACCCTAAAAACATTGTATATGATATTCCAATTCTCGATGAAAATGATATCATTTCTATATATTGGGCATAACTTTTAATAGGATGGTCCAAATTAGGTGATTTAAATTTTTGAATAACCTGAATATCATTACCTACAACTTTTTTTAAGACCATACTTTATGTTTCAGAAGTTAAGCAGGTCAAATAAATTAATAGTTGCAAGACATGGTGTTGTGACAAAATGGAGTGTTTGTAGAAGAAATATCATATCTCATTGTAGAATGCTCCAAATCAGTTAATTCTTAGACGACATAAAATTAGACTTCTAGAGCAACAATTCATATGAGACACCAAATCCTAATGAGGAAGTTATATTTTTCAAACGAAGCTCCGTAAAAGGGTATTCCGTGAAAAGAAGGTTCATCTCACCATTCATGGAAAGATCTAGATCCATTTGACATCACTCAAGATATCACTAGTCCTCCAGTTAACATCACCCATGACATCACAATCTTTCATTAATTTTTTATATTTTTCTTTATAATAATTTTTATTATTGTTAGGTCTCTCCTTCACACCTATAAATACCACCTTATTTCATCAATATTTCTCAAGCAACTCTTTTCTCTATACACTCATTTACTCATTCTCAAAATATAGTTTTAGTTCTTAGTAGTGTAGAAATACTATTTCAATGATTCATATACTCCGGGTAGTACACAAAATACTCTGACGAGGAGAAAATTCTAGAATTCAAGAGTGTTTATTAAGTCTGTTGATTCTGAGTAACGCTTCGAATTTCAGGTATGTAAGGCTTCAACAAGAGTATTCCTTCCACTCTCATGTCTAAAGTATTTTGATTATATAATAAATTATGTTTATTTTCTTTAAACTTTACTCTAAGTTATGTGTTTACCTATGGGTTCTTCCACCCATATAGTCCAAAACTCTTTCAACTAAATCTATTGATTTCAAGTAATATTTTCTTATAAGTAATTCTTATATTTACTTAATAGCATGAATCATGGTTAAACAAATGATTATTGGTCTATTTTGATGCAAAATAATTTCATATTTATGAATTGATGGTTTGCAAGTATTTTCTCTACTTATCTTTTCACAGGTTATTGAAATTCATGGTGGGTTGTTTAAAGTATAATTTTTAATTAATGGACTTCAAAGTATTTATGCATAATTTCATTTACATACATGTTTGAAAGTTGAAGTGATTTAAACCCACCTAGTTTTACTATATTTTCAATGAAGTTTGACTTGAAAGCTTTGACTCCAATAAATGTTTATGATCAAAAGGGAGTCTTATGAAATAAAAGAATGATGAAATGTTATGAATGATGGATTCTTTATGCTATAAGGACAATTATTGCAAATTTGAATCACTAAAGGTTTTAATGAGCTATTCCACCGAATGTGATGTTTTGAATTCTCAAGATATATGCTATGACTATTTTGAAGTATTAAACTATTCTGTGGGATTGACTTAGCACTGAATGGGTAATTGAGGTGAGATTCGGTAAGAGAATCCTAGTAGCAACCCGTTGTCGCATTAACTATGTGCCAACATAGGAGCCCTTGTATGCTTAGGCTAATGAATCCACGAAAGCCCTTAAAGTTAAAGTTAAATAAATGAATGAAGTTGACGGAGTTTTACCCAGCAAGTAGTCTCCTTGTCTAACGTAAGGGGTAATGTTGGATTCCATGTAATAGGTCACATAGTCTTAAATGTCGGTTATGGTCATCTTCCCACAAAATAAATATTTTAAAGGATATCTATATGATTGATTATGCATGCATTGCATTATGTTTCATATTACATAAATGTTTTAATGTTTTCTCAATGTTCATGCATGCTTACATACTTAGTACATTCAAAGTACTAACGCATACTCTTTTGCCTACAAGATATCACCATGTAGGGACCGGTACCCCTCCTCGTTCTCCTCCACGTGGCTAGTTGAGATTTCATTTGAAGGCTACTTTTGATCAGTTCCTATGTTTCAAGAACAATACTCCTTTGTCTTTTTAGGTTATAATATGTTGAGACCTCTAGACACTTATTATGGCAATTCATTCTATTTTGATTGAGGATGAGCTAGGAACTTGTCTTAGCCCCCGATAAATCTAAAAGTTAGAAGTATTGTTGGACATATGTAAGCTGAAGATTTACTATTTTGATTTCCGCTTGTTTTTTTATCATTACCTATGAAAGGCTAAATGAATGCTAAGAGGCTTGTTTGAGTTACTTTCGGGTCACTACCCGACCTATGGATCCCAAACAAGCCTCTTAGCATAATATTCAAGAGCATACATAAGGTAAATGAAGTAAATAAGCAAGGATCAAAGAAACTGAAGCATAATATGAATATAGAACATAAGTCTCAAAATGCGGAATAAGAGACAACATAGACTCCATGAACATCTAACATGCCTCTAATAGTCTTAGATGGGGACATAAGACAACATCCAAGCTCACCCAATGAAAAAGGTAAAAGAAGTCATAAAGTCATAAGAAATAAAATGTCTCATCCTCGGAACATAAGGACTCACCAATAGTACAATAGTTCTAACACTAGCCACGAGCAGGAGGAGGATGAACGTGATCGTTAGTCCCTACAATATGATACAATATAGGCAAAAAATATGTGTTAGTACATGAAATGCACTAAGTATGTGAGAAGATGCATGAAAAATAATCATCAGACATAATCAATATAAATGATGCTTTGCAAGATCAATATCTTTAAAATATGAATAAAGTCATCAAAATATTAAAATATGTATTACATTAGGCAATGCATCAAAATATCATAACTATCATAAGAACTTGTAAGTCGACTGAAACTAGTGTGGGATAGGACCATTAACCGACATATAACAACATGCAAGATAATACATGGAATTCGATGACTTCTACATCGAGATAAGGAAGACTACCTTACTAGGGCATACTCCATGAATAAATCATCTAATTGTGTTATGTGGATCCACTAGCTTCACCATATTGGAATATGTAAACCTACACAGGCAACGTAGTTATTGGATAATAGGATCTTACCACAGGTCTCTTACCTCAACTGCGGAAGAGAATGCCTATCCCAAGATCCACTCGGTTCTTAGTCATTAGCCCAACAGAACTCTCATAAAACATGATCATAATATTCATAGGAAAAGATAATAATAGATATCAATCCATCTTTGTAAAATTAAATAAGAATAGCTCATCTAGCATCATCATAGTAAAATCATAGGATTAGCTCATCTATCATATAACTCATGTAATGTGGGTGTAGACCTTCCATCATTACATATCTTTACTCATAAAAATATCTTTAGACACTTAGCTTTACCTATCATTAACTTGCTTAAAACATCATAGAATCATCAATCATAAACTTCTTTGCATAAATTATATTTAAACTCATTCATAAGCTTTTGTTGAATTAATTTGAAAATCATGATCATATCTCATAAATCATACTAGAAACTATCATATAGAATGGGTCATTGAAATTTAACTTGAAATCATGCAATATGATGTGAATTATGCATAATTAGGTTAATAGTATTAAAGTATATAATAATTGAGAAGACTCAATGATACTCATAAAATTATGGCTTTTAATTGAAAAGATCATAAGAGGATTTGATACATAGTCTTTGGGATTCCATGTGTGAAAGGTACCCATGGATGAAGTCCCACATATCTTGAACTTCTTGAGCCCTAAGGTGAAGAAAATGGAAGCTTGACCTTGAAGAAATTTCTTGAATTGCTTTGGAGTGAAGAAAACTCTTGAGAGAAAACTTAGGAGAGAAGATTTTGTAATTTAGGGAATTATGGTGAGAATGAGAGGGTTAAGGGAATTTAGATTAGTTAATAGGTAGGAATTTAGTCTCAAAAACCATTCACATTTATTAATGAAATATAGGAAAATGACCAAAATAACCATACAAAAGTATTCTGTTATTTAAATAGAATAACAGAATAGGGAAGGAACATAGTAGCCCAATATGAATGCAAACATCTCAATAATACATAAAACACAAAATCTTTAATCTCAAACTAAAACATGACTTACAAACTCATTTTATGAACATAAATACATATGAGACCATGAGAACAACTAAAACAGATGATTTAGACTGATTGGATCATGAACGAACTAAATACCTTAACTAGGCACGGAAGAAAAGAGATCAGGATATTGGGACATCATATCATCTTTGGATTTCCATGTAGCACCTTCAATCTCTTGGTTCCTCCATAACACTTTAACTGAAGTTATTTCCTTGTTCCTCAACTTTCGAGCTTGCCTATCCAAGATTTCAATCGGAACCTCCTCATAAGAAAGACCCACTTTTACCTGAATGTTTTCCAATGACACATGCAGCTAGGATCACCAACAGACTTCCTCAATAAGGATACATGAAACACTGGATGCACCGATGCCAAATTAGAAGGCAAATCCAATTCATAAGCTACCTTACCAATCCGTCTAAGAAAATGATATGGGCCAACATAATGGGGACTTAGCTTCCCTTTCTTACAAAAATGCATCACACCTTTCATGGGTGAAATTTTCAAGTAAACCCAATCATTAATCTCAAATTCAAGTTCTCTTCTTCTCACATCCGAATAGGACTTTTGTCGTCTTTGGATTGTTTCCAATCTTTTTCTAATGATTATAACCTTCTCAATAGCCTTAAATACCAACGTAGGTCTTACCAAAGAACCTTTACCAACCTTGAACCAATCAATAAGGGATCTACACCTCCTACCATACAAAGCCTCAAATAAAGCCATCTCAATGCTTGAGTGATAACTATTATTATAGGCATATTCTATCAATGGTAAATGATCATCCTAATTTTCTTTGAATTCAATAACACACTCTCTCAACACATCCTCTAATGTCTGAAAGGTACGCTCGTCCTGACCATCCATCTACGGATTAAAAGCTATACTAAGATTCACTTGAGTACCAAGGCCCTTTTGAAAAAACCTTCAAAAACAGCAATGTAAATAGAGTACCTCGATCTGAGATGATAGAAAAAGGAACACCATAAAGCTTAACCAACTCTCGGATATACAATCTAGCATAATCCTCGACTGAATATGAAGTCTTGAGAGAAGAAAATGAGCCGACTTAGTCATTCGATCAACAATCACCCAAATAAAGTCATGTTGCCTACAAGTATGAGGCAAACCAGTAATGAAGTCCATATCCGAGGTTTCCCATATCTAAGTAGGAATCTCAATATCATGAGCCAAACCTCCTGGTTTTTGATGCTCAACCTTCACTTGTTGACAGTTAGGGCTCTTAGCCACTAATTCTTCAATATCTCTTTACATCCCATTCCACCAATACACTTCCCTCAAATCTTGATACATCTTTGTGGAATCGAGATGTATAGAATACTACAAGCTATGAGCTTTAGACAATATCATATCTTTCAAGACATCACCATTCAAAACACACAATCGGCTTTGATATTTCAAAACACCACCACCCCCCTCGGGAGAAAGACTCAATGGCTTTTTCAGAAACCACGTTCTTCAATTCAACCAAAATGGGATCACTATCTTATTTTGCCTTAACATACGCCATAAGAGATGATTCTAAACCATTTTGCACAATAATAACACCATCCTCAGAATAAATCAAACGAACTCCCAAATAGGCTAATGTATGCACATCCCTCACTATTCTTTCTTATCATCCTCAATATGAGAAAAACTGTTCATGGACAATCTACTAAGAGCGTCGACAACCACATTTTCCTTATTCAGATGGTATGGCACACTCATATCATAATCCTTCAACAACTCAACCCATCTCCTTTGTCGAAGGTTCAAGTCCTTCTAAGTGAACACATATTGCAAACTCTTGTGATCGTTGAAAATATCCACATGGACACCATAGAGATAGTGTCTCCACAACCTCAAAGCAAATACCACCGACGCCAACTCCAAGTCATGAATTGGGTAATTCTTCTCGTGTTCCTTGAGTTTCCTTGAAGCTTAAGATATCACTTTGCCTTTTTGCATTAGAACACAACCAAGACCAACTCGTGAAGCATCATAGTATACAACTAACCAATCGAAACCTTCTAGTAAAGTCAACATCGGGGTGGAGGTGAGCCTATCCTTCAACTCTTGGAAGCTTTTCTAACATGCCTCAGACCATTAGAACTTCACTTTTTTGAGTAAAAGTAGTCAAGGGTGATGCAATGGAAGCGAAACCTTACACAAACCATCTATAATAACCGGCTAAGCCTAAGAAACTCCAAATATCAGAAGGAATCAATGGTCTAGGCCAACCTTAGTCTTCTTTGGATTAACTATAACTCCTTCACCGGAGATGATGTGGCCAAGGAAAGAAATTGACCTTAACCAAAATTTATAATTACTAAACTTTGCATACAACTGACGGTCCCTGAGAATTTGCAATACAATCCTCAAATGATTGGTATGATCTTCCTCACTCCAAGAGTAGATTAAAATATCATCAATAAACACAATGATGAGCATATCCAAGTATTGTTTGAACACCATGTTTATCAAATCTATAAAAGATGCAGGGACATTCGTTAGTCCCGAAGATATAACCAAGAATACAAAGTGACCATACCAAGTTCTAAAATACATCTTCAGAATGTCACATTCCCTTACTCAGAGTTAATGATAACTCGATCGAAGATCAATCTTTGAAAAGTGTCTTGCTCCTTGAAGTTTATCAAACAAGTCATCAAACCTTAGAATGGATACTTATTCTTAATTGTGACCTTGTTTAATTGTTGATAGTCAATACATATATGGAGAGAACCATCTTTTTTTCTGACAAAAAACTGGAGCACCCCATGGAGAGATACTCGGTTTAATAAAACCTTTATCTAACAAATCCTTGAATTGATCTTTTAACTCTTTCAATTCTACTGGGATCGTTCGGTAAGGAGGAATAGAGATAGATTGAGTATCGAGGAATAGATTGATACCAAAGTATATTTCCCTTTCAAAAGGAATGCCTGGAAGTTCATTGGGAAAAACTTCTGAAAATTTATTAACAACTGAAACTGACTCAAGAGTAGGAGTTTTGAAATTAATATCTCTAACCTGAACTAGATGATAGATGTAACCTTTGGAAATCATTTTTCGAGCTTTAAGGATTGAGATGAATTGACCCTTAAACTCGAAATTACTACCTTTCCATTCTAAGACTGGCTTATTTAAAAAATGAAACTTAACCATACGGGTTCTACAACAAATAGAAGCATAGCATGCATGAAGCCAATACATACCAAGAATAACATCAAAATCACTCATGTCAAGCTCTACAAGATCAGCTGAGGTGACATTTTGAAAAACTGAAACTGAGGAGTATCTATAAACTCTTTTAGCCATAACTGAATCACCAACCAGAGTATAGACCAAAAATGTCTCTACCAAGATCTTGAGACTAACAATGAATCTCTTAGCAAGGTAAGGCATAACAAATGATAGAGTAGAACCCGGATCTAATAAAACATAAACATCAAAGTTAAAGACTTTCAACATACCAGTCACAACAGCCAGGGAATCCACTAACTCTTGACGATTCAAGAGGGCATAAAATCTGTTTGGCGCATACCGCCACCCAAAGTAGTAGTACACTGATCCAGACGACTGGTAGCCTGAGTCTGCACTTGGGTATATCCCCACCACTACACTCTTTTGCATGATGACCCAGCTTTTCATACTTGTATCAAACATCCAACCTCATTAAGTACTCTCCTTTATGGTTTCTTCCACACTTCTTAAATGGAGGGATGAATTGACCACTCAAAGCTCCTCCTTGTGCCTTAGGATTTGGCACCTTATCCTTCTCAGAGTTTGGAGCTAGAGTGTTAGAAGAACCTTGTCCTTGAAACATTTGACCCTATCAGTAATGACCATTACCTTCACCAGATAGTTTGTGAGAAAACCCACCTTCAAATTGAGCCCTCTTGGACTTCCTTACATTTCTCTCCTTAAGCTTCTTTCCTTCAATTTTCTCGGCATAAGTCATGAGCCTAGAGATATCCATATCCTTAATGAGCATAGCGGTTCGACATTCTTTCATAACCAAGTCTGACACTCCTGAAATACAGTTGCTCATTTGGGCATAAGAGTCGGCTACCAAGGATGGAGCATACTTGAACAACTTTGTGAACTTGAGGGAATACTCCCTCATACTCATATTTCCTTGATTGAGGTTTAAGAACTCCAACAAATTTTCCTCCCTCAACTCAAGTGGGAAGAAGTGATCAAGAAAAGCAAATTTGAACTTTTCCCAACCAATGGGACCCTCTTCAACCTTTTCGACTTTCCATTGATTGTACCACATGTGAGTGACACCTTTGAGTTGGTAGGACGCCAACTCCTCCTTATCCTTTGAAGACATTCCCATAATATTGACAATCTTGTATAATTCATCAACAAAGTCTTAGGAATCCTCATCAACCTTGGACCCATAAAATTCTGGAGGGTTCATCCTCGTGAAGTCTCTAACCCTTGAATCCAAAGATCCATTGGGAGGAATAACTACTCCTTGGTTCAACTGAGCAGTCACAACTTTGGCTAGCATCTGAAAAACATCTCGAAAGTCCACATTGATCAATTGTTCAGTCAAAGGTTCATTCAGAGCTTGTGGCTTTTCTTCAACATTTCTTCGGATGGGTAATCGCAAAGAGAAAATGTTAGAGGAGAAAACCTTAGGGTTCAACTCTATAGCATGATGAGATCATGAAAAAAGTGAAGTATTTCTTGAGATACCTCATATGCTCTTATTCATAGGTGTGGCGCACTTCACACTCATGAATAAGACTCTACTTGATGTGGCATGTTAGACTCTCCATGACACTTGAATATTGTGTTTTGATATCAAATTTATCATGACCCAACCTAGGGCCTATCCATAACACGACTATTAGAATACTGAATAACCCCAACCAAGCCTCTTAGCATAACATTCAAGAGCATACATAAGGTAAATGAATTAAATAAGCAAGGATCAAAGATACGGAAGCATAATCTCAATATATAACATAAGTCTCAAACTGTGGAATAAGAGTCAACATAGACTCAATGAACATCTAACATGCCTCTACTAATCTTAGATGGGGGCGTAAGACAACCTCCTAGATCGCCCAATAAAAGAGTTAAAAGCAGTCATAAATGCATAAGAAATAAAATGTCTCATCATCGGAACATGAGGATTCACTAATAGTACAATAGTTCTAACTCTAGCCACGAATGAAAGGAGGATGAATATGATCGTCGATCCCTACATTATATTACAATATAGGTAAAAAAATATGCGTTAGTATATGAAATGCACTAAGTATGTGAGAATATGCATGAACAATAATTATAAGACGTAATCAATATGAATCATGAAATGCAAGTCCAATATCTTTAAAAGATGAATAGAGTCATGAAAAAATTAAAATATTCATCTCGTTGGTCAATGCATTAAAATCTTATAACTATCATAAGAGCTCATAACTCAACTAAAACTGGTGTGGGATAGGACCTTTAACTGACATATAAAACTATGCAAGCTAATATATAGTATATGATGACTCGTGCATCAAGACAGGGGAGACTACCTTACCAGGGCATACTCTATGAGTAAATCATCTAAATATGCTATGTGGATCTACTAGTTTTTCCATATTGACATCTATAAACCTATGCGGGATACGTAGTTATGCGATAATGGGATCTTACTATGGGTCTCTTGCCTCAACTGTGGGAGAGAATGCCTATCCCAAGATCCATTCGGTTCTTAGTCATTATCCCAACAAAACTCTCATAAAACATGATCATAATAATCATAGGGAAAGATAATAATAGATATCAATTCATCTTTGTAAAATTAAATAAGACTAGCTCATCTAGCATCATTATAGTAAAATCATAGGATTAGCTCATCTATCATATAACTCATGTAATGTGGGTGTAGACCTTCCATCATTACATATCTTTACTCATAAAAATATCTTTAGGGACTTAGCTTGCCCTATCATTAACTTGCTTAAAACATCATAGAATCATCATTCATAAACTTCTTTGTATAAAGCATATTTAAACTCAGTCATAAGCTTTTATTGAATTAACTTGAAAATCATGATCATATCTCACAAATAATACTTGAAACTAGCATATAGAATGGGTCATTGAAATTCAACTTGAAATCATGAAATATGATGTGAATTATGCATAATTAGGCTTATAGCATTAAAGCATATCATAATCGACAAGACCTAGTAAAACTAATGAAATTAGGGCTTTTAATTGAATAAATCAAGAGGATTTGAGATGAAGACTTTGGGATTCCATGGGTGAAAGATACCCATGGATGATGTCCCACATATCTTGACCTTCTTAATACCTAAACTAAATAGAATGGAAGCTTGACCTTGAAGAAATCCCTTGAATTGCTTGAGGGAGAAGAGGACTCTTGAGAGAAAACTTGGGAGAGAAGATTTTATGATTTAGGGAATTATGGCGAGAATGAGAGGGTTAAGGGAATTTAGGTTAGTTAATAGGTAGGAATCTAGTCTCAAAAAACATCTACATTCATTAATAAAATATAGGGAAATGACCAAAATAACCTGAACTTAAAACTGAATTCGGAATACAAACAGACCCTCTCCACAGACCATTATGGACAATACGATCCATGGTTCCCTCCATGGTTAGGGACTTAAAATTTTAGGAAAAAGGGGTTTTCAAAGGCTTCCCACCATGAGACCCACCATGGTATGTTATGGGCACTACGACCCTTGGTGGTCATTCCTGATGATAGACTTAGGATAATGTCTGAGGGTCTCCAGGAAGGTGTCCACTATGAAGGACACTACGGCTTATGGTACCCACCATGACCCATATTCCCTATTGTGGTCCTTCCCCTCTAATGCTTGAGTTTTTGAATCTCCACCATGGCGGAACACCACGAACCGTGGTGATGAATACGTCTCGCGATAGACTTCGTGGTCATCACCTGGTTAAGAAAGCTGCATTTTTTTTGGAAATTCATTCTTAGAACCTCCTCTTAGGAATTTTCAACTTCCGCGGTCTTACATGATGAGAAGTGGCTAAATTAACAAATATCCATTAATTAAATTTATCAATCATAATCTCTCTCGTGAGAGGAGGTTTCGCCAAGGATCGGGTCAATCTTGTTAGTACACCTGTTTAGGCTCAGTGGTCAAAAGATGTTTTTCGTCCAATTGATTAACCTTTGCCTATCCATTTATCATTAATGACATTGAGCTATACATTTACCCTTATCTAAACAACGTGTTTAACTATGCATCTACCTTAGGAGTCCTTTTTACCTTGTTACAACCCAATTGTCGATAATCATATCGATTCTAATCTAGCTAACTCCTCTAAATTGATAACTTAAAACTATTGATTTAATTTATGTCACAATTCACTTATTTTTACACTACAAAAGTCTAGAATATTCTCTTACTTTTTTATCGAATTCTATTCCTAACCGTTCCATGTGGAATTCGACCCCAAGCTTATACATTGGGTTTATATTGCTAACGATCGCCTATACTCTAAATCATAAGAAGTGTAGTTTGAGCGTTATAAAGCATCAAAAACTAGGAGGTATGGCTCAAGATATTGAGCTTCCCACTTGGAAGTGGAAAGCCTTGAATATGGATTTCATTACAAGTTTGCCTCATATTTGTAGGCAATATGATTCTATTTGGGTAGTTGTTGACCGAATGATTAAGTCGGCTCAGTTTCTTTCTGTTAAGACTTCATATTCAGCCAAGGAATATATTAAGTTGTATATCCGATAGTTGTTTAAGCTTCATGGTGTACCTTTCTTCATCATTTTGGATCGAGGTACTCAGTTTACATCTCAGCTTTGGAAATCATTCCAAAAGGGTCTTGGTACCCAAGTGAAGCTTAGTACAACTTTTCACCCATAGACAGACGAGCAAGTTGAGCTTAATATTCAGACTCTAGAAGACATGTTGAGAGCTTATGTAGTAGATTTCAAAGGTAATTGGGATGATCATTTGCCGTGGATAGATATTTCTTATAATAAAAGTTATCATTCCAGAATTCAGATGGCTTCCTTTGAGGCCTTATATGTTAGGAGGTGTAGGTCTCCTATCGGTTGGTTCGAGGTTGGTGAGGTTTCCTTGATAGGATCCGAGTTGGTAGTTGAGGTTATGGAGAAGGTTAGACTTATTAGAGAAGGATTGAAGACAATCTAAAGCTAACAAAAGTCCTAGTCGGGTGTGAGGAGAAAGGAGCCTGAGTTTGAGGTTAATGATTGGGTTTACTTGAAACTTTCACCCATGAAGGGTGTGATGCAATTTGGTAAGAAGGGGAATCTAAGTCCGCGCTTGTTGGCCCATATCAGATTTTGAGGCAGATTAGCAAGGTGGCTTATTAGTTGGATTTACCTTCGGATTTGGCATTGGTGCATCCGATGTTTCATGTATCTTTATTGAGGAAATTTATTGGTGAACCTAGTCTATTGTACCATTCGACAGTATTGATATTAAGGAGAGTCTTTCATATGAGGAGGTTTCGATTGAGATCTTAGACCGGAAAGTTAGGAAGTTGAGAGACAAGGAAATACTTCAGTCAAGATTTTATGGAGGAACCAAGAGGTCGAGGGAACTACATGGGAAGCCAAAACTGACATGATATCGCGATGTCCTCATCTCTTTCCTTCTGTGCCTATCTGAGGTATTTAGTTCCTTTATGATCCATTTATCCCAAATCATATGTTTCAATCATTCTCATGTTTTCATATTCATTCAAGCTCATGAAATGAGTTTTAAAGACATGCATTAGCTTGAGATTGGATATTTCATGTTTTGTGAACTTTAGAGATGTTTTATATTCATGTTGAGATGCTATGTTCCTTTCCTACTCCATTCATGCTAGTTTGAGTCTTATTCGAGGACGATTGATAGCTTCTAAATTAATTCTAAATAGTATATAGAAAACTAACAATTGATAGCTTCTAAATAAATTCATGACATGTAAAGTAATTTAGTATGCACATAAAGCCTGATTAAACTAAGTCTGTTATAGTTAGAACCTAAGTTCCCCAGTGGAGTCACCAATCTGTTATACCCCATTTTAATCGGATCAAAATAATGTATAATATGTAGGTGATTCCCAAATTAATTAACTCTCTTAAGGAGTCACCACCTAATTATTTACGGTGAAGTAGGACACCTAAAATTGATTAAAGTTAAACTCCATTTTAAGGTCTACTAAACCAATTAGATTCTAAGTAAAGGTTCAAGTAATCCTAAAGGGAAGGAATTAGGCATCCTTTAAGATCCATTAAAAATGGTTAACCGATCGAACTTAAATTAATTAATTAGGCTAAATGTAAAAGATGTAAAACTCATGTATAAATGCTAAATGTCAAATAAATTTAACATCGTTGGTTGGAAAACACTTGTAAAAATTAGTCTTGTTGCAAATGTTCAGAAGTAAAATAGTTTTGTAAACATAAAATTTCCTTGTTGGGAAACAAATTATGCCCCGAATCCATTTGAATTTGCTAAGAAATAAGATTTTTTATCAAAATTTAAAGTATGAGAAGTAGTAAAAGAAGATATGGTGAAGTTAACTGATTTTAGAGAACTTATTTATCATAAAAAGGGACCGATTTAAAGAATGAGAAAGATTTTAAGTTTCAAAAATATTATACAACCTTTTCATGTTATGGAATTTAATAAACTCTAATCTACCTGACAGAATTACTTATTACTAGCATACTCGTACTTAAAATGTCATACAAAACAAGCAATAAAATATATATATAACAAGTAGTAGTTAACAGTAGACAAAAACACATAAGAGATGCACAAAAATTAATTAGCAAAGATAGAAAAATAGAATATCCTTCACTCCTCCTAGTCCGTCATTCATTTCTGTTCGAATGTATTTCGAGAGAGAAAGGCACGAACAAAAATGTAGATACACGCTTCAGGTCTTGCGGTGACGTCGAGTCCTAAAGTGAGACTCTTCGAATCCAGCGTTCATGCAAACACAAAAAAATATGAAATATTAGTATAGTAACATGATTCTTTATGTAAAAAAATAAATAGAAAAGAACAAAGTAGCATTATCATTCATTATCATTCAATTCACAATAAAAGTAAAAGTCCAAGAGAACTTGTGAATAAGGACATATAAAACCTTGAAAGAAAAATCGAGTTTCACACTATTAAAATCCCACAATGGACTACACAAAATTTGAACAAACTTAAATCCAATATGTGGATATGAAAGATGTCAATATTTGTAAAGGATCCACAAGTACCCAAAAAAATAAGGAAGAAGAGTTTAGACATGATTTCTGTTAACTAAACTACTGAATGTACATTTATGTCTGGAAGCTAAACCACCAACAATCAGCGGGGATGCAAGTTAAGTATATATTTTCATGACGTCAAGTACATGAATGGATTTTAACATGATCCGTACTTTTTTCTTAAACAATTCAAGTATAATTGGATGTTCTCAATCAGCTAAACATGCTTCGAGTCATCAAAAATATTGGCATGGCTGTAAATATCCTAAAATATCACGTTGTAATAATGCTATTGAATAATTATAATAACAACTTGAACATATTCAGCATCAATGCTAAGCAGAGAGACAATATCTATTTTCATAATTTCTAAAATGTGAGAACAGAGAAAATAAATTGAAACTAATAGTGCATATTTCTATAAAGTGTTCTTGGCAATTTGTGATATTACCTCGTTTGACCAAATCTTTTGATAGAGAAGAACGATGGAGAAATTTAAAAAACACAAGAGAAAAGAATTTTATTTCTAGAATTGGCATAACAATATATGTTGGTTAAGATGGAGATTAACGTCTCATCAAAGAGGAAGAGAACAGAGGGTAACTATATTTTTCCAGAAGAAAGAGATGAAAATTTCACCAAGATGGAACTGATGACCTCTGTCCTTCGTTGAAGATCGTTTGACTTAGTTTGGAAAAGGATACTGTACAGATAAGAGAAAGGGAAGAGTGATTGCTTTCATTGTAGGGTTTCAAATGAGTTTGGGATGATGCTAGATTTTCTTGTGGGCTGATCTGAAGGTTTCTTTGAGCTTCTACGCTTTGGGCCTCAAATTGGATCCTTTTGGACAAATTTGATAACACAATTGGCTGAATGATTAGAGCATTTCTTGAGTATTTTCCTTCTTTAAATTGATTTCTTTGAGATTCTAATTTAATAACTAATGTAATATATATTTTGCGACGACAATTAACAATTATATAAAATATAAAATAGTTATAGTTAGTTAAGTACGAAACTTAAAATAATGTGACAACGATCGATTTTAAGAAGGATAAAATTAATAGTAATATTGTCGATAATGCACTAATGATTTTAGAAATATTTAAAATTATATTAAAAAGATAATAATAATAGTAGTAAATAAAAATTTGAGTAATAGTAATGATAATAGATAGTAATGGTAACAATACAGTGATAAATGGAAAATAGTAGTAAAACATAAAGCTTTCGACTTACTAATAATATGAAAGATCAGGGAAATAAATTAAAAGAAAGGAGGGACAAAATTGGATGTCAATAAGTGTCCCTACATAACTTGACCGGTCTATGGGTGTATGCTTTACTAACCCTTGACAGTGATTCCAGATTAGATATCCCTTGGTTTGTTCAAGTTATTAGATGAGGGTTGCTAGCTTCAAATCTCCTTTGTATAATATTTTTTTCCGTCTTTTACCTCTTTGGTCTAGCAAGTAAGAATAAAGTGAGTTATAACGTGTGCACTCATTAAAAATTAATCAACGCGAAAGGAAAAACAATACATGTATGCACACTATTCAAGAATTACTTGTTATTAGGTATACATCATTAATTCTTCATGGTTCTCACAACCCTAGTTGTGAAATTAACTTTTCATAATTGGGTGATCACAATTCATAATAATTTGGTTAAAATAAATCATGCACTTACGCTAATGAGTATGAAAATCCAAAAGCTTCAATTGAATTTTAAAGTCAAAGTCGATGATAAAAATCTACGAATTCAAGATTTAAAGTCAAAAGTAGTTTGTGCTTCAATATCCAACACTAAAATGTGCATACTTTAATAAATAAAAAAAACATAAGTGTATTTATAGACATTTAAATCTAAATAAAATGAATCTAGAAAAAATAGATCGACAAGCTTCTACGACTCGTGCCTATGGATTGTACAAGTTTAGACGAGTCGTAGGTCCACTCGTACAAATACCTTCAAATCAGTCATCAATCTCTATTCTTCAGACATCATCCTATGGCTCGTAGGAGTTCCTACAGCTCGTAGCTTCACTCTGTTGGCCAAGTCTTGGGACTTAACTCTCTAATTATGTTTTACGGCTAGTAGATATCCTTCGCAGCTACATACTTGTCCTCAACCATTACCATATCATCTACAACTGTCACTTACGGTTCGTAAGCTGGCTCTATAAAAGCCAACTTTTAGCTGCAACCACTTTCTTTTTCGTCCTCCACTTCCTATTTTTCTGCAAATAAAAGACAAAATATAACCAAATCTACTAACAAATGCTTAAAAGACATGTAAATTCTTAATTTTAAAGCATTACAAGTACCATAAATCCACGGTACATCAACACCCTCAACTTAAAAAGGTTGTTTGTCCTCAATTGACTCTACTATAACAAAATGACACTATGCAAAAGAAGATCAAGAAACTACAGCAATCACATGACCTTTCAACTAACAACATGCTTCAACTTTTCATTCAAACATCAGTGTAAGCATTATCTCTAGATCAAGCTAAATCACGTCGATCACTCTATGACATCACTATACAAATGGATAGAGACAATAATCACCAAGAACATCACTTTTCAACAATGCTACTCGTGCCCTCAGTGAATAGAACTCCCATTTTTACACAGATATCAAAATATTTTTCAAGAATAAGGACTAAGAAATTCAAACATTCATGCACAATACCATAAGCTTGCCCTTATTTTCAATACTTAGTCTCTTGAACAGTTAAATTAGAATCGCAATGGGACTTTCTGAGCTTGTAACGTATGCTCAGGGACATGTGCGGTATATTTGGATTATACTAACTTTTTGCACTCATTGACACTATATTAGCTTAGTTTCACGTCTTACAACCCATAACTTATTTCACCCCTATTCTCTTCTTTTATTTATGCTCGGATGTTGCTTTCGCTCTTTTTTTTAAATGATTTCTTATTTTTGGCAATTTCATTATTTGTTTGCTCATTTACTCTTATTCTTTTATCGCAGACACATTCCGTTTATTCCCTTTGACAAACTTTGACAAAGTTGTTAATCTATGTTATGTGTTTGGATTCATCTATATCATTGTTGTGAATCAAAGTGCCCATTAATGTCATTATTTATTAACGAGAAACATATTCAATTTGACATACAACATTTTACACGTCGACACTGATGATAGTCACACATCCATTATTAATTATCTATCGGGATAATCTGCACATATTGAAAAACATTCACCTTGGCCTTTCATCTGTCTGGTGCTCAAAAGAATGGATTTTGGATAAATCTTTATTGATAAGGTTTGGAGGACTATGTCTAACAATTGGTATTCTGTGATTGTTAATGAATCTAGAAATGGTTTCTTTCACTCTACTAGAGGTCTTAAACAAGGTTATCCCCTCTCCTCAACTCTTTTTATATTGGAAGCTAAGGTTGTCTCCAAATTCCTGAACAACCTTCATCATGGTTTTCATATGGAAATTAGGGGCCCTCAGATTAATCATTTCATCTTTGCTAATGATGTAATTATTTTCACTTTTGGAAGAAAACAATCTCTCAGACTTATTATGAAGACCCTAGATATCTATGAAAAAGTTTCTAATCAACTCATTAATAAAGATAAGAGTAACTTATTGTTACCTTCTAATGTTTTTCCTAGTTATATATCTAGGATTATGAGGGCTACTGGTTTCAAGAGAAAAATCAAATGCATTACTTACTTGGGTTGCCCTATCTATATTAGAAGACAAAGAGTGATCTTCTATTCAGAAATGGCATCTAAGGTGGTGTCTAGAATCAGTGGTTGGCATTCGAAAATACTCAACTATGGGGGGGGGGAGGGGTATAGAAACTCTGATCAAACATGTTCTTCGCTCTTTAACTATTCTATCTGCTACAACTCCTACAAGTACAACTATGAAGTAAATCACTACTCTAGTTGCTGACTTTTTCTAGGGATGGAAAGACAACAAGAAAAAGTACCATTGGTCCTCCTCGAAGAATTTCTTCTATCTTTTTGAAGAAGGAGGGGGGGTATTGGTGTTAGACAGATCACTGAAGTTTGCAAATCTCTCTAATACAAACAATGGTGGGTATTCAGAAATAAGTCTACTCTTTGGAAAGACTTTTTTAAAGCCAAATATTGCCAAAGAGCCAACCCTATCAGTTTGAAGTTGCATACTGTCCAATTATTGGTTTGGAAACACCTGAGGACCAATAAACATATGGTCGAGACTCACATTTTTTGGAAGTTAAATTGTGGAACATGTCATTTTTGGTGGGACAAATGGCTTGGAGTTGGTTCTTTAGCTAATTTCAAAGCTAATGGTACTAGGTCTAACAACATCAAGGTCTCCTACTTCCATAATAATGGTTCATAGGATCTGGTGAGACTCAACCAAGTAGCACCTCCTATTCTAATTTCTATGATTATTGCATTTCAGTTTCAGTTCAAGGAAGACACTCCTGATCCGCCATTTTAGAAACTTAATTCCTCTAAGGACTTCACTTGTTCATCTACTTACCATTTTATTAGAAACCACAAAGCTACTACAAGGATTTACACCTACACTTGGTATAAAAGAGTTCCTTTCAAAAGCTCCTTTCTTTTCTGGAGAGCTTTAAGAGGAAAACTGCCTACAAATGACAAACTTACTTCATTTGGTCATGCTCCCTTTGATGGTGTATGTTGTCACAGGCCTAGACCTAATACATTGATAACATTTTATTGGTGGGCACTTTGAAAGGAATATATGGCAATTTTCTTCAGGTACTATGGGTGTCATCCATGTTCCCACTCATCTCAGGAACATGGTTATGAAATGAGGATCATGGGAGCACAAAAATGAACCCCACAAACTGATCCTACAAACTATTTCCATTTTCATAAGTTGGAACCTCTGGAAGAATAGATGTATTGCTATATATGGTGGGAAAAAGTCCAACCTTGCTAGAATAAAATTCTTGATCTTTAAAAATATCTCTAACCTCCTTACCACTAGTTTTCCTGAAATTTCATGGCCTTCCAATTAGCAAGACTTGGTATACTCGGTAGAAAAATACACTCATGACACTAAGGTTATCAAAATCGATTGGACCAAACCTCCTCCAAATATAGTGAAGCTCAATTATGATAGTAGTTCACTTAACAATCCTTGAAGGATGGTGGTGATTGTATTGTAAGCAATGATAAGGGTTCCATAATCTATGGTTTTGCTACTCCTATTGGATTTGGTACTAACAATCAAGTGCAGGCAGCAACTTGGGAACATTCCTGGTGCCTAAATAATATGTATGATCGGGTGGTCTTGGAAGTGAACTCTGAACTGGTGGTTAAATGGATCAAGCTTCAAGCAGCACCTCCTTGGAACCTACATCATGCTACTGATAATCTCAGATTCAATTGTAATCAATTTAATGCTTTCAACTATCAACATACTTTTATAGATGCAAATTATGTAGATGATGTGTTAGCTAAAACCAGTCATCAACATGAAGAACCTCAACATTATTTTCGTGAATAGAAACTCCCAAGGAAAGCTAGAGGACACTATATTATGGACAAGAACATCATTGCAAATTTTAAAAGAAGGAAGCTTAAGAGGATTAAAAAACCACCTTAGTTTGATTCTTCTTATTTATGTTTGTTTTGTATCCTTTCTTTGTTAGTTATCATCTTCATCTAGGTTATGTCTTTTTGATATTGCCATGGTGAAGATGCCTTTTGGTAGGATTTTATTTTTCCTTCAAGGTAAAGGGAGAGTCTCCCTAATTTATGTTTTCCTAGTTTTATTTTGTATTGAAGAGGAGTCCTCTTCTTAAGTACATAGTAACTCTAGGTTTCCATTTCTAGGAATGGGGAAAAGTTAGCTGACCTTTGTAGGTTAGCTGACTTATGAACCATCATAGGACAAATGTCAGGTTTGTTGACTTATGAACCACCATAGGACAGAGGTCAAGTTTGTGTCCCCCTCTTTGTACTTTTATTTATTATATTTATGTTAATGCCTAGGGGAGTTGCTCAACCTCTGACCCCCGCAAGGGTCGTTAAAATATAATAAAAAAGATATAATCGAAAATTCAAAGTGACCATACTGAGTTCTAAAATTTTTCTTCAGAATGTCACATTTTCTTACTCAAAGTTGATTATAACCTGATAGAAGATCAATCTTTAAAATAAAAAGATATAACCAAAAATTCAACGTGACCATACTGAGTTCTAAAATCTTTCTTCAGAATATCACATTTCCTTACTCAAAGTTGATTATAACCTTGAAGTTGATCGAACAAGTCATCAATCCTTAGAATGAGATTCTTATTCTTCATTGTGACCTTGTTCAATTGCCGGTAGTCAATACACATACGGAGAGAACCATCATTCTTACTAACAAAGAGAATCGGAGCACCCCATGAAGATATACTCGGCCTAATGAAACCTATATCCAAAAAATCCTTTGACTGATCCTTCAACATCTTATGTTCCGCCAGAGCCATACGGTAAGGAGAAATAGAAATAGGGTGGATATTGGGGAGAAGTTCAATACCGAAGTCTATCACCCTTTCGGGATGGATACCTAGAAGATCATCATGAAAAAACTCTAGAAATTCATTTGCAATCGAAACTTACTCAAGCATAAGAGCTCTAGAGTTCGCATCCCTAACTCATATTACATGATAGATGCAACCTTTAAAAATCATTTTTCGAGCTTTATGGCATGAAATGAATTAACCTTTAAATATGGAATTATTATCTTTCCATTCTAGGACTGGGTCATTAGAAAATTGAAACTTAACCATGCGAGTTCTACAACATATAGAAGCATAATATGCATGAAGCCAATCTATATTAAAACTAGTCATATCAATCTCTACAAGATCAACTGAGGTGATTTTATGAAAAAAATGAAATTGGACAATTTTTATACTCTTTTAGTCACAACTGAATCACCAACAGGAGTATAAACCGAAAAAGTCTCTAACAAGATCTCAAGACTAGTAACAAATTTTGTAGAAAGCTAAGGAGTAACAAATGATAAAGTATCATCAGGATCTAACAATGTATAAACATCAAAGTCAAAGACTTTCAACATTCCAATAACAACATCGGGCGAATCCTCTAACTCCTGATGAGTTTGTAAGGCATAAAATCTATTTTAGTACTGATAGCCACCCGAAGAAATACCATGCAGAGCTAGTCATCCTGTAGTATTTTGAGCTTGGGGTCAACCATCTCCACCTCTAGTAGCACTCAAAGGACAATCCTTCACTTGGTGACCCGTCTTACCACAACCAAAGCAAGCATCCAAACCCGCTAGACATTCTCTTATATGCTTCTTCCCACATTTCTTGCATGGGGGAATCAGTTGACCACTCAGACCTCCTCTTGAGTTTTAGGATTAGACACCTTATCTTTGTTGAACCTCAGAGATGAAGTTTTAGAAGAATATTGGACGGAGAACTTTTGATGAAATTATGAACGACCACCATTTCTGAACTTACCATGAGAATATTAACCACCATCGGTTTTAGCCCTCTTAGACTCCCTTCTAGATCTCTTTTTCAAATGTTCCTCCTCTATTTTTTCAGCAAGTGTCATGAGCCTTGAAATTTCCATCTCCTTAATTAGCATAATGGTCCTACATTCTTTGACCACCAAGTCCAACATACCCAAAACAAACCTTCTCATTCGAGCTGTTAGATCGGCAACCATGAAAGGAATATATTTTGACAACTTAATGAACTTAAGAGCATACTCCCTTACACTCATATCGCCTTGTCACAAATTGATGAACTCTTGTACCTTAGACCCCCTCAACTCCAAAGGAAAGAAATGGTCAAGGAAAGCACTTTTGAACTCCTCCTAATCAATAAGACCATCATATCTACCTCTTTCACCTTTCTATTGATCATACCAAACTTGTGTGACCCACTTGAGTTGATACCCGCCAAGTCTGTCTTTTCCACCGGACCAATGCCCATGATATCAACAATTTTTCCAATACCCTCAACAAACTATTGTGGATTCTCTTCCACCTTAGAACCATGAAACTCGAAAGGGTTCATATGGGTGGAATTGAGAACTCGTATAGCTACCATACCCATAATTGGGTTAACCGGAGCTACAACTTCTCTATTTGTTTGAGAGGTTATGGTTTGGGAAAGCACTTGAAACACATATCATTCATGAGAATACATAAGGAAATTAAGCAATAAAGCTATATCATGATATACAAGCAAAATATCTAACATTTCTCTAATACTAGATGAGGGCATGAGACAATCTCCTCGCTCACCTGATATAAAATGTGAGAAAGTAACAATATTCATAGGAATTAAAGTATTTCGTCCTCGAAACATGAGGACTCACCAACAGTAAAACCTAAAACATTTTTGCCACGAGTGGGAGGAGGATGAATGTGATCGCCGACCCCTATATTATGATACAATGTAGGTAAAAAGTATGTGTTAGTACATAGAATACACTAAGTATGTGAGAATATGCATAAAAAATAAACACAGGACATAATCAATATGAATCATGGGATGCGAGACCAATATCTCTAAGACATGTCTAGAATCATAAAACATTAAAACATTTATCTCATTGGTCAATGCATCAAAAGAATCTCATACTCATTATAAGAACTCATACCTCAACTGAAACTGTATGGCAAAGGACTTTTAACCAACATATAAGACCATACGAGCATATACATGGAATCCGATGACTACTGCATCGAGATAGGGGAGACTACTTTTCCAGAGCATACTCTATAAGTAACTCATTTAATTAGGCTATGTGGATCCACTAGCTTTTCCATATAGGCATATGTAAACCTATGCGGGCAACGTAGTTTGGGACTAAAGATTTCTACTAGGATTTTCTTAGATAACTAAATAGTATTACCGGATTGAACCCCAACTAAAAGTCATCTCGGTGCTTAGTCAATATCCCAACGGAACTGATAAAATATAATCATAGACATTATAAGGAAGATAGTAACTACCGATCAATCCATCTTTACAAACATCATAAAATAGCTTATTTAGCATCATTGTAGTAAAATCATAGGATTAGCTCATCTATCATATGACTTATGCAATGTGGATGTACACCTTTCATCATTATATATCTTTTATCATAAACATCTTTAGGGGCTTAACTTGCCTTATCTTTAACTTTGCTTGAAACATCATAGAATCATTATTCATGAACTTTTTTGCATAAAGCATCTTCAATTTATAGAATATAACATTCATAAATTATAACTTGAAAATCATGACCATATCTCCTAAATCATACTTGTAACTAGCATATAGCATGGGTCATTGACATTCAACTTGAAATCATGCATATAATGTGAATTATGCATAATTAGACTAATAACATTGAAATATATCATAATTGAGAATATTTAATGCCAATCATGAATTTAGGGATTTTAATTAAAAAAATTGCAAAAGTCAATTGAGGAGAGATCTTTGGGATTCCATGGGTGAAAGGTACCCATGGATGAAGTCCCCATACCTTGAATGGATTTAAGCTTGGAATTGAGAAATGAGACTTGTTCTTGAAGAAACCCTAGACAAAAAGCTTGATGAAGAAGGTGAACTTAGATGGAACCTTGATAGAGAAGTCTTAAAATTGGTTGGGAATTAATGAGGGAAAAGAATAGGGTTAGAAGTATTTAGGATATTTTCGTACTAAATCTAGTCCCAAAAATGTCCACATAAATTAATAAAAGAATAGGAAAAAGACCGGAGTACCCCTCATTAAACTGAAGATGGAACTCCCCACGGAGGACCCATCATGGTCCGTGGTGCTTGGAAATTGGAAATTTGAAGTTGCAGGGGAAGGTTTCAGAACTTCCTCCATGGACCCTTCACAATCTTTGGAGTTCACTATAGTTCGTGGACCATGGGTGTGGTGTAGGCTCTGCAGGAGAGACCACCACGGAACTCACCATGGCCTTTGAATAGCTATACGGACAGTGATGGACAACCATTGTCCTAGCCTTGGGATTATATTTTGGGGTCTCAAGGGAGGGGTTACCACAGAGGGCTTCCTGGTCCATGGTGCTCACCATAGTCTGTGGTGCCGTGGGGTGGACCTTACCTTGCAGGAGTAAACCTCATGGTCACCCCCACGGTGGCTCACCACAAGGAGTGGTGCTTTTTACGGCCCATGATGGCCTCTGTGTTCATCACCTGGTGTCAAAATTATAGTTTTTCAATAGTTCCTTGTTTTGATCCTCGTTTTCCGACTTTCCAACTTTCGGAGTCTTACAATATATCCCCTTTGAGAATATTCATCCTTGAATGTGACTCAAGCTAGCATGAATAGAATAGTAATGGAACATAGCAGCCTAACATGAATAAAAAAGATCACAATAATGCATAGAACATGAAATCTCTAACATCAACTCAAAACATAACTTTAAAACTCATTTCATGAACCTAAATGCATATGAAATCATGAAAAGAACTGAAATGCATGATTTGGGCTGGATAGATCATGAAGGAGCTAAATACCTCAACTAGGAATGGAAGAAAAGAGATAAGGATATCTGGACATCATATCGGCTTTGGCCTCCTATTTAGCACCCTCAACCTCTTAATTCCTCTATAACACTTTAACTAAAGCTATTTCTTTGTTTCTAAACTTTCTCACATGCCGGTCCAAAATCTCAATCGGAATCTCTTCATAAAAAAGACTCTCCTTGTCACAATCCTACCTAAGGCCTAGTCGTAACACGATGATCAAAACCCTGAAGGGCTCCAACCAATCATCTTATACATATCATAAGCACACACAAGGTAAAATAAAAGTGGAAACATCATAAGAGAGTCTAAACTATGAATAGAAATTTAAGAATGTCACAAGATAACATAGACTCAAAATATTTATCCAACTAGATGCCTCTACTCATGAACATGGGCGGGGGCTAATATATGTCCCTAGCTCACCCTCATTATGAAATATAACAAAAGTCTTTGAAAAATATTAACTAACTCGATGACTAGTCCCCAATAGATGAGGACTCACCACAAACACTGCCGATAGGAAAGCTTAACTAGCCACGTAGAGGAATATGAACTTCAACCTCAATCCCTACATTATGAGACAATGTAGGTAAAAGTATGCGTTAGTACGTTGGAATGTACTAAGTATATAAGTAATGCAATGCAGAGAAAACCATGTTTGTGAAAATGACCATTTTAAAATAGCATGATAGGAGAAGTAGTAAAAATCATAAGTAGTCTTTAAGAAGGATCAATGCATAATAAACGGTAAGGGTATCATATAGAGTAAAAGATACGATTAGTCATTTAAAACATAATGAGGACCATACATATGTGAGATAGGAACCATAACCGACAATAAGACCATGTGAGCTATAACATGGAGTCCCAATGTTGCCCTTACATCAGAGGAAAAGGGAATCTACTTTCTAAGGTAGACTCTACCCCGCTAGGCGGGTCATGCATATCTTATATGTGGATCCACTAGCTAGGCCAAAAAGGCAATTCTACGGTGGCAGATAGTTATGAGATAAGAAACTTTATATAAAGACCCCTTATTTTGATCCCCCACCTCAAGTCCACATTCGGTGGTAAGTCAAATCCCACAGAATGCATAAATAACATAGAAATCATAATTTCATATATCATAGTCATTATTATAGGTTTGAAATCATAGAGTAGCTCATTTTCATAACATAAGTAAAATGCGGGCATTGTCCTTCCACATTATAAAATCATACATCTATAGACATAATTCATACTTGGAAATTCATGATCATAGCTTATACTTGAAATTAGGGTAAGGCATGAATGCATGATCAATTTTCTTGGTGAATCATGAAATTAACTTGAAAACATGCATGATCATAAACTTTATATCAGCCCATACATAATTCATATACATAGTATCATTAGGAAGTATAATTGAAAATACTCATAATTTTCATCATGAACCCTAGAAATCAAAATAGGAGAATTCATGGAAAAACTCTTCAATTTAATGCTATAACCATTAATTTATATCAAAATAGACTCATGATCATACTTTGAATTATAATTCATGCAATCGGAGTAGAGATCATAAAACTCATAAAATACCATACTTTAATTTGATAGAAAACTTGAGAAATTGATTGGGCTTTATGGATGAAAGAATCCATGAATCAATACCCACATACCTTAAGTGAGAACATCAATTAATTTGGAAGAGCTTGAGAGTTTTGGTGGAGAGATTGAATGAATTTACTTGAAGTCTTCAATGGAGTCTTTAAAAGTCTTTTGTAGAGAGAGAAGTATTTGAGTAGGTGAATTGTAGAAGAATGAATAGAATTAGGGGTTTAGGTTAATTTATAGAGTTGAATTAGGTCCTAAAAACGTCTAAGTTCATTATGTAACAATTTAGGAAAAAGTCTAAAGTTCCCTTACTAAAAATTAAATTCGGCTAGAAAACCCTTGCCAGGTCCGCGACGCGAAGGCAAGCAAGTCTGTGATGCGGACTTGTCGCGGACCTTACTGGTTTGCGCAGTTTTTTGAGAAATCTATCTTTTGATGTAAGGGTCCTCAAAATCCACGAAACTATTTTCCTGCAGATTTTGACCCCCCTGATTGATATTATGAACTCAGATTTTCCAAAAACATTAAGGATAATGTGTTACATGAGCGACCTAATCCAAAGGCATTCTTAAGGCACTTGTGATCATTTTTGAGGGATTTTACAATATCTCTCCCTTGGGAACATTCTTCCTCGAATAAGATTCAACTAATATAGGAAGGACATGGAAAAAGGATTAACAACCCAACATGAATATGAGGACACTTTGAAAGATGTATAGAACATGTAAACTTCATACTAAACATAAATATTGTCTTTGAGAAAATAATTATTTTCATTAATCATGCATGCATATGAATGACATATGGAACTGAAACATAGGAGTTTAATCGATTTGATCATGAACAACTTAGTACCTTTAGGCTCGAGTGAAAGGAAAGAGATACATATAACGCTTTATCATGTCTTATTCCACTTCCCACGTATCACTCTCTACTTGTTGATTCCTCCATAATAGTTTGACGGATACGTCTTTATTTCTTAACCTCTTCACTTGCCAGTCTAAAATCTCAATCAGAATCTCCTCATAAGTCAAACTCTCTTCAATACTCACATTCTCTATTGGCACAATAGAATTTGAATCACCCACAAACTTCCCCAACATTAACACATGTACCTTAGGCTACTATACCTCTATAGAAAAATTTATCCCAAGAGTACTACTCCTTACTACCCGTATTCAGAAAACCTCAAAACCTAATAAAGAAACACACAATGCATTGTACATTCACCCATATGCCATCAACACTACATTCAAGACTAGTTCTATAACAACTCTAATTTACTTACTTGAAACCCTTAACAAGAAGTCATCAATAGACTACTACAATCATTCACATATCTACAACCACACATTCAAGCCTACCATTCTAACCACTTTATGGCTCCCTTGAAGTCAACATCACTTAATAATTTTCGTGTCTACCCTAGCATCTCTATATCCTCACTGGCATTCATTACTACTAAAGGTCACACCAATATACTCTTACCTATCTATGTATATAATAAGGTCTCATCTAGCTCGTCCTCCATATCTATAACCTCAAATGGACCAAGCATACCAAAATTATCACAATACGGAACACCCACTCTTCCCCTAATCTTTTCTAACTCATCCATCGAGAACTATAAACTTTGCTCAATATCATTTCTCTTAGGCTATCAACATTGGGACACACAACCAACCTTAGTAATGAAGTACTCTATCTCCCCCTTGTGAGAGAACCTCTATCTTCTCATCAAACATTAATTTCTCATGCACTACCCATCATATTTCCTAACCATCTCAAAAAAGAACACCACCCTCATTAGCATCACTCAAACTTACCCCTAAATACCTAGTCATATAAGGGTATTAATCAAAAAAGGCTCTAGAAAGATTTCAGAACATACATCAAATCTTATAGAAAGGTAAGGAGTAATAAGACATAATGTGGCACATGGATCAACTAAAACATAAACATCAAGGTCAAACACCCACACTCACCCATATCACATCGGGAGACTCCTCAACCTCTTACCTAGCTTGAAGTGCATAGAACCTATTATGGCATGGGCTGCCATATTGTTGAGCTTATCCACCTTGAGTAGCTTGCCCTTGAGGACATATTTGTCTTCCCTTGATAGGGAATTTGGATACCTTGTGCCCCCTTCTACCAAATCCAAAACAAGCACCCATTCCGGTCAAACACTTACCCCAAACTAGAGCCGTAAAAAAAGAACTGAAGCTACCCTTCACTATAAATCATCACCCTTACATTATAGAATAGACTCATTTGGGAATTGAAACTTGAATCAATGAGTTATACCATCTATAGAAGCATAAGATGTATGCAACCAATCCATACTAATCATTACTATTTCAAAAAGAGAATTCACACTTATCAGATGAAGCACCACATTAATTTTGGGGACCCATAGAAGGGTAGGGCTGAGATCGCCGATGACTATCCTTATGATCCTTCGCACCACAACCAAAACATATACCCAAACTAGCTAAACAATCTCTCGGATGGTATCTTCTACACTTTTGGCATGCGAGAAAAGCTTGACCAATATAATTGTCACCTTGATATCTAGGGTTAGGGACCCTATCCTTGTGATAACTAAACACTAAAGGGTTATCAAAAGATGATCCATTCTCAATTAGGGCATTCTTAGTCAATCTAGGAACCCCCTTAAGCTTTTCCTCTTTAATTTGCTCGGCATGAGTCATGAGTCTAGAGATATCCATTTTCTTTATTAACATGGCCGTCTTACATTCTTCAACAACCAAATCTAAAACCCTTGATATAAACTTACTCATTCGGGATCGAGGGTCGGACACTAAAGTTGGAGCATACTTGGACAACTTCATGAAGTTGAGGGCATATTCCCTCACATTCATACTCCCTTGCTTCAAGTTGATATATTCCATCACCTTTGCGTCCCTCAATGCTAAGGGAAAGAAGCTTTCAAGAAAAGAAACTTTGAAATCCTCCCAACCTATAAGGCCTCTTTCAACCCTTTTGGCCTTCCATTGTCAAACCACACTCGAGCGATACCTCTTAGTCGGTAGGCCACCATATCCACCTTCTCTTCAGTAGACATCCCCATAATATTTATAATCTTATATACCTTATAAACAAAGTCTTGGGGATCCTTATCACCTTTCGAACCATGGAACTCGGAAAGGTTCATCCTTGTGAAGTCTCTAACTCTTGAAGCTGGTGTGATCACATTTGGAGGATCTATTTCTCCTTGGTTGGACACTATGTGAGCTAGCATAGTGATAGAAGTCCAAAACTCCTCATCAGTTACTTGATCAGGAAGAGGACCATTTGCTTGAGGGATTTGTCTTCTTGGAGGCATGTTCTGAAAAATCACAACGAACAATCGTAAGAAAGGAAGGTCTTAGAGTACCACTTTATCGCACGACATGGATCATAAAAAAAGTGAGAATTCCTAAAATGCCTCATAGCCTCCTACTTATAAGTATGGCGCGATTCACACCCATGACTAAGATTCTACTTGACGCGGCATGTTGGACACCCTAGGACACTTGAAAAACCTTATGCTCTGATATCAAGTTTGTCATGAACCGACCTAGGGCCTAAACATAACATGACGATTAAAACCCCGAAGGGCTCCAACCAAGCCTCTTGTATATATCATAAGCATACACAAGGTAAAATAAAATCAGAAACATCATAAACGAGTCTAAACTATGAATATAAATTTAAGAATGTCACATGATAATATAAACTCGAAATATTTATCCAACTAGATGCCTCTACTCATGAACATGGGCAGGGGCTAAGATATGTTCCTAGATCACCCTCAATATGAAACATAACAAAAGTATTTGAAAAATATTAACCAACTTGATGACTAGTCCCTGATAAATGAGAAGTCACCACAAACACTGCCGATAGGAAAGCTTAACTAGCCACATAGAGGAATATGATCTTTAACCTCAAGCCCTACATTATGAGACAATGTAGGCAAAAGTATCCATTAGTACGTTGGAGTATACTAAATATATAGGCAATGCAATGCATAGAAAACCATGTTTGTGCAAATGACCATTTTAAAATAGCATGATAGGAGAAGTAGTAAAAATCATAAGTAGTCTTTAAGAAGGATCAATGCATAATAAACCATAAGAGTATCATATAAAGTAAAAGATAAGACTAGTCATTTAAATCATAACAAGGACCATACATATGTGAGATAGGAACCATAACCGACAATAAGACCATGTGATCTATAACATGGATGTCACGACCCAACCCCATAGGCCGTGACTGGGGTCCGACTTGGACCCCTCGTGTACCCAACTACTAACTGTGGTCAAATTAAACTGTATAAAAAACTAGGCCCCGATACAATGGAGCCTCTTCGAGCTGAGCTGCATGGAATCCTAAGCTGATGGACTCCCAAAACCTGTATCTGTACCTGCAGGCATGAATACAGCCCTCCGAGAAAGGGGTCAGTATGATATATGTACTGAGTATGTAAAATGTAACATAATACATTGGAGGTATATTTGAAATAGAGAAGCAGGGGAACAAATTATCCAATCGAATACATGTACCTATACTCTGTGAATCACAAAAGCATGCATGCTCAATTTATACAATATAGCCGGCCCTTTCAAGGGTCCGGTGAATCACATCTGTAGGACCATCATAGGCCTGGGAACATCACCACCTTATTACAATACATCATCATATATATACATACGTACCCAACCCTCTAGTGAGGGGCTCAGTGAACAATGCAGTGAATTGTGCATGATAACGTACCCGACTCAGGACTCGATGAAAGAAATGTTACAGTATACACGAGTAGAGTAGTGAGAAACAAAACACCGTTTAAATCATTATCTGAGACTCAATGAAGTCATCAAGTGAACCATCACCTGGGGATCAGGGTAGAAGGTATCTGACGTATACTCTCTAACTGTCACTAAGGACTATGTAAAAAAGAATTTTTGGAAATCTTAGACATATACCAATATGAAATATCTTATAGCAGTTCGAGCATTGGTTATGTCACAGCCTTTCCTTTTTTACAATCAAGAGCTTAGTCGAATCAATTGTTATACAGTCATATAGAAGACTCGAAGATAGCAGCTTACTACTTTAAAGTTTAATCATTCAAAAGTGAGTGAGGGTCCTGAAGTCATATTCAGAACTAGGAATGGAATTCCTCCCAAAGCTCATATCATATCCTTCTTACATCTAAGACATGCCAAAAGAGAAAATATAGGCTTTACATACCTATACCAAAAACATACCAAGAGAAGCTTCACACACCTCTTATGGACTCCCCTTAATCGTGTTCATGTCGTTGTCCTCGAAACATATTTAACATGGAAGTAATTCAAGTGTTAAACCTTAGACTTTTCAGCAACTTATACTACCCATGAGTATTCATAGCATTCATCCCTTCGCTCGCCTTCTCGACTAGTTCCTTAACTAGTTAAGGCGTTAACGAAAATCGGACAGCACCTCCCCTATAACGTGCCCTATCCAAATTCCCAATCGTGTCCTTAACACCTACAGCCAACCAAAAACATAACCAGCAGATCATATATATATATATTATAGCGACGTTACACAATATAAACCCCAAACAACCCATTCAAAACTACGATACCAAAACTAGGGTTTTTATCCTTCTTTTCATGAATCCTTTAATTGTGCAAAGAGAAGGGTCATGTGGCTGAAAAAAGCAGCTCCCACGCCATCATTAACTCATTTTCCAGCATCATAATACATTAACACACGACCATCAGTCCCATACCACAAGCACAATGCGTTATTCGATTATAATTCAACTATGGCGATTTCAATTTCGTTTATTTCTACTGTCGAACTTTTTACGACTTTTCCCCAACTCCCATCAGCCCAAAAGGTGTATAATACACCCTATAATAACATCATAAACTTCAAATTAGAGGGGAAGACATTACCTTTCCCGGAATTGGCTAGAACTCGCCAAAATTGTGCCTCAGAACTTTTTTTAGCGCGCTGTAACGTCGTGGTAGCTTGCTGTCCAATTATTGCTGAAAAAATCCCTAACTTTATACTACTAATACTTCCATATCATCGTTGTATACAATAGATAATTAATTTATGGAACAAAATCGGGACTTACCTTATTGTTTCCTCCAAGCCGTCACTATTTTCTCTCAACTTTAGAGTTTGCTTTCCTTTATTTGCTGCTGCAGTTTTGGATGGAATTTTGAGATAAGAAGTAGGCCCTTAGTCACAATATACATATATGTAGGTGTCCTTAGGAGGTGACATGTGTCATCCCCTAAGGGTGACACGTGTCCAGCCCTTATTGGGCCACCGCATACATGCCTCCAATTAGGGACTGCGACATAGAAGTGTGGCCCACCTCCCCTAAGCAGGTGGGTCACCTACTTGAACCCAAGCAGGTGGGTCACCTGCTTGATTGAGGTGCTTCCACGTGCCACTCCTCCATTGGCTGCCACGTGTCACTTTTTTTTCTCCCTCGTGGGTTCATAATCTCATCTTATTTTAAGAGCCTATGTAATCCATGCTATGCAAGCTTGGTACGTACTCCAATAGATTAAGTATGTAAGACTTCCAAGTTAGTAGCTTACGTAGGTAAATCGAGTCTTACGACTCGTTACTTGGCCTTCACTTCCTTTCGGATTCTTATGACTCCATTTCCAACCTTCTCTACTATGGGGTATCACATTCTACCTTCCTTAGAGTCGTTTGATAGTGTCGTAGCGTATCCGGCTCACATGATACTGTCTAAGGAACTTATAAGACATTTCCGAGTTTAAAAGTGTGGGGTGTAACATCCTTCCCCCCTTTAGAACATTCATCCCCGAATGTTAAACAAAACTTCCCTTAGAACTTTATACAGACCGTAGGGAGATTCTTTCCTATTTCCCTAATACATACTTCCATACAAGTACTTAATATACATATTTCAGGAGTTGGGATTACCTGTAGACATCGGTTACAGGTGCGAATACTTGTGTTTCATATTCTCTTCAGTTTCCCCGGTCATCCTCTTTCTGGTTTTGGATTTTCCACTGTATCTTGATGCAAGGCACGTCTTTAGTCTACAATCTTCCAGTTTGCCGATTTAAGATGGCAATAGGTTTTTTTTTCTCACAGGATTCCATCTCCTGGACATCAGTTATGGAATATACCATGGGTGACTCGTCAGTACCCTTGCGAAGCATTCCTATCTAATGGACTGGGCGCATAGTTTCCAAATAAGGTGGTAAGCTCAACTTACCAGCCATGTTGCCCATCTCATGAGCAACTTGATATAGTCTAACATATTCTGGGTTAAGTTTCCTTTTCTAGGTGACCCTGTTATGAACATTCAATCATCAGTTTGAACTCTGTATGTCGATGTGATTATCTGTATATTATTCCTGCCGACTTTGGGCTTTTAGTCAATAGCTTGCTTAATCATGCCGGGGCCTTTTTAGCTTAGTCTTTCTAACATCTACCCATCCAATAGGGGACTTACACGTCTTACTCTACCAATCTTATACGGAGTCATTGGGATACTAGAGTGGTAGCCATTATGGTAGTTAAACTCAATAAGTGGTGGACGATCATCTGAGTTCCTCTTAAAGCTAACCATATAATAATATGCTTAGTAGATTCAGCAGCTCAAGGAAAAATGTGGTACGAAGACCTATCTGTTCTCCCAAGCTTTTCTTGGACTGATCTCTAGACGTTAATCATAATTGAAGTCTCTCTATCTGAGATATTAGCAGGGGAAACCTCACAGAACCTTATTACCTCCTTTTCCTATAACTTCACCTAGTTCCAACTGCATAGGTGGTTTTGTTTGAAAGAAAATGAGCTGATTTGTTAGCCTACTCACACTAACCCGTATAGCACCCTACTCTTACAGAGTATAAAATAGGTTCATAATGATGTTGATAATTTGGAAACCGTTAGCCTCATATAGTCCTTCTCGACTCTTTTCAGAACTTTAACTGGCATTCGATCTTTTGGGTCCTTCTTCCCCTCTTTTTTCCCAATCCTTAGGGTTGGCTACCGAATAATATTGTAGTCCTCTCATATAATGGCTCTCGTAGTTGTTCTGTGCTTTGTCTAACATGATCTGATATAATTCCGAAGGAATTTTGGCATATAAGCTCGTCATCCTGTAGTAACCAATTAGTTCCGCCAGTTTTACTTAGACCCTTTCATAATTCCCCTTACCCCCGCTTGTAATTCTCTAGACACATTATCTTGTGTCATTCTTTACTTTTACAAGAATATGAGATGGTACAAGAAGTATCCTAGCGTTACCTCGCTAGTCCTCATGTTTTACCCTGCCTTTTCCTCCCTTATCCTACACTCGATGTTGGGGTAGATCTTTGGTCCACTCGTGGCCATGTCTTATTCCACCCGTAGCACTAATTTCATCTCGGTAATTTGGCTTAATCTATCTTTGTATCTCTCAATAGTTAATTGCAAATTGGGCTCCCTTGCCTAGGTTAATAGCTGTAGGAACTCCGTAAGGTTCTACCACTCTTTTACTCTACTATTTTACACCTTCTCGGCGGAGTAGGTAACGTTTGATCGAAGGAGCAGGGACTAATATCGTTAATCCACAAGTAATATTCCCTCCAGATTCATGTGGCGCTGAAGTGCGAAGTGAGTCTTGTAGTCCTGGTCATATTGTGGAATTTTCGACCTTGGGTATTACTTCCTATCATTTGTAAATTACATCAGCTGGTACCCTTACCTTTTGGGTTTTGCTTTTTTGCTCTCAGAGTTGGCTGCCAAGTGGTGTCGAAATTCCCTCGCCCCTTGGCCCATATAGTCATTCTGTGGTTTTCCTCTCATTAACTGGTTCTATGTTGAAGAGCTGTGACATTTGAGTGCGTCGTCAGTTAGCAGTTAGCTAATCCTTCTAGTCTTGCTTAAATCTTTTTTTTACAATACCCTCAACATAACATATAGTATTCCCGGAACATAATCTCATGTCGTTCCTCCGCCGCTAGTTCCTATTCTTCCATCTAGCGTGATCATACCAGCACTAACGCATTAAGTTTCATCAGAATTTCGAGGTTAAGCATGCTGGGGTGAGAGTAATACTAGGATGGGTGACCTTCCTGGAAAGTCTTCATTTTGCGTTTCATTGTAATCCTTTCCATAATGTGTGGGGCACTCAACTTAGCTCCAAATTTACCTCAGCGTTGTCTTGCGAGTCTTTATGTTTTGCCCTGTCCTTTCATCTGTTATCTTGCATCCAGTATCGGCGTAGACCTTTAGCTCCACTATCCTTTATTCACTTTGTGTTCTCCTTATTTTTTTACCACAGGAGGCTTTCTATTCCTTTTTCTTTGGTTATTTATCTATCGCAACATCATTTGCGACTAACTCTATAACTAACATTTTGGCTTTTGGTCTAGCATGCTGTCATTATCCTTCGTAATGTCTCTTAAGTTGGTTTATATCCTTTCATGGTTACACTCTTTTGTTTTTATATACAGCCACCTTCTAGTGTTGTATTGTTTAGGGTCTCGTCACAAACTTCTTAATGCTGCTTTATGGAGCATTCTGGCTTCCATCCAATTATTAGTAGCTTTCGGACCTTTCTAACTTGATTTAGCAAGATATCTTATGAAAGTTTAGACGTCTATCTCACATATATTGCTATATCAATTGCCTCCTCCTACCTTTGCCATTTTCTCATTAACTTCCCCCCTTTAGAGGGTACTCGTACTTTCATCTACTTGTACCTTTCTATATGTCTCTTTGTCCAGTCTCAATTTCGCCCAATATCTTCCTCCAATCTACTTGGTACTGTATCATGTCTCCGTCTATCTTCATATTTTATAATCAGACTATCCGCGTACGGAGCCTTGGCTAAATTATGAAGCGATGAGAACCTTTCCATATTTAATGTGATGTCCTGTCTACTAATCGGTACTTGAATAATATGACCCAAGGAACAACTCATCCAAGGCCACCTTCTACTTTTCCTTTTCTCAGAATTACTTCGCACCTGTAGTCGTTCCAATTCCAATTAGACAGTGCTAGTAGTCCAACGATAACTATTTAAGGTTTTCTTGAAGTAGTAGCTTTATCCCAACCTATATCCTTTGCTTCTTGGGGCGAATAGAAGTTGCGCCATTTGTTCCTTAAGTTTTCCATCCTCGTCCCTTAAGGGTTCCACTATTTTTTGGGTTACGTTGTGTACACGCGTTATTTTTTTGTATCTTAAGCCCCATGCTCTTACTATATTCTCAACGCAGGCCTTTAACTTAGTCAACGCGTACTAAGTGTGTCTTACTAGTGGTTCCACTTTATCCCTGCATACTCGTATCACACTATTCAATTCATACTTACATATCCCCCTTTTAATTCGTATTCGTGTTCAGTTCCTGACATCTCTTTGAGGTGCTTCTGTTAGAAGTTCTTTTCCTAATTAGTCGGTGGAGAACTATAAACTGTTATCGTGAACCATTTTCCAACCATTGTTAGAAGAAACCAGAATCTCTTAAACATCACAGTACTTCCCTTTTTATACTCGACCTACCTGGTCTTCTTCTGAGTTTATCTCAAGGTACGGACAATGTATCTAATTTACAATAGGAGTTGGGGGATTGGTACTTTCAAAAAGAGTGAAGCTCAATTACCGGACATCTTACCCTTCAACCTGAGCTTTTTTTTTTTTTTTCTACAGCATAGTTACAACTGGAGATACTGTGGTCTGAACTGTACTGCTCAGACAGACTTTTGTTTCTCCATAATAAACTTCCCCGAGTGAAAAGGGTACCCCTTATGGATGACCTGAAGGGTACCTCTTACGGCTTTAGTTAACCATAATGGGGGGTACTTGGTATCAACTTCCAAGATATGTTATAAACTATGTTTTATTCCCTCCTTCTTGTATTGGGACAATTTCAGTAGAGTTTCCTCTACACTTCTTACTATCCCAAAACCTGCACGCAGAAAATATCAATAATGCCTTACAGGGCCAACATATATATATATATACATATCATATCACAGCCGCACAGGGCTTTCAAATGTCATCGCATATTGCAGCCACACAGGGCTTTCAACGTCAATAATAATATAAAAATATTGGACTTACCTTAAATGTCCAACTTCAAACGACATCTGTTGCACTTCCTATCTGCTTTCCTTTCAGGTTTCAACTTTACATTTCAATATTACTTCAATACCTTACCTGATGGATATCTTCCATGGCTTTACTTTACTTACCTACATGCTTCATAACTTTCCGTATCGTCAATTACTTCCTTCCATTGGTGTCGTCCTTCTGTTAAGATCCAAGGTTAGTATGAGGAATTTTGCTATGACTCGGATCTAAGGCACGATCTCATGTGAAGGAAAGGTAACATCCTAAATGTCCTGTAGCTTCCTGTTTATGGATGTGGCGCACAACACATCGATAATCAAGACTCTACTAGACACGGTCTGCAGACAATCCAAGGACGAACTGTTCTGATACAACTTCTGTCACGACCCAACCCCGTAGGCCATGACTGGGGTCCGACCTGAAACCCCCCCGTGTACCTAGCTATCAACTGTGGTCAAATTGAACTATAAATAAAATAATATCATATAACAGAACCCCACCGGGCAATAAAATTTTTATAAACATGTAGCCCTTTTTGTTTGTATCACAACATGACAGGGCACACAAGCCGATAAGGCTGCCATAAAATAATAACATATATCATATATCATGTAGATCCAGCTGAATCAAACTGACATACACAACCCACATATACATATCTGCAGACCTCTAAAAATATAAATGACAACATATGGCAGGACAGGGCCCCCGCCGTACCACCAACTGGACAACACAATTTTATACATCAGTGGATAGTATCAAAAACTAGGCCCCGATACAATGGAGCCTCTTCCAGCTGAGCTGCATGGAATCCTAAACTGACGGACTCCCAAAACCTATATCTGTACCTACGGGCATGAACGTAGGCCCCTAAGAAAGGGGGTCAGTACGATATATGTACTGAGTATGTAAAACGTAACATAATACACTGGAGGTATATTTGAAATAGAGAAGCAGGGGAACAAATTATCCAATCGAAGACATGTACCTGTACTCTGTGAATCACAAAAGCATGCATGCTCAATTTATACAATATAGTCAGCCCTTTCAAGGGTTCGGTGAATCACATCTGTAGGACCATCATAGGCCCAGCGCCATCACCACCTTATTACAACACATCATCATATATATACATACGTACCCGGCCCTTTAGTGAGGGGCTCGGTGAACAATGCAGTGAATTATGCACGATAACATACCTGGCCCGGGACTCGGTGAAATAAGTGTTACAATATACATGAGTAGAGTAGTGAGAAACAAAACACAGTTTAAATCATTATCTGAGACTCAATAAAGTCATCAAGTGAACCATCACCTGGGATCAGGGCTGAAGGTATCTGACGTATACTCTCTAACTATCACTAAGGACTATGTAAAAAGGAGTGTTTGGAAATATTAGACATATACCAATGTGAAATATCTTATAGAAGTCCGAGCATTGGTTATCTCAGAGCCTTTCCATTTTTACAAACAAGAGCTTAGTCGAATCAATTGTTATACAGTCATATAGAAGACTCGAAGATAGCAGCTTACTACTTTAAAGTTTAATCATTCAAAAGTGAGTGAGGGTCCTGAAGTCATATTCAGAACCTGGGAATGGAATTCCCCCTGAAGCTCATATCATATCCTGCTTACATCTAAGACATGCCAAAAGAGAAAAGATAGACTTTACATACCTATACCAAAAACATACCAAAAGAAGCTTCACATACCTCTTATGGACTCCCATTAATCGTTTTCACGTCGTTGTCCTCGAAACCTATTTACCATGGAAGTAATGCAAGTGTTAACAACCTTAGACATTTCAACAACTTAGACTACCCACGAGTATTCATAGCATTCATCCCTTCGCTCGCCTTCTCGACTAGTTCCTTAACTAGTTAAGGGGTTAACGAAAATCGGACAGTACCTCCCCTATAACGTGCCCTATCTGAATTCCTAATCGTGTCCTTAACACCTACAGCCAACCAGAAACATAACCATCAGCTCATATATATGTATATTATAGAGACTTTACACAATATAAACCCCAAACAACCCATTAGAAACTACGATACCAAAACTAGGGTTTTTATCCTTCTTTTCGTGAATCCTTTAATTGTGCAAAGCGGAGGGTCGTGTGGCTACAATCAGCAGCTCCCACGCCCTCATTAACTCAGGGAGAAGAGGGTCATGTGGCAGTAATCAGAAGCTCCCACGTTACACAATATAAAACCCAAACAACCCATTCAAAACTACGATACCAAAACTAGGGTTTTTATCCTTCATTTCGTGAATCCTTTAATTGTGCAAAGCGGAGGGTCATGTGGCTTCAATCAGCAGATCCCACGCCCTCATTAACTCAGTTTCCAGCATCATAATACATTACCACACGACCAGCAGTCCCACACCACAAGTGCAACGCGTTATTCGATTACAATTCAACTATGGCGATTTCAATTTCGTTTATTTCTAATGTCGAACTTTTTACGACTTTTCCCCAACTTCCATCAGCCCAAAAGGTGTTTAATACACCCTATAATAACATCATAAACTTCAAATTATATGGGAAGACCTTACCTTTCCCGGAATTATCTAGAACTCGCCAAAATTGTGCCTCGGAACTTTTTTTAGCGCGCTGTAACGTCGTGGCAGCTTGCTGTCCAATTTTTGCTGCAAAAAACCCTAATTTTATACTACTAATACTTACATATCATCGCGGTATATGCTAAATAATTAATTTACAGAATGAAATTGGGACTTACCTTATTTTTTCCTCCAAGCCGTCACTATTTTCTCTCAACTTTAGGGTTTGCTTTCCTTTATTTGCTGCTGCAGTTTTGGATGGAATTTTGAGATAAGAAGCAGTCCCTTAGTCACAATATACATATATGTAGGTGTCCTTAGGAGGTGACACGTGTCAGCCCTTAAGGGTGACACGTGTCCAGCCCTTATTGGGCCACCGCATACATGCCTCCAATTAGGGGATGTCACGTGGCAGTGGGGCCCACCTCCCCCAAGTAGGTGGGTTACCTACTTGACCCCAAGAATGTGGGTCACCTTCTTGCTTGAGGTGCTGCCATGTGGCACTCCTTCATTGGCTGCCATGTGTCACTTTTCTTTCTCCCTCGTGGGTTCATAATCTTGTCTTATTTTAAGAGCCTATGTAATCCATGCTACGCAAGCTTGGTTCATACTCCAATAGCTTAAGTATGTAAGACTTACAAGTTAGTAGCTTACGTAGGTAAATCGAGTCTTACGACTCGTTACTTGGCCTCCACTTCCTTCCGGATTCTTATGACTCCATTTCCAACTTTCTCTACTATGGGGTATCACATTCTCCCTTCCTTAGAGTCATTTGATAGTGTCATTGCATATATAGCTCACATGACACTATCTAAGGAACTTATAAGACATTTTCAAGTTTAAAAGTGTGGGGTGTAACAATGGAATCTCAATGTTTCCCCTACATCGGAGGAAAGGAGAATCTACTTGCCAAGGTATACTCTACTCTGCTAGGCGGGTCATGCTTATGCTATAAATGGATCCACTAGCTAGGCCAAAAAGTCCCTACGGTGGCACGTAGTTATGAGATAAGAGACTTTATATAAGGACCCCTTATTTCTAGCCCCCACCTCAAGTCCACATTCGGTGTTAAGTCAAATCCCACGGAATACATAAATAATATAGAAATTATAATTTCGTATATCATAGTCATTATCATAGGTTTAAAATCATAGAGTAGATCATTTTTATAACATAAGTGAAATACGGGCATTGTCCTTCCATATTACAAAAATCATACATACATAGACATAATTCATACTTGGAAATTCATGATCATAGCTTGTACTTAAAATTAGGGTAAGACATGAATGCATGATCAATTGACTTGAGAATCATGAAATTAACTATAAAACATGCATGATCATAAACTTTATATCAACCCATACATAATTCATATAGATAATATTATATTGAAAATACTCATAATTTTCATCATGAACCCTAGAAATCAAAATAGGAGAATTCTTGGAAAAACTCTTCAATTTAATGCTATAACCATCAATTTATATGAAAATAGACTCATGATCATACTTTGAATCATAATTCATGCAATAGGAGTAGAGATCATAATACCCATAAAATACCATACTTTAATTTGATAGAAAACTTGAGAAATGATTCAAAACTGTTTTGCAAACTGCTTTCTTCAATTCAACCAAAGCGGGGTAACTTTCTTATTTTGACTTTACATTTCCCACGAGAGATGATTCAAAACTGTTTTGCACAATGATACCTCCATCCTCGAAATCAACAAAGTGAACACCTAAATGAGCCAATCTATGCACATATCGGACTATCTCTTTCTTCTCATCCTCAATATGAGAAATACTGTTCATGGAAAATCTACTAAGAGCGTCAGTAACCACATTTGTTTCACTTGGATGGCATAACACACTTGTGATAATCCTTCAACAACTCAAGCCATCTTCTTTGTTGAAGGTTCAAGTCCTTTTGAGTGAACATATATTGCAAACTTTTATGGTCAGTATAACATCCACATGGACACCATAGAGATATTGTCTCCACAACTTCAAAGAAAATACCATCGCCACCAATTCCAATTCATGAGTTGGGTAATTCTTCTTATGTACCTTGAGTTTCCTTGAAGCATAATCTATCACTTTTCCATTTTGCATTAGAACACAATTAAGACCAACTTGGGAAGCATCGCAATACACGCAAACCCATAGGAACCTTCCGATAAAGTCAACAGCAGAGCAGAGGTAAGCTTATCCTTTAACTCTTGAAAGTTTTTCTCACATGCCTCAGACCATTAGAATTTCACTTACTTTTTTGTCAAAGAAAATGGCCATGCAATGGAATAGAAACATTCCACAAACCATATATAATAACCAGCTAAGCTAATAATCTCCGAATGTCAGAAAGAATTAACGGTCTACGCTAATTCTTAACTACCTCGATCTTATTTGGATCATCCATAATTCCTTCTCTGGAAATAATGTGACAAAGGAAAGCAACTGACCTCAGTGAAAAATCATATTTGCTAAACTTTGCATATAACTGACGGTCTTTGAGAATTTGCAACACAATCCTCAAATGATTGGCATTTTCTTCCTCATTCCATGAGTAAAACAAAATATCATAAAAAACGACAATACAAAGATATCCAAATACTGCCTAAACACCTTGTTGATCTGTAACACCCCAAAAATTTCTATGCCAAGACCCGAACCCTTCTTCATATGCGTATAGGCGATGACTTCTAATTTTATATATGAGTTAGAATCAATACCTAAGTATTTGAGGGTATTAGGTTGACTTAAAGAGACCATATATGTTAGATTATTAAGATTTATTAGGTCATTACCAATCAAATTAAAGGTCTTTGAGTCTTCTTTCCAATGCCACTAAGTTTGCCTCATTTGGAGTTCAGAGTAAAACGTTATAGCCATTATAGTGAAGCTGCTTAGATAAGAGAGGACCACGAACCGTGGTGGCCTTCCATGAAATACGTATGGTCCGTAGTGGCCTTTCATGAAAGACAATGTTTCAACCAGTTTAAGCCCCGATATTATTGGTGAGTACCATGACCCGTGGTGGTCTTTCGCGAACTTCAGTACAGTCCGTAGTGCCATCCGTGGAGAAGGTTCATAGACTTCTAAGCAACACATTTCGAAATATTTTTCTAAGACTTTTACCATGGGATCTCACCATGATCCATGGTGAGCATCATGGACTGTGAAGGTCCCTCGTGAAGCCAATTCCTGCTAGATCTTTAAAGGGACATTTTGGTCTTTTTCTATATTTTAACCCAAAGTAGTGTCATTTTGAGGGGAAAATTCACCTATCTAAAGACCCTAGACCCTTTAAAGACCTCATTTTCTTTCACTCCAACTTGCCAAAACAAATTCTCTCTTCTCAAACTCTCCCAAGAGGTTCAAGCCAAGCTAGGGTTCATCTCAAGGCATCTTTAAGTCTCTTTTATTCCTCAAGTATTCTTAGGAATTTTGTTTCCCACAAGGTAACTGGATTTTCATCCATGGGTTCTTCCTCCCATAGAGCCCAAATATTTTTTTAACCTAGCATTTCAATTTAGAATGATGAAATCTTATGAGCTTTTACATGTTGACTTTAAATGCATAAATTATGATTTATTCGAAGTTTCTTTACATATATTGATGGATATTTACTCTTGATTGCATGAAGTTATGATGTTATCAAGGTACCTATATGAAGGCTTGAAAAGTGTTTTAAGACATATATGGTGGGTTGCTTTAAGAATGTATATTTTATGCATTTCCTTTACTCTCATGCATGCAAGAATTCTTTAAAGGCATTGAAATGTTTTTACGAAATGAACCCACCTAGTTTCTTATGATAAAGCAAAGTTGAAATAAAGTTTGACTCCAATAAAATTTATGAAGTAAATGCTTATGAAGGAGAGTCTTTATGAAATGATTGATTGAAGAAAGGGCTTCTTAGCCAAAGTAAGGTTTCAATGTGAAAGGATAATCCTCATATTGAATCAAATAAAATGTTTAAGATTAGGATATGAAATGTATGACATCCTTATATGTCGTCATTGCTTTTGAACATTTTCCCAAAAGGTAGGTCCGATTAGCATGGTAGACGAAATACCATCATTAATTGTAGACCTAATTTTCTTATAAATCAAGGTTCATTTGTAGAATGGTAAATAGGCTAGGGCAGCTATGATGATATTATAAACCAAAGGTTTTAATGAGCTATTCCATCAATTGATTTTTTAATGTTAAAGTTATATAATGCTTATGTTATATTAAAGTTTAAACGTTATTCCATGGGATTTGACCTAGCACCGAATATAGCACGTAGGTGAGGACTCGACTGGAGGGGTTCTTAAGTAAAGTCTCATGTTGCATTAACTATGTGACACCATAGGAGCCCTTGTCGGATAGGCCTTTGTATCTATCATGTATTAAAGTTAAAGTTAAAAAAATATTTAAAGTTGATTGGAGTTCTACCTGGCAAGTAGTCTTCTCGTGCCAATATAAGGGTATATGTTGGATTCCGTGTAATAGCTTGCATAGTATTAAATATCGGTTATGGTCATCTCCCCACAAATAAAGGTTTCCAAATATTATGTACATGATTGATTATGCATGCATTGCATTATGTTTCATATTATGCTAATGTCCTATTGATTCTTTAAATTCATGCATGCCTACATACTTAGTACAATTAAAGTACTAACGCATATTTTTGCCTACATGATATCACCATGATGGGACTAGTGCTTCTCCTCGATCTCCTCCACGTAGCTAGATCTGACTTGTTTAAAGATTGCTTGTGGTGAGTTCCCATGTTTCGGAAAGAACATCCCTTTTATTCTAGCTTATGTTATGTAAAAAAATAAGACTTTTATTAAGGCACTTTTTGACACTTATTTTAGGGGTGAGCTAAGGACATCTCGTAGTCCATGCTAAGTCTATTAGTATAGGTATGTTTGGACAAAAATAGAAAATATTTTGAAGTTGGTAAGGACTATTGTTCTATGATATTTCCCTTAGTCCCCTTTCCCCTTTTTATTTCCGCTTGTTATTATATGTCATTACATATGAAAAGATAAATGAATGCTAAGAGGCTTGGGTGAGGTACCTCTGAGTGTCTTATTCATCGTGTCAGTCTAAGCCTTAGGCTTGGGTCGTGAATAACTTGGTATTAGAGCTCGAGGTTTTGAAATGGTCTTTGAAGTCCAACATATTGTATCGAGTAGAGTCTTGTTCATCAGTGTGAAGTATGCCACATCTATAAATAGGAGTCTATGAGGAATTTTATGAAAAAGAATCACTTATTTCATGATCCCATCATGCGATAGAGTTGAACCATATAAGGATTCTTTCTAACTCATGCCCTACGTGTTTCAGAATATGTCTCATCAAGAAGAAGCCAACCAGGAGATTGGTCAAGATGGTAGCCCTTCCATTCCTAATGAACCATCCTTAAATGTTGATATCTCTAATGTAGAGATTTTTTATGCCCTCATGTGGTTGGTTAGATTTGTAACCGCTCAATTGAATCAATACAAAGTAACTCCTGTGAACAGGAATGTTAAGAAAAAAATGTGGGTGAATAAAAAGAGTAATATTAGATGTAATGAATTTAACCATTAGAATATATCAAGGGGGAGACATCTGGACCTTATTCTAGAAAAGGTGATGGTAAGGAAAACACCTTCCTCTTATTTGGAAAGTGCGGAAAAACCATCTAGGGGAGTGCTTGTATGGCATAAGGAGTTGTTATAATTATGGAAAAAGTGGACATAAGGAGAAGGACTGTCCAATGGGACCTAGGAAGGGGAGGTAGTCCAAGATGTTTGAGGTGAAGGTGGTACTCAGTCCAAGCTCGGTGGTAGTTTTAGTGCATCTACCTTTCCCAAGTATTCCAAGAGTGGGAAAAACCAGAGGGGAGAGTGCTTAGCGGGGTTGAATACTTCCTTTAGGTATGGAAAACCAGGTCATCATGCAAGGGAGTGTAGGAGTAGTACTAGACCTCAAACTTTAGCCCATACTACAGGTCATCTGGATCAAAATGCTACTACTTCGAGTGGCGGTCAGTGCCAAGATAGATTTTATACACTTCAAACTCACCAGGAGTTAGAGAATTTTCCCGATGTTATAAATAGTAAGTTAAAGGTTTTAGATTTTGATGTCATTTTTGATGGATTGGTTTCATGCATCATATGTTTCTATAGATTGTAGAACTCCTAGAGTCAAGGTTCAATTCCTAAGTGAGCCTATTCTTGAATTGAAGGGTCATGATTCGACAGTTAAGGGTAGATTCATTTCTAATCTTAAAGCTTGGGAAATTGATTACTAAGGGTTGCTTTATCATATTGTGAGGGTTAGGGGTGTCAACTCTAGAAGTACTTCTTTAGAGTGGTTCGGATGATGGTGGTGCAAGATGGGTCCAAATCATCTTTGGTGGTGGATGTTAAGTTGAAACAAGTCCATGACTCATCAATGGTAGAGTTGAAGGAAATGGTGGGAGATAAGGAAGTAGAATTCTGTTCCCAAGGGGGAGATAGTGCACTTATTTACAAAGGTCAGTTGTGTGTTCCAATGTTAATAATAATAGATGAGTCATGATAGATAGATAGAGAGTGGCTATTCCGTATTGTAATAATTATGGCATACTTATTCCATTTAAGGTTATTGACATAGAGGAAGAGCTAGATGGGATCTTATAGGGTGCAATAGATAGGCAGAGTATATTGATATGTCCTTTAGTAGGAATTAGTGCAAATGTGGGTGTAGAGATGTTTAGAAATGAGAATTCTTTAGTGATTTTGACTTCAAGGGAGCCATAAAAAGGTTAGAATGGTAGGCTTGAAAACGTGGTTGTAGGTATAGGAGTGATGGTAGTAGGATATTGGTGACTCCTCGTTAAGGATTTCAAATGAGTGTATTATAATGGTTATAGGACTAGAATTAAATGTAGTATTTATGGCATGTGGATGAGTATACAATGCATTGGATATTTCGTTATTAGGTCTTGAGGTTTGTGGAATATGGTAGTAAGGGGTAGTTCTCTTGGAATGGATCTTCCTATAGAGGTATAGGGTCCTAAGGATTTTGATAAGGTGGCCTATGAATGCATTTGTCATTGGAGTTAGCCTCAAGTCATCCGGTATTCCATATGTCTATGTTGAGAAAGTGTGTAGGTGATCCAAGTTCCATTGCGCCTTTAGAAGTAGTGAATGTTAAAGAAACCTTGACCTATGAAGAGGTCCTGGTTTAGATTTTAGACTGGCAAGTCAAGAAGTTGAGGGATAATGAAGTTGCATTCGTTAAAGTCCTTTGGAGGAATCAACAAGTTGAAAGCGCTACACGGGAAGAAGAAATGGATATGATGAAACATTATCCTCATCTCTTCCATTCTACTCAAGCCTAAAGTACTAAGTCATTTATGCACAAGTATTTTAGACTATTATGTTTCAGTTTCCAAAGTCTTCATATGCATGCATATTCATAAACTTGAATTTTTTTAAAGTTATGATTTATGCTAAAGTTTAAAGAGTTAATGTTTGATGCATTTCAAGTGTCACTGTATATATGTTGGGTTGCTAGTCCTTGTGCCATGTCCTTTTCATACTAGTGATTCTTATTCGAGAACGAATGTTCCCAAGGGGGAGATATTGTAACACCCAAAAAATTTCTATGCCAAGACCTGAACCATTCTTCATATGTCTATAGGCTTAAAATCAATGACTTCTAATTTTACATATGAGTTAGAATCAATTCCTAAATATTTGAAGGGTATTAGATGCGGTTTAGGGTCATAAGGGATCTTTAACACCAAGCGAAGTCCAAAGAATTTCTATCGATTAAGTTTTCGAATGAGTCCATATAAGGGTCAACTTCAAGCGAACATATATATCAGAATAATAAAAGTTATGTGGGACATTACATATCGAATTAAAGGTTTTTGAGTATTCTTTCCAATACCACCTAGTTTTCCTTATTAAAAGTTCGGAGTAAAGAGTTATGACCCTTTTAGTAAAGCTACTCAGACAGGAGAGGACCACGGCTCATGGTGTCCTTCCGTGAAACTCAGTATGATCTGTAGTGGCCTTCCGTGAAAGCCACTTTTTAAACTAGTTTAAGCCTTAGATTATTGGTGAGCACCATGACCTGTGGTGGTCTTCCGTGAACCTCAGTACGGTCCATAGTGCCTTTCATGAAGAAGGTTCGGAGACTTCTCTGCAATAAGTTTCACAATATTTTTCCAAATATTTTACCACGGGACCTCACCACGGTCCGTGGTGAGCATCATGGACCATGAAGGTCCCCCGTGAAGCCATTTCCAGCCAGATCTTTAAAGGGACATTTTTTTCTTTTCCTGCATTTTAACCGAAAGTGGTGTCATTTTAAGGGGAAAATTCACCTATATAAAGACCCTATACCCTTCAAAGTCCTCATTTTCTTTCACTCAAACTTCCCAAACACAAATTCTTTCTTAAACTCTCCCAAGAGTTTCAAGCCAAGCTAGTGTTCATCACAAGGCATCTTGAAGTCTCCTTTCTTCCTCAAGTATTATTAGGTATTTTGTTTCCCTCAAGGTATGTAGATTTTCATCCATGGGTTCTTCCACCCATGGAGCCCAAATATTTTCTCAACCTAGTATTTCAATTCAAAATGATGAAATATTATGGGCTTTTAAATAATGACTTTAAATGCATAGATTATGATATATTTGAAGTTTCTTTACATATATTGATGGATATTGACTCTTGATTTCATGAAGTTATGATGTTATTAAGGTGCCTATATGAAGGCTTGATAAGGGTTTTAAGTCATATATGGTGGGTTGCTTCAAAAATGTGTATTTTATGCATTTCCATTACTCTCATGCATGCAAGAATTCTTTAAAGGCATTGAAAGGTTTTTACGAAATGAACCCACCTAGTTTCTTATGATAAATCAAAGTTGAAATGAAGTTTGACTCCAATGAATGTTATGAAGTAAATATTTATGAAGATGAGTCTTTATGAAATGATTGACTGAAGAAAGGACAATCCTCACATTGAATCAAATAAAACATTTAAGATTATGATATGAAATTTATGACATCCCTATATGCTGTTAATTCTTTTGAACATTTTTCCAAAAGATAGGTCCAATTAGCATGGTAGCCGGAATACCATCACTGATTATAGACTAATTTTCTTATAAATCAAGGTTCATTAGTAGGATGGTAAATAGGGTATGACAGCTATGATGATATTATAAACCAAAGGTTTTAATGAGCTATTCCACCAATTGATGTTTTAATGTTAAAGTTATATAATGCTTATGTTATATTAAGGTTTAAACATTATTCCATGGAATTTGACTTAGCACTAAATGTAGCATGCAGATGAGGACTCGACCGATGGGGTTCTTAAGTAAAGTCTCATGTTGCACTAACTATGTGCCACCATAGGATCCCTTGTTGGCTAGGCCTTTGTAGCCATCAAATATTAAAGTTAAAGTTAAAAATATGTTTAAAGTTGATCGAAGTTCAACCTGGAAAGTAGTGTCCCCGTGCCAACGGAGGGGGATATGTTGGATTACATGTAATAGCTCGCATGGTCTTAAATGTCGGTTATGTACATGATTGATTATGCATGCATTGCATTATGTTTCATATTATGCTAATGTTCTATTGATTCTTTTAATTCATGCATGCCTACATAATTAGTACATTCAAAGTACTAACACATACTTTTTCTTACATTATATCCCCATATAGGGATTAGTGCTCCTCCTCAATCTCCTCCATGTGGTTCGCTCAAATCTATTTGAAGATTACTTTTGCTGAGTTCCCATGTTTCGGGAAGAACATCCCTTTTATTCTAGCTTATGTTATGTAGAACATTAAGACTTCTATTAAGTCATTTTTTGACACTTATTTTGAGGGTGAGCTTGGGACATGTCTTAGCCCACACTAAGTCTATTAGTAGAGGTATGTTTGGACACAAATGGAAAATATTTTGAAGTTGTTAAGGACTCTTGTTCTATGATATTTCCCTTATTCCCTTTTCCCCTTTTTATTTTCACTTGTTATTGTATGTCATTACCTATGAAAAGCTAAATGAATGCTAAGAGGCTTGGGTGAGGTACCTTCGTGTGTCTCATTTGCCGTGTCACGTCTAGGCCCTAAGCTTGGGTCATGAAATTATCAAATTCATAAAAGCTGTAGGGGCCTTTTAGTCCTAAAGACATAAATAGAAATTCAAAGTGACCATACTAAGTTCTAAAAGCCATCTTTGGAATATCACACTCCCTCACTCGGAGTTGGTGGTAACCCGATCGGAGGTCTATCTTTGAAAAGTAGCTTGCTCCTTGAAGTTTATCGTACAAGTCATCAATCCTCGAAATAGGATACTTGATCTTAATTATGACTTTGTTAAACTGTTGATAATCAATGCACATGCGAAGAGAATCATTCTTCTTTCTGAAAAAGAGAATTGGAGCACCCCATGAAGAGATACTCAGTCTAATAAAACCGTTATCTAGAAAGTCCTTTAACTGATCCTTTAATTCTTTCAATTCTTTTGGAGCCATTCGGTAAAGAGGAATAAAGATAGGTTGAGTATATACCATGTTGTGCTTCAAACAATTTGTTTTAACCATGTTAATAGTTCCACATTATTGGTTAATAGAGAATCAAAATATATTTACGAATGAATCACGAAATGCTATGGTTCTTACATATAATTTCTGGAATTACTACTTTCTATGAACCGTGCTTTCAACCCTTGGCTAGATTCTCTCTGTGTCTAGGAATTCCTAGGGCATGAGTTAAGCATATAGTTGACAACTCTTTCTTTCGATTGTGTGTTAGTACTTTTGGAGTATATATCTATAGGCGTGCAAAACAACAAAGCCACTGCTCTTTGGGTGATGAGGTGGACAATTCCTTACTCCAGCTTCAAAGGAGCATCTTACATGAATCAACACTAACTCCTTAGTCAGTGAAAAAGAGATTGATACCAAAGTCTATTTTCCTCTCAAGAGGAACACGTGGAAGGTCATCGGGAAAACCTTTCAAAAACTCATTAACAACTAGAACTGACTCAAGAGTAGGAGTTTCAAAATTAGTATCTCTAACCCGAACTAGGTGATAAATATAACCTTTGGAAATCAGTTTCCAAGCTTTAAGGCATGAAATGAACTGACCCTTAAACACAGAGTTACTACCTTTCCATTCCAAAATTGTCTTATTAGGAAATTGAAACTTAACTACATGGGTTCTACAACATATAGAGGTATAACATGCATGAATCCAATCCATACCAAAAATAACATCAAAATCTATCATATCAAGATCTAGTAAATTAACGGAGGTGACCTTATGAAAAACTAAATCTAGGAAATTTCTTTAGACCTTTTTAGCCAAAACTGCATCACCAATTAGAGTATAGACCAAGAAGGGCTCTAGCAAGACCTCGAGACTAATTCTAAATCTCATAGCAAGATAAGGAGTAACAAATAATAGAATGGTACCCGGATCTAATAAGGAATAAACATAAAGTCAAAGACCTTCAACATACTAGTCACAATGTCGGGGGAATACTCTAACTGCTAGTGAGTTTATAGGGCATAAAATCTATTTTGGTGCTGACCACCAACCAAAGTAGTAGCACGCTGATACGGACGACCGGTAGCCTTAGTTCTACCTTGGGACCTAGACCCACCTCTACACTCTCTAGCATGATGACTGGGATTTCCAAACATAAAATAAAATCCAAACCCATTAAGCACTCTCCCCTATGAGTTTTTCCACACTTCTTTCAATGAAGGGTGACTTGACTGCTTGAAGTTCCACCTTGTGCCTTAGTATTTGGCACATTGTATTTCTCAAATATTTAACCCAGTGTATTTGAAAAACCTTGGCCTTGAGACTTTTGGCCTTGTCGGAAATGACCATTTCTACCATCAAACTTGTTGTGAGAAAACTCACCTTCATACCGATGCCTGTTCGACTCCCTCGCATTTATCTTCTTAAGATTTTGAACCTCAATTTACTCGGAATAGGTCATGAGCCTAGAAATATTGTTCATCTCCTTGATAAGCATAACGGTTCGACACTCCTTCATAAAGAAAGTCAAGACTCCCGAAATAAAATTGCTTATTCAGGCATGAGAGTCAGCTACCAAGGAAGGAGCATATTTGGACAACTTTGTGAATTTGAGGGCATACTCCCTCATACTCATGTTCCCTTTCTTAAGATTGATAATTTCCAACACCCTTGCTTCCCTTAGCTAAATGGGGGGAAAGTGATCAAGAAAGGCAACTTTGAACTCTTCTCAACCTATGGGATCCTCTTCAACCATTTCTACCCTCCATTTATTATACAAAACTTGGGCGACATCTTTAAGTTGGTAGGCCGCCAACTCCACCTTTTCATCTAAAGACACTCCCTTGTTACTCACAATCTTGTACAATTCATCCACAAAGTCTTAGGGATTCTCATCAACCTTTGATCTGTGAAACTCAGGAGGTTCATACTTGTGGAGTCTCTTACCCTGAAGCCAAAGTAGTCACATTCTGAGGAGCTACCTCCCCTATATTCACTTAAGTAGTCACAACTTGGGCTAACATCTGAAAAGGCGCTCAGAACTCCACATTCGATACTTGATCATTGACGAGGTCATTTAGAGCATGTTGGTCCTCATCAATATCATTTCTTTTAATGGGTATGTTCATGGAGGTATGATTCTATAATCGCAAAGAAAAAGAGTTATAGGAGGAAACCTTAGAATTAAACTCTATAGCACAATAAGATCATGAAAGAAGTGAAGGGTTTCCTAAGTTGCCTCATAGGCTCCTACTCATAGATGTGGCATGATTCACACCGATGAAAAATACTCTACTTGACGTGGCATATTAGACTCCCTAAGACACTTGAACCTTGTGCTCTGATAATTTTTTTTATCATGAACCGAACTAAAGTCAAGTCATAACATGACTATTAAATTCCCAAATGATTCCAATCAAGCCTCTTAGCATATCACTCATGAGCATACATAAGGAAATTAAGCGATAAAGCTAAATTATGATACGAAAGCAAAATCTCATATAAAACATAAGTCTCAAAATAGGAAATTGATAACATAGACTTGTACTATCTAACATATTATGCCCCATACTTTCATACTTAGGAATTCTTTCTTAAGCTTCTTAAAAGTTTCCACGCGATCCAGAGTATCTATAACATAACGAAATAACTCTAAGGAAGGAAAAATATGATGCCCCATAGTAGGGAAGGTTGGAAATAGAGTTATAAGAATACAAAAGGAGTTGGAGGCCAAGTAATGAGTCGTAGGACTCGACTTACTTGCGTAAGCTACCGAATTGGACGTCTTAAATAACTAAGCAACTTGAGAGCGTGTCGAGCTTACGTAGCAAGGATTACATAGGTTCTTAAAGTAAGACGAGATTACGAACCATGAAAGAGGCAGAAGGAGGCGTAACAACTACTTGAAAGAAAGTAGGTGATGCATCTACTTGGACTAAATAGGTGATGCACCTACTTAGACCAAGTAGGTGACTCACCTGCTTCGGGTGGACCCTATACTGCCATATGGCAGCATGTGAGTGGGCGTATGGATAAGGTGGTACCCTAGGAGGCTGCCATATGTCACCCCTAGGGGATTCCATGTGTCCCCTCTTAAGGATACATATATATACATTTTTTGATGACTATTAAGTCATTTTCATCCAAAAATCAGCAATAAAGAAGAGAAAAAAATGTGAGAAATGAAAGAAGGCAGCCACGAATTTGGCTAATTTGAGGTAAGCCTCCGACTTTCATTTCGTGAATTAATTATTTAAGGTATTACATGTCTACATGATGGTTTTTAACAACGTAAAATTACTATTTGGGGTAGAGAAGAAGGGACGCGAATAGCCTGTAAATTTTCAGCATGTTAAGAGAACTTCCGAGGCAAGTTTTAGCGAGGTATGGATTGATTCTCTTCTCCCATGATTTGGTAAAGGTTTAAGAATGTTATGGGAATGTAAACATGAGTTTTATATGTGAAAATATGGACTTCACGGATGAAGGAAGTTGCAGGTCATGTAGGGACTGTTTTGACGTATTCTAGTGGCTTAAAATGTAACTAGTGTCGTTGTTATTGAGGTGTCGTATTGGGAATTATTTTGTAGTGTTGAAGGTATGGAAACATGCCTCAAAATGGGTATAAGTTCTTCTGGTTGCAGCCACATGACACCCCATTTCCTGTGGTGAAGGTTTTACAAAATAGAGATTAAAAACCCTAATTTAGTATCGTAGTTTTAAGCGAGTTGTTTGGAGTTTGTGTTGTGTAATGTTGAAGTTGTTTAATTGTATATATGCTGCTGATTGTTGTTGTTTGTTGGATGATAAGGTGTGGAGGTTAAAGGAAGTTTGGATAGGGAAAGTTATAGGGGAGATGCTGCCCGATGTTTGCTAACTTCGGAACTAGTAATGAACTAGTCTAAGGAAATGGATAAGGGATTGGTTCCTATGGGTAATTGGTGGTAGAATTACAAGCTGGAAATTCGAATATAACTAACCTTAGAAATACTTTCATGTAAAATAGGTTCAAGAGCCGACGAGGTGAGCGTGTTAAGAGTAATTCGGAAGATGTATGTAAAGCTAACGTTTCCTTCTTTTAGCATGCTTTTGGCATAAGTATGTAAAGCTTAATCTTTCTTTTGGCATGGTCATTATGAAAACAAATATATTAATTTCTTTATCATTCCAAGGAAGTTCCTATTCCAAGAGCCACTAGGATGGCCAATTTTTTGATTTCCAAAGGACATTTTATTATGCTTTGTTACGAGTATATAATCCAGAAGTTCCATTTTGATGTAATCCATAGTGACTTTCAAAAGGTACTTGATATGAATCTTGTCTTGATTTTGAATGATAGCTTATTTTAATTATTCCATTGAGCCCCATAATATATTTTGAAATATGGAAACGATTTTAGAAAGACTATTTTGACATACACCATTGTGATATCTGAAAGACATGCACTATGATTATAGCTCAATTTCTCTTATATGACTTGGCATCGGAGTTACACTATCGAGTCTCTGGTAATATTTTATATTTTATATTATATTTATTTTCTCACTACTCAACTTGTGGATGCCTCAATGCTTCTTTCACTGAGCCCAGGCTAGGATTTATTATCATGCATACTTCTCTACATTGTTCGTGTGCCCCGACGTGAGGGGGAAGGTATGACCTGTACATGGGATTTGTGGAGTTATGATATGCCATGTACACATATAATATGATATGATATGATATGACTATCTGATATGATATAATCTGTTACAGAGATATTCTCTACTCAGGAGTTATGATGTGCTATGGCGCCAGTGACGGGGCCTTGACCACGATTTATTCACTGAGTCCCATAATGGGGCCGGATATGACATATGTTTTATGCATACATTATCTGTGGTTGTGAAAAGCATTTTGGTATTTTGGATATTTTACTTATTTCTGCACCTTCTGTTCTGGTAATGTCTTTACTTATTACAGTCCACGCTTTACATACTCGGTACATTGTCCGTACTAATCCCCTCTCTTCAGGGGGGATGCATTACATGCCCGCAGGTATAGACGCTCGGTTTGCTGATTCGCTCGCCTAGAATATCCACCCTGTTGGTTGGGAGTGCTTCTTTGTTTGGAGCCTTATTTTCGTACTAACTTTTTTGTTATACATTTGTACATGTTGGTTAAGGGTACGGTGGGGCCCTGTCTCGTCATATGACTAGTCTATCATTATGTAGAGGTCTGTAGACTTATGATGTGGGTTATGTATATATGTTTTGGGCTTTGTGTTCTGTGATGGCCTTAACGACCCTCTTGTGCTATATCTATTCTCATGCGCTCTCTAGCGACCCCTTTTTGACTCCTACTTTTATCTATTCTGCTAACACGCTAAGTGGGGCTAAGGGTACGTATGGGTGCCCAACCCGGGCACTAGTCACAGCCTATGAAGTTGGGTTATGACAAAAGTGGTATAAAAATACAGAAGGAGGTGATGCACCTACTTGGACTAAGTAGGTGATGCACCTACTTGGACCAAGTAGGTGACTCACCTTCTTGGGGTGGACCCCACGCTGCCACATGGCAGCATGTGAGTTGGTGCATGGAAGAGGTGGCGCCCTAGGGGCTTCCACGTGTCACCCCTAGGGGATTCCATGTGTCCCCTCTTAAGTACACATATATATACATGTTGTGATGACTATTAAGTCATTTTTATTCAAAAATCAGCAACAAAGAAGAGAAAGAAAACGTGAGAAAGGAGAGAAGGCAGCCACAGATTTGGCCAATTTGAGGTAAGCCTCCGACTTTTGTTCCATGAATTAATTATATAAGGTATCCAATGGCTACATGACAGTGTTTAATAGCATAAAATTACTATTTGGGTCAGCGAATAAGGGACGCGAACAGCCCATCTATTTTCAGCATGTTAAGAGAACTTTCGAGGCAAGTTTTAGCGAGTTCTAGAAAGGTATGGCTTGGTTCTCTTCTTCCACGCTTTGGTAAAGGTTTAATAATGTTATTGGCATGTAAAAATGAGGTGTATAAGTGAAAATATGGATTTCACGGCTGAAGGAAGTTGCAAGTCGTGTAGGGACTGTTTTAATGTATTCTAGTGGCTTAAAATGTAACTAGTGTCGTTGTTATTGTAGTGTCGTATTGGGAATTATTTTGTAGTGTTTTAGGGATGGAAAAATTCTAAACATGGGTATAATTTCTGCTGGTTCATCCACATGACACCCCGTTTTGTGCGGTGAAGGTTTTACGAAATAGAGATTAAAAATCTTATTTTGGTATCGTAGTTTTAAGCGATTTGTTTAGAGTTTGTGTTGTGTAATGTTGAAGTGGTTTACTTGTATATATGCTGCTGATTATTTTTGTTTGTTGGATGCTAAGGTGTGGAGGTTAATCGAAAGTTTGGATAGGGCAAGTTATAGGGGAGATTCTGCCCGGTTTCCGCTAACTTCGGAACTAGTAATGAACTAGTCTAAGAAAATGGATAAGGGATTGGTTCCTATGGGAAATTAGTGGTAGAATTACAAGATGGAAAGTCGAAGGTCACTAACCTTAGACTTACTTTCATGTTAAATAGGTTCAAGAGATGACGAGGCGTGCGTGTTAAGAGTAATCCTTAAGAGATATGTAAAGCTAACATTTCCTTCTTTTGGCATATTTTCTGCACAAGTATGTAAAGCTTAATCTTTTTTTTGGCATGGTCATTATGAAAACAAATATATGAAAAATAATTTATGATTCCAAGTAAGTTCCTATTCCTAGATCCATCCTAGTGGCCAATTTCTTAATTTCCAAAGGATATTTTATTACGCTTTGATACGAGTATATAATTCTAAAAGTTCCATTTTAATGTAATCCATAGTGACTTTCAAAAGGTACTTGATATGACTCTTGTCTTGATTTTGAACGATAGCTTATTTTAATTATTCCATTGATCCCCATAATATATTTTAAAATATGGAAACGATTTCAGAAAGACTATTTTGACATACACCATTGTGACATCTGAAAGACATGCACTATGATTATCGCTCAATTTCTCTTATATGACTTGGCATCAGAGTTATGCTATCGAGTCTCTGGAAATATTTTGTATTTTATGTTACATTTAGTTTCTCACTACTCTACTCGTGGATGCCTCAATGCTTCTTTCACTGAGCATGAGATAGGATTTCTTATCATGCGTACTTCTCTGCATTGTTCGCTGTGCCCCGACGTGAGGGGGCAGGTACGACCTGTATATGAGATTTGTAGAGTTATGATGTGCCATGTACATATATAATATGATATGATCTGATATGAACATCTGATATGATATAATCTGTTACAGAGATATTCCCTACTCAAGAGTTATGATGTGTTGTGGTGCCAGTGACAGGGCGGCAACCATGATTTGTTCACCAAGTCTCATAATGGGGCCGTATATGGCATATGTTTTCTGCATACATTATCTGTGGTTATAAAAAAACATTTTGGTATTCTGGATATTTTGCTTATTTCTTCACCTTTTGTTCTAGTAATGGCTTTACTTATTATAGTTCATGCTTTACATACTCGGTATATTATCCCTACTGACCCCCTCTCTTCGAGGGGGATGCGTTACATGCCCACAGGTATAGACACTCAGTTTGCTCATCCGCTCATGTAGGACATCTACCCTGTTGGTTGGCAGTTCTCCTTTGTCCGTAGCCTTATTTTGGTACTAACTTTTCTATTGTACATTTGTACATATTGGTTAAGGGTACGGCAGGGCCCTGTTCCGTCATATGCTTAGGCTATTGTTCTGTAAAGGTCTGTAGACTTGTGATGTGGTTTATATATATATGTTTTGGGCTTGGTGTTCTATGATGGTCTTAATGGCCCTCTTGCGCTATATCTGTTCTCATCTACTCTCTAGCGACCCCTTTTTGACTCCTACTTTTATCTATTCTACTAACATGCTAAATGGGGTTAAGGGTACGTATGGGAGTCCAACTTGGGCACCAATCACGTCCTATGAAGTTGGGTTGTGACATAACATGCCTCTAATACTAGATGGGGGCTTGAGACAATCTCCTAGCTCACCCAATATAAAATGTGAGGAAGTAACAATCTTGAAGAAACCCTAGCCAAAAACCTTGATAAAGAAGGTGAACTTTGAAGGAACCTTGAGAGAGAAGTCTTAAAGTTGGTTGGGAATTAATGAGGGAAAAGAATAGGTTTTGAAGTATTTAGGTTATTTTCGTACTGAATCTAGTTTCAAAAACGTCCACATACATTAATAAAATAATAGGGAAAAGACCGGAGTAGCCCTCATTAAACTATAGCTGGAACTCACCACGGAGGACCCATGACAGTCCATGGTGCTCACTACGGCCCATGGTGCTCACCAAGGCCCCTGGTGGTGTCCATCATGATTGACTTGGAAATTAGAAATCTGAAGTTGCAGAAAAGGGTTTCAGAGCTTCCTCTACGGGACCCTTCACAGTTTGTGGAGTTCACCATGGTCCGTGGACCATAGGCCCAGCAAGCCCTACAAGGTGACCTACATGAGTGACCACCACGGAACTCACCATGTTTTGTGAAGATCTATACGGCCCATGGTGGCCAGTCATGGTCCTAGACTTGGGATCACATTTTGAGGTCTCAGAGCAGGGGTCACCACAGAGGGCTTCATGGCCCGTGGTGCTCACCATGGTCTGTAGTGCCGTGTAGTGGACCTCACCTTACAGGAGTAAACCTCAGGGTCACCACCACGGGGACTCACCACGAGTCGTGGTGGTTTACATTGCCCGTGATGGCCTCCATGGTCACCACCTGGTGCCAGAATTATAGTTTTTCAGTAATTCCATATTTTGATTCTCATTTTCCTAATTTACAAATTTTGGGGTCTTACACAATATTTTTCTCAAATTCTTCTTGGAGGTATAATTTTGTAATCACAAAGAGAAAGTATTAGAGGGAAAACCTTAGTATGCAACTCTATGGCATGACATAAGAAAATTGAATGAAGTAAAGTTTTCTAAACACCTCAAAGCCTCCTATTCATAGATGTGGCACTTCACACCCATGAACAAGACTCTACTTGATGTGGTAGGTTAGACTCCTAGAACATCTTAAACCTTGTACTTTAATACCATGTTTTCATGATTCAAGCTACGCCCTAGGTACAACACGGTGATTAGAATCCCGAGGAACTTCAACCAAGACTCTTAGAATATTACACATGATCATACATAAGGTAATTAAGAACAATAAGACTAAATCTTAAGAGCAGAATAAAGGTCTAAATATAAATGTCTCGATAAATGAGAAATCAACCTCAAACTTTAAAGAAAAAGACAACAAAGACTCTATAAATATCTAACACACCTCTACTACTATAGATAGGGCTTAGGACAAGTGCCTAGATCACCAAGAGAGAATAAATGCCGTAAGGAACATAAAGAATCCATAAATGTCACATCCTCGAAAGATGAGGACCCACCAATAAAGAGGAATAGTATCTCAAACTCTAGCCATGAGTGGAGTGTGAGTGATGATCGTCTGACCCTACATTATTATACAATGTAGGAAACATTATATGTTAGTACATGAAATGCACTAAGTATGTGAGAATTTTGCATGAATATTGATAATTGAGCATAGTCAATATGAGCATGTGATGCACGACCAATATCTTGAAAACATGAGAAAAACTTGAAAATACTTGAAAACATAACATATGGTCAATGCATCATAAAACATCATAAAAAGCTTATAGAACATAAAATATACATTGTGGGATGTTAAGCTTAACCGAGATATAAGACCATGAGAGATATAATATGTAATTCGAGGTAACTCCCACATTGAAAAGAGAGGCTACTTGCCAAGGTATACTCATCATAAACATAACATGAGCTATATGTGGATCCACTAGCTAAGCCATAAAAGCAAACCTATAATAGAAAGTAGTTTTAGAACTCATAGTTGCTACTAGGCTACCTCGTGGATCTCCACCATAAAATTCTCTTGGCGCTAAGTTAATCCCAACTAAATACATAAAACATAGTCATTAGGAAAGTTAAATCAACCAATCAAACACCAAGAAAATATATCATAAGAATAACTCATTGAAAACCATGATCATGACTTGAACTTGTGGATATGTACTTTTCTAAGCATCTAAATCATCGTAGCTTGCATATTGTGAGAAAACCTTTCACAATTAATGATTTTATACTTGAAAACATACTTGATTCATGATACATAACTTTTATAAATCCTTGATCATAAATTCATAACTTAAAATATTAAGTTCATAGCATAAAGCACGGGTCATTTAAAAACTTATTGAAAATATGTAATTTAACTCAAATCATGGATGAATGAACTATTAGAATTATGTAAAAGAATAATTAAATTGACCCAATCAAATTTTATAAAAATCCTAGAATGATTGAATTAAATTTTATAGAAAAAGAGGGAAAAGTTTGGGACTCCATGGATGAATTTCCACATACCTTGGTAATCAAGACCTTATAATGGTGAAGCTTGAATAACTTGAAGATTGAAACCCTAGTTTTTCTTCCTTTGAATTTGAGAGAATTTGGAGAAGATGAATTGAGGAAATTTAAGAGAATAAGGAAATAGGATATATTTGAAGGAAAAAAATGGTTATCGGGGTGGTTATAGGTCCAAAACAATATAGTTTAGGAGTTAAATGAGTGGGAAAGGTCTAAATACCCCCACTTAAAATCTGCAAAAGTGGACTTACGATTTGGACCTATGGGTCGTAGGTCCTTCTATGGATCATAGGAATAGTTCATTGAATTGGTGCAAAAAGTTTCAATCTACTGGAATTGTACCATTGATCCTACGAACAAGTTCTAGGAGTCGTAGGAAAAAATATGGGTCATAGGGCCAAGTGGTCAAACACCCCAAAACTTAGCTGAAAATCCAAAACTCAGGACCCAACTTATGAACAAGGTTTATGGTCCATCAAATATCATACAGATCATAAGGACTCTTCGTCCTGGCAAATTTTCAAAATTCCAATTCTCTTAGTTTCTGAAATTTCTCTCTGGGTGCATCCTACAAATTATAGGAACTCTGATGGTCCATAGGAACCCCTCGTAGGATAGGTTCACACTTAGTGAAATTTTCATTCCTCAGGGCCCACCTACAAGTCATTTCTATGGGTCGTTAAAGTTCCTATGAGTCGTCAACTTGAATCATCCTAGAACTCATATTTTTCCCAAGTATTTGTCTTTCTACGACTGCCTTCCTATGGCCCGTAGGACTTTCTACGGTCTATAAGTTATCTCATAGAAGCCTGCACCAGTAAATTTCTGCACCTCTTCTCTTTGTTTTGGCTTTCTAACTTTCGGGTTTTATGTAGTGGATCCATAAATAGCTCATGATGATAATGAAACAAAGTCTACCTTGATAAGTAGACTCTCATTTTTTGGTGTAAGAGGTACACCATACTTTATGTTATAGCTCAAATAGTTTTATTATCGGTTACAGTCGATATCCCACAAATGACTATGGTTTCTTCCAAGCTTTGTTATGATGTATTTTTATGATGCATTTACCTTATACCATGACTTTATGATTTACCTCATGTTTTTCAAGATATTTGTTTCATGTATCTTATGTTTATCCTTATTATGTCCTTTTATTCATGTTCTGCATACTTAGTACATTCCATGTACTAGCACACACTATTGCCTATATTGTTTCATAATATAGGTCCCAATGCTCCTGCTCATTCCTGTGGCTAGTTCAGGTCAACTCTGACTTTGCTATTTCAGAGAGTCCTCATGATTTGAGGTCGAACCCATTATGTCATTTCCTTATGTTCAGACTATTAATACTTTTTATGGTTTGGGTGATCTAGGGCTTGTCCTACACTCCCTTTTATATAGTAGAGGCATTTTTAGACTAGATGAGTATGTTTTGTTCATTTCAACTATGATGTTTGGGATTTCTCTTTTATCAAGATTTTTATGTTTTAAGACTTTCTTCTGCAATCACAGTTTACTTTCGATTTCAGGCTATTTATATCATGCTATGTATGTTAAGAGGCTTATTTAGGGTCTCTCAGAATCATAGGCACCGTGTCAGTCTAAGTTCTAGCTTAGGAAGTGATAAACTTGATATCAAAACACCAGGTTTCAAGAGTCCTAGGATGTCGGACATGCCGCATCGAGTAGAGTCTTGTTCATTAGTGTGAAGCACCCCATATCTATGAATGAGAGGCTATGCGACATTTTAGAAAACTTAACTTCTTTTATCATTATTATGTCGATAGAGTTGACCCATCTAAGTTTACCTTCTAACTCTTATTGTTTGCGATTATAGAATCATGCCTCCACAAAGAGTTCTATTGCAAAGGAATGTGAATAAGGAGAAACAATCTCCACAAGCTCCAAATGATCCCTTGGCCGAGCAAGTATCTCATAATACATTCCAAGCGACTTTTCAAATGGTTGCCCAAGCTATGGTGGCACAAGCTAATGGAGAAGTGGTGGCTCCCGTGAACCCAAATGTGAGTACTATGGCAACGAGGGTAATAACTTCACATATAAATCCTCTAGAGTTTCACAGTTCAAAGATGGACGAGGATCCGCAAGAGTTTTTAGAGGGTATTCACAAAATCGTAGACATCATGGGAGTTGTTCTGGTGGAAAAGGCAGACTTAACCTCATATTAGTTGGAAGGCATGGCCCAAATTTGGTTTGATCAATGGAAGGGTGAAAGAGCTAGATATATGCCTTTCTTGACCGTTTCTTTCCCCTTGAGTTAAGGGAGGCCAAAGTTCAATAGTTCATCAATATATAGTAAGGTAACAAGAGCGTAAGAGAGTATGATTTCAAATTTACTCACATATCTAAATATGTTTCATTCGTGGTTGCCGACTCTAGAGCTCGCATGAGAAATTTTATATCAGGGGTTTTGGGTTTGGTGGTCAAAGAATCTAGAACCTCCATATTGATTAAAGAGATGGACATATCAAGATTGATGAAACATGCCAAGCAAATAGAGGAGGAAAATTTTAAAGAGAAGAAGTCAAAGAGGGCAAGGACCAATGGTGGTGACTATTCACATGTGTGGTCCGAAAATGGTTGTTGTTCTCCATTTTACTCAAAATTCTCTGGATAGAATTTTTCTAGTACTCCGGCATCAAATTTCAACAAAGATAGGTTGTCTAAACCTAAGCCTCAAGGGAGTGCTCCTAGTGGTCGAACTATCCCTGCATGTAAGAAGTATGGGAAGAGCCACCAAAGATGTTGTTTGGCGGGTTTCGATGCTTGTTATAGTTGTGGCAACATAGGTCATAGAGCGAGATATTTTCCTTTGATTTCTAATAGAGGTGGAGGTGGTCGACCTCAGACTCAAACTACTTCTGGTCGTTCAGCTTAGTAGGGTATTTCATCATATTTTGATACTAGTCAACTCCATAACATATTCTATGTAACACCCCTAATTACTTATACTAATATTCACACTTCAAGAGGTTATTTCTTGACAATACGATCAACTCTTACTTTACAATTCCCTGACTCGAACTTTGTGATGTGGGAGAACTTGATTTTCTAAAATCCTTATGGTATTATAAAGAATTATATTGAGGTAGTTTAGTAAATTCTCATGAAATATGCATATCCTTATAATAATATAATCAAGGTATGATATTTTAGAACATGGGCAGCAATTATTGACTTTTTGGGTAGCAACTCTAGTGATAATATCAGTTGTATATTATATATTTTTGAAAACTCCTCTTAGAAGGTTGGTTTAATTAAGACTAGGGGACATTTATAAGTCTCTCATAACCTTTAGTTCACAAAAATAACAAGAAAAAAAAGTTCCACATAGCTGAAACTAAAGACACACCCTAGCCCTTGGTAAGTGATCAAATCTGTTTTTGAAACTATGCAGCTAGTTGTTAGTAATTTTAGAATATCTCGTTGTGTAGAGCTTTATTTTTAGTGAATAAATATTTTTTTGGAAATCTAACACACAAACCTACAACTCTTGCGTTCGTGTTGGAACTTAATTCTGTTGCAATGGATTCAAAATAGTGGAAGAAAGTTAGGATAAGTTCTATCCAAATTCTTGAGTTATTAATCACCCATGTGCAATAGTTAGTGTTTTGAATATATCTTTTCCTACAAATTGTATTTTTTTGTGATTCTTGATTTTTTGAAACCTTAAGAGATGTATCTACAACTTTTATGAAAATTTAAAAGTCTAGATTTTCCCTTTACCTACTCAACATTTAGTTAGAACACATAGTAGTAAGACTGTCTGGAGTTAAGGTTTTTTGAATTGAGTGTGATTTGCACAAACTAGTCTCACTTTTGATATCTATATGGTTTGTTTTCACCTGCTAAAATTTCTGAATATTAAATGGGTACTTTGTTGTGTATTCAAGGTATTTGTACTCTTGTACAAGCTAAAAGATTTGTTCAGGGAAATTGATGCACTTGTTGATCCACGATTTAAACTGTGATAAGACTGTTTATGTGACAAAAAGCCAATATTCGTGTATAAACTTGTACTTGTATTCTTGTTACCTTCTAGTATATTTAAAAGTCTATCTTGGTACCTTGTTTACCTTGTTATGATTTTATATTTTCGTATTGGTATCTTTTAAGACCTGCAAGACACGTATTTAACTCGCCCACTTGTATGGATTGCTCCATCACTTCCTTATTGTGGTTGTGACTTTGTCACTATTGGAATGACTCTTGATTCAAATATTTTTCCAACTTGAATCTGGATTTTTGATTCGTCTTAAGTATGAAAGTTGTCCATTTTAAGTACAAACTAGAAAGCCATTTTAAATATTGCTCTTGGTTCTCTTGATTATTGGGTTTTCTCTCTTCTTGATACAGGGCTCCAGTCCTTCTTCATACTTAATTATGTTTCTTATGACAACATGACGTATATAATGGGTAAAACTTGTTATTTGATCTCATGTAAAGATATTGTTTGGCGGGTTTCGATTAAATGGGTACTTTATTGTGTATTCAAGGTATTTGTACTCTTGTAGAAGTTAAAAGATTTGTTCAAGGAAATTGATGCACTTGTTGATCCACGATTTAAACTGTGATAAGACTATTTATGTGACAAAAAGCCAATATTCGTGTATAAACTTGTACTTGTATTCTTGTTACCTTCTAGTATATTTAAAAGTCTATCTTGGTACCTTGTTTACCTTGTTGTGATTTTATATTTTCGTATTAATATCTTTTGAGACCTGCAAGACATATGTTTAACTCGCCCACTTCTATGAATTGCTCCATCACTTCCTTATTGTGGTTGTGACTTTGTCATTATTGGAATGCCTCTTGATTCAGATCTTTTTCCAACTTGAATCTAGATTTTTGGTTCGTCTTAAGTATGAAAGTTGTCCCTTTTAAGTGCAAACTAGAAAGCTATTTTAAATATGATTCTTGGTTCTCTTGATTATTGGGTTTTTACTCTTCTTGATACAGGGTTCCGGTCCTTCTACATACTTGATGATGTTTCTTATGACAGCATGACGTACATAATAGGTAAAACTTGTTATTTGATCTCATGTAAAAATGGTGCTACGAGTTCGTGACATTTAGATCTTTAAATAACAAACTTGCTACTCTTAATATATTTGTTCACTTGATTTATTTATTATATTTTAGGTGTGTTTCGCATGACTTGAGAAAAGTAATTGGAGAATCTAAAGGCTTCAATCTTGTAGTTTCTAGACTACTAAGTTTTATGCTTAGCAGTAGTTATTTCTATCATAGAAAATGTTCGAGGAGATGCTTGAAGTTGGCCATTCAATATAAAGTTTTTGAGAGCTTTAAGAACGATCAAATTTGCATATAGTCATCTATATTTTGTAGTGTTTTGGGGAGGTGTATATAATCCAAGGGTTGCTTATGTACATGCATTTACTTCGAGGGTTTATCCATTCATGTCACTATGGTTTGTAACTTAAATTTGGTGGCTTGTTTTGTTGTTTGGGATGTGTAAACCCAAGTCTTGTAATATACTAAATTTACTGTTTGATTTGAAATATTCGTAGAAGCATGAACTAGTTAACTTTGGTACTCATAAGTTGGTAATAGTTTATAACATAAAATGTAATGGTATGGAATGATACATGGAAGTATCTTAACGTATTTTCTTAAATTATTTTGAAAAGTTGTCCCATCATAAATTGGAACTTTTATTTGGTTAAACTAAGATCAAATGATTTTTTAAATAAATTTTTTTACACCTTTAACTATTTTGAATCGGCCAAATTTTACTACTAGATTATATAAATATTTCTTACGTTAAGCTCTTTAAATGTCACAAGTATTATATGCGTTCTTTTTTTAAGTAGTAGCATCATCCCAAGAAGGTTGCTACATTCTATGCTCTTCAGACTCGATAGGTGTTGGAGAATTCTCCTTATATGGTGAATGTTATGTTATGAGTCTTTCAGTTTGATGTTTATGACTTGTTAGATCTGAGAGAAAATCTTCCTTTTGTTAATCCTTACCTTGCTATGAAATATGATGTTATCCACAAAATCTTGTTGATGCCTTTTTCAGTCTATACTCTTGTTGATGATTCAGTTTTGGCTAAACGAGTCTATAGAGATTGTTCATTCTTAGTTTTTCATAAAATCACCTCAATTGATCTTATAGAGCTTGATATGAATGATTTTGATATTATTCTTGGTATGGATTGACTTCATGCATGTTATACTACTATTTATTTATTTATTTATTTATTTTTTATTGGAAAGAGACCCTAAACGAGGCTCCCACCTCTCATGCACAGTCAAGGGTTGAGCAGCACCCCCAAGCCTTAACATAAATAAAATAAAATAAAAATACACGGAGGAGGACAGAAACCTTACCTCCGAACTTAAGATGGTTCATGAGTCGGCCGACCTACTAAGATCGGCCACTTCATCCCCATTACTAGATGGAAAGTGATAAACCTATGAGAGGACTCCTCTCGATACAATGCGACTAAGAAAAGCGTAAATAAGGGAGACTCTCTCCTTCCATGTCAATACAAGAAACAAACCTACACTAGTCCTATTCTACTAAGCTACATTAAAACATAGCTAAATTGAAGAACAAGTATATGAAACTTCCAATTTCCATGGGTTGAGATCGTTCATTTCATCTTCGCCTTCTTAATCTTTTTCATACCGAACCTGTCCATGAGATGTGAGTACTTCATGCATTGTTAGTGCATGGTACTGCGGATTTGGTGACATATGGAAGTATACCATTTGATGAGTCTTAAGTAGGTTAACTTTTTCAAGGTCGCTCGACTAACATCTCCAATTATCCGTTTGGGTTGTAACTTCTTGGGGTCTGTAGTTACTTCATATGCTATCATACTGTAACATGTGGGACCATTTTGATATTGCATGATGCATATTGTTGAGCTTTTGCTAACTGTTGCTAAAGTGTGTGTTGGTATGTTGCTGCTCTGTATGTTCCTACACTTCCAACAATAGCCCTTGCAGACCAAGAACAAGACCAAGAACAACTAGACACAAACCTTAAGTCGGCTAACCTTTTCAAGGTTGCTCGGCTAACGTCTCTAATTATCCATTTGAGCTGAAGCTTCTTGGAATTTACAAATACTATATTTGCTGTAGTACTACTATATTTGGAGGCCTTTTCCACTAGCTATAACCTCCAAGTTGCTATTTTCTCCCTCATTATGCTTAAGTCGGCTAACTTTTTCAAGGTCACTCGACTAACGTCTCTAATTATCCGTTTGAGTTGAAACTTCTTGGGATTTGCAAATACTGTATTTTCTATATTCCTGCAGTATTTTGAGGCCTTTTCCACAAGTTGGAAGCTCCAAATTTTAAATTGCTCCATCCTGAGACTTAAGTCGTCTAACTTTTTCAAGGTCGCTCGACTAATGTCTCTACTTATCCTTTTGAGTTGAAACTTCTTGGGCTATGGAAGAGATGTATTTTCTGTAGTCTTGCACAATTTGGAGTCCTTTTGATGTTGTATGATGTATTTGTTGAGGGCTGCTATTTTCTGCTTGCCTGTGATGCTGCTGTGGAGCTGCTGCTGCTGTTGATCAGCTGTATTAACTACTACTGCTGTAATGTGGCATATGCAAGTGATGTTGTTGAGATGCTGGTGTAAGAACTTCACACTCCGCTACTGCAACTCCAACTCAAGGCTCAAATTAGCATGAAACCTGCACAAGGAGACACACAACAGAAAACAAAATTGGAACCAGAGTTTCCTTTTTGATGGCTGTAGTATAGAGTTCCATGTGGTGGATATTGTGTTGCTCGTTTGGACAGTTGTTGCTGTGGACTCTTGTATGTTGTTGTATTTCTAGTTGACATTTTTCATGTCTGCAGCTACCTGCATAACAAAAGGACAAGAGAAGAAAAGATAGCTAATCTATCCCTTATCTCTAGTGGTATGGTAATTATTCTAGGAAAGCAGTAAACTAGGGAGACTCTCCCTTTTACAATGGTCCTGAACATCATTATATATATCAGCTATTATTACAAAGTATGAAGAAATCTACTTGAATGGAAACTAACACTAGAGCATGATTAGTGATGTCCTCAAGGTGGTTGGTGGATCTTCTTCATCTTTGTTCTCCTAAAGCTAGCCATGCCAGCTTTGTCCATTTTGTAGTATCCCTTGGTCTCTCTTGGAAGTTGTTGAAAACTATAGTAGTATTGTGCATGGTTATTCATGTGGCTTTCTTTTGAGAGTGTATCTGCAGGGAAATTAGCTTCTCTAAAGATATGTCTGCAATGGAAGCTTTCCATTTTGCTAATCAATACCTGCAGCTCAGTGAGATAGGTGTGAATATTCCATGGTGGTTTCATCTATTGTTTGAGCCACTTGATCAGTAGCTCAGAGTCTACTTCAAGGGCTACCCTACTGTAGCCATGTTGTAGACACCATTGAATACCAATAAGAGCTGCTTGTACTTCAGCTTGGTTATTAGATCCAAAGCCTAGAGGAGAGGCAAAGGCATATATCAGCACTCCATTATGGTCCCTAAGAATGCCCCCTGCCCCTATCTTCCCTGGATTGTTAAGGGCACTCCCATTTGTGTTTAGCTTGATCATTGTAGGCTGTGGTTTAGTCCAGCATACCTTGGTTACTCTCAATTCATGTTGGATTTTTTCAACCATGGTAACCAAGTCTGCCCACTTACTTGGAAAATCAATATATGGATACACAGTAGATATAAGCATATATAGATCTTTAGTTACTAAGAAGATTACTCTAGTTGCATTAGACTTCTTGCCTCCATACTTGCATGCACATCTATTCTTCCATAGATTCCAACACACAAAAATAGGTATGGCTTGCAGTACTAACTTGTGCAGATCACTGTTGTATTTGATTAGCCACCACCTTATTAATAGGTTTTTTAATGGTGTGATGCTGAGTTGAAGACCCCATGATCCTGAGAAGTGCTTCCATATGTGTTTTGCAAAGTAACCTAATACAAAGATATGGTCTATATCATCAAGACCTGCTCTATAGCAACAAGAGCATATAGCAGGTTCCTATCCAACGGCTACAATTTTGTCATTTGTGGGGAGCTTAAGTCTAAAAGCTCTCCACACCAGAAAAGAGGCCTTGAAAGGAATACTATTATGCCATATGTTGTTGTTAGTGAGTGATCTTGTCTTTTTGTTTCTTACCAACTCCCAGGCTGATGAACAAGTGAAATTACCATGAGAATTAGGCTTCCAGTACGCTTGATCCTGCATATTTGGAATGTAGCTGATGGGAGTGCTGAGAATTCTTCTCACTAGCTGAGGGGGTGCATGTTTTCTTACCTTCTCTTCATTCCATCCTCCATTCTCCATGAATTCTAATACAATAGTGTTATTCAATCTAGGAAGGCTTTCCTTGTGGTAAGCTAAGGTACCTACCCCTAACCAATCATCCCACCAAAAGCTGCTTATTCCAGACTTGATCCACCATTGTATATGAAGTTCTATATCCTTTTTGTTGATCATCATATGCTTCCACATGAGGGACTGCCCTGTGCCCTATTTTTTAATGACTGGATGAGCCCTTTGACAGTACTTTGCTTTCAGGAATTCCCCCCACAGAGTCTTCTTTGATCTGAATGTCCACCACTGTTTGTATTGGAAAGATAAACACACATCATCTAAGGTTTTAGTACCCATACCACCTTCCTTATAAGGATAACTGAGAGTATCCCATGAGACCTAGTGGTATTTTCTTCTTTCAGTGTTCCATCCCCAAAAGAAATCAGCAATAAGCCTTTTGATCTGGTTCATAGTGGTCTTGGTTGGGCTGATAGCTGACAGCAGGTGTATAAGAATGGATTGCAGCACTAATTTCACCATTGTGACTCTACCTCCATAGCTCAACATCTTAGTCTGCCAGCCCCGGATTCTGTTTAGAACTTTAGCAATAATATTAGTGAAATATATGATCCTTTGGTGTCCAATATAAAGTGGACAACCCAGGTAAGTGATAGGGCCATTAGTGCATTTGTATCCTGTGATCATACTGACCCTTTCCACTACATCTGCTGGAGTATTCAATAGCATCATGAGCTGACTCTTATCTTTGTTGATAAGCTATCCTGAAATGGCTTTATACAATTTGAGAGTTTTGTTGATCAATGTTAATGAAAAGTTACTGGTAGATGTGAAAATAATCACATCATCTGCAAAACTCAAGTGATTTACTTAGGGTCCTCTTCTTTCCATGTGGAACCCTGTATATAGATAATGATGGTGAAGATTGTTGAGCAATCTAGACAGCACTTCAGCTCCAATGATGAATAATGTCGGGGATAAAAGATCTCCTTGCTTGAGGCCTCTTGTAGAGTGGAAGAAACTATGGCTTGGACCATTAATGATGACTGAATACTAGTTGTTTGACATAATCCTCCAAACCATATCAACCAATATTTCTCCAAACCCCATCCTCCTTATGACCATACATATGAATGAGCAAGAGACCCTATCATAGGCCTTGGCCATATCCAGTTTGATAACTACATTATCCCCAGCCTTTGGTTTCTTGATGTTGTGGATGATTTTTTAAGCCAACATTATATTTTCAGAAATGCTCCTGCCTTTAACAAAACCAGATTGGTTTTCTGAGATTAGTTGAGGCAGAATTAGGGCAATTCTGAGACTTAGCAGCTTAGAAATAATCTTGTTAGTGAAGTTGCTCAGAGAAATAGGTCTGTAATCTGAGAGACTGTTAGGATGCTCATTCTTTGGCAGTAGAGCTAGGCATACATGAGAAATGAACTTGGGAAGACCATGTCCATTGAAAAAGTACTGAACTAATCTCAGTAAGTCTTCACAGATGATATCCCAACATGATTGATAGAATTTCCCATTCATTCCATCTGGTCCAGCAGCTGATGTAGAGCTCATAGAGAACACCACTTTCTTCAATTCCTCCATAGTAGGTAAAGATTGTAGGCCCTCATTCTGCTCCTCTGTAACCATCTTTGGAATGCATTGAAGAACATCTTGCCTGATTTATCTCTCTTCACCAGTGAATATTTTTTCAAAGTGTGCAGTGGCTGCCCTTACAATATTGTCCTCACCTTGAATGGGGTTGCCATGTTCATCACTAATCTGATGGATGAAAATTTTTCTTCTTCTTCCTCTGATAATAGCATGAAAATAGCTGGTGTTGGCATCTCCATCTTTGAACCACTGTATTTGAGTTTTCTGCTTTAAGATAAACTTCTCCATCTTCAGATATCTAATGTATTGAGCATTGATTTGATGTAGCTTGGACCTATTTTCTTCAGTATTATCACTAATTATCTTCTATTCAGCTTGTCTCACCTGCTCTTCATATTCTTTAACTGAAGCAAAGATTTCCCTAAACTCATTTCTTGACCACTTACTTAGAGTATTAGAAACTCTTTTCAATTTTTGTTGGAAACTTCTCATTGGATTACCCTCCACAGGATTATCCCAGCATGCTTTTACAGTGCTAAGGAAGTTCACATTGTCTGTCCAGCAGTGTAAGAATTTGAAGTACTTAGTAGCATTACCCTATCTTGCCACACCTTCAAGTAGTAGAGGACAGTGGTCAGATCTTGTAGAGGCCAGATGACTGACAGTTGTTACAGGCATGACTTCTAACCATGAATCATTAACCATGGCCCTGTTAAGTCTTTTCCAAATCCTAGCATCTTTGTCTCTATTGTTGCACCAGGTGAACTTCTGCCCACAGAACCCCAAATCAGTGAGTCCATAGGCTTCTATCACATTAATAAACTCAAAGCTATTGTTCATATTGTATGGTTGGCCTCCCATCTTTTCTTCAACATCTGTAATAACATTGAAGTCTCTAATGGTGCACCAAGGTTTACCTTTACTGGAAAATTGCAGCATCTTATCCCATAAGTCTCTTCTCATATAGTCCTTGCATTTTGCATATACAAAGGTAATGAAGTAGCTATTAGTACAAGCCACAGGAGTAATGTCACAAGTCATTTGCTGTTTATCCTGGTAAACAATATTGCATATAATGTCTTTATTCCAGAATAACCATATTTTGTTGTTGGAGTTGGACATAACATTATCCATTCCTAGCAGAATTCTATGAAACTAAATTTGAGATTTGTTGGAGAATGGTTCCAGCACTGCTATAATAGACAGCTTATGGAAATCTTTCAGCCTTTGTAGCCTGTCAAGGGCCCCCTGAGTATCAATACTCCTTGCATTCCAGAAAATTGTACTAATCATCAAGGTTTTTGAGCTTTGGACCTAGTATTGATGCTGCTTATGAAAGCAGCATTATCAGAACTACTAATGGTGCTTTGTTTAGTCTTCTTCTTTGTTTGCTTACTTTTAGAGGGTGAATTATTCTTCTCCTTGTCTTGCTGACTTTCCTTCTGTACTAGAGCTGTCATTGTGGATCTGAATGCCTCCAGTTGGTCTTCTTGTTGTTCATCCTCCCACTGGTCAGGGTCTTTCTTATCTTTAGAATGAGTGACCCTATATTCATCAGACAATTCTTCTGAACTGTCTTTTTGACTAAGCACCTGCCTCTCATTGGTTATATCATAAATTTGCAGAGTTGTGGCATAATCAGTAGCTGTGTACTCTTCTTCCAAAACATCTGATATGGTTCTCTGGTTAAGATTCACACTTGGTTGCCCTGATTGCTTCTCCTGGATAAGTTTCTTTTTAATGGCATCCATTTTCTTCTTGCTAAGAGATCAGGTGGCCTTGTTGTTGAGGATCTGAGAATGTGTACTGTGGTTTATTTTACTAATATTAGGAGTTTGATCCTCTCCCATATTTGGTTCAGTAGACTGCACCTCATTTTGTTGCCTTTAACCCTTTTTGGCCTGAATATTAGCCACATTACCTTGTACTGTATTATTGGAATTATTCCTTCTGAGCTCATCTTCTTTTGGGGTATCAATTTGTTGTTCTTGTATCCTTGACCTGCTAGCATTTGGAGGATTGGTTGCAGGGGCTTTATAGTCTTTCCTAGGGTCAACTAACAGAGATTCCTCCCCCTGTTAGCCCCTTTCTGCATGTTAGTGATTTTTTCCTGTATTTCCCCTTCCTCAACCCCACATACTTTTTCAGCCAGAACAATAAAATTATTTAACATATTTAAATTATTGGGGGGGCATAGGGGTGTGGGAATATTAAGTCAATACTTGTGCTTTTAACATTGTTGCATTCCATAATATTCAACTCTGAACTTGGTTCCACTCTGGCATCAATATTTTGATCTTTTTCCTTATCTACAGGTCTGCTAGTTCCACCCTGCTGAATGGGATTATGGGGAGTGGGATGTACTATTTTTTAGGGGAGAGGGGGTTTGCTCTAGACTCCAGATTCAACATTACAAGTTTGGACATTACAATTATTAACTTTAGGGTTATTAGGCATACCTGACTACTATTGGTTTCTTCCATCATTGTTGTTGCTGCTATTGTGTTGGTGAGGTACTGAACTTTCCCCTTTTGACCTGTATACTTGTGTTTTATACTGTTGTGTTTGATGTTGTTGGTGTTGTCCATCTTTCTTGCCTCTTCTCCTTTGAATTTGCCACCCTGTATGCTCTTGATTTCCTTTTTCAGCTTTAGCCCTGTTAGTGTTTTGTTGTTCCTTAATGTGTTGGTCTTCTTGGTGCTGTGTTTCCTTTTGTTGATCAGTAGCATATTGCAGAGCCTTTCTCTTATCAGTGATGATCTTGTCTGTGTTCCTGACCTTCTCTTCTTAATCATTCTTTTTCTTATTATCCTCATCTCTTTTTTAACAGTACAAACATGTAATGTGTGACCTTGATGCTTGCAGTACGGACAGTAGTCTGGTACTCCCTCATATTAAATGGATTGCCACCTGCCATCTCCATTTTCATCTTCATCAAAGCCCATCCAAATGTGCTGGGGTCTTTGTTTGGTTAGATCAATTTGGATTTTGACTTTGGCTACACTACCCCTTGTTTTCTTGTAAGTGGCCAAGTCTAAGAACAAGACCTTTCCAATTGGGGATAGTAAAGGGGTTACCACTTTAAGCCTATAGCAGTGCCATGGTAGCTCAGGTAATATAGCCCATATAGGGACCAGAGGGGTTTCTTCTTCAGGCTTGAAAGTGGGAGTCCATAGTTGGAGTCTCAAAAGCTGCCCATTTATATACATTTTTCCTTTGGACCATATAGTAGAGTGATCATACTCATTGTCCAAGTCTATGTAAAGGTGTCTAGAGTTAAAGTGAGTAAGTTTCACTCCTCCTCTAATTTCTGTTTGAAGGATGAATTCCTTTCTTATGATTTCCATTTTGGGCATGGTATTGGTGAATTTTCCAACTAGAGTATACTTACAGTCAGTGGTTGGATTCACCATGAAGTCTTCTTTTCTAAATACCACAGTAGGATATCCCTGTTTTGTTGTAATTTTAGGAGGAGTAATATTAATATTATCAGCTTTCATTCCTCTTGGGCTCTCAACTTGGTAGCTAAAGTGTGGGGGATGACAGGGTTAGGAGGGGTCAAGTTAGGATTTGTGTGGCTAGACTTGTTTCTAATGTTAGCAGTAGCCCAGGCCTGAGGTATCACATGATTAATAAGCTTAGGGACAGTTAGGTTAGTTGTATTTACTTGGGTTCTAATATGATTAATTCTACCAGACTTGGCTTTGATAGGTTCAAAGTTGTTAGAGACTACCAAAGGTTGGTTATTGGGAATGTAGGGAGTATGTTTGGCTTGATTATGAGACTGCTGCTGGGAAGTAGCATGGTCTTCTTGAACTTGGCCCTTACCCTTTTGCTTATTTATCTCTGCAGCAGTTGTTTCAGTACTAGGGGGTTGATCATTTATACCACCTTTAGCCATGTTCAGCTCAACAGAATCATGAATATTATCCACTTCTATATGCTGCAACACAGAGTTATTATGAATAATATCATTAGTATTATGATTAGTCAAGTTAAGAGACTTACCTATTGCTCCTTGTGCAGACAATCTGAAGTTCTGAAAGCTGTGATCACTTCCTGCAGCCTTGTGTCTTGTATTTAACTCATTTATTATATGCTCCTGATTGTGTTCATCATTTGTAGATTAAGAGACAAGTCCATGTTGTTGAGCCTTGTCCTGAGGTAAGTCTACTTCATCATCTACAGCACAGTGTTCTTCCCACTTTTGGTTGTCTTGATGACTTTTCGAATTTGAACTTTTTGGGGAAGTTTCAAAACAACCTGGATACTTTGTTGGATTTGTAACACCAATATGAGCATTTTGATCTTGTTGTTGCTGCAATTGACTCAGTAGACCTCCGTCGACTTTACCATGGCCATTATCTTGACGCCTTTTCAAATTTGAATTGTTTGGTGATAATTTGAGACATTTCACCTGGTGGAGGTTGTTATGCTCGTTGAAACGTCCCTCTTGGCATTGGTTTTGAACTGAAAAGTTCACCAGAGCTCTGCCGCCGGCGCCGTCAGTTTGCTCCACCACGATTCCATCAGCCATTTGGTTTGAATTTTTGGTATGAGGAGTGCTATGGACTAGAGAACAAACCCTAGTGATCAAATTTGCTTGAATGTCGCCGGAGGTATCGCTAATTTGTGATCTAGTTTCTAGCAGCGCCATTGCGACTTGCGTTTGAGCTGACAGTGAAGATGTTAAGATTGGCACAGTGAAATGAACTGATTTTTCACTAGTATATAGATTAGGCAATGTAGATTCATCTCTATTGTTTGATTTTACATTAATCAAACCGGATTTCTCCAGTGCAATGATTTTGTGAACCTAGGAGATTTGCTCTTCCAAAAGTGCTACAGTGTTCGCAAGTGTATTTTGCAGATTGGAGGAGCTGTGGGTTGAATTTTGCAATGTTACAACTTGAGTCAATCCTTCATTACTTGAAATTGCTACTGCTTTGTCAGTATTTATTTGCAGATTCAAAGTACTCTTAGCTGGATTAGATGTTGATGCTTCTTGAGCTATGTTCATATTATGGTCCAGTGGTATGTGGAGCTCCACCGGCAGTGGTGAAGCCATTCCGACAGTCTTCTGTCCATGAAGATGATGAAGTAGTGCTAGTTACCATTAGGGGAGAGATTTTCTAGAGAGAGAGTTAACTATTGTCTTTCATGTATTGTTATACTACTATTGATTGTAGAATTTGAGTGGTTAAGTTTTAGTTTCCTAATGAGTCAATCCTAGAATGGAAGAGTAGTAATTTTGTGTTGAAGTGTCAATTCATCTCGTGCCTTAAATCTTAAAAAATAATTTCTAAAGGTTGTATCTACCATTTTGTATGTGTTAGAGACACAAATTCTGAGGCCCCTACTCTTGAATCAGTCTCGGCTGTTAATGAGTTTTCGGAAATATTTCCAGATGATCTTTCATGTATTCCTCTCGAAAGGGAGATAAACTTTGGTATCGATCTTATTTTCGATACCTAACTTATCTCTATCCCTCATTATAAAATGGCTCCGTTAGAACTTAAAAAGTTAAAGGATTTGTTGGATATGATATTCATTAGACCGATTATCTCTCTATGGGGTACTCCTATTCTCTTTGTTCGGAAGAAGGATGATTCTCTTCGTATGTGTATTGACTATCTACAGTTGAAAAAGGTCACAATCAAGAATAAGTAACCAATCCTAAGTATTGATGACTTCTTTGATCAACTTCATGGAGTGAGTTATTTCTCAAAGATTGATCTTTGATCGGGTTATCATCAACTTTGAGTGAGAGAATATGACATTCTGAAGATGGCTTTTCAAGTTCGGTACGGTCACTTTGAATTTTTGTTTGTCTTTTGCACTAAAAAAATTCTCCAGTAGCTTTTATTGATTTGATGAATAGGGTGTTCAAGCAATATTTGGATATGTTCTTCATTATGCTCATTGATGATATATTGATCTTTTTTTGGAGTGAGAATGAGCATGCTGATCATTTTAGAATTGTCTAGCAAGTTCTCAAGGATTAACCGTCAATTATTTGCTAAGTTTAGCAATTGTGAGCTTTGGCTGAAGTCGGTAGCGTTCCTTGGCCATATGGTCTCCACTAATGGTATTCATATTGATCCAAGGAAAACTGAGGTGGTAAAGAATTTTCCTAGAACTATTTCTCCTTCAAATATTTAGAGTTTCATGTATTTATCCAGTTTTTATAGATGGTTTATCAAAGAATTTTCATCTATTATTTTGCCTTTAACTATATTGTCTCAGAAGAAGGTAAAATGACAATAGTCTAAAGCATGTGAGAAGAATTTACAATAATTGAAAGATTGACTTATTTTCGCTTCTGTGTTGACTTTATCAAAAGGATCTGATGGGTTTGTTGTGTATTATGATTTGTCGAGAATTGGTCTTTGTTGTGTCTTGATGCAAAATGATAAAGTGATAGACTATGCCTCTAGGCAACTTAAGGTGTATGAAAAGAAATATCTTACTCACTACTTGGAGCTAGTGGCGATTGTTTTTGCTTTGAAGATTTGGAGACACTATCCCTATGGTGTTCATATTAATGTATTCACCGATCATAAGAGTTTGCAATATGTGGTCAAGCATAATTATTTGAAACTTCTACAAAGAATACGAGTTGAGTTATTAAAGGATTATGACATGAGTGTTCTCAATCATCTACGAAAGGCAAATGTATTTACCAATGCTCTTACTAGTTGTCCGTAAATGGTGTTTCCTACATTGAGGATGAGAAGAAGGAGTTAGTTCATGATGTACATGGACTATATTTCTTGGGTATTCACTTGGTTGATTCTAAGGACGGTAGTATGGTCATTAAAAATGGTATAGAATTGTCCCTTCTATTGGATGTTAAGACAAAGAAAGACAATGATCCGACTTTGATAAGTTGAAAAAAGTGGTTGCTGAAAAACCCATTAAGGTTTTCTACCAAGGGAGAGATTGTGTGTCATGTACCGTAGATTTATGGTACTTTTAATGCTTTAAAACTTAAGAATGTGCATGTTTTTTAAGCATGTGTTAGCATGTTTGATGTGGATTGTGCATATTTTGGAGGAAACTAAGTCGGAGAATTGGTTGAGGAATCATAGCACTGAAGAAAGATATTTTTGAGGTTTACGGGCTTAGACTATGACTCGCCATTGGCTATATGGGTTATAGGTGTTAGTCGTCGAAGAAGTAGTGAAGGAAGGAAGGAAAAGTGAAGGAAATGTGTACATTCTATGGATCGTCTACATTTCTACAAGTCGTAGAATTCATTCGTAGCTATAAGTGCAAGTGGTGAAAGGAGGGCAGTGTCTACGACCCCAATTGACGAGTTGTCCTCAATATAACGAACCGTAGATAGTAGACGTGAAGAAGAAGAATTCCTAAGTGCAATGTGAAAGATTACGAGCTGGGTCTACGACTCGTCTGAAATCGTACGACCCGTATAAATGAGTCGTAGACCCAATCAGAATTTTAGTCTCCTATGGTTTCCAAATCCATATCTATTTAGGAAAGTTAGTATATAAATACACTTCTTAGGTTCAGATTTATGTATGTATGTTTTTGGGTTTGAGAATATAGCTTAGACTACTTTTGAGCATTTATTCTTGACTTTGGGATTTTATTATCGATATTTTACGTTCGTATTTTATTGAAGATTTTTGGATTTTCATAAGTCTCATTTTAAGTTTGTGATTTCTTTTAACTTGAATTTTAGTGCTTGTGAACATGTAGTTATGAGTAGCTAATTCCACAACTAGGGTTGTGCGAACCATAAAGAATTAATGACGTAGAACTAAATAAAAAGTAATTCTTGAATAGTGTGCATGCAAGTATTGTTTGTCTCTTCAATTTGATTGCTTTTTAATGGTGGCCAACGTTAGAACTCACCTTATCTTTACTTGCTGGATCAAGCAGATAACGGATGTAAAAAAGGATTAAACAACGAGATTTGGGGCTAATCATCCTCATCTAATTAGCTTGAATGGATCAAGGGATAACTAAATCTAGGATCATTGGTAAGGGTTAGTAAAGCGTACACTCGTAGACAGATCAATTTACGTAGAGAAATTCACATATTTGTCGGATCAAGGACTTAGGTGAAATTAACTTACCGATTCTATATTTAATACACTAGGAAAGAATTACTAGTAAAAAAAGGTCTACTTAGTTAAGAATTTGTGGGGAACACATAAAACCCTAGTTTTACTTCTTATTGATTTAAACCACATTCAACCGTACTTTCATTCGTTGACATTTTCTATCTGATTTATTGATTAGTTTATAAACACATCCCCCCTTGTTTTCTCTTTTTATGGGAATAACTTGATTACTAAAGCAAATAATAAATGACTGATCAAAAGTCTAAACCATATTCCTAGTGGGATTGACCCTAACCTTCGTTAGGTTCTATATTTGATTAACGACCGCTTTATACTTCTTTAGGGAGGTGTAATTTGAGCATATCAGTGTGCTTGGTTAACAATGTCGGTTATGATTTCCCAATATTGATGGATTGAAGGAAATGATATTTTCTGAAGCATATAGTTCCTAATATTCCATTCACCTGGGATCCACCAAGATGTATTATAATTTGAAGGAAGTGTATTGGTGGAATGTCATGAAGAAGGACATTGTAGAATTTGTAGCCAAGTGTCCAAATTTTTAACAAGTGAAGGTTGAGCATCAAAAATTAGGAGGTTTAGCTGAGCGCACTATTCAGACTTCACCCTCATACAGATGGTCAAGCTGAGCGCACTATTCAGACTTTGGAGGATATGTTGAGATCATGTGTGTTTGACTTCAAATATAATTAGGATGACCATGTACCATTTGATTGGGATTGCCTACAACAATAGTTATCATTCAAAAATCCGAATGGCCCCATTAGAAGCATTGTATGGTAGGAGGTGTAGATCTCTAATTTAATAGTTCGAGGTTGGTGAGTTCACTTTGATAAGGCTTGAGTTGGTTTGTGAATCTATGGAAAATATTTGAATCATTAGGGAGAGGCTAAAGACTGCCAAAAGTCGACATAATTCATATCTCGATATAAGGAGGAGAGATCTTGAATTTGAGGTTGATGATTGGGTTTACTTGAAAATATAATTTATGAAGGATGTGATGCATTTTGGTAAGAAAGGAAAGCTTAGTCCATGTAACGTAGGCCCATATCATATTTTGATGCGCTTTGATAAGGTAGCTTATTAGTTGGAATCGGTTCATCCAGTGTTTCATGTCTCTTTGTTGAAGAAGTTTGTTATTGATCCTACTTCTAATGTTCCATTGCACAACATTAATGTGGAAGATATTCTACCTTATGAAGAGGCTTTGGTTGAGATTTTAGATCGTCAAGTCTGAAAGTTAAGAAATAAAGAAGTTGTATTCGTAAAAGTCCATTGGATGAACCAACTAGTTGAGGGTGCTACATGAAAGGACAAATCAGATATGATGTCTCTTTATCCTCATCTCTTTCCCTTCATTTGAGTTTGAGGTATTTAGTTTCCTTATGTTCACTGTGTCAAATTCATGTGTTTCAGTCACTCTAATGTGTTCGTATGCATGCATGTTCATTAAATTAGTTTTAAGTCATGTTTTAGCTTGCGGTTGATTACTCCTTGGTTTATGCATTTTTATGTATTGTTGCATTCATGTTGAGTTCTTAGATCTTTTTCCCTACTCTATTTATGCCAGCTTAAGTCTTATTCGAGGAAGAATGTTCCCAAGAGGGAGATATTGTAAGACCTTGTATGTTAGAAAGTCCAAACAAAGGAAATTTATTGCAGAAAATGTTCTGGTGCCAGTTCCCACGAGATGACCTATGGGTCATAGAAAGTAATATGAACCGTAGGAAGGGTCCTGAGTAATTAGAAGTTTTTTAAGTATGGGTTTAGCTTACGAGAAAGTCCTACGGACTGTAGGCAGTCCTGTGATCCATAGGGAAAACCCATAGGGTGTCTTCAGGAACTTGAGTTTATGAATGATTATACAATCAACTTCGATGAATAGTAACTGTTTCTACAATCGGTATAATTGAATCTTAAGGTTAAAGTGTAATTTCTAGTAGCTACTATTTTGGGTACATAGTTTCTACAAAGGAGTCCTATGGCTTGTAGAACATATTGCGACCAGTGGATCAAGGGTAGTAGAAGTTGTTTTGATTTTTAGACATGAGTTTCTATGGGCCCACTAGATAAAACATAGTAATTCCTACAAACCGTAGGTCTGATTCATAGGTGTCATGACCCAACCCCGTAGGCCGCGACTGGGGTCCGATGTGGACCTCCGTATACATATCTATAGGCTATGGTCAAGTCTAATTATAGACATGCAATGCATATAAATCAAGTGTAGTCAAACCGGACTACCAACACTGCAACACCATGCATCAGAACCCTATTGGGCGATAACATTTCCATAAACCGGTAGCCTCTTTCATTTGGATCACATCTTGAAAGGGCACGTAAGCCGACAAGGCTTCCATATATATAAACCTTTATAATATTTCATGTAGAACCAGCTGAACAAAACTTACACATACAACCCACATATACATGTCTGCAGACCTCTAAAAATATTAATGACAACATATGATGGGATAGGGCCCCCGCCATAGCCCTGAATGAACAAAACAGTTTTATAAATCAATGGACAATGCTAAAAACTAGGCTCCGATACAATGGAGCCTCCTCTAGCTGAGTTGATGGATTCCTTAGCTGACGGACTCCCAAAACTAGTACTTGTACCTGCGGGCATGAAACGTAGCCCTCTAAAGAAAGAGGGTCAGTACGACATATGTACTGAGTATGTAAAACATAACATAATACAACTGGAAGCATGTCTAAAATAGAGAAGCAGGGGATAACATGTCATATAAGGAACCTGTACCTGTACTTTGTGATTTATAAAAGCATACATGCTCAAATTATACCATATAGCCGTCCCTATCAGAGATCCAGTGGATACATCTGTAAAACCTTCATAGACCCAGTGCCATCAATACCTTATTACAACACATCATCATATATATACATACATGCCCTGGCCCTCTAGTGAGGAACTCAGTGGATAATGTAGTGAAATTAAGCATGAATTTGATAATCGGCCCGAGACTCGGAGAAGAAGGGTTACAGTATACACGAATAGAGTAGTGAGTAACTATATGCAATTTAAATCATTATTAGAAACTCGATAGAATAAGAAAGTTAAGCTTTTGCCTGAGGACCCGAGCAGTAGCATAGTCATCCTGAGTGTCCTCTAAATGCCATTATGGGCTATACCAATTGTAATCTTGGGGACCCTAGACATGTATTAACATAGGGCCAAATCGTTTATGGAAGCAGAAATACTTAGTATCATATAGTCTTTAAGGCTTGGAGCCCGTACATTCATTATCTCCTTAATACATAGAGGTTTCCAGGGAACTAGTGCAACTATTACAAGAGTTCGATATTCAAAAGTAAATAGGAGATGCTAAGAATGACGTTACCCCAGAGTTCATATCATATTTTACTTACAACTAAGACATGCCAAAAGAAAAAAGAGAATAAGCTCTATATAACTTCCCTTCATATGGTCATCCTGTACATATTTTGTATCCAGCCCATCCTGGAGCTTGGTGAACAATTATGGCATCATAAACTCACTTTCATACCAAGTACCTATCAAAATAAAGGAGAGATAGCCTTGCAGACACTACTTTTTAACATGTAGAAGCCTTAACAGGCAATACTCAATTCTTACGAAAGTGCCAATACTAAGCAGTGGATAGGGGTTATGAGGCGTACTTGGAGTTCTGGGAATGGAATTATCCCCTCATTTCACACACAATTGACTTTAGGACAAAACATGCCAAATGGAAAGAAAGATAGCCTTACATACTTATTCCAAAAATATGCCAAGAGAAAGCTTCACATACCTCTTATGAGTTACTCTTTATCCCGTTCGCCTCTTCATCCTTTGAACCTATTAAATACGGAAGTAATATGAATATCAACCACTCTTTACTTTCCAACATCTTAAGTTTCACCTTAGTATTCATGGAATCTATTTCTTTGTTCATCTCCTCGACTAGTTCTTTAATTAGTTAAGACGTTAACGAAAATTGGGCAGCATCTCCCCTATAATGTGCCCTATCCGAATTTCCAATTACACCCCTAATACCTACATCCAACCAAAAACAATAACCTGCAAAATATTTTTAAGCAATTCACACCAACAATATACAACATAAACTCCAAATGACTCGCTCGAAACTACGATACCAAAATAGGGTTTCTAGACTTTATTTCTCAACGCCTTTAATTATACGAAATGAGGGGTCGGGTGGATGAAACAAGAAGCACCCACACCTAATTTATAACAATTTTAGGACCTTAAACACACCCCCACACACCTGCAGTGGTACACCACAAGCACAACACTTTACTTCGACGACAATTCAACTATAGCGACTCCAATTTAGTTTGTTTCGAACGTCAAGCGTTTCTATGACAGTTTCATATTTCCATCTATCTATAGGGCGTGTAAAACACTCCATAACAACACCATAAAGTCCAAATTGAAAGGATAAACCTTACCTTACCCGAAATGGGGCAAAACTCGCCAAAACTGCATCTCGGAAACTTCTTGATGTGCTGAAATGGGGCGGACTGTTTGTGTCCCTTTTCCGCTACCCCAAATTGAAATTTTATTTTATTAAACACTATTATATAACCTTGGGATACCCTGAATAATTAATTCACGGTACAAAATTAAAGAACCCACCTTCCAAGGCCTAAACCCGTAGCTCCCTCCTTTGCCCCTCTAGCGTTTTCCTCTTCTTCTTTCACACTCTTCTAGGTGTAAAGCTGAAAAAATAATTCCGTAGATATCGTAAGATACATATATACATCTCCATATGGTTAAGGAACACCGTAGATAATTTATTCACGCAGAAAAATTGAAGAACTTACCTTTAATTTCTCAAAACCATGGCTGCCTTGTTCTTTGTTCTTCACGTTTTTTCCTCTTCTTTTGGCTGAAGTTTAAGCTCAAAAATGTGATAAGTAATAACTTAAGATTCATATATATGTATCCTCGAGAGGTGACATGTGTCATCCCCTAAGGGTGATACGTGTCCAGCCCCCATTGGGCCAACACATTCATACAGCTAATCTGTGGCTGCCACGTGTCCTTGGTGGGGCCCACCCCCAAGTAGGTGGAACACCTACTTGAACCCTAGAAGGTGGGTCACCTTCTTCCATGTGTCACTTCCCTAGGCTTCCACATGGCACCTCCTCTTGCTGCTACGTATCATCTTCTCCTCTTCCTCGTGGGTTTGTAATCTCATCTTATTATAAGAACCCGTGTAATCCATGCTACGTAAGCTTGATATGTATAAGTAACTCAAGTGTATAAGACTTCTAAATTAGTATCTTACCTAGGTAAATCAAGTCCTACGATTCATTTCTTGGCCTCCAACTCATTCCGGATTCTGACGACTCTATTTCCAACCTTCCCTCTCACGGGGTATCACATTCTTTTTTCCTTAGAGTTGTTTGATGTATTTAGATAGTGGGGGTCTCATGGACACTTTCAAGAATATTAGGAACATGTTTCAATGTTCAAAAGTGCAGAGTGTAACATTCTTCCCCCCTTTAGAACATTCGTCCTCGAATGTTAACTCAACTTATAGGGTTTTACGAAGATTTTGAGAGTTCTGTATAACTGTTGTTTCTCCCTCCATTTAGGGGTTTAGAATACCTTTGTATATAGGGAACAAGTACGGATATCTTTTCCATTCCTCTCTTTTTTTTCTTTTGACTTCCCAGGTCATCCCCTTTCTGGTTTCTACTTTGTTATAATACCTTGATGAAAGTCACGTCCTAGTTTGCAACCTTCTAAATTTCCAATCCAAGATGGCCATAGGTTATTCCTCATAGGATTCCATCTCGTGGGTATCATCTATGGGACATACTCTAGGTGGATAACCAGTATATTTGTGAAGTATCCGCATAGACGTACTGGGCGTATGATTTCATAATCAGGTGGTAAGTCTAACTTACAGGCAACATTGTCTATCTCATGAGCAACTTAATAAGGTCTAATGCATTTCGGGCTAAGTTTCTTTTTCTTGCCGAATTTTATTACTCCCTTTCGGGGTGACCCTATTCCGAACGCCTAATCATCAATTTGACTCTGAATGTCGATGTTGATTATCTATATATCATTTCTGCTGACTCTGGGCTACTAGTCCATAGCTTGCTCAATCATGTTTGGCTCTACTAGCTTAGTCTTTCTAATATCGACCCAACCAATAGGGGACTTACTCACTCTACCATACAACCTCTTGTAAGGGGGTCATTTGGTACTGGAATGGTAGCCATTCTTGTAGGCGATCTCAATAAGTGTTAGACGGCTGTCCCAGTTACTCTTGAAACCAACCACATAGGCTCACAATATATATTTTAGCATTTGATAGTACGTTTAGTCTGTCCAGCATCTTGAGGGAAAAATGTGGTACTAAGACCTACCTGTGTTCCCAATCTCTTCTTAGACTGATCTCCAGACTTTACTTATAATTGGAGTCCTTCTATCTGAGATATTAGCTGGGGAACCCACACGGAGTCTTACTACCTACTTATCCTATAACTTCACCTAGTTTTAGCTGCATAGGTGGTCTTGATTAAAAGCAAATGGGCCGATTCATTAGCCTCTTCACAATAACCCGTATAGTATCCTACTCTTGCAGAGTATAGAGTAGGTGCGTAATAACGTTGATAATTTGGGACTCCTTAGTCTCGTATAGTCCTTCTAGACTCTCCTCAAAACTTTAACTGGCACTCTACCTTTTGGGTTTTGTTTTTCCATCCTCAGAGTTGTCTTTCATAGTCGTTCTGTGCTCCATCTATCATTACCTGATATAATTCCAAAAGAATTTGACATATAAGTTTGCCATCTTTTAGTAACCCGTTAGTTCTGCTCCTCTTGGTTTAAACCTTTTTACAATTTCCTTACCTCAGCTTGTTCCATCTTATAACACTTTAGATATGTTATACCGTGTCATTCTTTACCTTTACAAGAATACGAGAGGGTGCTCACCTTAATTTGAGAAATACCTTAGCGTTGTCTCGCTAGGTCTCATGTATTACCTTATTGTTTTCCCCATCATCCTACAATCCGTATCGGGGTAGACCTTTGGTCCAATGGTGACCACGCCTTACCTTGCTCATAGTACTACTTTCTTCCTGATAGTTTGGCTTACCTAGCTTTGTAGCTTTGGTGGGGTATCCAAAATATCATAATTGCCTTGTCATTATTAAGCCCCTATTCTTTTTATCATGTACTTACTCACTTAGCCTCATGCTTATATATACATACCCGTAGGTTGCACAACCATTCTGCTGCAGCTTGTAGGAGGTAGACGTAGTCCTTCCGTCTCCTGGTCCATTCTACTATACACATCTTATTCACATTAAAGCTTGCTTTCCCCATTTTGTTATACTTCTTTCTTTTCCCTTATTCACTTTTTACTCTTCTCATCTTCTACCATAGGAGGTTTCCTATTCCTTTTCTTTGGTTATTTATCTACCGCAATATCATTTGCGACCAACTCTATAGACATCATATTGGCTTTTAGTCTGGCATGATGTCACTCAATGTCTTGTTAAAACTTCTTAACACTGCATTACATAGCATTCTGGCTTCCATCAAATTATTGGTGACTTCCAGACCTTCCTAACTTGGCTTAGCAAGGTATCTTATTGGAGTTTAAACATCCATCTTAAATATGTTGCCACATCAATTGCCTCCGCCTTACCCTTACAACTCTTCTCATTGACTTCCCCCTTCAGAAGGTACTTATACCTTTATCTGTTGATACCTCGTCTTATATCTCTATATCCAGTCTCAAATCCGTCCGATCTCTTTCCCCAATCTGCCTGATCTCGTATCCTGTCTCCGTCTCTCTGCATATTTTATAACCTAATTATCCATGTACAAAACCTTGGCTAAATTATGAAGCGATGAGAACCTTTCCCTATCTAATGTGATGTATCGTCTACTAATCGATACTTGAATAATGTGACCCAGGAAACAACTTATCCAAGGCCACCTTCTACTTTTTCTTATGAAAGGTTCATATCCACTGGTAGTCGTTGCACTTTTGACTAGACAACAATTGTATTCCGACAATGATTGTCCAAGGTTCTCTCGAAGTAGTAGATTTACCTCAACCTATGTCCTTTGTTTCTTGGGGTGAAGGTAGGTTGCACCATCTATTTCTTACGTTCGCCGTCTTTGTTTCTTAAGAGTTCCAATATTTGTTTTGGGGCAACGTTATATACATGTATCATTCCTTTATACCTTATGCCCATTTCCCTTACTGTATACCTAACACAGGCTTTTGACTGAGTCAACACATACCAAGTGTGCCTTACTAACAGTTCTACTTTATCTCCGTATTGTTGTACTATACCTTTAAACTCATACTTACATATCTCTCTTTTAGTTCATACTCATATTCTATTCACAACATCTCTCTGTGGTGCTCCTGTTAGCATTTTTTTTCCTAATTAGTTGGAGGAGAACTAATAAAATGTTATCATAAACAATTTTCCAAGCATCGTTGGAAGAAACTAGAGTCTTTTAAACATCACACGACCCATATGGTCTCCCCCTAGGTTTATCCTCGAGTCATGAACAACTTATCTAATTCTCAACTAAGAGTTGGGGACTTAGTACTTTTCAAAAAGAGTGAAACTCAATCGCGGGACATCTTATCCTTCAACCTGAGCTTTTTTTGTTCCTACAGCACAAATAGGACTGGAGATACCGTAGTCTGAACTTTACTACTTAAATAGGCTTTTGTTTTTCCAAAATAAAATTCTCCAAGTAGAAATGGTGCCCCTTATCGACGACATAAAAGGTACCTCTTACAGCTTTAGTTAAACATAGTATGGGTACTTGGTATCAATTTCCAAGACATCTTAAGAATCTATGTTTCATTCCCTTTTCCTTGTCTTGGGAAAATTTCGGCAGAGTTTCCTCTATATTTCTTGCTTATCCCAAACCTGCACGCAAAAAATACCAACAATGCCTCACAAGGCCAACACATATATATATTCATATCATATCACAGCCATATAAGGCTTCCAATATCATCTTATATCGCAGCCATACAGGGCTTTCAATAACTACAATAGTATAAAAATAATAGACTTACCTCATATGTCCAATTTCAAACTACATCTGTTGAACTTCCTGTCTACTTTTCCCTTCAGTTTTCGACTTTATATTTCAATCACATCTCTATACCTTACCCAATAGATATCTTTCGTGCCTTTATTTTACTTACCCATGTGTTGTGTAACTCCCCATGTCGTCAATTACTTCCTTTTGTTGATGTCGTCCTTCAGCTAGAATCCAAGGTTAGTATAAGGAATTGTCCTATGATCCAGATCTATAGCATAATCTCAGATGTCAAAGAAAAGTAACATCGTAAATGCCCTGTAGCTTTCTGTTTATAGATGTGGCGTGCAATACATCGATAATCAAGACTCTACTAGATATGGTCTGCAGACAATCCAAGGACGAACTGCTCTGATACCACTTCTGTCATGACCCAACCCCACAGGCCGCAACTGGGGTCCGACCTGGACCCCATATACATATCTATCAGTTGTGGTCAAGTCAAATGATAGACATGCAATGCATATAAATCAAGTATAGTCAAACCGGACTACTAATGCTATAATGTCATGCATCAGAATCCTATTGGCCGATAATATTTTCATAAACTGGTAGCCTCTTTCATTTGGATCACATCCTGAAAAGGCACGTAAGCCGATGAGGCTTCCATACATATAAACCTTTATAACATTTCATGTAGACCCAGCTGAACAAAACTTACACATACAACCCACATATACATGTCTGCAGACCTCTAAAAATATTAATAACAACATATTGCGGGATAGGGCCCCCGCTATACCCCTGAATAAATAAAATAGTTTTATACATCAGTGGTCAGTTCCAAAAATTAGGCTCTGATACAATGGAGCCTCCTCCAGCTGAGCTGAAAGAATCCCTAGCTAACGGACTCCAAAAACTAGTACATGTACCTGCGGGCATGAAATGCATTCCCCCAAAGAAAGGGGGTCAATACGACATATGTACTGAGTATGTAAAACATAACATAATACAACTGGAAACATATCTGAAATAGAGAAGCAGGGGGATAACATGTCATATAAGGAACCTGTACCTGTACTCTGTGATTTATAAAAGCATGCATGCTCAAATTATACCATATAGCCGGCCCTATCAGAGATCCGGTGGATACATCTGTAAAACCTTCATAGACCCAGTGCCATCAATACCTTATTACAACACATCATCATATAGATACATACATGCCCTAGCCCTCTAGTGAGGAACTCAGTGGATAATGCAGTGAAATTGAGCACGAATCTGATAATTGGCCCGAGACTCAGAGAAAAAGAGTTACAGTATACACGAATAGAGTAGTGAGTAACTATATGCAATTCAAATCATTAGCAGAGATCGATAGAATAAGAAAGTTAAGCTTTTGCCTGAGGACCCGAGTAGTAGCGTAGTCATCCTGAGTGTCCTCTAAATGCCATTATGGGCTATACCAATTATAATATCGGGGACCCTAGACATGTATTAACATAGGGCCAAATCGTTTATGGAAGCAGAAACACTTAGTATCACATAGTCTTTAAGGCTTGGAGCCCGTACATTCATTATCTCCTTAATACATAGAGGTTTCCAGGGAACTAGTGCAACTATTACAAGAGTTCGATATTCAAAAGTAAATAGGAGATGCTAAGAATGACGTTACCCCAGAGTTCATATCATATTTTACTTACAACTAAGACATGCCAAAAGAAAAAAGAGAATAAGCTCTATATAACTTTCCTTCATGTGGTCATCCTACACATATTTTTTATCCGGCCCATCTTGGAGCTCGGTGAACAATTATGGAATCATAAACTCACTTTCATACCAAGTACTTATCAAAATAAAGGAGAGATAGCCTTGCATACACTACTTTTTAACTCGTAGAAGCCTTAACAGGCAATACTCAATTCTTACAAAAGTTCCAATACTAAGTAGTGAATAGGGGTCATGAGGCGTACTTGGAGTTCTGGGAATAGAATTATCCCCTCATTTCACACATAATTGACTTTAGGACAAAACATGCCAAAAGGAAAGAAAGATAGCCTTACATACTTATTCCAAAAACATGCCAAGAGAAAGTTTCACATACCTCTTATGAGTTACTCTTTATCCCGATCGCCTCGTCGTCCTTTGAACCTATTCAATATGGAAGTAATACGAATATCAACCACTCTTTAATTTCCAACATGTTAAGTTGAACCTTAGTATTCATGGAATCTATTTCTTTGTTCATCTCCTCGACTAGTTCTTTAATTAGTTAAGACGTTAACGAAAATCGGGCAGCATCTCCCCTATAATGTGCCCAATCCGAATTTCCAATTACACCCCTAATACCTAAATCCAACCAAAAAAATAACCTGCAGCATATTTTTAAGCAATTCATACCAACAATATACAACATAAACTCCAAACGACTCACTCGAAACTACGATACCAAAATAGGGTTTCTAGACTTTATTTCTCAACGCCTTTAATTATACGAAATGAGGGGTCGGGTGGCTGAAACAAGAAGAACCCACACCTAATTTATAACTATTTTAGGCCCTGAATCACACCCCCACACACCTGCAGTGGTACACCACAAGCACAACACTTTACTTCGACGACAATTCAACTATAGCGACTCCAATTTAGTTTGTTTCGAACGTCAAGCATTTATATGATAGTTTCATATTTCCATCCATCTATAGGGAGTTTAAAACACTCCATAACAACACCATAAAGTCCAAATTGAAAGGAGAAACGTTACCTTACCCGAAATTGGCCAAAACTCGCCAAAACTGCATCTCGGAAATTTCTTGATGTGCTGAAATGGGGTGGACTGTTTGTGTCCCTTTTCCGCTGCCCCAAATTGAAATTTCATGTTATTAAACACTATTATATAACCTTGGGATAACCTTAATAATTAATTCACAGAACAAAATTGAAGAACCCACCTTCCAAGGCCTAAACCTGTAGCTCCCTCCTTTGCCCCTCTAGCGTTTTCCTCTTCTTTTTCACACTCTTCTAGGTGTAAAGCTGAAAAAATAATTCCGTAGACATTGTAAGATACATATATACATCTCCATGTGGTTAAGGAATACCATAGATAATTTATTCATGCAGAAAAATTGAAGAACTTACCTTTAATTTCTCAAAACCATGGCTGCCTTGTTCTTTGTTCTTCACATTTTTTCCTCTTCTTTTGGCTGAAGTTTCAGCTCCAAAATGTGATAAGTAATAACTTAAGATTCATATATATGTATCCTCGAGAGGTGACATGTGTCATCCCCTAAGGGTGATACGTGTCTAGCCCCCATTGGGCCAACACATTCATACAGCTAATTCATGGCTGCCATGTCTCCTTGATGGGTACCACCCCAAGTAGGTGGGTCACCTACTTGAAAGAAATAAGGTGGGTCACCTTATTCCACGTAGCAATTTCCTAGGCTGTCATGTGGCACCTCCTCTTGCTGCCACGTGTCATCTTCTCCTCTTCCCCGTGGGTTCATAATCTCATCTTATTTTAAGAACCCGTGTAATCCATGCTACGTAAGCTTGGTATGTCTTTAAGTTACTCAAGTGTATAAGACTTCTAAATTAGTAGCTTATGTAGGTAAATCAAGTCCTACGATTCATTTCATAGACTCCAACTCATTATGGATTCTCACGACTCTATTTCCAACCTTTCCTCTCATGGGGTATCGCATTCTTCTTTTCTTAGAGTTGTATGATGTGTGTGGACAGTCGGGGTCTCATGGCAACTTTCAAGAAGACTAGGAACACGTTTCAAGGTTCAAAAGTGCGGAGTATAATAATAGGGTCACTCCTATAGTTTTAAGTAGGGTATTTTGGACCTTTTCCCACTTATTTAACCCCTAAACTACGTCATTTTGGACATATATCTATCTCTATAACCATTTCTACCCTTAAATAATACCTTAATCCCTCTCATTCTCTCAAAAAACTAAAATTTCCTTAAATCATCTTCTCCAATTCTCTCTCAAGCTCAACGAAGGAAAGCTAGGGTTCCAAGTTTCAAGTCCTTCAATCTGTATATCTTTAAGTGCCTTGATTATCTAGATATTTAAGAATTCACCAATGGATTCCTTTCATCCATTGGTTCCCATAGGATATCTATATTCCAAGTTTAATTTCACCCAATTTTATGAGAGTTTCATGTCAAATTCGTATGGGTCATTTTTATTATTATTTCAATTGATGCTATTCTACTTCACTATGTATGAATTTACTAAGATATGTGATTTTCAATTGATTTTACTTAAACCCATGTATTATGTCTATGATTTTCAAGTATGAACTATGAACTATGATCATGAAATTTATGAAGGAACTGCTAATATTTTATGAAAGTAATAAATGATGTTTCAAGGATGTTTGCAAGCATGTATTAATGAATTGTGAAAGGTTTTCTCACAATATGAATGAAATCATGATTTAGATGCTTAGAAAGATAGGTGTCTATTTGAATGATGTTATGAATCATGATTTAAAGAAGTTATTCTTATATGATTTGATAATGTGGATTGGTATATTATTTCCTTTCCTAATATTATGTTGATAATTGATTTTATCTATTCATTGGGATTTGACTTAGCATCGAGAGGGCTTGAGGTGGAGGCTTGGTAAGAGAGTCTCTAGTAGCATCCTCTAGTCACATACTACGTGCCCCCTGTATGTTGTCTTAAAAGACTTAGCTAGTGGATCCACAAATAGCTCATGATGATAATGATACGAAGTCTACCTTTACAAGTAGCCTCTATTTTTTTGGTGTAGGGGTTAGACTGGACTCCATGTTATAGCTAAAATGGTTTTATTTTTAGTTACGGGCCATATCCTACAAATGACTATGTTTTCTTGCAAGCTTTCTTATGATGTCTTTTTATGATGCATTGACCTTATCTCATAACTTAATGATTTACTTCACTCTTTTCAAGATATTTTGGCATCTTATGTTTATTTTTATTATGTCCTCTTATTCACTTTATTCATAATTCTCATATACTTACTACATTCCATGTACTAACATATAATTTTGCCTATATTATTTCATAATAGAGGTCACGATGCTCCAGCTTATTCCCGTGGCTAGTTCGGGTCTACTAAGAGTTTGTTATTTTGGTGAGTCCTCGTGATTCGTGGTCGAACCCATTATGTCATTTTCTTATGTTCAGACTTTTTTACTTTTTATGCTTTGGGTGAGCTAGGGTTTTTTCTATGCCCCATCTATTTAGTAGAGGTATTCTTAGACTAGACAAGTATGTTTTGTTCATTGCGACTATGATATTTGGGATTTCTGTTTAATCGATATTTCTATGTTTTAAGACTATATTCGCAATCAAATTTTACTTTTAATTTCATGTTATGTGTCACAACCCAAGCGTAGGGCCTAAATATAACACGGCGAAGGAGACACCCGGAGGTACCTCACCCAAGACTCTTAGCATTCATTTAGCTTTTTATAGGTAATCACATTTAATAAGTTGCGGAAATAAATGGGATAATGAGAGTAAGGGAAATGACATAGAATAAAAGCCAACAACAATCTTAGATCATTATACATTTACGTCCAAACATACCTCTACTAGTAGACTTGGCGGGGGCTAAGAAATGTCCCTAGCTCACCCTCAACATAAGTGTCAAAAGTACCCAAAAGTTAACCAAAAGTCTATATATAACATAAGCTACAAAGAAAAGGGATATTATTCTGGAAACATGGGAACTCACAAAAATAGTAGTCTTCAACAATCAAACTAGCCACGAGGATGTGAATATGGAGCAACGCCTTTCCCTACATGGTGAAATCATGTAGGAAAAAGAGTATGCGTTAGTACTTTGAATGTACTAAGTATATAGGCATGCATGAATATTAAAGAGACATTAGAACTTTAATGTAGTATGAAACATAGCGCAATGCATACATAATCAACCATGTAATATCATTTTAAACATTTATTTTGTGGGAAGATGACTACAACCGACATTTAAGACCATGCGAGCTATTATATGGAATCCAACATAACCCCCTACATTGGCACGGGGAGACTACTTGCCGGGTAGAGCTCCGTCAACTTCATTCATTTCTTTAACTTTAACTTTAAGGTCTATTTGTGGATCCACTAGCTTAAAGCTACAAGGGCTCCTATGTTGGAACATAGTTAATGCAACATGAGACTTTACTTAAAGACCCCTTAGGTCGAGTCCCTATCTATATGCTACATTTGACACTAAGTTAAATGCCACAAAATAGTATATAGATATCATAATAACATAACAATTCACATAGAATTAGGTCATCAAAACATCAGTCGGTAGAATAGCTCATTAAAACCTTTCTTTTCTTTAAATATGTGAGAATTGTCCTTATCTCATAGAAATCCATTCTTTGTCTAGGAATCCTTTTCATCATCATTCAATTATTCTTTCATTTCATAAGACTTCATTTTATCATAAATATTTGATTTCATAAACATTCATTTTGGAGTCAAAGTTATCAATTCAAACTTCATTAAAATATAGTAAAACTTGGTGGGTTTAAATCAATTAACTTTCAAGTCATTCAAATCCATGATAGCATGCATGAGAGTAAGATAATCCATCTATCAAAACATCTTCAAAGTAACCCACCAATACACTTTAAAACTCTTTTTCATGATTTCATATAAGGACCTTGATAAATCATCCATTTTATGTAAATAAGAGTCAATATAGGCTAATATACGTAGATAAACTTCAAATAGGCAACAATCTATGCATTTGGAATCAAGATATAAAAATCCATAAGATTTCACCATTTGAAACTAAATTATTAAGTTTAGAAAACATTTGGGCTCCATGGGTGAAAGAACTCATGAATGAGACCCACATACCTTGGGGAATAAAATCCCAATGAAAGCTTGAAAATGAAGACCTGAAGCTCTTGGAATGAAACCCTAGCTTTCTTGGTGAAGAAGTTGACTTTGAGAAAACATGAGAGGTTAGGGTTTGGGTCTTAGAAATTTAAGTGAGAATAATGAAATTGGAAGGGCTTAGGATAATTTAGATAGGGTTAATTGAGTCCCCACAATGACCTCACTTTGTGTTAAAACATAAAAAAATACCAAAATGCCCCTTTTAAAAACTGGCTGGACTAGTCACGGATTACCCATCATGGTCCGTGGTGGTCACCATGGCCCCTGGTGGTGTCCAGTGGTAAATGACTTGAAAGAAGAATTTTGAGGTTTTGCAGGAAAGTCTTTGAACTTTAACCACGGAGACCTTCACGGTCTGTGGAGGCATTACGGCCCGTGAAACGTGGCCGTGGTGCAGGACTTGTAGGAGTGACCACCACGAACACACTACTTTCCATAAAGAGCTCCACGGCCCCTGGTGGTCGATTGTGGTCTTTGCCTTGAAAAGTTTTCTGAGGCCTTAGGGGAGGGGTCAACACTGAGGGCACTATGGTCCGTGGTGCTCACCACGGTCCGTGGTCCCTTCCCTACAGGGTTGGGTTTTAGAATCTCCACCATAGTGGCTCACCACGTGGCATGGTACATACCATGGTCCGTGATGTCCTTCCATAGTCATCAGGTGATGCCATCTTCTGCATTTTTCTGGGATTTCATCATTTGTTCCTTGTTTTAGGACTTTCCAAATTTCTAGGGTCTTACAATATCTCCCTCTTGGGAATATTCATCCTAGAATGAGAATCATTAGTATAGAAAAGGACACGGCACGAGGACTATAACCCAATATGAATACAATGACACTTTGAAATTCATATAATGTGATATCTTTAAACTTAGCATAAAATGTGACTTTAAAATTCAACTTCATGAACATGCATGCATATGAAGACTTAGGAAAAACTGAAACATAGGAACTTTAAACATTTGATCTTGAATAACTTCGTACCTTAGGCTTGAGTAGAGTGGAAGAGATGAGGGACATCACTTCATCATATCTGCTTCCGCTTCCCATGTAGAGTTTTCAACTTGTTGGTTCCTCCAAAGGACCTTGATGGATGCAACTTCCTTATTTCTTAATCTCTTCACATGCCGGTCCAAAATTTCAACTGAGACTTTTTCATAGGTAAAGTTCTCTTCAGTATTCACTACTTCCAAAGGCACAATGGAATTAGGATCACCCACACATTTTCTGAACATAGACACATGAAACACCAGATGAACCATAGTCATTTCCAAAGGCAACTTCAACCCATAAGAAACCTTGACAACACGTCTCAAAACTCTATAAGGCCCTACATACCTAGGGCTCAATATCCCCTTCTTACCAAACCAAACTATACCCTCATGAGTGAAATCTTCAATTATACCCAATCATCCTCATTGAACTCAAGATCTCTTCTCCTTGTATCGGAATAGGAATTTTGACGACTTTGAGCCATCTTCAACCTTTCTCTAATGACTCTCACCTTCTCCAAAGAATCGAGCACCAATTAGGACCCAACAAGGTCATCTCACCTACTTTGAACCATCCATCTAGAGATCTACATCGTCTCCTATACAAGGCCTCAAGTGGTGCAATCTCAATGCTTGAGTGGTAGCTATTGTTGTAGTTGAATTTGATGAATGGTAGATGATCATCCCAACTCCCTTTGAACTTCAATACAACCCCTTCACATATCCTCTAGTGTTTGAATTATCTATTTGGCTTGCCCATCGATTTATGGATGGAATGCGGTGCTTAACTTCACCTTGGTACAAGACCCCTTTTAAACGATCTCCAAAAATGAGAAGTGAATTGGGTAGCATGATCCAAAATATTTGACAAATAAATACCATGAAAACTTACCGATTCCCGAATATACAACTTAGTATAATCCTTGGCACTATAAGATGTCTTGGCCAGTAGGAAGTGAGGCAACTTTGAAATTCTATCAACAATCACACAAATCGAATCATGATGCTTCTGAGTATGAGGCAAAACAACTACAAAATCCATATTCACATCTTCCCACTTCCAAGTGGAGATTTCAATCTCTTGGGCTAGACCACCCGGTGTTTGATGTTCGACCTTAACTTGTTGGCAATTGGGACATTTGGCAATTAATCTTTCTATGTCCTTTTTCATGTCACCCCACCAATAAAGCTCCTTTAAGTCTCGGTACATTTTTGTCAAACTAGGAGGAATGAATTATAAAGAATTGTGAGCCTCCTTCAAGATCAATCTCCTTAAGCCATCCACATCCAAAACACATAACCAACCTTGGTAATGAAGTACCCCATCTCCCCCTTGTGAAAATAACTGTACTTTCTTTTTTTTACCAACGTCTTTACCTATACTAATGTCAGGTCAAGGTCTTATTTTGACTTAACATCCACCACCAAAGATTATTCGTACCTGCTATGAATAACCATACCACCATCATTGAACCCACTCAACTTTACTCATAATCTAAACAACAGGTGAACATCATTTACCAACTCGGATGATAATGCACACTCATGTCATAATCCTTAAGGAGATCAAGCCACCTTATTTGCCTTAGATTGAGGTCCTTTTGTGTGAACACATATTGGAGACTCTTGTGGTCGGTGAACATATGTTCACGTACCCCATAGAGATAATGCCACCAAATCTTTAGAGAAAAACCAATGGCCGCCAACTCAAGATCATGGGTAGGGTAGTTACATTCATGTACCTTCAATTGACTCAGACCATACGCTATAACCTTTCCATTTTGCATCAAGACATAACCCAAACCAATCTTTGAAGCATCACAAACCCTTCTAATCCTTCTAGTAGAATCAAAATAGGAGTGGATGTAAGTCGATCTTTCCAAGTTTGGAAACTCTTTTCACACTCATCCGTCCATACGAACTTTTCCTTCTTTTGAGTCAACTTTATCATAAGAGATGAGATAGAAGAGCACCCTTCAACAAACCTTTTATAATATCTAGCTAGACCCAAAAAGCTCTTAATATCCGAAGGAGATAATGGTATAGGATAATTCTTGACCGCCTGTATTTTCTTAGGATCAACCTTGATCCCATCACCGATACTATGTGACCAAGAAATGCCACCTCTTTCAACTAAAATTCAAACTTACTAAAATTTTCAAACAATTGCCTATCCCTAAGGGTTTGAATCACAACTCTCAAGTCAGTATGCTCTTCCACACTCCAAAAATAAATCAAGATGTCACAATAAAAACCACCACAAATGTATCAAGGAAGGGTTTGAACACCCTATTCATTAGGTCCATAAATACCACTGATGCATTCGTCAACCTAAATGATATCACTATAAACTCAAAGTGACCATATCTTGCGTTGGAAATGTCATCTTAGGAATGTCAAACTCCGTTATCCTTAGTTGATGACAGTCAGACCAAAGATCAATCTTACAGAAATGGCTTGCCCCTTGCAATTGGTCAAATAAATCATTTATCCTAGGGATTGGGTACTTGTTATTAATGGTCACCTTGTTCAATTAACGGTAATCTATGCACATTCAAAATGGACCATCCTTTTTCCTTGCAAACAACACCGGAGCACCTCATGGTGAAATACTTGGTCTTTTGAACCTTTTCTTCAACAAGCCCTTTAATTATTCTTTTAACTCTTTTAGTTCTGTCGGGGCCATTCGGTAGGGTAGAATAGAGATAGGTTAGATATTAGGGAGAGATCGATACCAAAATCAACTTCTTTTTTGGGAGGAACACTAGGAAGGTCATCAAGAAATTCATTGATTATGGGGACCGACTCAAGAGGAGGACTTTTAAAATTGACATCCCTAACCCTTATGATGAGATAGATGCAACCCTTATCAATGAACTTTAGGACCTTAAGACATGAAATGAACCTACTATTTTCTACCGAATCATGACCCTTCCATTCAAGAATTGACTCATTTGAGAATTGAAGCTTGACTCTATGAGTTCTATATTCTATAGAAGCATAAGATGCGTGCAACCAATCCATCCAATGAATAACGTCAAAACCTACTATGTCAAGTTCAATAAGATCAAAAGGAACAAATTTATGTAAGATAGACATGGGAAAACCTTTATAGACTTTTCTAGCAATAATCGACTCACCAACGGGGGTAGACACCAAATAAGTCTATACTAACATTTCAGGTAACACATCAAACCTATTAGCTAGGAATGGAGAAAAAAAGAAAAGTTAGAACTCGGATCTAATAATGCATACACATCAAAAGCAAAGACCTTGAACATATCACTAAAAATGTTGGATGCTTCCTCAACCTCTTGTCTCCCATGTAAACCATAAAACCAGTTGGTGCATTAGCCATACTTGAAGCATGCATTGGACTTCTTGCAAGTAGGGAAAGTTTGAGCACCAACATTCTCTCTTTAGAGCACCGGGTTAGCACCCTTGTCCTTGTTGAACCTTGGAGGAGGAGTATTTGTGGAACCTTGCCTAACAAATAGTTTCCCACTTTGGACCTTTCCACTATTACCATAATCGGACTTTTGATGATTGAACCCTCCACTTTTAACTATAGCTTTCTTGACCTCTCTCTTAACTTTTCTTCCTCAATTTGCTCAGCATATATCATGAGTCGAGAGATGTCCATCTCTTTGACCAATATGGCCATCTTACATTCTTTAGAAACCAAGATAGAAATGCTGGAAATAAAATTGATCATCCGTACCCTTGGGTAGGAGACCATGAAAGGAGCATAATTAGACAATTTAGTGAACTTGAGGGTATACTCCCTCACAGTCATGCTGCCTTCACGAAGATTGATGAATTATTGAATCTTTGCCCCTTAGCTCCAAGGGAAAGAAGCGGTCTAGGAAGGTACCTTTGAACTCTTTCCATCGATAGGATCAATATCTTTACCCTCTCGATGACTTATTGCTCATACCAAACCCTTAGCATGCCTTTGAGTTAATAGGCCACTAGCTTGTCCTTTTCATTTGTAGGCACTCCCATGATAGACACAATATGATAAATTTTTTTAATGAATTCCATGGGGTCCTTCTCTACTTTAGAACCATCAAACTCAGGGGATTCCTCCTCTTGAAGTCCCAAATTCTAAAAGTCAAATTAGGCACTTGAGGAGGAGGAACAATGCCTTGGTTACATTGGTTGGCTACGGTTTGAGCCAATGATGTGATGATATTCTAGAATTTCACATGGGTCACTCTCTCCTTATGATATGGAGCTCTAGGAACCAAAAGAGCTTGGTCCTCATATTCAACCCTTGTTCTAGGCAGAGGTACTCCTATTAGAGGTATGATCTAAAAGACACAAAATGATGTTTTAGTTAGAGAAAGTCTTTGGACACTCTAGGGCATGACATGAATTTGAAAGAAGTAAAAACTTTCCTAAATGTCCCATAGTCTCCTATTCATAGTTGTGACGCTCTTTACAAGCATGAACAAGACTCTATTTAATGTGGTATGCTGCACTCCGAGAACCATTTAAACCCTCGAGCTCTTATACAAATTTTTTCATGATCCAAGCCTAGGGCCTAGGGGTGACACGGCGAATGAGACACCTAGAGGTACGTCACCCAAGCCTCTTAGAATTCATTTAGCTTTTCATAGGTAATGACATTCAATAACGTCTGAAAATAAATGGGATAATGGGAATAGGGAAAACCACATAGAATAAAAGCTAAGAACAATGTTAGATCATTATACATTTATGTCCAAACATACCTCTAGTAGTAGACTTAGCGAGGGCTAAGACATGTCCCTAGCTCACCCTAAAAAAAGTGTCAAAAGTACCCAAAAGGTAACCAAAAATCTATATATAACATGAGCTAGAAAGAAAAGGGATATTGTTCCTAAAATATAGGAACTCACCAAAATAGTAGCCTTTAACAATCAAACTAGCCATAAGGAGATGAATATGGAGTAATGACGGTCCCTAGATGGTGATATCACGTATGCATTAGTACTTTGAATGTACTAAGTATGTAGGCAAGCATGAATATTAAAGAGACATTAGAACTTTAATGTAGCATGAAACATAGTGCAATGCATGCATAATTAATCATGTAAATAACATTTGAAACCTTCATTTTGTGCGAAGATGACTACAACCGACATGTAAAACCATGCGAGCTATTACATGAAATCCAACATAACCCCCTACATTGGCACGGGAAGACTACTTTCCAGGTAGAGCTCTGTGTGGATCCATTAGTCTAAGCCTACAAGGGCTCCTATGTTGACACATAGTTAATGCAACATAAGACTTTACTTAAGGACCCCTTAGGTCGAGTCCCTATATACATGTTACATTTGATGCTAAGTCAAATCCCACGGAATAGTATATAGATGTCATAATAACATAAGTTTAGGTCATCAAAACATCATTCGGCAGAATAGCTCATATAAACATTTCTTTAATTTAAATATGAGAATTGTCCTTATCTCATAGAATCTATTCTTTGGCTAGAAATCCCTTTCATCATCATTCAATTAATCTTTTTATTTCATAAGACTTCATTTGATCATAGATATTTGCTTTTATAAACATTCATTTTGTAGTCAAAGCTCTCAATTCAGACCTCATTGAAACATAGTGAAACTAGATGGGTTCAAATCAATCAACTTTCAAGTCATTCAAATCCATGATAGCATGTATGAGAGTACAATAATGCATCAATTAAAACATCTTTAAAGAAACTGACCAATACATTTTAAAACTCCTTTTTATGACTTCATATAAGGACCTTCATAAATTATTCATTTCATGTAAATAAGAGCCAATATAAGTTAATATAGGTAGATAAACTTCAAATAGATACCAATCTATGCATTTGAAATAAAGATATAAAAGCCCATAAGCCTTCACCATTTGAAACTAAATTGTTAAGTTTAGAAAACATTTGGGGTCCATGAGTGGAAGAACCCATTAATGAGACCCAAAATCCTTAGGGAATAAAATCCCAATGAAAGCTTGAAGCTCTTGGAATAAAATTGTAGATTTCTTTTCACGACCCAACCTAGTATCTAGTCGTAACATGGCGATCAAAACCCCGAAATGGGCCCCAACCAAGCCTCTTGACATATCGTAAAGATTCATAAGGTAAAGTAAGCGTGGAAAATAAGATAATAAGAGTCTAAACATATTCATAGAAATAGGAGTAGCTTGACTACATAGACTCAGTGACATAGGTCCAATAATGCCTCTAGTACATGAACATGGGTGGGAGCTAATACATATCCCTAGTTCATCCTCAAACATGGAAGAATTAAATGTTTTTTGAAGTAAGGAAAACAACAACTCATAATTAGAACCCGATGGATGAGGACTCACAAAACTTTACTTGAATGAGCTCTACTAGACACGCATGGGAAAGTGATCCTCAACCGTAACCCCTATATTATTAGACAATGCAGGAAACAATATGCATTGGTAATTTGAATTACTAAGTATGATGGCATGACATGAAACATAAATAATGAGATGCAATGTTCAAGTAAAGTACATGCTAAGATGAGAGAAGTAAAGCCGTAAAGAAATCATAACGATCAAAGCATTTGAAAAGAAAAGTTGAGCTCATGAAAGTACATAAGAGATCATACATATGGATAGGAACCATAACCAAGATTAAGACCATGCGAGCTATAACATGGAATCCCGATGTTAACCCTACATCGGAAAAAGGGGAATCTACTTGCCAAGGTAGACTCTATCCCACTTGGCGGGTCATAATATACACTATATGTTGATCTACTAGTTAAGCCATAAGGAAACTTATGGTGGCATGTAGTTTATGGGACATGGGTAATCGCCACTAGTCCACTTGGTGCTAAGTCAAATCCCATGGAATACATAACATAGTAAATATACTTAGCTTATATCATAACTTGTTCATAAAGTTCATAATTCATAGAATAACTCATTCCATAACATACTTGTAATGTGAGAATTGTCCTTTTATCATTACAATCATAGTTGTCTAATTCATATAGTTAGGTCCTAGGCCACCACGTAGGGCCCTAAGTCACCTTATTTCATAACTTGCATGAAATTCATACATTGAACATACTTGTGATTCATGATCACAATTCCTATTAGAATTTAGAGTAAAACTCATATACATAGTCAATTTGAATGAAAATCACAATAATACCTTAAAATCATTGGATTCATAATAATACTTCATAATATTATCATATAAAATAGGCTTCATGCATAGCAATCATAATTTGACTTAAAATTGTGTAATTCATGAAGAAACATACTTATATTGATCAAATATAATGATTAAAAACATAACTTAAATATCCCAATACAATTTATAAAAACTAGGGTTATAAACCCAATTAAAGTTTATGAGTAGAAACCTTGGGAATCCATGGGTGAAAGGGACCCATGAATCAATCCCTACATACCTTAATTCAATTTGACCTAGGGATTGAAAAAGGAGAGTTGTTCTTGAAGAAACCCTTGCCAAAAACCTTGATGAGGAATATGAACTTTGGAGGAGCCTTGAGTGAGAAGTCTTTTAGTTGATTGGGAGTTAATGAGGGAAAAGAATAGGATGAATGAATCCCTTATCAAGGAGTTCTTGGATTTGAGCTTAAGCTCTCTCAACTCTACCGGAGCCATACAATAGGGAGGAATAGATATTGGATGAGTGCCCGGCTCTAAGTCAATGTAAAAATCTATATCTCTGTCAGGAGGCATACCAGGCAAGTCTGAAGGGAACGCTTCCAGAAATTCACACACTACTGGAATATACTCAATAGAAAAAGACTCTACGTTTGTACACCCCTTCCCACTCTAACCTTTCCCTCCCCGAGATCTCTAAAGCCATAGTTTTTGTATTATAATTAAGCACAAAAAAATAGGGGGACAACCAAGTCATGCCTAAGATCACATCAAAATCGGTCATGTCTAAAATTACTAAGTCAACCCAAGTATGGTATCCCATAAACATCACAGAGCAAACACGATAAACATGGGTGACTATGAATAACTCTCCAAGAGGGGTAAAAACATGAACAGGGACATCTAGTACATCACACAATGCATCAAAACCCAAGGCATGTTTCACAGATACATAAGAATAAGTAAAACACGGATTAAACAAAATAGTAGCCATTCGGTAAAGATAAGAATAGTACCTGTGATCACTACGTTAGAAGCCTCTGCCTCGGTCATGCTCAAAAATACATAAAATTGAGCCCAAACATCCTGACGGGCCACCTTCCTTCCTATTTGGGCTACTCCTTGGCCTGCACTACCATTACCTCGACTTCACGGCCTCTCTGATTTCCTCCTCACCCACCCTGTGGATGTCCTCTACCATTGCCTCCCCCAGTCGCGGTTACTACTGTTCTAGCCTTCTAGGGTGCTGAAATTGTACCACGGGGGTGAGGACATTACTTCCATATATTCCCTTATTCTCAACAATTGAAACATTCGGGATAAAAGCTACCTGTAAATGATGCTCCCTGACCCTCATGAGCGCCCCGGATGAAATTGTGGAGTACCTGAAAAACTGGTAGTATAAGAGGGAAAAGCAGACTAAATTGGTCGAGCTATAATTATCGGCCTACCTGACCCTCTAAAATAGAATCCTTGGAAATTACCTGTGCTCTTCGGCTTCTTAGAGAAAGCTTTGGCCTACCCATATCTCCTCACACCTTCTACCTTTTTCAAAAAGTCAGTGACTTCGTTGAAACTCCTGCCTAACAAATTTATGTGAACTGACAGCACTTGCAACTCGGGGTTCAACCCCTTCACAAATAATCAGATCCTCTCTTCCTCTATAGTGACCAACTGAGTAGCATACCTGGACAACGCATGAAACTTGGCCTCATAAGCAGTTATTGACAAACCTCCCTACTCCAATGCCATGAACTCGTCCTTCTTGCGGTCCCTCAAAGTATAGGGCACATATTTTTCCAGGAACATAGCATGAAACTGAACCCAAGCCAGTGGAGGGAAACACTAGTGAACGAAACTCCATATAAGCCCTTCATCACTGCTTGGCCTCTCCCTGCAGTTGAAATATCATAAACTCCACTTTGTCCTGGTGCACTATCCCCAACTTGTGCAACCTCTCATAGCAGTCAAGAATAAACTCGTAGGCACTCTCATTCTCAATACCATGAAAGACTGGAGTCTTGAGCTTTAGAAACTTTGTGAGCATGTAATGCTCAATGCAAGTCATTACAGGAACCATAAGTGGTTTGAAGAAGGCATCAATGCCTACCACCTCATCTACTAGTAGAGTTGCAGTAGTAAAAGGATGAACAATAGGAGCTGGCACTGCGGGCATGGTAGGAATTACGCCAGTTCCAGCCAACCCACTCAAAAAGGCCATAATATTTTGTACCAAAATAAGTTCCAGAGGGGGAAGACCAGCAGCCTCAGTTTGGGTGTCTTTCTCCTGTTTAGTAACTCCTTCCTCTTCTCCAACCTCTGAGTTATCCTCTAGCTTATTCTGGGGAGAGGGAGGGGCCTCACCTACTGGAACCTCTTCAACTAGAACTTCCACGCTGGTGGGTTCTGCTCTCCCTCGCCCCATGTTGTGTCTTCCTCAGCTGCCTCTACCATTGCCATGGCCTCGAAAGGCTCTTCCTTTGGCTCAACTGGATTTATGGGTCATACACCATTATAGCGAGTATTAACCATCCTTGGACAAGAGAGTGAAAGAATTTAGATACCAATTTAGATCACCAGATACCAATTGGAATCAAGTTATAGCACAAAGGAAAGAAGATAATGAAACTTTTCCTAAAGTTTTATAGTCTTTCAAAGAAAAGTACAGAGTTCTCCGTACCATTCTACAAGACTCTGCTATATTCATTTTGGTACGATGAGATCAACGAACCTAGGGCTCTGATACCAACTTTGTCACAATCCCGATCCGCTGTGACTGGTATCCACACTAACCCTCTGGTGGGAGAACATTTTTTACAGCCTAATCTAACAAAACTAGTAAGATATAAATAATTTAAAGATGCAGAAGCAATTTTAAATTAATAAGAAATATTGTGTTCCCATAAACTCAGGAAAATAATCTAGTCAACCAACTTAACATTTGAAAATATCCTAGAATTGAAAGTCATCGTACCAAAACTCTAAAACTAACAAGTCTAGAAAGGAGTGCATCTCCAAACAGAAAATCTTTAACAAAGAAATTATTGTCTGAACATCTAAGTCCTAGAAGAAAGACGAGAAATAAGAGAGTCCACGCAGGTAGAAAGAAACAGCTCACCTTTGTATTCGAACAAATGTCAATCCTCTAAATGAATTATCTCTACAGCAGGTTGAATATGCCTTGTACTCAACAAAATAGAGCAAGTGTAGTATCAATACAAAAAATCAACAGTGTACTAGTAAGATTACGCAGTTAGCTAGTAAGCGGATCATGGACAAGTAAACTCAATATAATAAGGACATATATACATAATAACTTAACTAATTTTTCATCTCAAACATTATTTAGCAAGATCATAGTTCAACAACCACAATATCATATAACCTCACATAAGGATCCTCTCATAGGACCTGCAAACACTTAGCTTGTGTCGGATCCACCATTAGCTTCCCATGGAACCCCTATTATACTACTTTCCACCATTAGTTTTCAAACTAAAATCCTCCTTCAAGAACACCCACAATAGATTATGGTTTCTAGGAATCAATTTACAAGTTTCAGGAGTAAATTACTTACCTTTGGCATAAATTGGGATGGAAACCAGTAGTAAATCGCCCTAGGTCATTTCTAGTCTTTCAAGAATGAAATGGAAATGAAATAAACTATTTTGAGGTTTTTTCCATCTTAAATTGGCGATTGTTCTGCCACAGCGGGGCCATCCCACTCTGGCGGCCCCATTTTAACGAAAATAATCCCACTCTGGTGGGATAGACAGAGATAGTGAGCTCGATACTTGAGCTCCAAACTCCCATTTTACAACACACTTCCATTCCATGGCATCTTAAATCATACATTTCACGCCTAGTTCAATACCTAGAGTTTTACTCACTTGAATGTGATTACACGAAGCTCTAAATGATCTGTATCATATTGGCTATCAACTAACTAAATTAGATTACCGATTTGATACTCCACCTATCACAAAGTCACCCCAGACCTCTTCTGAATCAGAATTCATCCAAGTCTGGCTTAGGCTAAAAAATTTCGAAGTTATTACTTAAAGTTTTCTGGCCAAAATCTTTTCCCACTGGTCTATCCATAACGATGGGTGTAGGTCATTACATATATATTATTATAAAATAATATATGTCCATGTTATCCTTACCATAATTTTTTTCCACTATATATTATCCACCACCACAATTTATTTTCACTATATCTTATCAACCGTCATAATTTATTTCCACTATTATGTGTTTCCACCATATTTTATTTCTTCTTTTAGGCCTATAAATAGTCATTCTTGTATGCATAGATGAAGATAGAAAAGAGAATAAAACAATTAGATTACTCACTTGCTCTCTCTTTCCTCATCTTAATTTAGTTTTTTATTTTATTTATAACACGTTATAAGTACGAAGTCTCTTATAAGGTATATTTTGATGATATAATTATTTATATTTTTAGATCCTAAACACAAGTATACATTTGAATATTTTCAGTTTTTAAGTTCTCTAAATAATATAAGGTGGTAGTAAACTTTATTAATTAATAAAAATAAGTTTTCTTATTAAAATACTATATAATTTGTTCTTAATTTTCAATGGCTAAAATTTTATTATCTTAATCTAATTTAGATGTTTTTATGATAGTTTTCATCATGTCAAACTTGTCAAAATTGGAATTCATGGAACTTGATATTTTTGGCAAAAATTATTAGTCATGGGTACTTGATGCTGAAATTTACCTTACCGCTAAGGGTTTTGGTGATGCTATAATCGAAGGAAATAAAGATTCAAGTTATGATAAAGTGAATGTTATGGTTTTTCTTCATCATCATCTAGATGAAAGCTTGAAGGTTGAATACTTGATAGTGAAAGATCCATTTGAATTGTGGAAAGGTTTGAAAAGGAAGGTATGTCCACCTTAGGGCAACAGTATTGCCAATGGCTCGTTATGAGTGGATGCACTTACGATTTCAAAATTTTAAAAATGTAATTGAGTATAATTTTTCTATATTTAGAATAACTTTCCAATTGAAATTATGTGGAAAAACAATAAATGATAAGGACATGTTGGAAAAGACACTAACTACTTTTCATGCCTCTAATGTGATATTACAACAACATACAGTGAAAAAGATTTTCAAAAATACTCTTAATTGATCTCATGCCTTCTGAGGGCTAAGGAACATAATGTTCTTTGAATGAGAAATCATGAAGTCCGTTCCACTGAAACTGCTCTATTACCTGAAGCAAATATGGTAGAAGCATATGGTCAGTATGAAAGAAGACAAAATAAAAATTAAGGTCACAATAATATGTGTGGACGTGACAATGGCAGAAGATGATATAATAATTGTCGTGGAGGTGGTCAACATAAAAGGGAGAACAATATGAGTTTCAAAGCAGTCCTTCAAGAAGTAGTTGTCATTGTTGTAGTATGAAAGACCACTAGATAAATGAATGTCAAACGCCTAAGCATTTTGTCAGGCTTTATTAAAATTCTTTCAAAAAAAAGGAAAATAAAGGTGGTGCCTCTTCTTATAATGTCTAGATAAAGTCACACTTGACGTTTAAAAATAATATTGAGGCAAGACCTTCGCAAATATGTAATGATAATATTGAAGTGAATCTGATTTAGAAGGATGACGATTTTAATGAGCGCAATGATATTACTCATTTGGAGGTTGAAGACTTCTTTGGGGATCGTAATTAATGGTTAATTATTGTATGATTCACAATATGTTGTTGTTTTTATGTACTTTTGATTATCATTTTTTTTATTTTTATCTATATAAAAAAATACTTAAGTTTTATTTGTAATTTTGTTACTTATCCTATCTCTTATAATGCACTCTTATTTTATGAAAATAAATAAATTTCTCAGTCTTCAATTGGACCGAAGATGAGTAATGGAGATATGTAGCTTTGGATAGTGCTACAACACACACTATATTAAGAGAAAAGAAATATTTCTCTCATTTAGTTATGAAAGGGGTCAATGTTAATACAATATCTGGTAGTACAAAAATAATTGAGGGTTCTGAAAGAGAAACCTTATCACTACCTGGGAAACAATATTGGAAATTAATAATGCTTTGTATTGTATTAATTCTCAAAGAAACTTATTAAGTTTCAAGTTTATTCGCCAAAATGGCTATTATATTGAGACTGCTAATGAAGAAAATGTTGAGTACCTTTATATTACTACAATAAAAGAGGAAAAAAGATTTGTGCAAGAAATATTACCTACACTTTCTTCTAGGTTATACCACACAAGTATCGTAGTGGTTGAATCACATGCCATGGTAAATAAAATATTTATTGATCATAATAATTTTATCATTTGGCATAACCGGTTGGGCCATCTCGGTTATAATATGATGCGCAGAATTATTGAAAATTCACATGGGCACACTTTGAAGAATAAAAAAATTCTTCAATCTAAAGAATTCTCTTATGTTTCTTATTCTCAAGGAAAAATAATTATTAAACCATCAGCAACTATGGTTGGGATTGAATCCCCTGCATTTCTAGAACGTATATAGGGTGATATATGTGGGCCAATTCACCCTTCATGTGGATCATTTAAATATTATATGGTCTTGATATATGCATCTACAAGATGGTCACATGTATGCTTATTATCAACTCGCAACATGGCTTTTGCGAGATTGTTTGCTCAAATTATAAGGTTGGCACAATTTTCAGATTAGGCAATAAAGACAATTCATCTTGATAATGTTGGTGAATTTATATCTCAATCCTTTAATAATTATTGTATGTCGGTTGGTATAATAATTGAACATCCGGTCGCTCATATTCATACTCAAAATGATCTAGCAAAATCATTGATTAAATGCCTCCAGTTGATAGCTAAACCATTGCTAATAAGGATAAAACTTCCTCTTTCGGTATGGGGAAATGCTATTTTACATGCGACAGCACTTGTGTGCATAAGGCCAACCAATTTTCATGAATTCTCCCCATTACAATTGGCTTTTGGGAAGAAGCCAAATATCTCTCATCTTAGAATTTTAGATGTGCGGTATATGTTTCAATTGCTCCATCGCAAAGCAAAAAGATAGGTCCCCAAAGAAGGTTGGGAATATATGTTAGGTATGAATCTCTTTCTATTATAAAATATTTAGAACCTATGACTGGAGAATTATTTATGTCAAGCTATGCCGATTGTCATTTTGATGAATCTGAATACCCCACATTAGAGGAAAAACATAAGCAGTTGGAAAAGGAGATAGATCGGAATTCATTATAATTATCTTACTTAAATCCTCGAACAAATTAATGTGAAGAAGAGGTTCAAAGGATGATTTATTTGTAAAATATTGCAAATCAACTGCCAGATGCATTTACTAACCTTCCATGGGTCACTAAGTCTCATGTTCCAGGTGTAAATGCTTCAATTCGAGTTGATGTTCCAATAGAACAAATGTTTAATGCAAATGAGTCTAAACCACGTTTGAAAGTGGTAGACCAATTGGTTCTAAGGATAAAAATCCTCGAAAAAGAAAATGAGAAAATGATCATAATACGAAAGAGATTCCTCAAGGAGAGCCTCGAGACATAATGAGACTACAGAAGAGGTCTAGATACCTAAAAATAATGAGAATGAAGAGATCTCAATAAGTTATGTCTCTATAGAAAAATGGTGGAATCGAAATGATTTTGTGGTCGATAATATTTTTGCTTATAATATTGCCTTTGAAATAATGCAATAGATGAGGATCTTGAACCAAAATCTATCGATGAATGTAGACAGAGAGATGATTGGCCGAAATGGAATGATGCAATTCAAACAGAGTTAACTTCACTTGAAAAACATGAAGTTTTTGGATCAATAATCTGAATACCTGAAGGTGTCAAGCCCGTGGGGTACAAATAGATTTTTGTGCATAAACTAAATAAAAAAAGTGAAGTTGTAAGATATAAAGCTCAACTCTTAGCCTAAGAATTTTCGCAAAGGCCTGACATTGAGTATATGGAAACATATTCCCATATGGTGGATGCAATTACCTTTAGGTAACTAATGAATTTGGTAGTTCATAAAAAACTTGAAATGTACCTAATGAATGTGGTCACTGCCTATTTATATGGCTCATTGGACCACGATATTTTTATGAAAATTCTGAAGGATTAAAAGTGCCTGAAGCATACAAGGATTCTCGAGAAACTTGTTCAATAAAGCTTCAGAAATTCTTATACATGTTGAAACAATAAGGGCAAAATGGTACAATCGTCTTAGCGAATATTTGCTAGAAGAAGAATTTAGAAATGATCCAATTTACCCTTGTGTCTTTATGAAAAGGTCTAGATCTGAATTTTTTATAATAACGGTATATGTTGATGATTTGAATATTATTGGAACTCCTAATGAACTTTCAAAGAAAGCAAAATGTCTAAAAAGGATTTTAAAATGAAAGACCTCGGAAAGACAAAATTTTATCATGATCTACAAATTGAACATTTTTTAAATGAGATATTTGTCTATCAGTCAACCTATACTGAAAATATTTTAAAGAGATTTTACATGGATAAAGCGCATCCACTGAGTACCCTAATGATTGTGAGATCACTTGATATTAATAAAGATTCATTTCGACCTCATGAAAATGATGAAGAGCTTGTTGGTAATGAAATACCATATCTCAGTGCAATTGGTGCATTAATGTATCTTACCAATAATTCCCTGTAAGCTTGTTAGCAAGATTTAGTTCTTCTCCAACTCGAAGACACCGGAATGGAATTAAGTATATATTCAGATACCTCCAAGGGACCATTGATATGAGATTATTTTACTCAAATGAATCCACATCAAAATTTATTGGTTATGCAGATGTATGGTATTTATTTGATCTCCATAAAGGTCGATCGCCGACATGCTACTTATTTACATGTGGTGATACAACTATATCATGGCGTTCAACAAAACAAACTATGGTTTATACTTTTTTAAATCATGCTAAGATAATAGTCATTCATTGGGCAAGTCGAGAATGCGTTTGGTTAAGATCAATAACTCAACACATTCAAGAAATATGTGGCATTTCTTTGAAAAGAGACGTTCCAACAATATTGTATGAAGACAATGCTGCATGTATAGCTCAACTGAAGGGAGGATACATCAAAGGAGACAGAACAAAATATATTTTATCAAAATTCTTTTTTACTCGTGATCTTCAAAAAAATGGTGAAATAAATGTCCAACAAGTTCATTCAAGTGACAATTTAGCAGATATGTTTACCAAGGCATTGCCGACTTCAACCGTTGAGAAAATGAGCTACAAAATTGGAATGTGTTGTCTTCGAGATATTAAGTGATGTTCTCATCATGGGGAGTAAATACGCACTGCACTTTTTTTTCCTTAACGGAGGTTTTTATCCTAATGGGTTTTTCCTGATAAGGTTTTTATTGAGACAGCAAATAATGCGTATTAGAAATAAAGATATATACTTGTTCTTTCATTGGAACCTTTATTTTACATAGACATCTAAAGAGGAATGTTATAAAATAATATATGTCCATTTTATCATCCACCACAATTTATTTTCACTATATCTTATTCACCACCATAATTTGTTTCCACTATATCTTATCCACCATCATATTTTTTTCCCACTATTATGTCTTTCCACCACATTTTATTTCTTTTTTTAGGCCTATAAATAGTCATTCTTGTAAGCATGGATGAATATAGAAAAGAGAAGAAAATAATAAGATTGCTCGCTCTTTCTTCCCTCTTCTTAATTTGGTTTGTCATTTTATTTATAACATATATATATATATATATACTAGTCTCACTGCACGTGAGTTGCACGTGTAATTCATATCTTTGTTTTCTTTCTTCTTTTTTTTATTTTATGAAATGCTTGTCCAAAAATAGATAATTTTTATAAATATTAATACATATTCAAAAAAAAAATTAAATTATGTTATAAATTAGAACATTAAATATGCAACGAGTTTGCATTGTTACATAACCTTTAAGACCCTATATAAATAAAGCCAGAAAGGAGTGCTCTCTATCTAAATCAATCTGTTTTCTTCTATCATAATTTTATCAAAATTTTTTTACTATATATCCCCTATGAAATCTAATTACTTTAGGGGGTGTTTCGATTATCTTTTGAATTTTAAGCACTTTTGAAATTTTAGAGGTGTTTGAAAAAGTTAAAAAATATTTTTAATCACTCACCTCAATTTATTGTTTTTAGCTTTAACTTATAAATTATTTTTTATAAACTGATCCAAGCGGGCACTTAATAGATGAGGCTGGAAACAACATTTTTGAAATTACTTTATCTTGTGTACATCCTTCAGTCAGAACAATATTGATTGTGCGTTAACTAATTCTCCTTTCAAGTTGATCGCTTCTTTTTGAAATATTTTGAAATATTGAAGCCCCGCTTTTCTTTTCTTTTTTTTTTTTAAAGGTGAAAAGTAATGTAGTCGGTGGGATCGCTTTTCCTATTTCAATACACATATCCTGCACAAAATCTTCACCTTCATTGATAGCCTAAAAAAATATTTTAATACATTGACAAGTGTTAAGAGTTCAAACTTTAGTGTTGGATATGAAGGAGATAAAATTAAAGAAAAAGATTTACCGATGCCTTGTGCTATTCGGAATTAATCAATTTTTATATCTTATTATTCGATATGAATAAATTTAAGTGCATAATGAATCCTCTTTTTTATACCAACGAAAAATTATGTAATCAATAGATTTAAATATGCATTGTGCTGGTAAAAAATTACTAAATTTTATATTTTTAATAAAATCTTTGAGCTTGATATCTTATCTGGGTGACTATGGTCGTTTCTTCACATTAATCTTATTGCAACAAGGATTAATTAAATGAGTCTTAGACCTTATTTATTTTCATTAAGATTTGGACGTCTGAATCTGAATAAGCATCTGAATATTAAGATGTGTATTCAGATCTAGATGTCTAGATCTGAATACACATCTGAATATTATGATGTGGTTTATAGATCTAAACACTGAATAATTAAGACTGTTTGTTTTCAAAAACTGAATGTGCATATGAAATTAAACATTATATTGATAAAATATTATAAAATTTTCATTTCAACAAAAAAAATTACCTTTTGATAAAATATAATATTTTAAATGTTAAAATTTGATTAAAAAATTAAATTATATGATATGCAATTAAAAATTATTTTAACATGAATAATTTTAAGAATTTAACATAAACATCTTTTCATAAAAAGAATTATTCAACTAATCAAATTCTAACATTATAAAACGTGTTAAAAAATAAAAACATAAAAACTCTCAAGTATTTCCTCTTTTTTGCATTAGTTGAAGTGCAAATTCTTCACGCATATTACTCATTATATGTGAGTCTGCAGCTGTCCAACCAGGTCCATTGATTTCATTCAACATTTCTTCGTGTTCTCCTTCTTCCTCGTCAAATATTAATTGAGGTGACTCGTAACAATTAAAAAGGTCATTGTTTATACGCTCCTTCATAATAAAATTATTAACTGCAAAACATGCAACAATAACATCTCTCTAAACATCAATAGAATGTGGAGGCATTTTGTGTAATATAGGAAATCTTGCTTTCAGAACTCCATAAGCACGTTCTATAACATTTATGAGTTGTGCATGACTATGGTTAAATTTTTCCTCCTTATTAGTAGCCCTCCTACGATGATAATCTCCTAACCAATGTCGAACATTACGTTATGGTGCTGGAAATCCTCGAGTGTTTGGATATGCTGCATCACATAAATAATAATTATCTGTCATTAAAATAATATTCAAATGGTCACAATAAAGAGTTAAACATTATTTCATAGTTTAAGTTGTATCACTTACTAGAAGGGGGAAATGGAAATCCATTATCTAGATTAGATACAATCTCTGTTAGAACTCGAGCATCATGTGTTACTCCTTCCCATCCAGCATAAATATAGGTGAAGACCATGTTAAAATCGAATATACCTAATAGATTTTGATAACATTTACCATTTTCTCTTCCTCTATATATAATTTGTTGATTAGTGGGAACGACTGCATGTACTAATGTCCCATCAAGTGCACCTATTGCTCCCTACAAATAAATATATAAAAATTAAAAATTACAAAAAATTTTAATATAAAATTCTACAATGATAACATGAAAAATACTACCTTAAAAATTTCGCGTAACCTTTGTTGAGAACTTTTAAATTTGAATTGAATGATGTAGATGATATCATCTCTTTTACAAATTTCATCATTGCTTCAAGAACCTCCTGAAAATATTTGTGAATTATTTGCGGAGAATGTTGAAATCTTCTCTAGATAACCACAAAACGTTCGTTATTCCCTATAATGCATAAAAATATTGCTGGTTTTTCTTCGACGGATCATGTTTACTATTTGTGAGTCATCCATTATATCTAAAATATTGACACAATCTCACATACACAACACGAGACATGTGCATCAACTTCAAATATTATCGACTAGAATCAGATAATAATTATAGTTTGTACTTCTGACCAGATAGAAATGATGTTAAGTTGTCATGATCTGAGTCTACACCCTAGCCGTGACAAGGTATTAGAATCACGAGTGGTCTCAAGCTAACCCTTGGCATAATACATCAAAGAATATCATAAAAAAGCTATGCGAAAGCTGGAACATATGCATAAAAGGTCTTATTAGAAAGATAGCACATCCATGAAGACTAAAAACTAATGTCTGAAACAAGCCTCTAACATCTGAACCAAAAAAAATACCATGAAGACTAAAAACTAATGTCTGAAACAAGCCTCTAACATCTGAACCAAAAAAAATAAGTTTTTTAGGACATGGCCCCAACTCCCATTGCTTAGTAAAAGAACTAGCTAAAACTACTCCATGAAGTCCCTGAATAAGAAGGACTCACTAACTGCTGACTGAGAACTGATGAATCCTCACTTGCCATGAGTCTGAGAATGAGTGTCGAAATCTATATCATAAAATAATGCAGCGCAGAGAAAGTATGCGTTAGTACGTGGAATGTACTAAGTATGTAAGAAAATACTATCATAATCATATAAATAACATATGGAAAAAACAGTGAAATAGAATTTCTAAATTCATAATCATAATAAAAGATCTGAAAGAAATAGTTGGCGTCCGTGCATAAAAAATCAGTTTAAAAGGACATTCTTTCAACATATTCATGATATAGCATATTTAAATGAACTATATCAGGTTAAGAACATATAGTAAAAAGATGCATAAACTGGAGAGTTTCTTATAACCGACATACACCATGTGAGCTCATGATGTCCAATAGCTAACCCAGTTGGGCGGGCTTCACTATACCTTACTAGGATATAGGACTATATCATATCTAGATGGATCCACTAGTTTGTGCCTCTCAAGGCCATATGGAGTTGTACAACAAAGCGGTTTACTCAAGTTTTACGGTGGCACGTAGTTATGGGACTTAGGAATTGCTACTAAAGTTCCGTAGATGCTAACGGAAATCTTCATCCATAAAGTTCACTCGGTGCTAAATAGTCCTCCCAAAATAACATAAATACATATTAATGCTCATAAGTATAAAATTTTTCCATAGCATCATATGTGAGACTAAGCTCAAAAGTCATATCTTAAATCATAAGTGAGACTAAACTCAAAAATCATATCTTGAACATAAGTTTTGTGAGGCAATGCTCAAATATCTCTTTCATAAACATATCTTTACTTCTATGGATATGACTTTAAACATGAGAAAATTTACTTGAAATCATGCATAACCTCTAAATACTCAAAAGTAGATCTCATAACTTCATAAATAATCTTGACACATGCTTGGAGAATCATAATCATATAATAAAATATATAGTTCAGAGTAATTCAATGAGATGCATAAGAAATCTTTCATAAAAACTCTAACTTAGAAGAAAACTCATAGCTTGAAGAAGATTGGCTAAAACCCTAGATTTATACATAATTCATCATATAATCAAAATACTTTAGGCATGAGAGTGGAAGGAATACTCTCATTGAAGCCTTACATACCTAATTGAAGAAGCTTAATGGAGAATCTTGGGAGATGAACCCTAGCCTTGGTGTTTTCTTGAAGTTCTTGAGAGAAGAAAATGAATGAGAGGGTTGGATGACGAAAAACTGATTTTTTGTGTGTTTAAGTCCCTTTAGACAACTCCCCAAATGTTTTAGGACTAAAATACCCTCTTAAAAACTTAAAATCCACCAAAATCATCGTTCTGCCGTTATTTGAGTGACAGACCGTCGCTTGGGTGATGGGCCATCACCTAGACTGTCATGACTGGCCCAAAAATCAAACATTCTACCTAAGTGTGATGGCCAAGTCTGACGGACCATCACAAGTCTAATGGGCCATCACAAGTCTGACGGCCCTTACTTTTCCCGTCGGCTACTGACAGCTTTTAGCGTCTCTGGTAAAATATCCATAATTTTTTATTCGAAACTCAGATTGAAGAAAACTTGGTGTCTTTGAAAATAAGACTCAAATATCTTTAATTTAATAATTTATAGGACTTAACTCTTTATGGTTTGGGAGATATGATCATTTAAAGTTGACCCTTATATGAAATCATGTGAAAACTTAGTCAGTAGGAAATCTTTGAACTTGGCATAGTGCTAGAGATTCCTTATGATCCTAAATCGCATATAATACACTTCAATTACTTAGGAATGAACCATAACATACATATAAAACTTATAATTCTTCAGGTTCGAGGCTATACGCATATGGAGGATGGTTTGAATGTTTGCTTAGAAATTGCTGGGTGTTACAATATCCCCCCCCCCCCCCCGAATCATTCGTACTCGAATGAAGATCAAAGATAAAATACACATATGAATAGAATAAAACCTACATTCCTTTGCGATACTTGTTCTATATATAATAGCATGAGCAATAAGAAATGTAAAAGCACGAGCTAAGAGCACAAGAATTGGCTTAGGCATGAAAGACTTAAACACGAACATGGACTTGGTCTCCATTGACATTTGTAAGACTTGGAAAGGGAACTGTTTTAACATTTTGGAGGAAGGAATCATAGGCATAATTCACGTGAGACACCAAAATAGTTTCATAAGGTATGAACGATATAGATTTGAATATGCGCCACACACCATTTAAAGCTTTTTGACATGAGATGTGGGTATGATGGGCATGAGGTATAAATATTACTACTATGCCTTAAGCAATAGGACTGATGACCTTTAAGCTTAGCAACTCTTCTTACTATGCTTTCTCCTCTTGAATAATACCCTACATCAACTACAACTCATAATCCTCACACGGGTACATGTGACTATTGTTACTCAAGTCTGAATCTAGCTGCATGCTCTCACCATGTTTAAACCTAACTTGTAGTCATAAGGTGCTACATGTAAGATGAACATACTAATCATATATTTCTATAAGGAATTCCTCCTCAAGAATACCATTTCTTCTTACCACCCTATTTAACTAACCTCGAGTTCAAATCAAGAAGCTTCAAATGCATAATGCATTCATCCATATGTTATCAACACAATATTCAAGCCTATCATTATAGCCACTTCATGGACTTCAAGGTAGCCATCTCATCTAATAGTCTTTAGCTTTCCTGACGTCTTACAAACTAAAATTTTCAAGAACTACTACCAACAGACATACCAAAACTTTTCTGCTAGGAATTTCATACAATAGATCCTTAATCTTCCTCCACTTTTATAACCTTAGGTAGAATTGGCATACCCCGATCTTTCCAATAAGGGACAATTATCTTCTCATCTAAAATCATCATTCAGCTTCTATCAATACCATTATCATAACTTAGGAAGAATCATTGAAAGGCTAGAATATGAGGATCTGGAATAAGAGAGATACTATAAAATCATAACTTATACTTATTATGGCTTTGATGCTCATAAATGGGGGTCTCGAGGGAAAAGTGTAATAGTGTAAAACAAAATTGATAAAAGGGAAAAGACAATATAAGATGTGAAAACAATTAAAAATGAAACATAAATAAAGATAAAAGTGTAAAAAAAAAATTGATACATCTATTAAAATTAAATTTATTGTTGATTCTGTCTTACCATTTTTCTGAAATAATCCTTTGATATAGTAAAAATATATTACCATCATTTGCGGGACGTAAGTTTCCAATGATGTAATTTGATGAATGCAACAAATGAAAAATAGTAGACTCGAGACTCACAAAATCATTGATAGAGATGTGAGTTTATCATACTCAAATACAGTATCTTGTCTAAGAAGTAGATAACAACAGAGTAGTAAGTCTATGACAACATCTTTCATCAGACATCTCTATTATAGATCTATCTATATTAAACATTTTTGTTACAAAACTCTTCAATTTTGAGTAAGAAATGTCTTGTAAGTTTACTTTTACAGGAAGAAGTATGATATACATTAGAAACATAACCAACCAAAAGATAGGCAAATGCTAATGAAAAAAAGAAGAAGTAACTACTGAAGTTAGAACGTGCATTCTTTTGCTTTAAATTACGAGTAACTTCAACTCTTTTCATCATATATTTTTGTCAAATGAACATTTATTTGGACGACATAGTACTTCAATAAAGTGTAATTTAGATAAATGTTATCAATTGCGATCGTTAGCTGCAAGTTCACAGAGGAAAGACATGAAAGGTCAAAATTTTGTTCGTTTAAGTGAATGTTATGTCTAGTTGTAACGACCTGTTCCCATCGTTATGAATAGGCCAATGGGGAAGGAATTTGGGCTAGAAAACTTTGGATAGTAACTTCAACAAATTTGAGCCTAAGCCAAACTAGGATGAATTCTGAGTCAAACGAGGTCTGGGATGACCTTGTGATAGGAGGAGGATTGAATCGGTAAATTGATTTAGTTAGCTGATATCCAAGACGATACAGAGCATTTACGGCTTCACGAAATCACATTCGGGTGAGTAAAACTCCCGAAATTGGACTTGGCGTTAGTGGGATGATCCCGCTGTGGTAGACAGCCGCGACTTAAAGATGGAAAAAAACCCCAGAATGGTATCATTCTGCAAAAACTATTCATAAGACGTTAGGAGGCGACCCAAGGTTATTTTTATCATTTTTCCACAAATTTCCACACTTAAGGTAAGATTTCTACTCCCTAAACTCATCATTCGATTCCTAAGACCCATAAACTAGAATGAATGGTAATTGTGGGAAGTTTTTGGTCTGTGGGTAATGGTGAAAATTAGCCCTAGGTGGGGTTTAGGATCATGGTTGGTCTAAGAGGGGAATTATACTATAATTCGACTAAGGTAGACCATTGAATTGATCATTTGTATGTATTTGTTGTTTTTAGACCAAGAACAAACGGAACAAATCCGGAAAGGGAAAACTCTTACATCTTAGAATAGTTGAAGCTCGAATTCAACATAGGTGATGATTTTGTTTTCTGGATGGGTTTCATGTACTTTCTAAATTACTTCATAGTATGTGAATGGGTATATGAATAGGAAAGCATGCTAGAAATTATGTGAAATGATCACTTACTAGCCTATTTTGTGATGAACCTGTTCTTGGTGATATAATATTGACTATGGTGGTGAATTGTGATTGTTGTATATTTGGATCGGGTGACACATTTGGACATAAATATTGGATCATGTATCACATTCCGATATGAATTAAGTATTTGCAAGTCCCACTAGAGGACCCAAATGTGAAGTTGCCTGATATTGAAGTTGTTGAACTATGATGTTGCTGATTATTTTTTCTGATGAAATGGTTGAGTTATTCTATATATATGTGCTTATAATGTTGAGTTTACTTATCCATGACTCGCTTATTGGCTAGCTACGTGATCATACCAGTACATTGTTATTTTTGTATACTGATACTACACTTGCTTTATTATTATTGACTATAGGGCATATTCAGTCAGTTGCGGAGAGACCTAGCCTAGAGTAGTGATTGTGTTAGAGTTTAAGGGTGAGTTATTCTTTCAGGCTGCTGTGGACTCTCTCTTTTATTCTATTCCTTTTTCTAGGACTTAGATTTCAAACAGTGGTTTAGTTCTTGACTATGTTTTTGGGATTGCATCCCCTTGTCTTAGACTTGATGTTGTTAGAGTTTTGGTACATTCGACTTTCAACTCCTATGAGTTAATTTTTGCGTACATGTTTAAGTTATTGACTATACTTTCTGAGTTTATAGGGACTCGGGCTTATATTTTTAATTAAGACCGCTTCTGTATCCTTATCTTGTTTGTCTAATGCGTTTGCTAATTGTTGGACTATTGAAAATGATTCTCCCACCGAAGGGTTAGTGTGGGTGTCAGTCATGGCAAGTCGGGGTCGTGAGAAATTTGGTATCAGAGCCGTAGATTTATTGATCTCGTTGTACCAAAATGAGTCTAGTAGAGTCTTGCAAAATGGTACGGATATATCTGTACTTTTGTTCGAGAGTCTACAGGACTTTAGAAAAAGTTTCTCTATCTTCTTTCCTTCGTGTTACAACTTGATTCTAATTAGTATCTGTTGATCTAAATTGGTATCTAACTTCTTTCACTCTTTTGTCCGCAGATGGTTAATACTCGTTATAGCTCCAATGGAGCCAGAGGAAGACCTAGTCATTTGAGGATGAGGTAGAGGTAGAGATAGGAGAGGGAGCACCGCAAAGACAGAGGGAGAGCAGCACCCGCTAGGGTGGAGGTTCCAGTTAAAGAGGTGCTCGTAGATAAGATCCCTCCTTCTCCCCAGTATGAGTTAGAGGAGAACCCAGAGGTTGGAGAAGAGGAAGGAGTTGTTGAATAGGAGGAAGACACCCAAGCTGGGGCTACCGGTCTTCCTCCTCTGGACCCCATACTAGCGCAACAGTTCATGGCCTTTTTGAGTGGGTTGGCTGAAACTGGAGCCATTCCCACCATGCCCACAGTACCAGCCCCTGTGGCTCGTCCTTTAGCTAATGCAGCTCCGCTAGTAGATGATGTAGTAGCCATTGATGCCTTCTTCAGACCATTTATGGTCCTTTTATGATCGGCATTGAGCAAGATATACTCATCAAGTTTCTAAAGCTCAAGCCTCCAGTCTTTCATGGTACTGAGAATGACGATGCCTATGAGTTCATTCTTGAATATTATGAAAGGTTGCACAAGTTGGGGATAGTGCACCAGCAATGATTGGAGTTTGTGAAATTTCAGCTGCAGGAAGAGGTCAAGTAGTAGTAGAGGCCTTATATAGAGTGTCATTCTCCAGTGTTTCCCCCACGTACTTGGGTTTAGTTTCATGCTCTGTTTTTGAAAAACTATGTGCCCCATACCTTGAGGGGGCACAAGAAGGACGAGTTCATAGAAGTAGAGCAAGGAGGTTTGTTAGTGGCTTCTTATGATGCCAAATTTCATGTGTTGTCCAGGTATGCTACTCATCTTGTCACTACAGAGGAAAAGAGGATTAGGTTATTTGTGAAGGGGTTGAACCCCAAATTGGAGGTGCTGCCAGTTCACATGACTTCGTCAGACAAGAGTTTCAACGAAGTCACTGACTTTGTGAAAAAGGTAGAAGGTGTGAGGAGATATAGGCATGCCAAAGCTTTGGCTAAGAAGGACAAGAGCACAGGTAATTTCTTGGAATCCTATTTTAGAAGGTCAGGCAGGTCGATAATTGTAGCCCGAGCAATTTCGACACAAACATTAGATCGGGTGTCACGTTTTAACATAAATTAAGTGTTTGCAAGTCCCATAAGAGGACTCGTATGTGAATTTTCCTGATATTGAAGTTGTTGAACTGTGATCTTGTTGATTACTATTTGTGATGAAATTATTGAGTTATTTTGTATATATGTGCTTATTATGTTGAGTTTACTTTTTCATGACTCGCTTACTTGCTAGCCACGTGATCCTACTAATACACTATTATTTCTGTGTACTGATACTACACTTGCTCTGTCTTTGTTAAGTACAGGACATATTCAGCAGGTTGCGGAGAGACCTCACCTAAAGGAGTGATTGTGTTCGAGTTCAAGAGTGGGTTATTCTTTCAACCTGTCGTGGACTCTCTCTTTTATTCTAGTCCTTTTTCCAGGACTTAGATTTCAAACGGTGGTTTAGTTCATGACTATGTTTTTGGGATTGCATCCCCTTGTCTTAGACTTGATGTTGTTAGAGTTTTGGTACATTCGATTTTCAGTTTCTAGGAGTTAATTTCCGCGTACATGTTTAAGTTGTTGACTATACTTCCTGAATTTATGGGGACTCAGGCTTATATCTTTAATTAAGATTATTTTTGCATTCTTATCTTGTTTATCTACTGCGTTTGCTAATTGTTGGCTATTGAAAATGGTTCTCCCACCAGAGGGTTAGTGTGGTGCCAGTCACAACGAATCGGAGTCATGACAATAGCTTGCTCTCTGCGTGCCTCCCTTTAATCTACAAAAAAATAAGGAAATCTTCAAATCTTAAATAAAAAATAAGAGCAACAATGTATAGAATCTCTCCTGATCGCAACTCTCTCTAACATCTCTCTAAAGAACAAAGCTCTCTACTAAGGCACTATTGTCATCAAGACGAATATGGGGTGGGACCCACCTCCGGATCTCGAAAAATTTCGTTCAAAAGATAGAAACGAAGATAACGACGACACGAATGCAACGCAAGTCGTAGCATCGGAAAATTCCACCCGTAGCCCCTCCAAAGTGCAAAATCAGTCGGCGATCACTATAGCACTGTCGGAGGAGCAAATTGCCTGGGTTCATCGCATCAATGATTTGGAGAAAGCTGGGCTGATTCGAATCGAACAAAAAATTGGGGAATCATCAGCATTGCAAGAACTACACAATATGCAAAAATCAGATCATTTGAACCATCCAATGTCGAGATATTCACTGGCGGCTGATGGAGGAGTCGCGACTGGTCCACCACCGGTGCGAGCAAGTTCCGGCTACATTCGAAGGGCGCTCAACCCAGGGGTTTGTTCCCCACATCCAAGAGCCTCTCCTCACCAAGTATCAGACCAAATGGCCGGAGAAATAGTGAAGGAGCAAGTCGCCGGAGAAGCTGCCGGAACTCCGGCAACTTTTTCAGTCGAAAACCAATGCCAACATGGGCGCTCCAATGCACTGATCAATCCTCACCAGGTAAGAACTCTTGAATCTTCACACACCAATTCGAATTTCCAAAAAGCTGCTACTGGTTCAAAAAATGAAGAACAATTGGAAAACCAAATTCGAGCTTCCAATTCAGGTAATTCAATCAGTTTTGGTTTATTTGATATGCAAAATATGATTCCTCATCCCCCAAACACTATAGAAGAAATTCAATGCCCTTCGATTAGCACAAATATGCATAGGCAGCAGAGCTACTGTCCAAGTGGGCTCGCCGGAGCTCCGGCGACCCAATCAGTGCAAAACCAACGCCAAAATCTTCCCAAGAGTGTTGTGCAGACATCCAGTAAAGGTACATACTTTGAATCATCACCTACAAGTCAAAATTCAAAAAGTCGTCAAGACGCTCCTCAAGGTGATGTGCCCAGTTCTGCTGCAATTCAAGCTGAAATGAATACACTGTCTCTTAATCGATGTTTGCAACCTGAGCAAATCAATCAACCAAATGATGATATGCACCTAATTGATAATGCAAAGTTGATGAATCAATGTTCCAAGATTGATAGAAATATTTCAGGAGCTCCACAACAATGTAACAGTATGAATCCTGCAGAACCACAAGGTAAGTTTTCTGAACCCTTAAACCAATCTTCATTACCTTATACTAATTATGCTAACCTTGATGATCAAATACATGCTAAGACTGCTGAATCACTTCTTGTTAATCCTAATGGTAAAAATGTTGAAACTGGTAATGTCCATGGCATGCTGAAATCCATTGGAACTCATTTGCAATCCAATGCAAATGAGAACCATGGTGCTGTGATAAAACCTTCAATGCAGGGGATGGAATGTCATCCTGGAAATGGTGCTAGCAATATCCTTAATGCAACTAAGCAAAAAGAACCTGTTGTAGCTAATGTTATGCAGAACAAAGGTACCAACATTCCCAAAACAAATACCAACCTGACAACAGCCCCTACAAGGAACTCTCTAAACCAGCAAAATTTCCCCAAAATATCTAGTAATTTTGATAGGACTAATCAAAATCACCAAGCTTCTAAGTTAGTGTACAACCAACCCCAACCAAAGGAACACAACCTAGCTGCCAACCATCAACAAACAGGTGGTCACACCAACCAAAATGCTCAGAAGCCTCAGTTCCCTAGCAGAAAAGAACAGGTACCTCAGCCTGCCCCTTATACTGTAACTCAAACCTTTGCTGCTAAATTGAGAATCAATCAAGCAAGAACTGAGACCCCTGTAGAATTATCTACACCTATATACACCACTAGACAAGGTCTTCCTGCACTGCTATATGACAACAATGATTTTATGGTCAAATTAGCTGAAAAATGTAAATTTACTCTAGTGGGTAAATTCTCCAATACTATGCCTAAAATAGAGCTTATCAGGAAAAGCTTCATCCTCCAAACTCAACTTGTAGGAGGAGTTAAGATTGCCCACTTTAATGCTAGGCATGTGTACATAGACCTGGATAATGAAATGGACTACACCACAGTGTGGAACAAACAGAGAATGCTAATTGAGGGACAAAGTATGAGAATACAGACCTGGACACCAATATTCAGGCCTGAGGAAGAGACTCCTATTGTGCCAATTTGGGTGGCCCTTCCTGAGCTCCCCTGGCATTGATACACTAAGGAGTTTGTGACTACTTTGCTTGCTCCTGTTGGCAAAGTATTATTCATGGATGCAGCATCCATTCAGAAGACTAGAGGGAGCACTGCCAAGGTGAGAGTTCAGGTTGACCTCACTAAGGAGAGACCCTCTCATGTGTGGCTTGGCCATGATAAAAAGGATCCCAACATAGGAAGATGGCAAATTCTCCAATATGAGAATGTCCCAGAATACTGTATGTACTGTAAACACCAGGGACATAAGCAGCATGCTTGTAATATTAAGAGGAGGGATGATGAATAACAGAGAAGAAAGGATGAAGAAGCTGCTAAAAAGAGCAAGACCAGGGAGAACAGAAATGGAAATGACCAAGAGGACCCACAAACTTCTGGTGTGCAGAAAAGGAACTACACCTCACCAACTGAAGTTCTAACCCAAACACAGACCATGAATGATAATACAAATGAGAATGAATGGCAAATTCAGAAGAAGAAACAACACAAGGGACAAAGCCATCATCAACAAAACAATGTGAATAGGCCTATTCCACCACAGAACTACAGCAACAAAGATCAATTACAGCAGAAAAACACAAGTGCAGGTAAGTCTCCTAATCCTATTTCCAATTCCAATATTTATGTTGATCTTGTTACACAAGATCACACCACTAACCAAGATGCAGGGGAACCAGTAAACACAAGGAACTCCAAGAAAAGGAGTTTACCAACATGGCAAGAAAAAACCAAAGAACAAAGACATGAGATTACCTCAGTGTCCCCACAGACCCCAATTCCTCATGTAGACTGCACAGGTACTGCCTCACCAGGTGATAATTATGTAAACACACAAGCAAGAAGTGCAGGTATTGACTTGATACTCCCAATACCCCAGAATCCCCCAAAATATAATAATACTACTGCTGCTGACATAGTAGTTGCTGGAGGAATGGCTGGAGGAGTACAGGAGAACCTCACTAACTTGCAGGAAGGGGCACCAAAGGGGGTGGGAGACTGTCTCATGTTTTGCATGAGAACCCAAGCACTGACCCTAGGTGTGACTATAGAGCTCCTGCTACCCCAGTACAACAATCTCAGCACAGCAGTCCTCCTCTCACAAACACTCAAACAGATGATCAGAATGCTAACAAGGATCACATTGGTACTGATGCAATCCAATTGCCAACACTCAAAGGCTCTATGGCCAAAGATATGGGGGCAGTAGCAAGTACAAGTATCACAGGTTTTGATGGAAAAAAGCATAACATGAGCAAGAAGAGAAGGGATGCAATTAAAAAAAGAACTGTTGAAAAAGACTCTTCTGTCAAGGAACAAATATCCCATTGTACCCTCACAACTACCCCCCATTCAGTAAGGCCTATTCCTGAGACAACTACTGAACATCTTCAGCCCAACTTCAACACTGAGGTTGATGAATATGCAGTGTGTGTATCTTAGAATGAAGAGGACAGTGACTATCAACCAATGACTGACTCTGACTCTGAGGATGCTGTGAGTGAACAATTGATTAAGGCTTTCAGCCCATCCAGGGACAAGGTGTATGAGGATGAGGTCCAACTGGTTGCTAAGTCCCAGGGATCATCTGATGAACATAGGGTCACTCATTCTGAAGATGTGGAAGACCATGACCATGGGGAAGAGGCACAAAAAGAAGATCACCTGGAGGCATTCAGATCTACAATGACAGCTGTATTGCAGAAGGAAAGTTAGCAAGACAAGGAAAAGAAGGAGCCACCCTCTAAAAGTAAGCAGACAAAGAAGAAGACTAAACAAAGTATCATCAGCAGTTTTGCTAATGTTGTTGTCAACAGCAACATCAACACTAGGTCCAAAACTCAAAAACCCTGATGATTAGTACAATCTGCTGGAATGCAAGGAGTATTGATACTCAGGGGACCCTTGATAGGTTACAAAGGTTGAAAGACTTTCATAAGCTGTCTATCATAGCAGTGCTGGAACCTTTTTCCAACAAATCTCAAATTCAGTTCCACAGAATTCAGCTAGGTATGGATAATATTATGTCCAACTCCAATAGCAAAATCTGGTTATTCTGGAACAAAGACATTGCCTGCAACATTTTGGACCAGGATGAGCAGCAGATCACTTGTGAGATCAATCATGTGGCTTGTCCTAATAGCTACCTCATTACCTTTGTCTATGCAAAGTGCAAGGATTACATGAGAAGAGACTTATGGGACAAGATGTTGCAGTTCTCCAGTAAGGAGAAGCCTTGGTGCACCATTGGAGACTTCAATGTTATTACAGATGTTGAAGAAAATATGGGGGGCCAGCCATATAATATGAACAAGAGCTTTGAGTTTATTAGTGTGATAGAAGCATGTGGACTCACTGATCTGGGGTTCTGTGGGCAGAAGTTCACCTGGTGCAACAATAGGGACAAAGATGCTAGAATTTGGAAAAGACTTGACAGGGCCATGGTTAATGACTCTTGGTTAGAAGTCATGCCTGTAACAACTGTCAGTCACTTAGCCTCCACAGGATCTGACCATTGCCCTCTATTGATGGAAAACAGGGCAAAACAAGGTAATGTTATCAAGTATTTCAAATTTCTAAACTGCTGGACAGACAATGACAATTTCCTTAGCACTGTAAAAGCATGTTGGGATAATCCTGTGGAAGGAAATCCAATGAGAACCTTCCAACAAAAGCTGAAAAGAGTTTCTAATACTCTTAGTAAGTGGTCAAGAAATGAGTTTGGGGACATCTTTGCTTCAGTAAAAGAATATGAAGAGCAGGTGAGACAAGCTGAAGAGAAAATAATCAGTGACAATACTGAAGAGAAAAGGTCCAAGCTACATCAGATCAATGCTCAGTACATCAGATATCTGAAGATGGAGAAGGTTATTTTAAAGCAGAAAAGTCAACTTCATTGGTTCAAAGATGGAGATGCCAATACCAGCTATTTTCATGATATTATCAGAGGAAGAAGAAGAAGGTTATTCATCCATCAGATTAGTGATGAACAAGGCAATACTATTTAAGGTGAAGACAATATTGCAAGAGCTGCCACAGCACACTTTGAAAAAATATTCACTGGAGAAGAGAGACTGATCAGGGAAGATGTTCTTAAGTGCATTCCAAGGATGGTTACAGAGGAGCAGAATGAGAGCCTGCAAGCCTTACCTACTATGGATGAGCTGAAGAAAGTTGTATTTTCTATGAGCCCTACATCAGCTGCTGGACCAGATGGAATGAATGGGAAATTCTTTCATTCATGCTGGGATATCATCTGTGAAGACCTACTGAGATTAGTCCAGTATTTCTTCAATGGACATGGTATTCCCAAGTTTATTTCTCATGCATGCTTAGCTCTACTTCCTAAGAATGAGCATCCCAACAGCCTATCAGAATACAGGCCTATTTCTCTCAGCAACTTCACTAACAAGATCATTTCTAAGTTGATAAGCATCAGAATTGCTCCTATATTGCCTCAGCTAATCTCAGATAACCAATCTGGATTTGTTAAAGGTAGGAGTATTGCTGAGAACATAATGTTAGCTCAAGAAATCATCCACAATATTAAGAGACCAAAGGCTGGGGATAATGTGGTGATAAAGCTAGATATGGCCAAGGCCTATGATAGGGTCTCTTGGTCATTCATTTGTATGGTCATGAGGAAAATGGGGTTTGGAGAAGTGTTGATTGATATGGTTTGGAGGATTATGTCAAACAATTGGTACTCAGTCATCATTAATGGTGCAAGGCATGGCTTCTTCCACTCTACAAGAGGACTCAAGTAAGGAGACCCCCTATCCCCTACCTTATTCATCATTGGAGCTGAAGTTCTGTCTAGGCTTCTCAATAATCTTCATCACCATCATCTATACACAGGATTCCAGATGGAAAGAAGAGGTCCTCAAGTAAATCACTTGAGCTTTGCAGATGATGTGATCATTTTCACATCTACCAGCAACTTCTCACTTACACTGATTACCAAAACTCTTAAACTGTATGAAGCTATTTCAGGACAACTTATCAATAAAGATAAGAGTCAAACCATGATGCCACTGAATACTCCCTCTGGTGTGGTGGATAGGGTCAGCATGATCACAGGATACAAATGCACTCATGGCCCAATCACTTACCTAGGCTGCCCCCTATATATAGGAAGACAAAGGATCATATACTTCTCTAGTATGGTTTCTAAGGTTCTAAGCAGGATTAGGGGATGGCAGACTAAAATGTTAAGCTATGGAGGTAGAGTCACCTTGGTGAAATCAGTGCTGCAATCCATTCCTATACACCTGCTGTCAGCTATCAGTCCTACCAAGACCACCATGAATCAGATCAGAAGACTAATTGCTGACTTCTTTTGGGGATGGGATACTGAAAGAAGAAAATATCACTGGGCCTCTTGGGATACTCTCAGTTATCCTTATGAGGAGGGTGGTATAAGTGTTAAAAAATTAGAGGATGTGTGCTTATCCTTCCAATACAAACAGTGGTGGACTTTCAGATCAAAGAAGACACTATGGGGGGAATTCCTTAAAGCAAAATACTGCCAAAGGGCTCATCCAGTCATTAAAAAGTGGAACACAGGACAGTCCCTAATGTGGAAGCATATGATGAGCAACAAAAAGGATATAGAACCTCATATACAGTGGTGGATTAAGTCTGGAACAAGCAGCTTTTGGTGGGATGATTGGCTAGGGGTAGGTCCCTTAGCTTACCACAATGAAAGTCTCCCCAGATTGAATAACTCTATTGTATCAGAATTTATGGAAAATGGAGGATGGAATGAAGAGAAAGTAAGAAAACATGCACCCCCTCAGCTGGTGCACAGAATTCTCAGCACTCCCATCAGCTACAATCCAAATATGCAGGATCAAGCTTACTGGAAGCCTAACTCTCATGGTAATTTCACTTGTTCATCAGCCTTGGAGTTGGTAAGGAAGAAAAAGACAAGATCAACCACTAACAGCAACATATGGCACAATAGTATTCCTTTCAAGGCCTCTTTTCTGCTTTGGAGAGCTTTCAGACTTAAACTCCCCACAAATGACAGAATAGTAGCATTTGGACAGGATCCTGCAGCATGCTCCTGTTGTTATAGAGCAGGTCTTGATGATATAGACCATATCTTTGTATCAGGTTACTTTGCACAACACATATGGAAGCACTTCTCAGGGTACTGGGGTCTGCAACACAGCAACATTCCTCTAAAAAACCTATTGATGAGGTGGTGGCTAATCAAAACTAACAATGAGCTACATAAGTTAGTAATGCAGGCCACCCCCATTTTTGTGTGTTGGAATCTATGGAAGAATAGATGTGCATGCAAGTATGGAGGCAAGAAGTCTAATGCAACTACAGTAATATTCTCAATATCCAAAGATCTATATATGCTTATCTCCACTGTGTATCCATATATTGATTTGCCAAGTAATTGGGCAGATTTGGTTACCATGGTTGAAAAAAGCCAACATGAGTTGAGAATAACCAAAGTATGCTGGAATAAACCACAGCCTACAATGATCAAGCTCAACACAGATGGGAGTGCCCTTAACAATCCAGGGAAGATAGGGGCAGGGGGCATTCTAAGGGACCATAATGGAGTGTTAATATATGCTTTTGCATCTCCACTAGGCTGTGGTTCTAATAACCAAGCTGAAGTGCAGGCAGCAATTATTGGTATTCAGTGGTGCCTACAACATGGATACAGTAGGGTAGCCCTTGAAGTTGATTCTGAACTTCTAATCAAGTGGCTCAAACAAGAGGCTAAACCTCCATGGAACATTATTGCTTATACTACTGAACAGAAGGTATTGGTTAGCAAACTGGAGAATTTCCAGTTCAGGCATATCTTTAGGGAAGCTAATTACACTACAGATTCACTCTCAAAGGAAAGCCACATGAAAAGCTATACACAACACTACTACAGCTTTCAGCAGCTTCCAAGAGAGACCAAGGGACACTACAAAATGGACAAAGCTGGCATGGCTAGCTTCAGGAGAACTAAGATGAAGAAGATCAATCAACTACATTGAAGGAACTTCTTCATACCTTGAAATTTTGGCTGATTTTAATAATGATAATCAGGACCATTGAAAAAGGGAGAGTCTCCCTAATTTACTGCTTTTATAGGATAATCTCCTTACCATTAGATTTAGGATTTAGAGTACCTATCTCCTCCTTTCTTTTCCACTTGCATATGCAGGTAGTTGCAGGTCTGGAAAATTTCAAGGTGAGCAGCAGTAGCAGGATGCAACAAACTACAAGTGGAAGTTTGCCTAAACCAACTGTTGCAACTCCTCTGGGGATGGCTGCTAAAGGATGCAATAACACAGGATCATGCATTGGGAGCCCTTTGTACTGCAACTTCAGCTTGCCTCTTACCTTTCTCAACAACAACATCCTCCAGCAACAAATTCACATACCTGCAACTCTCAGGGAACACATACAAGACAATAGTAGTAGCTATTATAACCTGCAGAATTACTTGCCTGTGTATTTTTCTGTTTGTTGGTGCAGGGTGATATATACCAAGTGGACATGTCCAAACACCTCCAAACTTTGCAAGATTGCAGAAACTACTATTTTGACAAGGCCCAAGAAGTTTCAGCTCAAAAGGATAATTGGAGACACTAGGCGAGTGACCTTGAAACAACCAGCTGTCTTAAGCCTAAAGAGAGAGAAACTTGCTAGTTGGAATCTCCAGCTTGGGAGTCAGGCCTTCAAAATTTGCAGGGATAAAGAAAAGGCCATATATGCAAACCTCATGAAGTTCCAGGTCAAACGGATAAGTGGAAACGTTAGTCGAGCAACTTGGAAAAAGATAGTAGCTTCCAAAGCTATTACTGAGGTCCACTCTTTATTGCTAGTCTGTGTATATTATGTTTTGCCTTGGTTGGTTTGTTGTATTATTGCAGGTGTCTGGAGTAATATATCAGCATCCTTCAACAACAAATACATAGACAAGAGCACAAAAACAACTTCCAAACATCCTGCAACCTCTAAGCCTCAGCAGGGCAGCAGGTGCAGGGTAAGGAGTAACTTGTGGACCTGTCCAAAGGCTCCCAAACTTTGCAGGAATGCAACATATATTAATTTTATAAGGCCCAAGAAATTTCAGCCCAAACGGATAATTGGAGACGTTAGGCGAGCGAGCTTGAAACAATCAGCTGTCTTAACCTTAAAAAGGAAGAATTTTGCTAAATAGAAGCTCCAACTTGGGAAACAAGCCTTCAAACTTTGCATGGCTAAAGGAAAGGATATATATGCAAACTCCAGAAAGTTTCAGCTCAAACGGATAAGTGGAGACGTTAGTCGAGCGACATGGAAAATGCTAACAGGCTCCAAATTTCTCTTTGAGATCCATTCTTTTATATTAACCTGTACAGGTCTTTGCTTGTCCTTGGTTATTTGCTGTGTATTTGCAGGTTGTTGGAGATATACACCAACATGCTTTAACAACAAATACATAGAGGACAACACCTGCAGCAACTCAACACCTGCAGCAACTCAACACCTGCAACACCTGCAGCAGCTCAGCACCTGCTTGCTTTGTTGCTTGTCTTTGGTTGACAGTTTTTGTTTAGAACCTCATTGGCACTGCTATGAGGGCTGCAGTAACCTGAGGCTTCTATGGAGAAGCACACTCAGCTTGCCAACCACACTCTCTATTATCATCACACCCCAGCAACAACTCCACCAACCTGCAGCACACAAGAAACATGGTTACAGCAGCTTGCAGATTTCTTTGGCTGTGTGGTTTGTTGGTTTTGTTTGTCTGTGCAGGTACTCCAAGAATTTGAACCACTTCAAAACAAAGACCAACAAGCAGCCTAATTACAATGGCAGCAACAAGGAGCTGCACACAAACCTGCACCAGCCTATTCAACTCCCACAATTGCTTGCCTTCTTGTTAGTTACTAATGCAGCACATCAACAGCAGTATGCAGCATATGCAGCACACAATGAGCATCTACAAGTCACTAGTACCTGGTACAGCAGCATCCAGAAGTGTCTGCTTGTGAATTTTTTGGGTTTTGTTTACCTGTGTAGGTATCCCAAGGAATTGACCACCATCTAAAAGAACCTGCAGGAGCCTGTGCATCTATCCTCCTTGTTTGTCTTCTTGTCACTTGTCTTTACAGGTTCAACTTACTTCAACAAAAGAAAAACAACAACCTGGCATGCTAGGACTTCACCAAATAGTCAGACTCTCATTCATGCCAACACCCTCCCTGTAACATCTGTAACTAAGCTGCAGCAGCCCCATTGCATTTGTTATGTGCAGGCACATAAAATACCTTCAAAGGAGCTGCTCATCTCTCCATTGAAGGCAACAAGAAGCTGCCTACAGGTGGCAACTTTAAGTTCATTAAGTATAGGATTAATGATGAGCTTTGGTACACCAAATGAGCTCCAACAATCTGCAGTACATAAGGAGCACTTACAAGTCCAAAATGCAAGCTCCAGCAACCTGCAGATTGGCAGGTTTGTCTGCTTTCATTTTAGTTGCTTGTGCAGGTATACTAAAGAACTCCTACACATGGAAGCTGCTGAACTGACATACTGCAACAACCAACAACATCAAACAACATATGGGAGACTCTCAATATTGCAAATACAGAATTTAAGGAAGCCAGCTGCAACAGAGGATTGGCACCACAGTCAGAACTGTTGGACCTGCTCTTGGAATTGTGTGTTTGCTTGTTTGTTTGCTTGTTTATTTGTGCAGGTTGTTGGAGATACAGGCAACAGTGGAACTAAGATGGAACTCCAACAACCTCAGAGACAACATCCAAGAACCAACAACACTATCATGAGTAGCTGTAACATGTTACATCTCCATCAACTTCATATACATACTGTGGGAACACAACACCAAACAACTGCTCAACCACACACCAAACAACAATTCAACCACAGAGCTGAAGCTGAAGGTGCAGACTTGAAAGATGAAGTTCAACAGCATCAGCAACAACAGATTCTCCACAAAAACTCCAAGGCTGTTGGCTACTATAGTTCCATATACTTTCTCTCCTTTCAGCCTCCTTAGCTGGTAATCATGATACAAAGGCACACTTCACCTGGACCTACTTGGTACGACAAGACTAAAAAGAGCAAAGATGAAAAGAATTTCCCAGCCCATGCGAGATAGAAGTTTCGTATACTTGTTCTTCTTCAATGAAGCTATGTCTGGTATGTAGCATAGTTGGAATAGGACTAGTGTAGGTTACTTTCCGTTTTCTCATGGAAGGGGAGAGTCTCCCTCATTTATGCTTTCATAGTTGAATTGTACCGGGAGGAGTCCTCTCACAGGTTTACTGCTTTCTAGTTATAGTTAGTCTCTTTTTGTATCGGGGATGAGTTAGCCGACCTTAATAGGTTAGCCGACTTATGAACCACCATAGGATCGGAGGTAAGGTTTATGTCCCCCTCCTTGTATTTTTATTTTGATTATTTATGTTAAGGCTTGGGGGTGTTGCTTAACCCCTGACTGTGCACGAGAGGTGGGAGCCTCGTGTAGGGTCTGTTCCCAAAAAAAAAAAAAAATAAGAGCAACATTATATGTAAAAATTTCATCTTTAACTATTCTATTAATTTACTGAAGAAAGTGTTACATAGATTAAGACAAGAAGTAATCTAAAGTACTCGAATTCATGATCTATATTTGTATCTCAATCAACATTTAACGGGACTAACTTTCGGCTCGAAAATACGAAAAAACAAAGCACATAAACAAAGGCTTAGAACATGGACAAAATATGTCATTTACGTACAACCTATATATATGGCAAACAACCAACTAAAAAATCTTTCAATCAAAAAGTAAATCTTGTCGAAGTGGAATGCCAACCAATATTAAAAGAAAAGCACATAAACAAACACACATAATTCTGATTTTTTAATTTTTTTCCTATCGTCATAAAATTGGAGACAATTAAATTTGGGCTCTAATAAATTGTAAAAGGAGACTTGGTACTCTATAAAAGTACTTGTATCAGAATACGTAGAGAAAGAAATAGTAAGTTTAAAAAAAAAGTTGGAACCTATTAAAGCATTAATTAAGTAAATCAAATATTGAAGCAGAAAGTGTCATGGAATTTGATTTTTAAAGAGGATAAACTAAACGGTGGCAACTCTTCATCTAAACATGTGTCTGGTCAGTCTGCCGGCTCTTCGTAAGGGATTTTGCTGGGACGGCGTAATTGGGATTTTGCTGAAGCGGCACTATTGGAATTTTGCTGAAGTGCGCTAGTTTTAGAAAAAAAAATTCTAATAAAAATAATAGATGGGTATTTAAGTAATTTAATTTTATATTCTTAAGTTTATGTTTTTAAGGTAGTACTAGTTTAGTGTATGTGTTTTGTACATGTGTAACACGTTAATACATAATTGTATATATAAAAAGTAAATAAATAGTACTTATCATTAAAATAAATACAATATTAATATTCATGTAAATAAAAATAAATAAATATATAAATAAAAATATATTATTACTTTGATGTTGTATAAATATATTTTATTAGGAGTGTCCAAAATTGAACCGTAATCGATAAGCCAACCGCAAAATTGACTTATTGATATTAGGTTATATAATAAACGGTTGGGGAATGGATTAAAATTTTATAACTAACGACTTATTGGTGTGAAGACAGATTATTCAATTTTCTTATCGGGTAAACCGTTAACTCATTTAGAATTACCATATTTACACTTTTATTTTAGGTATGTTAGCCTCATTTAATATTTTAGCATAATATATAAGAGTAATTATATATTTTTTCTTTGTTAGTCCTAACTCCGAAAGGCTAAAGCCGTAAAGTCAAGAAAACTTATTTACTTTTCTATAACTAGTTTAAAGTACGTGTTTTGTACGTGTGTACCGCGTCAGTTAATAATAATAATAATATATATAGCCCATATAATTGAATACACAACTTACTCAAAATTACATAAATATTACTAAATCATATCATCAAGTTTATAAATATATATGAGAGAAAGCATCAAAACTCTTAAGATATATTAAAGCATCAAAACTCTTAAGATATAGTTTTCTCTCATCATATATTTTAGAACTCTTTAAATTTGAAAATATATTTTTCTTTTTCCATAAATGTTAGGACTCATTAATTATTAATTCTCCTAGTACCTCTTATCATATTGTTTTCTCATGCCATATATTTTAGGACTCCTTAATTTTAAAGTATATGGACATAAATATGTGATCGTTCGACACTACCTTAGCAGTGTTGGCGAAGGTGCAGGCTGACATCCGTGCAAAGCCCTAGTTACTTGCCTCTAGTATGATAGCTGCTTAACATACTAAGGGATTTTTTGGTACGCGACATAAAGTGGAGTCTTTTAAGATTAAATTTAGAGTAAAATTATATTGTATTTAGTAGACGGTCAATATAAATTTTATCTCAGGCTTAATTCTGATACATTCACCTTATCACATCTAATTGAAACTATTTTATCCCATCTACTTAGTAAGATAAATTAATCCAAAAATTATAATCACCAAACGGCCCTTTAACTGAACTATGAGCCTATATAGAGAGTTTTACACCTTGTTTGAATAGTTTTTACCCGGTGTATTATATTGTATTATTAGTTTAAATGCAATATTTGTTTTGATTGTTACTTAAATTTTATTGTATCATATTGTTTAAATTCATAGTTGGGTAACAACGAAAAGTGTCACTTTATGTAATGAACGATTTGGTGTAATCGCGTCATTTACCTTAATATTTTCTTCTCATTTTTTCTTTACTAATTATTTAATAGTCCTATTTTATTCTTCATCCAACTTTTTCATAAAAGTCTCACTTTTTGTAGTGAGCGATTTGGTGTGGTCGCGCGTTTGCTTTAATATTTTCTTCTCATTTTTTCTTTACTAATTATTTAATAATCCTATTTTATCCTTCACCCTATCTTTTTATAGTACCTCTACCTCGTACTCTACTTTTCTGGTATGTTTATCATTCAAATTGTTGATGTGTGACATTATGTAAAGGCAAAGAATGATACAATATATTCAAACATTATATTCATTAAATTAATACAGTAGGATACAATACAATTCAATATGATACATTATGAAACAATACGTAACAACCATTCAAATAAAGTGTTAGATTTTGAGATAAGCTGACCTTGGACTTTAGGTTTGCATTAGGCTCCAACTATTCCTTAACCAACTCAATAACTCATGAATCTTCCTGCGTAAAGCAATATCAACTAGAACCGTCTTAAATTGAAGATCAAAGTAACAATCGAACCACTATTTAAAATCGATCAAAAGACAACAAATAAAAATTATCAAATATAATATCACTAACTGAATGTAGACTAAATGGACCCAACTTAAGCTATAAACTAAATATAATTATTTTGCTTTCAATTTTTACAATAGGTTATAAATAGAAGTAGGATAAATTTTATTTGAAAATCAATCGTTTGCAACTCAATACTAAAAGAATATAGTAAAGAGAAAAAACAACATACCTCAAAAAAATTGGAGCATATGTTGAGTGATAAGATTGACAAGGTACTTGAAGAAACTCATGTTAAAAATAATTGAAAGAAAAAAATAGAATTGTAGGAAGTGCATCTTTTTCTTCTTTTTTTTCCTCCTAATTTTTGGATTTTTTTGGCCTATTTTTTGGACGATTTTTATAACTTCACTTTTTTTCTATTATTTTGAAAGTTTTTTGATTATTTTTTGGTCAAGTCTATTTTAGCTGAAAAAGAATTTTTCGGATAGGATTTAACTATAATAAGAAATTTTTCTCCATTTAATTTTTATTATGTTTATTATAGTTAATATTTAATATCATTAAAATAATGGTATAATAATTGAAGAAAAATGGTGAAAAGACGATTTTGTCTAAAGCAAAATTATTTAATGAAGGGCAAAAAGCTTAATTAACATTTTAAGGGTCTTCATGCTTTTAATATAGTATAGATTATATATTTTGCCTTCAAAAATAGAGAGCAAGTCAACAAACTCAAAAAATTACTAAAGTTTAAAAGAGGTAAAGACGTAAAGAAGCCCTAAGCTCACTGGATTTAAAATAGTGAAAAGAAGTCATCTCTTTTGTAAGGTGCGTTCATCGGAAAAATATACCATAAAAATTAATTAATGGTTAACCGATACACTACCTGATAACCATTCGATAATTGCTAATTCGCTATCAATATCTTAAAGATTGGTTAGCGGATTAGTAAATTTAAAAACTGATATTCAATAGGTCAAACCGTCAACTGAAATTATCTGTCCAATCCGATAAGCAGCCCTATATTGTATATGAACTTGCAAAGATGAGAAAATTAATTAAACTACTTATATAATATTTGTACGTATACACACGTGAATGTTTGATTGTATCTTAGCTAATCTCTTTATAAATTATATTTAGATAAATTTTGATTTTTTATTTAATAAAAAAGATAGTCTTTTCCCGTCTTTTTGTGCTCTCAACTTTAAGAGCAACAAATATTTTAATTAATATGGACAAGCAATACATTAAAAAATCTATTTTCGTTTAGAACTTTTGATTCTGGCTTAATTATTTTGCTTCTGTGCAATGGACTATGATAATGGTGTGTTTCTTAGTCTCTTTTAGTATTTCAATATTTATATATCTGTAATTTTTCTTATTTTCTATCTCGAATATTGTGACTATAATTTAAAAGATTCAACCTAAATTATAACCAAATGATGTCTCAAATAACTAAGGTTTTCCTATTAGAATTGTCATTGGACTACCTGACGAAATAATCTAGTTATAATTAAGGAATGATATATTAGAAGAAATCTTCTTTTGATTTTAAGTTCTAAAGATCATAAAATAAGTAAATTATGATTTTAATTAATGTTCAATCTATTTTAAAAGGTTATAGTAGTAGGTAGAATATACGCTGACTTGAACACTATATTTGTGAGTTAGAAAGATATTCCCTATAGGCCATTGGTTGAAAAGAGAAGTGTGTTATACATGAAAAGAGATAACCAAATAACAAAATACAAAAATAAAACAACAAAATATAAATTAATAAAGATCGATCATGTGAAATTCTCTAAGTACACAACATAAAAAAACAAAAGATACGATAAAAAAAGAAAGCTGAAAAGCTGATATAAAAGATTTTCAAATAAAAAGGATACAAATTTAACTATCTTATATTTATACCCAAACAATTATTGAAAAGACAAAGATAACTACAATATATTCAAAGTAAAATAATGCAGAACTTATTTTTATTTGTAGACTGAGAAAGAATTTTAAATTCTTTACTCATTCATTATTTTCATTTTATATAATTTCTCCATCAAAAGTTTAACTTAATGAGAACAACATGAAACACAAAAGACACGATAGCAAAAGAAAAGCTGAGAAGTTAATATAAAAGATTTTAAGATAATATATGAATGTAAAATTCATAGAAGACATAAGAGAAAGTAAAAAGACAAACATTAACATCTACAATATAAGAAAATCTTTAAAGAAAGAGAACCTAAAAATACAAAAAACAACAACAACAATAACAACAACAATCCAGTGAAATCCCACAACATGGGGTCTGGGGAGGGTAGAATGTACGCAGACCTTACTCTTACCAAGGTAGGACGGCTGTTTCCTGGAGACCCTCGTGTCACGGACTTAGCCTTCCACTAAGACTTCCGTGCGGCACTTGACAACTTACTCACGAATCTTTCACGATATTGTAAGCTCAAGTAGGCCTTTAAGACTAGATCGCTAAGGAAATTCTAGATTGCAAGAAAGACAAGAGAGCTTTTATGAAGAAGGCTTTTGTATTGCTTTGGAAGAATGCTTGATTGCTTGATGGTTTGCTACAAATGAATGCCCCCTCTATTTATACTACTCCTAAGGGGCTCAAGTGTAAATAAAAATTGCTATACAAGTCCCTCCATATTTACAAAGAAGTCCCTCTCTAGAATTCTCTACACACTCTAGAGAATTCTAAGTCTTTCAAGACTTCTCTACAAGTTTCTACAAGGATCTAGAGTCTTCCACTAATCTCTACAAGACTCTTGATTCTTATACCTTCTTCAAGATCAAGTGGCGGGCCATAACACTCTCCCCCACCTGATGTGGCGACGACCGCGGCGCACTGCTGCTGCAAGAACTCCCGGATTTTGTCTCTGAACTGCCACAGGTCTTCATATCTCTCCCAGGTGGCCTCCTCCGGAGATTGTCCCTTCCAATGGACTAAGAACATAGCAGTGGCCTGTTGTCCCTGTTTTCGCTTGGCTTGGTAGTCCATAATGGCCTCGATGTCTCGATCATGGGAGGCAGTAATTATGAGTGGCGCCCGACTTGATTCTCCTCGGCTAGGATCATCCTTGTCCTCATGGTATGGCCTGAGGACGCTGGCATGGAAGACTGGATGAACCTTTAGATGCGGTGGTAGCTCCAACCTGTAAGAGATCTTGCCAACCTTGGCAACGATCCTGAACGGGCCCTCGTACTTTCGCACCAAGTTTTGATGTATGCCTCGTAATACCTTGAATTGCCTGGGGTTGAACTTGACCAAGACCATGTCTCCAACTTGGTAATCCATGGGACGACGCTTGCGGTCAGCAAACTTCTTCATCTTCTTCGCTGCCTTGTCCAAATAAGACTTGGCAGTGTCGAGCTGCTCCTCAAAGCCCTTGGCCATGTGATAGGCTCCCAAACTCTTGCCCTCGAACGCGGACGGTAGTGAATGTGGAGTTTGTGGCTGTTGGCCTGTGGCTAGCTCAAATGGTGTTCGCCTTGTGGCCTCACTCCGCTGTAGGTTGTAAGAGAATTGGGCTACGTCCAATAGTCTCGCCCAATCTTTCCGATAGGAGCTCACAAAGTGCCTCAAGTAGAACTCCAGTAAGGCATTAACTCGCTCCGTCTGGCCGTCTGTCTGCGGGTGGAAACTAGTGGAGAAATGTAATTTCGTGCCAAGAATTTCAAACAATTCTCTCCAAAAGTTCCCGGTGAAGCGTGGGTCTCTGTCGTTAATGATATGTCTTGGCAATCCCCAATACTTCACCACATTCTTGAAGAATAGCCTGGCAGCCTCCTTAGCCGTTCAACCTGCCGTGGCGGGCATGAAGCTGGCATACTTGGAAAACCTGTCCACCACTACCATAATCGTCCCGTACCCGTCGGACTTCGGTAGGCATGTGATGAAGTCCATGGTCACGCTCTTCCATGGACGCTCCGCTACAGGCAGGGCTCCAAGAGTCCTCCTGGTTGACGCTGTTCTACTTTGTCTTGCTGGCATACAAGAAAAGTCTGCACATAGCATTCAATATTGTCCCGCATGTGTGGCCAGTAGTAAATCGCCTCAATTAATGCCCTCGTACGACGTTGCCCTGGATGTCCATCCCACAAAGTGTCATGGCTTTCCTTCATGATCCGTCGCCTGATAGTTCCGAATTTCGGCACATAGACCCTTCATCCGGCGGTAAGCAGAAGTTCATCTTCTACCCAGAAGCGCCTTGTCTTGCCTTGAGCGGCTAACTCCATAAGTCGTTTTGCCTCTGGATCATGCTGTAGACCATCCTTGATTGCATCCTGGATGTCACAATGTGTTGTGGTGATGGCTGCTAGTTCGAACTTCCTGCTAAGAGCATCGGCCACAACATTGCCTTTGCCCGGCTTGTACTCTAGCTCGTAGTCAAATTCGGCCAAGAAATCTTGCCACCTAGCTTGCTTCGGGGTGAGTTTCTTTTGTGATTGGAAGTAGCTAGTGGCCACGTTGTCGGTCTTGACTAAGAACTTGGATCCAAGTAAGTAGTGTCTCCACGTGCGTAGGCAATGGATGATGGCTGTCATCTCCTTCTCCTGCACGGTGTACCACCGTTCTGTCTCGTTCAGCTTGCGGCTCTCGAAGGCGATAGGGTGCCTCTCTTGCATCAATACTCCTCCAATGGCATAGTCAGAGGCGTCCGTATACACTTAGAATGTCTTAGAGAAGTCAGGCAACGCTAGGAACGGCTCTTCTGTCAGGGCAGCCTTGAGGTCTTCAAAGGCCTCCTTGCACTCCTTGCTCCAAACCCACGGCTTATTCTTCTTCAATAGCTCAGTAAGTGGAGCGTCTTTAGCGGAGTAGGCGCTTATGAACCTGCGGTAATAGTTAGCAAGTCCAAGAAAAGATCTAAGTTCGGTTACCTTTGTGGGCGCCTCCCACTCTTTGATGGCCCGAACTTTTACTTCGTCCATCCGTAGCTCTCCCTGGCTGATAACATGTCCCAAGAAGTGCACTTCATGTTGGGCAAACTCGCACTTCTCCCACTTGATGAAGATCTCATTCTCGCGCAAGACTTGGAATACTTTCTTTAGATGTTCTACGTGCTCCTCCAAGGTGTTGCTATAGATGACTATGTCATCCAAGTAGACTACTATAAACTGATCTAGGTAGGGGTGGAAGATCTTGTTCATTAGTGTGCAAAAGGTGGCGGGTGCGTTGGTTAGGCCGAAAGGCATCACCAAACACTCGTAAGCTCCGTACCTCATTACACATGTGGTCTTCAGTTCATCTCCCTCTGCTATGCGTACCTAGTAGTAGCCCTTCCTTAAATCCACCTTGGTGAAGTACTTGGCCTGTCCAAGTCTATCAAACAAGTCGGCAATGAGCGGGATGGGATACTTGTTCTTTACGGTTACCTTATTGAGTGCCCGATAGTCTATGCATAGGCGCAACGAGCCATCCTTCTTCTTTTGAAACAATACCGGTGCGCCATAAGGTGCCTTGGATAGACAGATATGACCGGCCTCGAGGAGCTCCTTCAACTGCTTCCTCAGCTCTTCTAACTCAGGCGGAGCCATGCGGTATGGTGCGTATGCGGGCGGCCTTGCTCCTGGCTCTAGCTCGATTCTGTGGTCTACCTCGCGCCTTGGAGGTAGGTGTCTTGGCAACTCTTCGGGCATCATGTCTTTGTTTTATTCAAGCACCTTCTTTATGCAAGGTGGTAATGTCTCCTTAGCACCATTGCCTTCATCCAAGCTCACAATGGTGGCTACGAACGTCGGCTCCCCCTTCTTTAGGCCCTTCACAAGCTGCATGGCCGATAGGTGGGCTTGTCCTTCCTTCTTTGGCATCTTGACTAGAGGTACCATGCAGGGTCCCTCTCGCTCCATCACCAAGAGTTGTTGGAGGTAGGGATCGATCATCGTGTGGTACCGTTGGAAGAACTCCTGTCCAAGGATGATATCAAAGATATCTAAGGGGGCGACAGTGAAGCTTGTCTTACCTTGCCACTTGCCCAACGTGATGTCCACTCCATGAGCGACTCCGCACATGGGAGTCAATGGTGCATTGACCGTCTTTAGGCGGGTGTTGCTTGGCCCATAACTTAGCCCCAACCTTGCTACCGCCGTCTTGGTCATGATGTTAGCTTCTGCTCCAGAATCCACCATGGCATGAGCTGGTCGTCCGTTGATGGATATGTCAACATATTGGGCAGAATAATCCCCCGCCTTCTCAGCTTGCTTCGCGATGGCTCCACATAGCCCAATCATGCCTAGCTGAGTCGTGTCCGAACCCTGCCCTTGGTCCACTTCTTTGTCTTTTCGCTCCCGCAGTATGGCACCAAGGTTCTTCATCTCCGGACACCTAGCATAGCCGTGAGGACCTCCACATATGTAGCAGCCGCTTCCCTTCGTGGTCTGCTCCTTTCTCTCGGCATAGCCCTGTCGCTCGAACCTTCTACCGTCGGACTTGTTGGAATCATGGCTCCTGGGTGGAGGATGTTGTTCTTTGCCTCTGCCACGATCTCCCCCACCTTTGGCATGACTACTCCTTGTTTCTTTGCCCTTGCCCCTGTCATGCCTGTCATGCTTAAAGTCCGTCAAGACTTCGGCGTGGGTGATGGCCTCATCGATGGTGCTGACTTGACGGCGCTCCAACTCTGTCTTGGCCCAACTCTGCAGCCCATCCATGAAGTGGAAGAGCATATCTTCATCTGTAAGATTGGGGATTTGAAGCGTAAGGGTAGTGAGCTCTTTCACATAGGCTCGAATGCTACCCGTATGCTTCAGCTCCCGGAACTTGTGTTTGGCCTCATAGATGACATTGTTGGGGAAGAAGGCCTTCTTGAACTCGTCTCGGAACTGCTCCCAGGTGTTGATGGTGCATAGACCCTTCCCGATCTCGAACTCCTTGCACTTTCACCATAACATGGCCATCTCCGAGAGGTATAGCACGGCCGTGTTGATCCTCGTCTCATCGCTCTTCACTTTGTTACACTTGAAGTAATTTTCCAAGTGCCAAAGGAAGTTCTCCACCTCTTGTGCATCACGGGCACCTTTGAACATTGGTGGCTTGGGAGCCTCAATCTTGGCCTCCCGATCCGCACTGGACGATATGTATCTCCCGACATCTATGTCTCCTTTGAGTGCTGCTATCTCGGCCTTCATGGTCTCCATCGTGCTTAGCGCGTCCATGAGCCGACACTCCAAGGAAGTGATCACCTCCTTCACCTCGTACTCAGCAGCCTTGCGCACCTCCAACTCCTTCCGGATATTGTCGTTCTCCTCAAGGGTGAACTCCTCTAGAGACTTGAACTTGTCGTCGACCTTGTTCAAGCGCTTGCCTAATATCTCCACTGCTTGCCGGGCAGCATCCACCCTTGCAATCCATTCCATGCCGGGTGTGATGTCCACGGGCTCCTTGCCTCGCTCATCGTCACTCACCTCAGTGGCCGAGGGTGAGTAGGATATTGAGGCCTCGCTTGGTGTAGGCTCAAGCGGCACCTCCTCATTTCTCTTAGAGTTTTTCTTTCCATTGCGGTGCTTCCTTCCAATATCTTGCTTGACGTTGGTGGCGGTAGTGGCGTTGATGTATCCCTCACTTGCCATATCCCTTAGTAAAACCTCACTCTGATACCACGTTGTCACGGACTTAGCCTTCCACTAAGACTTCCGTGTGGCACTTGACAACTTACTCACGAATCTTTCACGATCTTGTAAGCTCATGTAAGCCTTTAAGACTAGATCGCTAAGGGAATGCTAGATTGCAAGAAAGACAAGAGAGCTTTTATGAAGATGACTTTTGTATTGCTTTGGAAGAATGCTTGATTGCTTGATGGTTTGCTAAAAATGAATGCCCGCTCTATTTATACTACTCCTAAGGGGATCAAGTGTAAATAAAAATTGCTATACAAGTCCCTCCATATTTACAAAGAAGTCCCTCTCTAGAATTCTCTATACACTCTAGAGAATTCTAAGTCTTTCAAGACTTCTCTACAAGTTTCTACAAGGATCTAGAGTCTTCCACTAACCTCTCCAAGACTCTAAATTCTTCTACCTTCTTCAAGATCAAGTGGTGGGCCATAACACTCAGCTCAATAAAAGCATAAATGCATAAAAAAAATGTTAGATAAGAATAGGAAATTAAAAGCTTTATGAGAAAAACAACAAACAAATAACGAATAGATAACAAATAAATACAAATAAATAAATACAAATAACAAATAATGATTAAATAAATAATGATAGCATCACAGGTAAAATAGAGTAATCAAAGCATAAAAAGTAATAAATAATAACAGAAATAACAGAAATCAGAAGTCAAAGCGCAAGAGATCATAATGCACTACTACGCCTTTGAATAGAGAAGAATAACGAGACTATGAACTAGCATTCTACCCTAATGTGGGTCCTCCACACCCTCCTATCTAAGGTCATGTCCTCCGTAAGCTGTAACTGCGCCATGTCCTGTCTAATCACCTCTCCCCAATACTTCTTTGGCCTACCCCTACCTCTTCTGTAACTATCCATGGCCAGCCTCTCACACCTCCGCACTGGGGCATCTGTGTCTCTCCTCTTCTCATGTCCATACCATCTCAGTCGCATTTCCTGCATCTTGTCTTCCATTGAGGCCACTCCTACCTTGTCCCTAATAGCCTCATTTATAATCCTGTCGCTCCTGGTGTGCCCACACATCCATCTCAGCATTCTCATTTCAGCAACTTTCATCTTTTGAATGTGAGAAGTCTTAACTGGCCAACACTCCGCCCCATACAGCATAGCCGGTCTAACCACCACTTTGTAGAACTTGCCCTTAAGTTTTAGTGGCACATTCTTGTCATATAGCACTCCAGAAGCGAGCCTCCATTTCATCCACCCTACCCTAATACGATGTGTGACATCATCGTCAATCTCCCCGCTGCCTTGCATGATAGACCCAAGATACTTGCAACTACTTCTCTTTTGGATGGCCTGAGCACCAAGCCTAACTTCAACGCTAACCTCCTGAGGTGTCTCACTGAACTTGTACTCTAAGTACTCTGTCTTTGTCCTACTCAACTTAAACAATTTAGACTCCAAGGTATGTCTCCAATCTTCCAGCTTAGCATTAACTCCGCGGCGAGTCTCATCGATCAGGACTATGTCATCCGCGAAAAGCATACACCATGGCACCGCATCTTGAATTTGTCGCGTCAATCCATCTATCACTAAGGAAAATAAAAAAGGACTAAGAGTTGATCCTTGATGCAACCCCATCACCACTGGAAAGTGCTCTGAGTCCCCTCCTACTGTCCTTACCCTAGTTTTATCTCCCTCGTACATGTTCTTGATCACCCTAATGTATGCCACAGGTACACCTTTAGCCTCCAAACATGTCCATAGTATTTCTCTTGGGACTTTATCATAAGCCTTTTCTAGGTCGATGAATACCATATGCAAGTCCCTCTTCCTCTCCCTATGCTGCTCCAGCAGTCTCCTCATAAGATGGATGGCTTCTATAGTTGAGCGTCCCAGCATAAATCCAAACTGGTTCTCTGAAATAGACACGTCTCTCCTCACCCTCATCTCTACCACTCTTTCCCACAGTTTTATAGTATGGCTTAGTAACTTAATACCTCTATAGTTGTTGCAACTCTGGATATCCCCTTTGTTTTTGTATAGAGGGATCATTACACTCGACCTCCATTCTTCGGGCATCGTTGCCGTTTTAAAGATGACATTAAATAACTTAGTCAACCACTCCAAACCTACCGAGCTTGTGCTCTTCCAAAATTCCCCAGGAATCTCGTCAGGTCTGGTTGCTCTTCCCCAGCGCATCCTACGAATGACACTCTTAACCTCCTCGACCTTAATACTCCTACAATACCCAAAATCACGATGCCTCCCTGTATGTTCTAAATCTCCCAATACAAAGTCTCTGTCCCTTTCCTCATTCAAGAGTTTATGGAAATAGGACTGCCATCTCTATTTAATGAGGGTCTCGTCTACCAATACTTTTCCATGCTCGTCCTTAATGCACTTCACTTGATCCACATCGCGTGCCCTTCTCTCCCGCGCCCTGGCTAACCCGAACAATTTTCTATCCCCACCTTTCTCTTCTAGTTCAGCATAAAGGTGTTCAAAAGCTGTTGTTTTTGCCATCAAAACCGCCGACTTCGCCTCCTTTCTCTCTATCTTATAAAGTTCCATATTCGTCCACTTCTCCACCTCATCTGTGCTTTCTATCAATTTTGCGTACGCCATCTTCTTTGCTTCCACCTTTTCTTGCACTTCTTCATTCCACCACCAGTCTCCTCGATGCCGACTACGACTACCAGTCGAGACTCCCAACACCTCCCTTGCCACAATCCTAATACAACTAGCCATCCTATCCCACATACTGGTCGCATCCCCATTACTATCCCAAGCCCCCATGACCTTCAACTTCTCTCCCATCTCCAGGGAATTTGCAGTGGTCAAACTCCTCCATCGGATCCTAGATCGATCATCCCCGACCCTCTTATTCCTCATCATCTTGATCCCTAAATCCATCACCAAAAGCTTATGTCGGGTTGTAAGGTTGTTTATTGGAATGACCTTACAGTCTTTGCACAGACATCTATCGACCTTTCTCAGGAGTAAAAAGTCTATCTGAGTCTTAGCCACCGAACTATGGAATGTTACCAAGTGGTCTTCCTTCTTTGGGAAACTCGAATTGGCTATGACCAACCTAAAAGCTCTTGCGAATTCCAAAAGTGAAATGCCTCCTCCATTTCTGACCCCGTAGCCAAAGCCTCCATGCACATCATCATACCCTCCTGAAATAGACCCGATGTGCCCATTGAAATCTCCTCCCACGAAAAGCTTCTCAGTAGGTGGTATACCTCCCACTAACTCGTCCAAATCCTCCCAAAAACGCCTCTTATCCTCCTCTCTTAAGCCTGCTTGTGGCGCATAAGTACTAATAATGTTGAATGTACTTCCTTCAACGATCACCTTAATCAACATCATCCTATCGTTGACTCTCCTAACCTCCACCACCTGATCCCTTAGATCATTGTCTACTAAAATGCCTACCCCATTCCTATATTTCGATCTACCTGAAAACCAAAGCTTATACCCGTCTACCTCCCTAGATTTAGAACCTACCCATTTGATCTCTTGGACACAAGCTATATTAATCTTTCACCTCTTTAGAATCTTAACTAGCTCTATGGATTTGCCCGTTAACGTTCCAATGTTCCAAGAACCAACTCTCAGTCTAGACGCTCCTTTAACCCACTTACCCCTCCTTACCCTCGTCCCCGACCCCGTCCCTGAATGAGAATATGACCTTAGTCTACCATCACTATCTAAAGCCACGAAAATACGTAGGAATTAATAAATTGTTCAAAAATTTAAAGTTAGCAAAATGCAACGATAAGTGTATGAACAAAAATATAGGTAAACCGGAGGTACCAACTCCAGTTGAAAAGAACCTGATTCACGCCAGAAATACTGTTCACGTCAGAAACACTGTTCACGCCGGAAAAATAGAAAACCGCGAGACGACGTCGGAAATCAATAGATCTAGGCCAAATCTGAACAGATCTGGAGGTATTCGTTGGAAAACAAGCAAAAGAAAAGAAAAAGAAAAAGAAAGAAGAAGAAGAAGTAGTTCCGGATCCGGATCTGAAAGTTTTGGAAGTTTCTTGTCACTTCTTGTTGCTCTAGAGAGCAATTTTGATTACTGAAAATGTGTAACAGAGCCCGGAGCTAGGAAAGCTTTGAGTAGCAAGGAACTACAGATCGAAAAATATAAATAATTGTGGCAGAAATATAATCTTCATGGAAGTTGGCGATTCAAACTTAATTGATGATAAAGTTAATGAATGAGATTCAGAAATAATAACTTTTTATAGTTTTTTTATTTTATAAAAACTCTTTAAATAAAAAAAGAACGAAAGGACTAAATATATTACAACTCCTACTCGTAAAGATAAGAATAAATATTTTTTTAAAAAACATGAAACCTCGTGGAAGTAAGATTGAATTTCAACTTAACTACTTTTAATATTATTAATAGGACTCTAAAATCTTAAATATTAGAATGGTCCTAAATAGCGAATTATTATATTAGGAAAAATAAATTGAAGTAATTATAATTATGTATGGTTATTAAAATTCTAACAAGTTACTTCTTCTTCATGTATTTACGTACACAAAAAAAGAAGAAGAAAACTTAATAATATTAATTCTTGTCCATATATTTTAGGAATTTTATAATTATATCTATTCTCATATATTTTAGAAGTCAACATTAATTTTTCTAATATCTCTTACCATATATTTTAGGACTACTTAATTATTACTCCTACTTTTCCTATCTCATATCGTATTTTAGGTTTCCTTAATAAATATAATTAAATAATAATTGGTGAAAAATGTGAAAAGACGATTTTATCTATACAGAATTTTTTAATGAAGGAAAAAAAGTTCAAACAACATTATTAAGGACCTTCGTGCTTTTAATATAGTATAGATAGATAGATGATGTGCTTTAATTCATTCAATTTATACGAGGTACCATCATCAATAATTACTATTGATATTCTTTTAATCGTCATCCATATTGTTGTAATTGATTTTTTTATAAAAAAAGTGAATACATTTTAGAATCATAAAAAAAAAACTTATATTTAAGTATATGCGATGAAGCAAAAAAAGTTAGGTTTCAAATATTCCATCAAATAGATAAGTGAAATCATATATGATTATAATTAACGATTTTGGATTATATTTTTTGGGGAAACTCTAGGGAGTTGTTTTTTTCCTCAAAAAAACTTAAATATATATATATATATAATAAACGTATGTCTCCACATTGTAATTGATTTTTAGATCAGAGTCAAAATTTGTCACGATCCAACCCACCGGACTGTGTGGGCACCTACTCTAACGCTTAAGTAGGAGAACCCTTAACCCTCGAAATGGAATTGACAATGCGGAAGTTGAAGAAAGTACAATAATGAGCTAGAGAAGTTATAAAAACGCCTGTATTAACTTAAAAACTCAAGTCTTATACAAAAATCATCTAACACCCCTAAGGATACTAATCTAAAATAAGTACAAGAGCTCTATAGAAACAGGGCATAAATAAAATAAATGACACTGCTCCAACCATAATGAAAGGAGGGTAGAAGCTGCAGGAGAATCGCCTTCGTCTTCACCTAAGAAACATCATTGATCCTGCAACCAGACTATGCCAAGTGACATAACAAGAGTAGTATCAGTACAAACAACATGTACTGGTAGACATCACTCGTCAATCCAATACCCACTACATAATATATAGGAAACAACATGAGGAAACACAAGTAATAAGGAATTACACCACCACCCCCTTATTAACTCACATTCATTTCACCCACAACCCTTTATAATAAGACACTCCCCTATTAGCTATTGGTCCATCGCGAAATCCAAACTAAGACTCCAGATATGCTTGTTATAACATGGGTAAGTCTTACGAAATGCATCACCACTAAGACTACCGTGCTAGCCTTGAGCACTCACTAGGCCATACGACAACATCTTGTCCCTAACCTGTTCCCTCCATTCAACAAGACCTTACCAACCATTCTATACCGGCTACTTCCTCCCTATACAGAACCTAGTTACCCCACAATCATAACTCTTAGCCAGTTCCAACCCTCACTTGCCAGATACAATTTGCTACCACCTGGAGTTTATACTCTAAGTAGCCGGCTCCCAAGTTAACAATACAATCTCTACTCTTACGCCTGATCTCCATGGGAGACTACCGACACTACAACTTAGTCACCCAAATTTCACACTTGTACCCCCAGATGGAACTGTACTTCCTCCCAATCCTAAAATCGAATCCATCACTGAACGAGTAGGATTGTTTACAGGAATATTAACACCTCAGCCTCTATACATGTAAGCACACTATTCCACATAATGATAGATAACAACTAATCATCTCATGGAACTATCAACATACACACTTGACCCTCTCATGGGACCCAAACTAAGACTAATGATATGCCGGAACGTGATATCCCATCTAATCATGTGTCAGAACGTGACACCCAATTCAAGAATATGTAGAAAAGTTACACCAGATCCCAACAAGCACAACCAATTTATAATTACATCTATAATGAGTAGATATGAATAGTCACAATTACCTAGCACAGATTCCTTGCACTCAATTATATTAAACTGTTAGCTCATATGATTTATTTCATATTATCTGATCTTCTTACAAATATACATATGATTTGAGGCAGTTACAAGTACATATGGCAACACACGGGGAGACAAGTCCACTATTTACCCTTAATTCATCAGGCAGTTCTTGCTTACTAGGATCACATCAAATTTGATCACTGAAGGTACCCATTTTTCTGCCCATAGTTCATAACCAAGGGCCTAACCATGAAATCACCCGTCATTTTCCCTTATACTAAGCAAATGGCACATATTTAAACTATTCAGAGAAGGAAACCTAGCCTACCTTGGCTCCAAACAACTATGGAGAGATGTCGCGGCTCTAATCCTAGATTCCAAATGTCAGAAGGGTGAAGGTAGGCTTGAATTCCACCAGTTGGAGGCTTTCCTGTGCTGAAATCCCCTTATCCCTTGTTCCTAAGTCTAGAGAAGCCTTTCGAGAGTTCCTGGTGTAACCCTTGCTTCTAACTTGCACTTAAGAAAAACAAGAGAAATATAAAAATTTGTGACTTAAGTTTTTTTCCAAATACCTCCCAATTGGCACATTCTTCCTATGAATTCCTTTTCCTAATTAGCATGGACATTTAACTTACATTCACCACGTCTTCCCCATTTTTTGAGCATAAGATTTATGAAGAATTTACCCAAAATGGTTTTGGAAAGAGGGTGGGAAAGTTGAATAGTTTTCTTGGCTTAAACTTAGATTTGACCACCCTTTAGGTGTTTAAATGCAAAACACCTTGAATATTTAGGTACTACAGTACTTTTAGAACACCGATCTGATAAAATTATGAAGAAAACGAGTAGTTGGGGTGGTGAGGTACAATGATCGCGCCTGGAAAAATTTGACCCAGATGAAGGACACTCTAGTAGCCTTCATCCCGCTCTAGTGGGATCCTACCGCTGTGGCGGGATCTCTCCAGGTAGTGACCTCGCACCACTGAGACTTTTACCCATCTCTTTTTCTAACCCAGTTTTTATGAATTACCACGGGGTTCTAACTGTATATATGTGATAAACTTACAGGTTACATTACTATGGCTCAAATCGATGACGCCATTCATTTTCCTGATGCCGCCAGTCGGGAGTGGCACCATGATTATCAAAACACTAAATTCCTATTGAAGAAGGGTTTCTCAATGCTGGGTATGGCGGAGAAGGCACCAACCTTCCATGCCCGACGAGAGGAGTTTGGGTGGGGCTAACTAATTGAAACTCCCCCTGCCACGCGCTTAGGATGGGTGAGGAAGTTCTATGCCCTAGTCCCTATTATGTGTTGGGAAGACTCTCATCCCACCATTTGCATCCACGGGGTCAACATCCCAAAGAGCCCTCACTACATTAATGCCATACTCAAGGTACCCATTCCCTCTAATGTGGAATACGAGGAAAAATTAAAAGATATGGACTTGGAGTGGCTACAGGACACACTGGTTTCCCAGAGCACTAGGACAGGGTCTACTGGACTAGTAATGAGGACATCATTAGTATTGACTAGTCATCTATGTTACACCCCGTACTCTGATACCTCACAATGCTTTTTAAGCTTCTTAAGTTTCTGGAAAGGCTCTTAAGTTTCTTAGAAGTCGTCTGTGAGCCAGATAATCTATAACACTATCAAATAGTCCTAAGGAAAGGAGAAGGAGATACTCTATAATAGAGAAGATTGGAAATAGGGTCATAAGAAATCGGAAGAAGTTGGAGGTCAAGTAGTGAGTCGTAGGACTTGACTTACTTATGAAAGCTATTACTTGGGACATTTTACATACTAAGCTACTTGAGTATACATCGAACTTAAGTAGCAGGAATACATAGGCTCTTGAAGTAAGATGAAATTATGAGCTCACAAAAGAGAAATAAGGAAATGACGCGCCTACTCGAAGCAAGTAGGTGATGCACCTACTTGGACAAGAAGGTGATGCACCTACTTAGGGTCAAGCAGGTGATGCACCTACTTAGGGTCAAGTAGGTGATGCAGCAACATGGGTGGACCCCACGCTGCAATGTGGCGGCTTTGGATTGGATGCATGATTAAGGTGGCGCCCTAGGAGGATGCCACATGTCACCCCTAGGGGCTGCCATGTGTCCCCACTTAAGGACACATATATATACATGTGTATTTCTGGATCAACTCACTTTTCAGCATCTTTACATTTAAAAAAAATTGGAGAAAAACTTGGAGAACATGGAGAGAGAGCTACGAATTTAGTTACGCAAGGTAAGCCCTCCGATTTCATTCCATGAATTAATTATTTAAGGTATTCTTCGGTTAAGCAACGGTATTTAACAACATAAAATTTATAGTTGGGGTTTTGAGGAGGTTATCGTTCTTGTCAATAAACCCATTTTTGGAATGAGACTGTTGTTAGTAATAATAGTATAACTCCTTGTGTAAAGCTTCATTTTGAGTGATTCAAGATGTTTTAGAAAGATATTTCATCGGGATATAACTTTTATTTATACTGTAAAACCCAGTTTTGCATTTATCTTCTCGAAAAAGGATGATGAAGTATAGGTGAGGTGCTGCCCAGATTTCATTTCGGAAATCCTACACGGGCTGCTGTTGGTATTTTGGGCATATCTTTTGGTATAGAATTATTGTAGGGTTGATTAGAAATTTTATGCGACCCTAATACACATGTATATAAATTTAATTGAGGCAAAAAATCTTGTTTCCCTCAATTACTCCTTCGAAACTAAGCGACAATACAAGACAATAGGCTGTCCATAATTCACGTTTTGATAGTTTTGGCGAGTTTGACAATTTTAGGTTAAGGTAAGGGTTTTACTTTCAATTTGGAGTTTATGGTGTTGTTATGAAGTGTATTATACATTGTTTAAGTGGCTGGAAATATGAAAATTCCATAAATATGCTCGACGTTCGAAACAAACCAAATTGGAGTCGCTGTAGTTAAATTGTAGTCGAAGCAAGGTGTTGTGCTTGTGGTGTGTGGCTGCAGGTATGTGGTGTGTGTTGAAGTCCTAAATGTTTCCTAAAAGATGTGGGGGAGCTTCTGATTGTATCCACACGACACCCCCACTTCATACGGTTAAAGGTTTTGCAAAACGGAAACTAGAAACCTTATTTTGGTATTGTGGTTTCGAGCGAGTCATTTGGAGTTTATGCGGTATAAGATTGATGTGAATTGTATATATATATGCTGCAGGTTATTTTGTTGGTTGGCTGTAGCTATTAGGAGTATAATTGGAAATTCGGATAGGGTACATTATAGGGGAAATGCTGCCCAATTTTCGTTAACTCTTTAACTAGTTAGGGAACTAGTCAAGAAGGCGAGCGAGGGGATGAGTTCTACAAATACTTGTGTGTAGCCTAAGGTGATGGAAAGCCAAGGGTTTTTAATACTCGTATTTCTTTTATGTTACTTAGGTTTAAAGGACGATTAGATGAACGGGATAAAAAGTAACCCGTAACAGGTATGTAAAGCTAACGTCTTCTTCTTTTGGCATGTTTTGGCATACGTATGTAAGGCTTATACTTTCTTTTAACATGTCTTTGGCATAAGTATGTAAATCTTATTTCATATCTTAGCATGATTTTACATAAGTATACAAAGCTAATCTCCCTTTTTGGCATGGTTTTTATGGAGCAAGTATATGACTTTCATATGATTCCAAAGAAGTTCCTATTCTTAAAGCCACTATGATGGCCAATTTCTCGACTTCCAAAAGATATTTTGTTATGCCTTGATACATATATATGATTCCCAGAAGTTCTATTTTGATATAGTCCATAGTGACTTTCAAAAGGTACTTGATATGACTTTTTTCTCGATTTTGAACGAAAGCTCATTTTGATTATTCCGACGAGTCTCAAATATGATTTAAATTGCATATAGTTTCTCACTACTCCACTCGTGGATGCCTCAATGTTTCCTTCACCGAGCCCGGGATAGGTTTTGTTATCGTACGTACTTCTCTGCATTGTTCATCGTGCCCCAACATGAGGGGGTGGGTACGACTTGTATATGGGATTTGTTGGAGTTATGATATGCCATGTACACATACGACATAATATGATCTGATATGACCATCTAATATGATATGATCTGTTACGGAGATATTCCCTACTCCGGATGTATGCTGTGCTATGGCGCTAGTGACGGAGTGGCGACCACCCTTTGTTCACCGCATCCCATAATGGGGCCGGATATGGCATATGTTTTTCTGCATACATTATCTGTGGTTATGAACAACATTTTGATATTCTGGATATTTAGCTCACTTTTGCACCTTCTATTTTGGTAATGACTTTACTTGTTACTGTCCATGCTTTACATACTCAGTACATATGTCGTAATGACTCCTATTTCCTCGGGGGGCTGCATTTTATACCCACAGGTACAGACGCTCGGTTTGCTGATTCGCTTGCCTAGGACATCCACCTTGTTGGTTGGCAGTGCTCCTTGTCCGGGGCCCTATTTTGGTACTAGATTTTTGTTGTACATTTGTACATATTGGTTAAGGGTACGACGGGGCCCTGTACTGTCATATGATTAGGCTATCGTTCTGTAGAGGTCTATAGACTTGTGGTGCGGGTTATGTATATATGTTTTGGGCTTATGTTCAGTGACGGCCTTAATGGCCTTCGTATACTACATCTATTTTTGTGCGCTCTCTAGCGATCTCTTTTGATTTCCTCATTTGTTTATTCGGCTAACATAATAAGTGGGGTTAAGGGTACATATGGGTGCCCTAATCAGGCACCAGTCATGGCCTATGGAGTTGGGTCGTAACAAAAGTGGTATCAGAGCAGTTCGTCCTTAAAGTGTCTACAGACCGTGTCTAGTAGAGTTTTATTTATCGGTGTGTTGTGCATCATATCTATAAACAAGAGGCTACATGATATTTAGGATGTTACCTTTCTTTCATATCTAAGATCGTATGATAGAGCTGTATTATCAGGATGATCCCTCCCTAACGAAACGAATTGTTATAGTTTTCAGTAATGCCTCAGAGGAAAGCGACAGCTGCCCAGAAAGGAAAATCAGTAGCACCGGGTGAGATTAGTCAGGCCCATAGAGTAACTAGGGCCCGACCTCAGCCTGAGCCGGAGATTGTTCCCCCAACAGCCAGCTCTGCGATGCAACCAGCATCAGAGGAGATTAAGACAGCCTCAGCTGCAGATCAGAGGACAGCTTCACCACTAGCTTTTGGAGCCCCAACACCCGAGCCTGTAGTTCGACAGCAAGGAACTGAGGACAGGGCTGTACAGGATACGGTCCAGCTTTTGACTAGATTGGTGGCAGACCAAGAACATAGATGCGGTTTAAGCAGAGATCAGGTACACAGGCTAGATAGTTCGAGGGTTTGTGAGTTTCTGACCTGTAATCCTCCAGAATTCTTCGGGACAAAGCCCGAGGAAGATCCCTAGGAGTTCATTAGGGAGATACAGCATACATTACGTCTGATTAAGTCTTCTGTGATGGAATTGGTTGAGTTGGCCTCGTATAGACTGCACGAGGTAGCTACTAACTGGTATGAGTCCTGGGAGTTGTCCAGGGGCAGAGTCGCTCCTCCAGCAATATGGAACGAGTTTATAGAGATGTTCCTCAGTCATTTCCTGCCTCTTGAGATGCAGAGAGCCAGGGTGGATAGATATTTACTATTGAGGCAGCAATACCACAATGTTCGCGAGTATAGTTTGGAGTTCGACTCATTGACCCGATATGCACCCGCTTTAGTAACTCATATGACTGATAGGATGCACAGATATGTGGTGGGCCTAGATCAGTATCTGGTTGATAGTTGTTTGGTAATGGCTGCCCAACTAGGGATGGACATCGCCCGTATATAGTCACATGCTCAGGGCATGGAGGATAGACATAGAGGATACCAGTCCGATCGAGATTTTGGTGGGAGTCAGCCCAAGAGGGCCAGGTCAGCCGGGTATTCTGGAGAGTTCTGGAGCAGACCATCCCAGCAGTAAGGTAGCAGACAGCCCACCTGGCTAGCATGGAGTATACCTCTGTAGTCTACAGATCGGAGACCAAGTGGCACAGGATATTCTAGAGCAGGTCCGAGCTCCAGGTCTTCCAGTCTGTAGCCAAATAGAGGCTCTATCCAGATGAGGCCACCCAGGCCTCAGTGTTCCTATTATGGAAGGTACCATCTGGGAGAGTGCTACCGCGCTACAAGGGTTTGTTTTTCTTGTAGTTGTCAAAGCCATGTGATGAGAAATTGCCCATATAAGGGTAGTTTAGGCGGCGCAGCTTGGCCTACTAGATTAACTGTTGGGTCATCGTCCTCTGCGGTAGCTATACGCCCCACGAGGCAGGGTGCAACTTGTAACACCCCTCAAAAGTTTTCCTAAGATTTAGGCCTTCTTTGTATATGTGTGGGGCCCATCGTATTTATTTTGAAGTATATGCCTGAGTTAAGATGAGTCCTTGAGAAATTTAAGAGCGTTGGAGGTGATGTGGGGTCATTGGGGACCCCTAGGACCGAGCTAAGTCCAAAAGATCCGTCGTGGCTAAGTCTAGGACGAGTTCATGTAAGGGTCGAATTTTAACGACCCTATTGTTTGAAAGACATCAATCTGGGTGGCCCACGACATTTCAAATTATAGGTCATCGAGTCTTTTTTCCAACGCCACCAAGAACGTAAATTTTGGAGTTCGGAGTCAAAAGATATGATGATCCGAAGACGAACTAGCACGATGGGGATTTCATTTTGGCCGGGGTTACAACTGCTGGGGAAATGGCCTTGGTGCTGTAAGGGCGCGACGCGCCACTATCGCGCCAGAAACATTCCTCAGTAGTTTGGTCCTTGGCGCGACGCGCCACTAAAAGTGTGCAGCGTTTTTCAGGCTAAATTCCCAGAATTTAGAACAATAGGTTTGGCGCTGTAAGGGCGCGACGTGCCACTATCGCGCCAGAAACATGCCTCAGTAGTTTGGTTCCTGGCGCAACGCGCCACTAAAAGTTGTGCAGGTTTTAGGCGTAATTGGCCTTGGCAATGTAAGGGCGCGACGCACCACTATCGCGCCAAGGGCGTTTTTGCCTAATTTTTAGAATTTGAAGGAAGGGCAATTTGGGAAATTTCCCAAATTATATATATACACAAGCCTTGTGTATTTTGGGGTCATTTTTTCAGCCCCCACTCTCTCTCTAAAGAAAAGCCCTATCTCCTTTCTCTTCTCTTCTTCTCAATTTCCAACCAAAAAGGAGTCCAAAAGCTTCAAGACCTCAAGCTCCCATTGAAGACCCAACCGCAAGGTTTTCTTCAAATCTTCGCTAAGGTATGTAAGGCTATCCAAAACATGGGTTGAGTCCACCCATGTTCCCTATTCTTGTTTTGAGGTTAGATATTCATGAAAATGGAGTTTCTTGGTATGGTACATGTTTGAATGAGTTTTGTCTCTGTTTTATTTAATTATTTATGTGCCAATGTTGTTGAGCTAAGAGGTTCCTAAAATGAGCCCTTATGAGAGTATGAGATGATGAAGAAATGAGTTGCTAAATATGTTTTATTGATCTTCTTAATTATGTAGATTTGATAAAACATATTATTTCTTAAAAAATGTTGCCTATTATAAGAATGTCGATTTAAAGTTTTGAAGATATGATTGAGATTGAGCAAATAATATGCTTGAAAGATATTTGATTGTGATAGAGTTGATGAGTTGACAAAGTTGTAATGAGACTTGTCGATGTGATTTGATTGAGTTGATTGGATGGAATTTTATGAGCATTGAGTCTTGGGAGAAGTATCGAGCACCGAATTGGGCAAGAGTATAGTCCATACTCGAACCCAATAACTGCGTCGCCAAACGTAGGGGGGATGGAACTGTTAAAGTCGGATGCTTCCCCGAGAGATTTGTCCTGACATTATAGGACCTGGTTGGATTGGATCCATGATTTGTTGATTCGTTCATACCCTGGCAAGGTATGAACGGACGCGGCAACAACGTCGGTTTGTTGTACTTTCACTGGCTCATAAGTGATGGTTGTCGGTTAAGAGAAACTCCCAAATAGGTGTTGATAGTACTCTGAGTCGGATTGAGTTAATTTTTATATGATTGGTCTCGTCTAAATTATATCCTTCTTTAGACTTAGGACATTTGATTGATTTGTCATCCCTTTTGAGTTGAGTTCCCGAGTTGATTGATTCTTCCTTGATGTTCGTTGTATTCGGCCATCTTACATACTCGTACATTCCATATACTGACGCCAATTGGCCTGCATCATTTTATGATGCAGAGACAGGTACTAGAGATCATCAACCGGCGCCCCGTTGAAGATCCACTTTCACTCCCAGCCAGTCGGTGAGTCTTCCTAGTTCCCGGAGGATATTGGGCCCTCTTGTACAGTTTTTTTTATTGTCTTTTCTTTATTTGGATTGTCGGTAGCCATGGGCTTGTCATTGGCACCTCTTAGACTTGAATAGAGGCTTCATAGACTGGAGTGTGGAAAGGTCGAGTTGTGATTTTGAGGAGTCTTATGCTATTGTCTTCTTTTGATTGTAGTTGCTTGGCCTTCGGCCCTTATATTATGAAAAGTATTTCTTTAATTGAGTTTTCCGCTAAGAGAAAGTGCTTGAATGAATGAGTGACTGTACCAAGTGGTTTTCTCGGAGGTCAGAAAGGGCCTTCGGGTGCCGGTTACATCTAGGGTACCCTCCCGGGGTGTGAAAAACATGGTATCAGAGCACAGAGTTCAAGTGTCCTAGGGAGTCTATGAAGCCGTGTCTAGTAGAGTCTTGCTTATGGATGTGTTGTGCACCACACTTATAAGCAGGAGGCTATAGGACATTAGGAATTGTTTCATTTTTTTTCATACTCTGAATTCGTGTGATGGATTTAAACTCCATGAAGCTTCCTTTCTAATTTGTGCGTTTATACTTTACAGATAATGCCTCCTAAACGTACTGCTAGCCAGAGGAATGTTGATAATGCAGGGATGCCACAGTCAGAGGCACGCCCAGCAAGGGCTAGAGGCCGACCCGCGAGATATGCGGAGGCACCTCAAGTGCCATCTAGCCCGCCTGCACCCACATCAGAGGCTGAATTTCGAGGGGAAATTGCAATGCTCACTCAACTAATGGCTGCCTGAAGCGGTAATCAGAGTTTGCCGACTCTCATCTCTAGTTCTCAGGAGCCATCTACTGCCATTAGAATTAGAGACTTTCTGAGGATGAGCCCACCGGCATTTACGGGTTCTAAGGTTGATGAAGATCCCCAGAACTTTATTGATGAAATGTGGAAGATTCTGAAAGATATGCATGCTACGGAAATTGAGGGGGTCGAGTTGGTGTCTTATCAACTCAAAGATGTGGCAAACATTTGGTATAACCAATGGGAACAGGGTAGGGGTGAAGATGCTGAGCCTGCTAGGTGGGATGAGTTTGAGGGAGCCTTCCTTGACCACTTCTTTCCCCGAGAATTGAGGAAAGCAAAAGTGGAGGAATTTGTAAAACTAAAACAGGAAGGTATGTCAGTTCAGGAGTATGGCCTAAAGTTCATCCAGCTGTCCAGGTATACTCCAGAAATGATTCCTGATGTGAGGTCAAAGATAAGGAAGTTCGTCTCCAGACTAAGGAGGCATGTGAAGAAGGAATACAAGGAAGCATTGTTGATCTCGGATATGGATCTTTCCAGATTAATGGTGTATGCTCAACAGGTAGAGGAGGAGAAAAGAAAAAACAGAGAAGAGCACCTGAGTAAAAAGGCAAGGTCGTCTGGGCAGGAGAATGAGCAGAGGCAAAGCAAGGGCAACATGTCCTTCTTCCAGAAGAGGCCTTCCACCTATGCCTCATCTACCGCCAGTGCACCGGTGCCGCAGAACAGGTATGATCGGCAGGGACAAAGTCGCCAGAATTTTAGGCCACAAAGTTCTCAACCCCAAGCTAGCATGGGTTAGGGTGCGCAGAGGAAACCACTTTGTGTCAAGTGTGGTAAGCTTCACTTGGGAGAGTGCCGAGTGGGAAGGATGGGTTATTATAAATGCAGCCAAATAGACCATTTTCAGAAAGAGTGCCTAGCATGGGGGAACAGAGCCCGGTCCTCTGCCACTGCACCACCAGCTAGAGGTAATCAGAGGGGCACTACTCTAGGTACGAGTGGAGGTACAAACCGCCTATATGCCATAGGTAGTCGCCAAGATCAGGAGAACTCTCCAAACGTCGTGACGGTTATGATTCGAGTCTCTTCCTTTGATTGTTATGTATTGATGGATCCAGGTGCCACCTTATCTTTTGTGACTCCCTATGTGGCTAGTAAGTTCAATAAAATCCCTGAACGTCTTCTTGAGCCCTTTTGTGTGGCCACTCCTGTCGGTGATTCTGTCTTAGCTGAGAGAGTCTATAGAGATTGTATTGTGTCAATTCATCACAGGGACACCTTGGCTGACTTGGTTGAGTTAGATATGGTTCATTTCGACGTGATCCTTGGCATGGACTGGCTTTATGTCTGTTATGCCTCTATTGATTGTAGAACTCAAATTTTCACATTCAAATTCCCGAATGAGGCTGTCATAGAGTGGAGGGGTAGTCCTATTGCGCCTAAGGGTAAGTTTATTTCATACCTTAGGGCCAGGAAGCTAATCTCAAAAGGGTGTATTTATCACCTTGTCCGAGTAAAAGATGACAGCATTGAGTCTTCATCCCTTGAGTCGGTTCCAATTGTCAACGAGTTTCCAGATGTCTTTCCTAAAGATCTACCTGGAGTCCCTCCTGATAGGGAGATCGACTTCGGGATTGATGTTCTTCCTGATACCCAGCCTATCTCGATTCCTCTATATAGAATGGCTCCGGCTGAGTTGAAGGAGTTGAAGAAGCAGCTGAAAGACTTGTTAGATAAGGGATTCATTAGGCCGAGTGTCTCGCCATGGGGTGCTCCGGTCCTATTTGTGCGGAAGAAGGATGGGTCCCTTAGAATGTGTATCGACTACAGACAGTTGAATAAGGTCACCATAAAGAACAAATACCCTCTCCCCAGAATAGATGACTTATTCGATCAACTTCAAGGTGCTACTTGTTTCTCAAAGATAGACTTGAGATCCGGCTACCACCAATTGAAGGTGAGAGAATGTGATGTTCCGAAGACTGCCTTCCGGACTCATTATGGCCACTTCAAATTTTTGGTCATGTCCTTTGGGTTGACTAATGCCCCCGCCGCTTTTATGGATCTCATAAACCGAGTATTCAAACTGTACCTTGATATGTTTGTGATTGTATTCATAGATGATATTCTGGTTTACTCCAAGAATGAAGAAGAGCACGCCTATCATCTTAGAGTCGTTCTACAAACTTTGAGGGACCAGGTATTGTATGCAAAGTTCTCTAAATGTGAATTTTGGCTTGCATCAGTGGCCTTCTTAGGCCATATTATATCTGGAGATGGTATTCAGGTTGATGCTCAGAAAATTGAAGCTGTGAGGAATTGGCCCAGACCCACATCCCCAACAGAGATAAGGAGCTTCCTAGGTTTGGCCGGGTACTATCGAAGGTTTGTAGAGGGATTCTCATCCATATCATTACCATTGACTAAGCTGACCCAAAAGAAGGCTAAGTTCCAATGGTCTAATACTTGTGAGGAGAGTTTCCCTAACCACTGCTCCTGTTCTAACTTTGCCCGATGGAACAAAAGGTTTTGTGATTTATTGTGACGCCTCCAGAATTGGTTTGGGTTGTGTGTTGATGCAAAGGGGGAAGGTGATAGCCTATGCTTTAAGACAGCTTAAGCTTCATGAGAGGAATTACCCAACTCATGACCTTGAGTTGGCAGCTGTGGTGTTTGCACTTAAAATCTGGCGCCACTACCTGTATAGAGTGCATATCGATGTATTCACCGATCACAAGAGCTTGCAATACGTCTTTAGCCAGAAGGAACTCAACCTGAGGCAAAGGAGATGGCTTGAGATACTCAAGGACTATGATATGAGCATCCTCTACCATCCAGGTAAAGCTAATGTTGTTGTTGATGCTCTTAACAGGTTGTCCATGGGTAGCACTAGCCACGTGGAGGAAGGAAGGAGGGAACTGGCAAATGAGGTACACAGATTAGCCCGATTGGGAGTTCATCTGGAAGAGAATAATGAAGGTGGAGTTACAGTTCAGGATGGGTCTACATCCTCACTTGTGGCAGAAGTGAAGGAGAAGCAAGACCAAGATCCCGTCCTTCTCTAATTGAAGGGAGTAGTACACAAATAAGAGGTAATGGTTTTTACCCAAGGGGGAGATGGTGTATTGCGGTACCAAAATAGATTGTGTGTGCTGAATGTCGATGATGTTCGAGAGAGGATTATGGCCGAAGCGCATAGTTCTAGATACTCTATTCATCCGGGTTCCACAAAAATGTACCATGACTTGAGGGAGATCTATTTGTGGAGTGGGATGAAGAGGGATATTGCGGAATTCATTTCCAAATGCCCGAATTGTCAACAAGTGAAGGTTGAGCATCAAAGGCCATGTGGTCTAGCCCAAAACATAGAAATTCCAGAATAGAAGTGGGAGATGATCAACATGGACTTTATTACAGGCTTGCCGAAGTCCCGAAAGCAACATGATTCCATTTGGGTGATTGTGGATAGAATGACGAAATGAGCTCACTTCTTGGCGGTTAAGACTACTGACACCGCAGAAGATTATTCCAAGTTGTATATACAGGAGATCGTCAGATTGCATGGGGTCCCTTTGTCTATTATCTCAGACCGAGGAGCTCAATTCACTTTCTAATTTTGGAAATCCTTTCAGAAGGGATTAGGTTCGAGGGTAAACTTGAGTACAGCCTTCCATCCCTAGATAGATGGCCAAGCAGAGCGCACCATTCAGACATTGGAAGATATGTTGAGGGCGTGTGTTCTTGACTTCAAGGGGAATTGGGATGATCACTTGCCTCTTATAGAGTTTGCATATAACAATAGCTATCATGCAAGCATTCAAATGGCTCCTTATGAAGCCTTGTATGGGAGGAAGTGTAGATCGCCCATTGGGTGGTTTGAAGTTGGTAAAGCCGAGTTGATTGGGCCTGACCTCGTTCATCAAGCCATGGAGAAGGTACGAGTTATCCGAGAGAGGCTAAAGACAGCCCAAAGTCATCAAAAATCTTACACCGATGTGAGGAGGAGAGACTTAGAGTTTGAGGTGGATGATTGGGTGTATTTGAAAGTGTCACCCATGAAGGGCGTCATGAGGTTTGGAAAGAAGGGGAAACTTAGTCCTCGATATATTGGCCCGTACCAAATTTTGAGGCGGATCGGGAGTGTTTCTTATGAGTTGGACCTACCCTCAGAGCTAGATTCTATTCATCCGGTGTTCCACGTTTCAATGTTGAAAAAGTGCTTGGGCGATCCCTCATTGGTAGTCCCTATTGAAAGCGTTGGAATTAAGGATAGCTTATCCTATGAGGAGGTTCCAATCCAAATTCTTGATCGTCAAATCCGCAAATTGAGGAACAAAGCAGTTGCCTCAGTCAAAGTCCTATGGAGGAATCAATTTGTTGAGGAAGCCACGTGGGAAGCGGAGGAAGCCATGAAATCTAAATATCCACATCTATTCGTGCCTACCGAGGAGAACATTTAAGGTAATGACCATTTCCTTGACTCGAATTCATTTGTGTCTTTTAAGTTTTGATTGATATTTGATTGGGAATTTGATTGATTGAATGACTGAGTTTTGATTGTGGATTGTACCCCGAGTCCATTCTTGGTTGCTCGTCATTCGAGGACGAATGATCCCAAGGAGGAGATAATGTAACACCCCTCAAAATTTTTCTTAAGATTTGGGCCTTCTTTGTACATGTGTGGGGCCCATCGTATTTATTTCGAAGTATGTGCCTGAGTTAAGATGAGTCCCTGAGAAATTTAAGAGCGTTGGAGGTGATGTGGGGTCATTGGGGACCCCTAGGACCGAGCTAAGTCCAAAAGATCCATCGTGGCTAAGTCTAGGACGAGTTCATGTAAGGGTCAACTTTTAACGACCCTATCATTTGAAAGACATCAATCTGGATGGCCCACGACCTATCAAATTAAAAGTCGTCGAGTCTTCTTTCCAACGCCACCAAGAACGTAAATTTTGGAGTTCGAAGTCAAAAGATATGATGATCCGAAGACGAACTAGCACGACGGGGATTTCATTTTGGCCGGGGTTACAACTGCTGGGGAAATGGCCTTGGCGCTGTAAGGGCGCGACGCGCCACTATCGCGCCAGAAACATTCCTCAGTAGTTTGGTCCTTGGCGCGACGCGCCACTAAAAGTGTGCAGGGTTTTTCAGGCCAAATTCCCAGAATTTAGAACAATAGGCTTGGCGCTGTAAGGGCGCGACGCGCCACTATCGTGCCAGAAACATGCCTCAGTAGTTTGGTCCCTGGCGCAACGCGCCACTAAAAGATGTGCAGGTTTTAGGCGTAATTGGCCTTGGCGATGTAAGGGCGCGACGCGCCACTATCGCGCCAAAGGCGTTTTTGCCTAATTTTCAGAATTTGGAGGAAGGGCAATTTGGGAAATTTCCCAAATTATATATATACACAAGCCTTGTGTATTTTTGGGGTCATTTTTTGCAGCCCCCAGTCTCTCTCTAAAGAAAAGCCCTAGCTCCTCTCTCTTCTCTTCTTCTCCATTTCCAACCAAAAAGGAGTCCAAGAGCTTCAAGACCTCAAGCTCCTATTGAAGACCCAACCGCAAGATTTCTTCAAATCTTCGCTAAGGTATGTAAGGCTATCCAAAACATGGGTTGAGTCCACCTATGTTCCCTATTCTTGTTTTGAGGTTAGATATTCATGAAAATGGAGTTTCTTGGTATGGTACATGTTTGAATGAGTTTTGTCTCTGTTTTATTTAATTATTTATGTGTCAATGTTGTTGAGCTAAGAGGTTCCTTAAATGAGCCCTTATGAGAGTATGAGATGATGAAGAAATGAGTTGCTAAATATGTTTTATTGATCTTCTTAATTATGTAGATTTGATAAAGTATATTATTTCTTAAAAAATGTTGCCTATTATAAGAATGTCGATTTAAAGTTTTGAAGATATGATTGAAATTTGAGCAAATAATATGCTTGAAAGAGATTTGATTGTGATAGAGTTGATGAGTTGACAAGGTTGTAATGAGACTTGTCGATCTGATTTGATTGAGTTGATTGGATGGAGTTTTATGAGCATTGAGTCTTGGGAGAAGTATCGAGCAACGAATTGGGCAAGAGTATAGTCCATACTCGAACCCAATAACTGCGTCGCCAAACGTAGGGGGGATGGAACTGTTAAAGTCGGATGCTTCCCCGAGAGATTTGTCCTAACATTATAGGACCTGGTTGGATTGGATCCATGATTTGTTGATTCGTTCATGCCCTGGCAAGGTATGAACGGACGCGGCAACAACGTCGGTTTGTTGTACTTTCACTGGCTCATAATTGATGGTTGTTGGTTAAGAGAAACTCCTACATAGGTGTTGATAGTACTCTGAGTCGAATTGAGTTGATTTGTATATGATTGGTCCCGTCTAAATTATATCCTTCTTTAGACTTAGGACATTTGATTGACTTGTCATCCCTTTTGAGTTGAGTTCCCGAGTTGATTGATTCTTTCTTGATGTTCGTTGTATTCGGCCATCTTACATACTCGTATATTCCATGTACTGACACCATTTGGCCTGCATTGTTTCATGATACAGAGACAGGTACTAGAGATCATCAACCGGTGCCCCGTTGAAGATCCACTTTCACTCCCAGCCAGTCGGTGAGTCCTCCTAGTTCCTGGAGGATATTGGGCCCTCTTGTACAGTTTTTTTTATTGTCTTTTCTTTATTTGGATTGTCGGTAGCCATGTGCTTATCATTGGCACCTCTTAGACTTGAATAGAGGCTTCATAGACTGGAGTGTGGAAAGGTCGAGTTGTGATTTTGAGGAGTCTTATGCTATTGTCTTCTTTTGATTGTAGTTGCTTGGCCTTCGGCCCTTATATTATGAAAAGTATTTCTTTAATTGAGTTTTCCGCTAAGAGAAAGTGCTTGAATGAATGAGTGACTGTACCAAGTGGTTCTCTCGGAGGTCAGAAAGGGCCTTCGGGTGCCGGTTACGTCTAGGGTACCCTCCCGGGGCGTGACACATCTACACCAGCAGGCTGTGGTAGAGGCCGTGGCGGAGTCTCTGGTTCTAGCAGTCCTTCGAACCGCACTTATGCTTTGGCCTCCTGGCAGGATCAGAAGGCATCACCAGATGTGATCACAGGTACATTGTTGATCTTTTCCCAGACTGTATATGTACTAATAGATTTAGGCTTTGCATTATAAGATATTCCTCCATTGATGATTGGTAAAAATTGGGATGAATGAAATATGGCTTTGACTAAACTCTTACATTAAGTTGTATGACTCGAGTACTAATACTTGGACTAAATTATGTACTATCTATCGAGAATACTAAGCACCCTATGGTTGTGCTAGGGTTTCTTATAGGGGTAACCTAAAGTATGGATGATCTAACAGCAGGTGTAGACAGGGTGCAACATGTTAAATATGTTGGAATAAAATTATTTGCGTGTCAATAGTTCAGAATAAACAGAGGATGACATGGGTATACCCAAAAAGAGGGGAAGTAGACAAGAGAAGTACAAGCATAAGAAAAAATCAACTGACGCTATCATATGTAAATGGGTACGTTTAAACTTCAAACAAGATCCCATAAGGGATGGGTGCGATCATACCAACACTAACACCCCGGATCCCATGAGAACTCCGAAGTTAAGCATGCTTGGGATAGAGTAGTACTAGGATGGGTGACCCTCTGGGAAGTGAAAGAGTAAATGAAACACAAGTATTCGTACCTATTCCTTACATCTACAAGTAATCCCAACCTTTAGAACTATGATATTGATTGCTCGATGAAAGTATATGTTATGGCAATGGGATAGGGGAACTCTCCTTATAGTCGGTATAAGATTGGGAGGAAGGTTTTGGTTCACATTCGAGGATGAATGTTCTAAAGGGGGAAATGATGTTACACCCCGTACTCTGGTACCTCGGAACGCTTCTTAAGCTTCTTAAGTTTCTAGGAAGGCTCTTAAGTTTCTTAGAAGTCGTCATGTGAGTCAGATAATCTATAATGCTATCAAATAATCCTAAGGAAAGGAGAAGGAGATACTCTATAATAGAGAAGATTGGAAATAGGGTCATAAGAAACCAAAAGAAGTTGGAGGTCAAGTAGTGAGTCATAGGACTTGACTTACTTGTGAAAGATATTACTTGGGACATTTTACATACTAAGCTACTTGAGTATACGTCGAGCTTAAGTAGCAAGGAATACATAGGCTCTTGAAGTAAGACGAGATTATGAGCTCACGAAAGAGAAATAAGGAAACGACGCGCCTACTCGAAGCAAGTAGGTGATGCACCTACTTGGACAAGCAGGTGATGCACCTACTTAGGGTCAAGAAGGTGATGCAACAACATGGGTGGACCCCACGCTTCCACGTGGTGGTTTTGGATTGGATGCATGATTGAGGTGGCACCCTAGGGGGATGCAATATGTCACCCCTAGGGGCTTCCATGTGTCGCCACTTAAGGACACACATATATACATGTGTATTGCTGGATCAACTCACTTTTCAACATCTTTACACTTTAAAAAAATTGGACAAAAACTTGGAGAACATGGAGAGAGAGCTACGGATTTAGTTAAGCAAGGTAAGCCCCCCAATTTTATTCCGTGAATTAATTATTTAAGGTATTTTTCGGTTAAAAAATGGTGTTTAACAACATAAAATTTATAGTTGGGGTTTCGAGGAGGTTCTCGTTCTTGTCAACAAACCCATTTTTGGAATGAGATGGTTGTTAGTAATAATAGTATAACTCCTTGTGTAAAGTTTCGTTTCGAGTGATTCAAGATTTTTTAGAAAGATATTTCATAGGTCTATAACTTTTATTTATATTATAAAACCCAGTTTTGCATTTATATTCTCGAAAAAGGATGATGAAGTATAGGTGAGGTGCTGCCCAGATTTCATTTCGGAAATCCTACACGGGCTGCTGTTGGTATTTTGGGCATATCTTTTGGTATAGAATTGTTGTAGGGTTGATTAAAAATTTTATGCGACCCTAATACACATGTATATAACTTTAATTGAGGCCACAAATCTTGTTTCCCTCAATTACCCCTTCGAAACTAAGAGACAATACAAGACAATAGGCTGTTCAGAATTTACGTTTTGATAGTTTTGGCGAGTTTGACAAGTTTAGGTTAAGGTAGGGGTTTTCCTTTAAATTTGGAGTTTATGGTGTTGTTATGAAGTGTATTATACATTGATTAAATGGCTGGAAATATGAAAATTCCACAAATATGCTAGACGTTCGAAACAAACCAAATTGGAGTCGCTATAGTTAAATTGTAGTCGAAGCAAGGTGTTGTGCTTGTGGTGTGTGGCTGCAGGTATGTGGTATGTGTTGAAGGGACTAAATGTGTCCTAAAATAGGTGTTGGAGCTTCTGGTTGTAGCCACATGACACCCCCGCTTTGTACGGTTAATGGTTTTGCAAAACGGAAACTAGAAACCTTATTTTGGTATCGTGGTTTCGAGCGAGTCATTTGGAGTTTATGTGGTATAAGATTGATGTGAATTGTATATATATATGCTGCAGGTTATTATTGTTGGTTGGTTGTAGCTATTAGGAGTATAATTGGAAATTCGGATAGGGCACATTATAGGGGAAATGCTGCCCGATTTTCGTTAACTCTTTAACTAGTTAGGGAACTAGTAAGGAAGGCGAGCGAGGGGATGAGTTCTACAAAAACTCGTGTGTAGCCTAAGGTGATGGAAAGACAAGGGTTGTTAATACTTGTATTTCTTTTATTTTACTTAGGTCTAAAGGACGACGAGATGAACGGGATAAAAAGTAACTCGTAACAGGTATGTAAAGCTAACGTTTTCTTCTTTTGGCATGTTTTGGCATACTTATGTAAGGCTTATACTTTATTTTAGAATGTCTTTGGCATAAGTATGTAAATCTTATTCCTTCTCTTAGCGTGATTTTAGATAAGTATACAAAGCTAATCTCCCTTTTTGGCATGGTTTTTACGAAGCAAGTATATGACTTTCATATGATTCAAAAGAAGTTCCTATTCTTAAAGCCACTAGGATGGACAATTTCTCGACTTCCAAAAGATATTTTTTTATTCCTTGATACATATATATGATTCCCAGAAGTTCTATTTTGATATAGTCCATAGTGATTTTCAAAAGGTACTTGATATGACTTTTGTCTCGATTTTGAACGAAAGCTCATTTTGATTATTCCGTTGAGTCTCAAATATGATTTAAATTGTATATAGTTTCTCACTACTCCACTCGTGGATGCCTCAATGTTTCCTTCAGCGAGCCTGGGCCAGGTTTTGTTATCGTGCATACTTCTCTGCATTTTTCGCCGTGCCCTAACGTGAGGGGACAGGTACAACCTGTACATGGGATTTGTGGAGTTATGATATGCTATGTACACATACGACATTATATGATCTGATATGACCATCTGATATGATATGATCTATTATGGAGATATTCCCTACTCTGGATGTATGCTGTGCTGTGGCGCCAGTGACGGAATGGCGACCACCCTTTGTTCACCGCGTCCCATAATGGGGCCGGATATGACATATGTTTTTCTGCATATATTATCTGTGGTTATGAACAACATTTTGATATTCTGGATATTTTGCTCACTTTTGCACCTTCTATTCTGGTAATGGCTTTACTTGTTATAGTCCATGCTTTACATACTCAGTACATATGTCGTACTAACCCCCATTTCCTGGGGGGCTGCGTTTCATGCCCGCAAGTACAGACGCTCAGTTTGCTGATCCGCTCGCCTAGGACATCCACCCTATTGGTTGGCAGTGCTCCTTATCTGGGGCCCTATTTTGGTACTAGCTTTTTGTTGTACATTTGTACATATTGGTTAAGGGTACGATGGGGCCCTATCCCATCATATGACTAGGCTATCATTTTGTAGAGGTTTGTAGACTTGTGGTGTGGGTTATGTATATATGTTTTGGGCTTTTGTCCAGTGACGGCCTTAACGACCTTCGTATGCTACATCTATTTTCGTGCGCTCTCTAGCGATCTCTTTCTGATTTTCTCATTTGTTTATTCAGCTAACATAATCAGTGGGGCTAAGGGTACATATGGGTGCCCTAATCAGGCACCAGTCACGGCCTGAAGAGTTGGATCGTGAAAATCTAATGCTAAGAGATGGTTGCACCTGGTTGCTAGAAGGATCCGCCCATCCAGCAACTGCACTGACGTGACCTTCCCGTGGGCCCTAGTAGTGGCTTGTGCAGTGCAGGGGATAGGCCTGAACTTAGGGGCATAGATAGTGTCCGAATGGAAGATATTCTACCGAGACAATAAAAAGGCATTCTTCCTATTGGGACTAATCAATGCGATGTTAAAGATGGCGGGGGTACCACTCCTAGACTCCGATGAGGTACTTCCTATGGATCCCCCCTTTCACATTCTCTTGATCAGGCAGGATTCCTCTCGAGGGTAGAAAACGAGAAGGAGGGATAGTGCCAAGAGCAGCAGGGCAGCAACAAAGGCAGAGGACGAGGGAGAGGATAAGGAAGAGGCCCCTACCACTAGGTCGCAGCCACCACTATCGGCTTCCCGCTTGGAGGAGGAATTAGTTGCAGTCCAGAGATATCTAGGAGGATCTTTCGTCAGCACCTCAGCTCCAGCGCTACCTTTCACTGCCTTGGAGGTCGAGATACTCTGCACCAACTATGATGGGAGAGAAGGAAGAACATAGAGAGGGAACGCCTACTAGCTCGAATATGGAGGGACATTAAAGTGCTTGTCATGACCCAGAAGGGTACCTTCGGCATGACCGGCACTCAGAGACCATTGTTGGCCCCAAGTGAACCACTTGATCTAATCACTTATTCAATCACTCAGCGGAAGACTCGACTCAATAGACAATTAGCTCAAGTGGTCATTTAAAAATATCTTCACCAATAAGTAAATAATAGATTTAAATACTCAAAGTATAATGTAACTCAATCTCATAAACTCAATAATGAAATTTTGAGTTAAAACTAGACTTAGAAAGAACCATTCTAACTCAACTTCAACTCTATCCATTATTTCTCTAACTCAATACTCGAAAGGTGCCAAGACAAGTCTAAGTCTACCTCAAATGACTATCAAAATAATGAAGAATAAAAGAAATAAAAATAAAGTCCTCCGAATGCAAGGAGACATCACCAAAACTGGAGAAGTACATCCCCAACGATACAATTATTAATGATCTCTAATACCTGCATCTGCATTATAAAATGATGTAGGCCAAATGTCATTAGTACATAGAATGTATGAGTATGTAAAATAGCAAAAGGAAATTTACTCAGAATTCTCAACTCAAAAACTCAACTCTAAAAACAACTCAATTCAAATAATAATGAAATATAATAAGAAACAATTCTTTAAAGGATAGCAATGCAACTTAGTGTATAAAATATAATATTTACTTCTTGGAGAGTTTCTCTAACCGACAACCACCACTTATGAGCTATTGAAGATACAACAAACTATTGTCGTTGGCACGGCCGCCCATTACTTTTCCAGGGTAAGGGACGCAAACTCAATGGATCAAAAATTACTCAAATTCCATCATTTTGGGACTTAGAAAGACAGAGATTTTATCCTACGCTGGCTGCATAGTTTATGGACTCACCTCATATCGGTGCTCAGTCCTACTTCCAAAATATTGTATTATGCTCATATACATCAAGTGAGAAAATACTCCAAATACATCATTTAGTCTCTTTTGTACTTAGCTCAAAACTCAACTCATTTCAATTCAAAGAATGCATTTAAAATAAAATATAATTTAGCTTCTTAATTCAATCTCAAAATAGATGTTTTAATGCTACAATACTCAACTCATTTATATTTAAAATACTCATGATCAAGATAATAATTAAGGGATTTCTCAAACTCATTCTCAAAATAAGAATTAAGAGGCTTCTCAATCTCAACTCATGCTCAAACTATAATCAACCGGCAACTAAACATGATATGAGATTTATATGGAAAGCACTTCATCTTAAAACTGTCACTTGTATATACCGATATTACCTGTCTCCTAGGGAGTTAAAATTTTCAAAGATAAGATAGCATAATGTGCAAGACGACAAGGCTGCACAATATAACACATCCCAAAATAAATATTTACATACGCAAGCCGATGAGGCTGCCACTTCGAATGGAAATATCTCAAAACATAAGCCGTACTAGTGCAGCCGAATGACATTTATATATAACTCATGCATGTGTCTACAGACCTCTAAGAGAATTAAAAAAAATATATGACGGGACAGGGTCTCACCGTACCCTTAAATGCACAAATATATACATTATAAGAATTGGTACCAAAAGCTTAGACTCTGAGACAATGGAGCACTTCAAACCCGCTGAGTAGAATCCTAAGCTGGCGGCTCTCTAGAATGAATATCTGTACCTGCGGGCATGAAACGCAGCCCCCCCTCCAAATAAAAGAGGGTCAGTACGACATATGTACTAAGTATATAAGAATAAAATATAGTAAGAAAAATCATAGCTAAAGTAGAGATTTCAAAAGACAAGTATGATACTCAAGAAGTCACTGTACCCGTGCCTTATGAAATAAAGTCATGCATGCTTATATCATATATCATATCCGGCCCTTTAGGGATTCGGTGAATCCGTCATATATATATATCATATTCATCCCATCATGGGCTCGGTGCCATCATCATGTCCTCAGGTCATATCATCATATATATATATATATATATCGTACCCGACCCTCTAGTGAGGGACTCGGTGAACAATGTAGTAAAACTATGCACGAATACATACCCAGCCCGGGACTCGGTGAAAGATACATTAAGACATGCACAAGCAGATTAGTGAGTAACCATATACATTTAAATCATCATTTAAGACTTAATGGAATAATCAAAATGAACCATTGTTTGAAAATTAAGACGGAAGTCATTTTAAGTAACCTTCGATTGCCATTATAAATTATGTCAAATATGAATTATACCAAAATATGACTTGTACTAAAATATGACTTATACCAACTAGGGTGGATGGAATCATACATATGAGTCAATGCATAATGATATAAATTCTGAAAATTAAGAACATTCACCATCCTAATATCTCTAAGAATAAGTGCTTCGTTGGAATTCTATACATTTGTCATCCGTTTATTACATAAGATCACGCCAAAAGAAACAAAGGTTAGCTTTATATACCTGGATGTCTAATTAATGTCCAACGGCTATGGCTACTCTTTATGTTTATAAGTCTACAAATAACAGAGTAGCACTATAATTAGGAATTCTAGCGAAACTTGGGCAGCATTTTCCCTATAATTCGTACTTCCGAATTAACTCCAAAATAGCCCAAACAATGCATAAATTCAACAACATTTACTTAAAAACAACAACCACCTTATTCAAAAGTTATATACCAATAAATCCCTACACAACTACTTCAAAAATGACCTTAAAATAGCCCACAACCAACACATATCGACAACAATATTAGCGGACAGATTTTTGTCTCCAATTAGTTCTTGTAATTACTTCAATTTAACCCATATAAATATGTTATTCTACTTCAATCAAATTTTACACATCATTTGTAGTTTATACCTTAAACACACCTTAACCATATCATGCATAAAAACAACATCGAACAGCCCCAACATAACTTCACAACACAATAGAATATTTGAACTCAGAAGTTCTTACACCAAAAACATGTAAAACCTCTTCTCAATTCCGTATTTAAAAACACCAAAAATGAGTAATAAACCTTCCTTTAACATATTTAATTCCCTTATTTAGACTTATACAACAATATCCTAAATCATTCTTCTCAAAACAAACTAAACATCAAAGTAATTCTTGAAAGTTAGAAACTAAAATGTTTGGACAGCTTTCTAAAAATGTCAGATTTATGTTTCCAACATCTATAGCATGATTCCAATGAATTCCATGGAAGAATCAAGTTAAAATAATAAATAATCAACTTACCTTAACCTTGGAGAGATTTTTGAAGTTCAAAGAGTGTTTGGACGTTATTGGATAGTTTTTGAGATAAGGGAGAAGTGGGAGAGAATTCTGGAAATATTTGTGAAATGTAAATGCTGAAAATTGCCTGATCTTTGTCCTTTTTAATTGGGATCTTTTGGATTGGTTTTCAGGTTAATTTTTTGACCAAAATGGTTTATTATGTGGACAACATATTAGACTTTTGTCCCAAAAAAATTATTGGAGTTTGGCAGCCCAAAATCCTCATCCATTCCACCAACAATGGGCTGCCAGAAAAATTTCAGAATTGGGTTTTCCCACAATTCACTTATATTCGCCCAACAATAAGTCATTACTTATCTTAATAGTACCATATAACTAACCCATTAAATTTACACCATGTACAAATCTTAATACCTCTTACTTCAACTTACTACTCCTCTTAGAATTAAAAAAAAATCACATGCCACCTTTTAAAATTTTCAAACCATTACCACACTTTCAATCCATTTCCAACCAATACATTCACCTACAAGTCATGATTTCTTATACATGTATGAATATTCCACACTGAGTACAATATTCTAAAACATTAGCAAATAAAAAATACAGAATATTACAATACTCTCAACAAGACTCAACTCAAAAAACTCATCAAAGAATATTATAATATATATATATCATATCACAATGGAAATCATATAGAAAACTCAGTAGTAATTATAAATAATTCAAGAACTCAATTCATGGAACTTTGAACCTCAACTAGGGTTTATGTGAATGAAACCATGAACAAAATTCTCAAGAATTCAATGTGTAGAATCAATAATAATCTCGATGCATAATTATATAGAACTCAATGAACAAAGAAAATTACCCACTCGGAATTCAAGAAACTAGGGCTAAAACTCAACTCAACTGTTTCACGATAGAATTTAGATGTAGGGCGCATGGATGGACTCAATCCAATGCTATGATTAGCCTTACATACCTTATACGCTCCTAATTGTTGAGAAAGGTGAGATATTTGGAGGAAGAGATGACAAGAATTAGTTTCTTGAATCTTAGAGGTGGATTTTCTTGAAAACCTATGGATTCCATGGGTAAAAGAAATTGTTTGGTATTAAGATGAAGAATTTATGGAATTCCATGATCAAGTCTTACCTTGGATGATGGATGAACCTTGGAGGAAGTTGGTTTCTTGAGAACTTCTCTTTCTAGGGTAAATATTTGAACTAGGAAGAGGAACTACGTCTTTGGGGGTTATTAAAAGCCTTAGGTGCGCGGGCTCACGGAAAATGCTTCAATCACACAGCCAACGCACAGAGAGGGAAGTAGCTACTACCTCATTGCACTAGCACGCAGTAAATGCCTCGAGCGCTCGGTCGGTGCGCGGTAAGACAATACCTAATAAAATGAGCATAACCTTTTACTCTAAATTCCAATTGATGCAAACTTTGTGGCATTGGAAAGAAGACTCATAGACTTTAATTTGATAGGTTATGGTCAACCTAAATCCTTATATATTGAGAGATATGTTTGTTTGAAGTTGACCCAAGTAAAATCTTTTACCAAAACTCAATCAGTAAGGAAGTTTTCAACTCGACTTTGTCCTAGAGGATCTTTATGACCTTAATTTATCTCCAAATCTATTCTCACACTAAAAAATTAACCTCCACACTTTCACACAATTATGAATCATCCACTACAACCCCATACACATATGAAGAATGGCCCGATCTTAGCTTAAGCTTTTTTGGGGTGTTACAATATCTCCTCCTTAAGATTACTCATATTCAAAAGATGACCAAGCAAGGAAATTGCACAAGGCATGAGTGTAAATCAAGAATTCAGATACTCAAACACTCAAGCAATTAATCCATCATTACCCGAACTCAAGAATACTCATCATATACTTAAACTCAAAATGAACATCAACTCTAAGATAGAAAAAAGAATATTACCATCAATATCATCATTGGAATGAACGAATGCAATGCAAGAACTCAATGAATCAAACTCGTGAATAATTCACTCAATTACTCAAACTCTAGAAGATTCTATCTCAGAGATAGGAATGGGAACATTACCTTCAACATCAACACTAAAGCCAAAAATGAGAGAAGGGCCATAATCTCTAATGTTTTTATCGAAATTTCTTATAACTTCGGGAAAAAGGCTTATGAGCTTGATATAAGAGTATGACCACTATGAATTAAGTGACATGACTGATAACTTGCGAGCTTAAATACTCTTCTTTCTGCATACAACACTTTTTTGGCTGCAAATCATAACCCCTATAAGGATACATATGACTACCTTCACCATGGCCTAGGCCTCCAATTCTAACTGCGTGCTGTTATTAAGTTCAAGCCTAATGCTAAGTCACAGGGTACTACACATAATATAATTATGCTAATCTAGACTACAACCTTCATGTTCTATACCTCTATAGAGAACCTCATCTCAAGAGTACTACTTCTTTCCATTACATTAAAAAAACCTTGAGTCTAAATCAAGAAACACCTAATGCATCATGCATTCATCCACATGCCATTGATACCATATTCAAGCCTAGTTCTATAACCATCCCAATACACTTACTTGAAGCCCTAGAAAGGAAATCATCAATAGCATACTGCAATAACTCACATAATGACCACCACACATGCAAGCCTATAATTCTAACCACTTTCTGGATTCTTTTAAGTCAACATCTTTTAAGTATTCTCATGACAATCTTAGCATCTCTACACCAGCAATTGCATTAGCTTCTACCAAGAGGTACACCAAAATACTCTTACCTATCTATTTCACACAACAAGATCCCATCTCTCTCTTCCTCCATGTCTATAGAATTAAATGAAATAAGCACACCATAATTATCATAATAAAGAACACCCTCTCTCTTCTATCGGCCACCACTTATCTACTATCACAACATCGCTATCAGGATTTAAAAGAAAGGATCACTGAAAGGGCTTAGAGCGACAAATCATAAGCACAATTCATTCAAGAAATCTGATTTGAGAACATTCATAATGTAACATGATCTCACTATCCTTTTAAGGCTTATCATGGGTTTATGAAACTAAGCATATTCCGAAACATGAAAGCATATATCATGTCCTATATAACATATGGCTGGGAATTCGTAGATTCAAGGAATAAGATCGGGATCACTGAATGAAGTTACCACCTCTCTCTTTAGGAACTCAGCATGAACATGAGTCAATATGAAGTACATAGGTTTGGGCCACCGGTATGGATCTCATACATAGGGCAGGTGTAGGGTATCACCTCGACTGTAGTATAAGGATTATAAGAGATGGAAACACACTGATGTCTCATCCTGGTCAACTCATCAGTTCTTAAAACTCAAGAAGCACTTTGGTTCATTACCTCATTATCTCCCCCTTAGCTTAAAGGTCACTACTCTAAGCCTATGAACTGATTCTCTACACTTAACTATAAGAACACTGCTCTACACGACAGAGCATCACTATTCACAAGAACACTAAAACTCTCCGATTATACTATACTCGAATACCAAAATTCGACTGAGGCCTCATTCTAAGATACTTCCCTTAACTTTCTTCTATCATTTAGGCTTCTTTCTATACTCGTTGCTCTTTTTATTGCGTACACATCCACTTTTCTAGCTCTTATGATCATACCTCTTCTCTTTATCCTGCTAACACTCTTCTTCTAGGTTCACATATTCCTAACTTAGTTGAAGGAAACTTGAACTATGAAGGAGACTCATTATTATCTATATACAACTCCCTTCGACCTAATTCTTATGGATACTAAATAAAAATAAAAACTCACATCCAGTCTTCTCCATATTACCAGCTAAAGGATACTAACTAGTCACCCAAAACAACTCATAAAATTAGAGCCTCATACAACTTTATATTATCTCGGATCTTAAGCCTCTTCTTACCAAATGACTTAGCCTCAATTCACTATTTATATCTAAGGGTCACATACCCCCCATTCATAACACACACTTCTCACAACTTAATATCTTAATCTCTCGCATACACCATGTCAAGCCTACTTAATCAAATCTTAAAACTAACACTATCACATTCATAATGCTATCCCCTCTTTTTTCATACTACTCATCTCAAATTAAAGCTTAGGGTCTAGTACTAACAGGCACATCACACATTGCTTGCATATTATACCAACTTACAACTACTAGGTGAAATTAAGAAACACTCTCCTACTAAGACCTCCTGACAAGTAATCGATCCTTGTCTCAATGTCTGTCTAATTACAATTTATCATCTCATATCCTTTCATAACCTAAGTACTATTTACCCATTCATTAAACCTCATTGCCTAGTTATATTCATATCCCTCTAAATAACATGGGGATCTCTCTTAAAAATCATAAGCCTAGCTTAGATCTATCATCTCATGACTAATCCTCCCTTCCATTCTACAGTTGTATACTAGGTCTTTACTAACACAAAGACACCTCAACATAAAACTCCTTTCTTGGTTCGAGTGTACTCTAACTCATCAAAACTAACTACTCTTCCTCTACCTCCTATCATGAAAGTTAGACGATACTTACTACTCTTTAGTCAAAACCAAAAGGCGCTTCATTTATAACCTCATTGTTATGTCGAAAAAAGATGGTTTAAAATTAATTTCAACTTTTTAGAGAAAAAGTTAATTTTAGAAAAGAGAGTTGCCACTTAATTTTTTAAAGAAATTAAGAAAACTTAATTTACAAGACCTTAACAGATTTAAGTCTTAAAAATTAGAGAAAAATGGGTAAGGGTTCAAATTTCCACTTTGAGAAGGTGTTAGCACTTAAAATGGCCGCTAACGTGCGGTTATCCGACGATTTGAAAATTATTTGACTAACTTTGGGAAAACTACTTGTAAGTAGTAAAGATAAATATATTTATTTGAGCAATACATCAACTTGAAATACTTGAGATAATTTATCAAGAAAATATACTCTATTAAATGACTAAGTGAATGAATTTTAAATATGTTTAAAGAGAAGTAATAGATCCAATGTATTTTAACTAAATTAAAGACAATTAATACTTTGATTAAATAAGGAAAATCACTTGAGATATTTAGGAAAAAATTCAATTTGGAGAAAGAAATTTTAAACTCAATTGATTTGAAAGAACATCAACTGAAAAACCTTTCACATAATTTGGAAAAAAATTATATTTGTTGAAATGTCTAAGTAAAAGAAAACACTTAAATGAAATTATTTTTCAAAAATAAATTAATAGAAAAAATGGCTTCTCTTTTAGGGGAGTTCAATTAAGTTAAACCAAACTAAATGAACTTCTACGCAAGTATAAATAAGCGTAAATAAATAAATAAATTATTACACTCTGAATTAAATATAAATAAATAAAGTATGAAAATTTGGTCAACACTTAGTTTTTGTACGCCTGGACTAAGTTATTGGGCAACCTGCACTTTGGGCCTTAGGCCCAATTCTACTGTATATCGCGGATGTATATATATTGTATATCAGTTTATACAACATTATTTTCATGTATATCGAACTATATATACGCCGTATACAGCCTATTTTCAGTCCAGCAACTTGTAAATCAGCCACCTTTCAATTTTTTTGAAGAGGATGACTCGAAAAATGGTATTTTGGCCTCCGTGGCTCAATGTTGAAATACAAATAATGGAGAAAGTCCATATTGAACTCGGATGATGGTTCATACAATAAACAAAAAGGATAACATTAATAAATGAATAGAGAGAAAACAATTGAGATATAATTCTTATTAATTGAATAAAGGATACTTAAACATCTCATTTTCAGTGCAATCACTAGGATATAAAGAAACCAATATGAAATTTGCATCTAAAGACGAGATACCTCATTAATTCTAATAAATCATGTATTGTACTAAGAGACCAATAATGCATAACATTTAATAATACAAATATGAGCTACTGTATATTAACAAACAAACACATAAACTTCGAAGTAAATGAATAGGAATAACACAACTCATTATCAAATTACCACTAAATTCAACTTGGTATGGTGTGTACTTGAGGCATAAGAATTAAATATCAAAATACATATATGTATATATACATAACACTTAAAAGGATCACATATGAACTAATAAAATAACATAGTGACTAACAACATGCATATATCTAAAAAAAAAGAAAAAAAAGAAAAAAAAGGAACATAGAAATATATTCGAGTAAATAAAGAGCATGGAATTAACATATACATTATACTAACTCAAATTTCAAAGCAAAATTTAAATCAATTAAGCCATGAAAGTTCTAATTAATAAGTAACTTAAACATATATTTGTTATCTAAATGATGATAAAATAAGAAATTGAAAACGTAAAATTCTATATCGTCAAAGAAAATTACTTGAAAAAAAGTAATGAATGAAACTAAGAGTTTTCACATATTTGATAAATAATATCACTACACTTCAAGCAAGACAAGAAATTTATGCCATTAATCTAATTAATCCTAACACATGCTTACAAAAAAAACAAAATTACAAATCGACTACATAGAAGACATGAAATAATTATTCATTAAATAAAATAAAGTTGAGAAAAGATTTTTACCTATTTTTGAGCAGCGACTAAGACGAAGAATTTGAGGGCGATGAACTCCTTGAACCCACCAACAAATGAGCGAAAGAACTAAAAAAAAAGAATCAAAAATTCGAGACTAAACTTTTTTGTAATTGTTTTTGTATAATTTCTTTTGTAGTATTATTTTCTTACTTCCTTCTTTTTTTGTTTTGTATTCTTCTCGTATGTTTTTGAATGTTGATGAATGTGGATTTATTCTCCCTTTTTTTGATATATGTTGTTCTTCCTCTTTTTATAAAGAAGTTGAAGGGATTTAAAAAAAAGTGAGGTTGGTGGGAGTAATAATAAGGTTTTTGAATAATTATAGGTTTGGTGAAGGGAAAAGGGAAAAGGGAAAAGGAAAAGGAAAAGGATGGGGGTACGAGAATGTTGATGTTTGAGAATTTTTTTTAAAAAAGAGTTTAGGTAGGATTGGGAGGTGGAAAAGGAAAAAGAAGAAAGGGGTGGGGTTAATATTGTATAAGTATAATATATATATTATAGTGAGTTGGTGTTGGGCCAAAATTATTATAAAAATTGGGCTTTAGGTGTGTAGGTTTTAGTATGTTGTAATAGTGTAGGTTGTTGTTGTTGTTGGGTTTGTAGAGATTGAAATGACATGCTCTCGACAAATACTGAGACAAAACTCATTAGTATAAAATATAATTCAAATAAAGAGGTAGTGTCATTACATGTCGGCATGTATTCATCTCTTGGAACATTTGACGTCAATTTCTTTCAATTTTATATTGTAGATGATGGATAGATATGATGAAATATAATGATGATGATGTTCCATCAATAGGATGATAATTCTCCATTAATATGATGATGATATTCCATTGATAGGAGTGATGATGCTCCATTGATAGGATTATGATTCTCCATTGATCAAATGAGGATCCTTCATCAGAAGGATGAATACCAATTGATAAGATATATGTGTTGATCCATCGGTAGGACGATATTGTTCTATTAATAGGATATAAATTGGTCCATTGGTAGAATGATGATCCATTAGTAGGACATATATTGATATTTCATCAGTAGGATATAAATGTGTATGTCCATCGGTAGGACGAATGGAGATCCAATTGTAGGATGATGATATTCCATCGGTAGGATAATGATATTCCATTGGTAAGATGTATGTTACTCCATTGATAGGATATAGATTGATGTTCCATCAGTAGGATATAAATGTGTGTGTCCATCGGTAGGACGGATGGAGATCCATTGGTAGGATAATGATATTCCATCGGTAGAATAATAATATTCCATCAGTAGGATGTATGTTACTCCATTGATAGATATAAATTGATATTCCATTGGTAGGATATAAATGTGCTTATCCATCAGTGGGATGAATGGAGATCCATTTGGTAGGAGGATGATATTCCATCGGTAGGATAATATTATTCTATTGGTAGGATGTATGTTACTCCATTGATAGGATATAGATTGATGTTCCATCGGTAGGATATAAATTGTGTGTCTATCGGTAGAAAGAATGCAGATCCATTGGTAGGATGATGATATTTCATCGGTAGGATAATGATATTCCATTGGTAGGATGTATGTTACTCCATTGATTGGATATAGATTGATCTTCCATCGGTAGGATATAAATGTGTGTGTTCATCGGTGGAACGAATGGAGATCCATTGGTAGGATGATGATATTCTATCAGTAGGATAATAATATTCCATCTGTAGGATGTATGTTACTCCATTGATAGGATATAGATTGATGTTCCATTGGTAGGATATAAATGTGTAGTCCATCGGTCGGATAAATGGAGATCTATTGGTAGGATTATGATATTCCATCGGTAGGATGTATGTTACTCCATTGACAGGATATAGATTGATGTTCCATCAGTAGGATATAAATGTGTGTGTCCATCGGTGGAACGAATGGAGATCCATTGGTAGGATGATGATATTCAATCAGTAGGATAATGATATTCCATAGGTACGATGTATGTTACTCTATTGATAGGATATAGATTGATATTCCATCGGTAGGATATAAATGTGCATGTCCATAGGTGGGACAAATAAAGATCCATTGGTAGGATGATGATATTCCATCGGTAGGATAATAATATTCCATTGATTGAATCATGATAGATATCTTTCAGATGCCGATCCTTGATTGATTTTCGGCGTGATAGTAGATATTTTTACAAGTTGCACTTCAAATCCTCTTCGGTATTTGATGCAATTTATGTGTGCCCATCGGATGTCTTTGATGCTGGAAAATATAATTTGACGTCAGTAGAGACACTTACATGTCTTGAAATGTTCTCTCTCATCTATTTCTATACTCAAAAAAATAATTAGTAGACACATTGTCTCTCTAACTAGCGACTGAGTAAAAAATCTTAAGGAAATTTTTTTAAGAATGTATACAAAGTGCTTGATCACTTCGACACTAGTGCGAAAATATCGCCCCCCCCCCCCCCCCCCCCCCCCCCCCAATACTTTGTGTTTGTTAATGCTCATGTTTTGTAGGGAATTTGAATGAGACATCGTTACTTGTATTTTGAACTCTTTTTTTCATGAACCTCAAGGACTTTCCCCCTTTCAAAGAAAATTATCAGTTTTGGGTGCTTTCTGTTCTTTTGAGTTCTTTGAGAAATAGGATGATCTTTAACATTCTTATAAACCTACATCCACAAAAAAATTGTTAATTTTAAGCAAACTGATCTGTATTGACTTCTTCAGTGGTTTCCTCCTTGTCTTTCTATCTTCGGTTGATTACTCCAATATCTCATTTCTCGATCGATAAAAGACAGAATTATGCTTTACGCAGAATATTTTGACACACATAGAAAGCCTTTAACAGAAAATAAACTTTTGAAAAATAAGTTTGAAAAAGATCACTGCCAAATGTCATATCACGTAAAGCTTGAATGCACATCTCTGGTTTAAGGCTTTGACATGCTCGATAGCTTGTTTGGAAGATTCTGGAGATCCTTCAAGCTTGGGAATTTTGATATGGTCCTCTCGAAATCTGTTATAGCTGAGAAGTTTCACAGTTGACTCAGAACTTCTTAAAATGCTGGGGATTATTTGAAGTTAACTTCGAACGTTTGAAGTTGACTAGGATCTTTCGATGATGCTGGGGATAATTCAAAGTTAGTTTTAAATTCTGATCAAGCTGAGGACCATTTGAAGTTGATCTCGAACCTTTGATTATACTTTATGTTCCGGTTAATAGGTCTTAGTGAATCTCAAACTATTATTGGGAGACACATAGAATTTTTGAGATCCTCTCAATAATTCTGTCCTATTCGCTTTTTCTAATGCATCTTTAGTCGTGACTTGTTGGAGAAAGATCTCCCTCTTTAGAATTTTTGAGCCCCTCTCAAAAATTCTATCCCAGTATCCATTATTAAGAGAAATAAAAATCTTATGGGAAATGTGACCGAACCGTTGTGGTGCCTACGCATCCCGTTGAGGCCGAAATCAAGTCAAATATAGTTCCCCTCTCGGAAGATAAATAAGAAATGAGAGATTTTAATAGGAAAATGACTGAGGCTGACATAGGCCACCTAGTATCTCATTCTTGAGAATTCAGGTCAGACGTAATTCAAACACAAAAAGGGAATATTGAAAATAGATAAAGGGGTGACCAAAACTGACATAAACCGCCTACGTATCTCATTCTTGAGAATTCAGGTCGGACGTAGTTCATTACAAAAAGGGATATTAGAAAAAACAAGCATAGAAACGATTACAAGCAAATGATGCAATTACAGGGAAAGATACAAAAGGAAATTCTAAATCTTCAAAAAAAGTATCTCTTGACAGCATTTGAGTTGATCGACAACTTGTGAGAGACGAGTCGGTGTGTAACCGTGGTAAATTATCATATGAATGTATAAATGCATTGTCTAAGAAAATTCATGCATCTTCTGAGTCTCTGTCACATGGACATTAATTCTGGTTTCTTTGACACATTTGTCATCTGCTAGAGTAACACTTTCAGTCTTATTACATTCTTCGAACTCATCATTTGCTTTATTTTGATCATTCAGCTTGTGACATGATATGATATTGACTGGTTTTAAATTATTTTTACTAAAATCATAAATAAAGACTGTTAGATAGCAAAACTAAAGTATTTTAAAACAAATTTGCAATAAAGGAGTCGTTTATTTGAAATAAAGAAATAAAACTTTGGCCATGGTCATGGACCAATTTACCTTTTTTCAAAACATTATGAGGGGAATAAAAGCATAACAAGGTAAAAGTGGAATAAGTGGTGGGTATTGAGCCTTTTTGGATAACCACTGGCTTTTAAAAAATAACATAAAATTCGTCTTTATCTATCAAGACGAGCGAGGAACCAAGAGAGGATTGTATGTCCAATTAGGCACTTTCTCTTTTAGCTCCGCATCTCATATGCCTGATGCCTCGATCATCAAAACATCACTGACTCCTTCTCCTAGACCAACATTATTAGCAGAATTTTGCACTGAAAAAAGCTGATACACATGAGGAAAAGGCTTTTCAATATTGTCAGGTTTGACTGGGACTATCGGCTTATCTATATTCCAATCTTTTCAAACTTCAATCATGTTAATATTCACCCCTCCATGATTCGGCAGGGGTTATTATTGATATTGGGACCAACAGTTTGGAGAGTGACAACCTTTTGATCTATCAGCCCTTGAATTTTATGCTTCAAGTTGATACAGTCCTCAGTGGTATGTCCAGCACCTCCTGAATGATAAGCACAATAAAAATCTGGTCTATAAAGTTTGGAATTGACATTGATGTTCTCTGGGTTGATTATTTGTATCATGCCAACTGCTTTTAATCTATCAAAAAACTGTGTTTGGGTCTCAATAAAAGGAGTAAAGACTCGAGAGGGTTTATTCTCAAAGTTTGGGCGAGGAAAGTTATAGTTATTTTGCGGAGGTGGAGGTAATTGACGGTAGTTCAGAGGATTTCGACGAGTAGGTGTTAGCGTTCGAAATTTTGGGCATTGTGGAGTTTGGTAGTCAAGAGGGGCATTTTGATAGTATGGAGGTAGGTAGTTAAGAGGCGGAGTTTGATAACTTGGTTGGACGTAGAAAATTGGGTAGGGATTTTATGGAGATGGGGGATAGGTTTTGGAGGGTGAGGCTTTTCTGGAGCTACAATTGGACGATCTCTATGTCCTTCTATCACGACCTAACCCCGTGACTAGTGTCCGAATTGGACCCTCATATACACACCTATTATCTATAGTCAATCGGCAATTAAACATGATATAAGATTTATATGGGTAGCACGTCGTCTCAAACTGTTACTTATATATATACCAAAATCACCTATTTCTTGGGGAGTCTTAATTGTCAAAAATAAGATAACATAATATGTAAGCCGACAAGGCTTCCATTCTGAATGTAAACGTCCAAAAACATAAGTCATACTAGTACATCGGACAACATCTATATACAACCCACTCATATGTCTACAGACCTCTAAGAGGATTAACAATAGCATATGACGGGACAGGGCCCCGTCGTACCCCTAAATACACAAATATATACATTATAAGGATTAGTACCCAAAGTTTGGGCTCCGAGACAATAGAGCACTTCAAACTCGTTGAGTAGAATCCTAAGCTGGCGGCTCTCCAAAATGAGTATCTATACCTGCGGGCATGAAATGCAGCCCCCCGAAGAAAGGGGGTCAGTACGAACTATGTACCGAGTATATAAAGCATAAAATACCGTAAAGGAGATCACATCTGCAATAAAGATTCAGGAGCTAATCACTGTACCTGTGTCTTATGAAATGAATACATGCATATCATCATCATATATCATACCCGGCCCGTTAGGGAACTCGGTGTCACAATTATATCAATATATCGTTATATGTATATATATACCATACCCGGCCCTCTAGCAAGGGACTCGGTGAATAGAGTAGTGTACACTGATACCGTACTCGGCCCATTATGGGACTCGGTGCCATAATCATATCGTCATATCATCATAATATCATATTATCATATCACGTACCCGGCCCTCTAGTAAGGGACTCGGTGAATAATGTAGTGGAATCCATACATGATAACATACCCGGCCTATCGTAGGACTCGGTGAATAATACCATAACAATATGCACGAATAAGGTATCATTAGCAACCTTGTGAAATTTGATCATTATCGGAGACTTAATAGAATAAGCAAAACAGTCCATCATTTGAAAACCAAGACAATAGTCATTATAAATCACACCAATTATGGATTATACCAAAATATGAATTATACCACAACATGAGTTATACCAACTAGGATGACTGGAATCATACACATGAGTCAAGACATAACAATATAAATTTTGAAAATCAAGAACGGTAGCCATCCGAGTATATCTACGAATAAGAGTTTCTTTGGAATTTAAGCATACGTCATTCGTTCGTTTCATATGGATCATGCCAAAAGAAGAAAATGTTAACTTTACATACCTTTAGCGTTTATACGTATATGCTGTCCAATATTGTCTCAACCTATATTAAAATGTTAAGCACTATGGTTAAGCTATGGACAAGAATAAAACGTAGTCTATCGTTAGTAGGTTATTTCTAAAAAAAATTGGACAGCACCTCCCCTATACCGCTCACTTTTCCCACTTTCAAACCAGCCATATAATCATCAATCAACATCAACCATCCAAAATATTGACACAAAATAAGATTTATTATTGACAATAAGCCTAGAATATTTCCACCCGACTCATGTTACCAAAGCAGTAAATTCGGAAAGTCAAGTACCTCACGTTGTATCTAAAGTTTGAAAATGAAAACGGCAAAACTGGACTTTATGACCTTCATGAAACATTTAGATATCTGTCTTAAGTTTCCAATGCAAAAGAAATCAACTCAAAAATCATTTTCTACAAAGAGATATCATCAAAATACGAACAGCTATACATGAAGGATTTTTCAATCCAGAATCTGGACAGAATTTGTCTTATGATTCATCCTCAGTTTTCGACATAATAACAGCAGATATAGACTATGACATAAACATAAGAGTTTTAGGGACGTGTATTAGCTTTCCAAAACATGTTTAATATCTAAATTCGAAGGTCTACACAATGAGATATTCCAGAATTACTACCAGCTACTCAATTCCAAAAACGGGTTTGAACATTCACAATCTTCATACACCTTTTTCCTCCAAATTCAAGAACAACAACTCATCAACAACATCAAAACAATATCAACCATTATTATAAATCATCAGTAAGATAATTCCATCTATTTAATCTACCTAAAACAACCCCTTAACCCATAACTCTCAACAAATCACCAAACTAGTTTATAATACTATTTTCTCCGTTCTAATCCGTTAAAACTCTAACTAAACTTGTTAACAATGAAAATGAGACTTTAATATTACCTTAAATTTGCAGCACCACATAAAATCTTCTCCTTATTGGCTGATTTCTAGCTCAAATTGAAGCCAACGCGACGTACAACAATTTTCTCTTCATGAGCTTCGGATTTTCGGACTCGAATTTTGGTCGGATTTGATTTTTCTCTCAAGAACTTCCCCTCTCTCTCTCTCTAGAAATTTTTCTGGATATTTTCTTAGTCTAAACTATGAAGGAAGACATAGAATTTAGATTAATTTCGTGGGTATTGGGCCTGACCCGAATTAGAATTGGGTTGGGCCGAATTCACTATTTAGTTTGGCCTGTCAGACTTAAAACATCTATATCTTATTACTCCGATATCACATTTCGTCCCACGACCTATGGTTGGAAAGATATTTCAATTACCTACAACTTTCATTTTGAGAGTTTTCCCAAATTCCCAAATTATAAAGAGGTTATGGCCTCCCAAAGTCAGCTTACCCGAAACATAACTTTAAGAAAAACATATTTGATGGCTTCTATTTTGATTTGGCTTAAGGGTCCTTCTTGAGATGTATTTTACTACACATAAATTATTCATATAACTTGGCATCTACAACAAATCATGTCCTTTTAAAATTCAAAATTAAAAGTCCTTGAATTTATAATCGTTAGCTTACGAATAATCCAAAATGCAAAAATACGGAATGTAACACCTTCTATCAAGTGCATGTGAAATAAATGACATATTTTCTTTTTTTTTGAATAAACCCGAGGACCCAGCTTGGACAGCCATATGGGCAATCCTTGTCTTCGATGGTCTCACCAATTTTGACCACCTTAGCAAATTTTGCTCCTACGAGCAACAACATCCTATCATAGTATTCAGGCTCTTGAATGCGTACAAAGACTTCGATAATCTCTTTTTCAGTCATAGGAGGTCGAACTCTGGCAACCTCTTTTCTCCAATGGTAGGCGTACTCTCGATATCTTTCAGGAGACTTCTGTTTGATTTTCTCCAAAGAGTAATGATCGAGAACGATCTCCACATTATAAGCAAATATTTCAATAAAATCTTTAGCCAACACATTCCAATTAGACCATCGTTTCATTTATTGGGAGGTTAGCCATTCCAAGGCGTCCCCACTTAAAAACTTCGGCTAAAGAGTTGCATTAATAAAACCTCATTCTTCCCTACTCCAATGAGTTGATCACAATACGCTCTCAAATGAGCTAAAGTATTTTTGATTCCTCCAAAAGTATGAAATTTCGGTACTTTGAACCCTTACGGAAGGTCTAGATCTGGATGGATACACAGATCTTCATAATTCAACCCAACAACATCCGAGGTATAGTGAAATTCTTTCATAGCTTTTACAATTTCCTCTTTCATACTCTGCTTAGTCATTTCCACTTTGGTCCTTCAATCCTTCTCCTTCTCTTCATTGTGATAAGGCTCAGGATATGTACTGTAAGGAGGATATGATTTTGGTAGTGTTGGAATATAGAAAGTGGTTTTTGAAGGTATAGGTTGAGTGGTAGGTGGGTTTTGAGCATTTCAATAAGGAGTCTGGTATATGGTAGGGAATGTTTGAGAATTGTTTGTGTCTATTCTTTGAAAGGGAGAGAACTCTTAGGAGTTGTTGACGTTCGATCCTTGAAATTGGAGGAATGTCTAAGAATTGTTGGCACTTAGGTTTTGGGAGGGCGGTGGTGCTTGGTATGATGAGCTAGCGTGATGTGGGTTAAGAGTGGTTAAATCGATGGTTGGTGATCTCTAAGTTGGAACGACATGAGGATTATTTGTGATGTTTCCTAAAGGATTTTATGGATGAAGATGGAGTGGAGGCCTTCCTTTGCCTGGAACCGACGTGTTGGTGGCGATAGCCAGGTTATACAAATCTTGATTCTTCTGTATCTCAACTCTCATCTCGATGATCTATTGGACCAACTGTCCAATCAACTCATTCTGTTCAGCGATGATAGGGTACGTCACAATAATCTCAGTCAAACTAGTGTCCTCATTATTGCTAGTCATTTTCCTTTTTCCTATTATCGAATTTTGATCGGAGAAGGATTTTTTAGGCACTTTAGATCTCGTGAAGTATGGATGCTTGGCCAGATTATCAATACAGATCAATTGTAATTATCTATATAGAAAATAAATCAAAAGGCAAACATGTTAGTCTGCATTCATAACAGATAATGCAAAATATCACACAGGAAAAAGATAAACACATAAAAGTTTCTTTGTTTGAAGACAAGATAACCCATGATTATTGAAAAATGATAAAATAGATAGGAATTTGCCAATTGAATTTAGGATTTAGTGTATCAAGAAAGATGATTTGTGTTGAATCAAGATCTTCTTGGATCTTTCACGGTTTTATCTCGACATATATTGATGTGATATTAGTATTTCTTTGTAAAATATGAAGGGGAAAATCAAGCTTTTAAAAAGAGGTCAAACCTTGAAAGGCTGCCTACGTATCTTACAAAGGATATGCTAGGCCCTGCGTAGTTTGACTAGCTTGAGACTTTTCTGACATGAGGTGAAAAATCAACCTTTTTTGAGAGGAGAGAGAGAGTAAGATTTAGGACTTGAAAGTGAAATTCAAATTTTGTAGGGAAACTAAAGACTCTAGGAGCATTTGGTCGCACTTTCGATAATGACTTGATATTTGTGCTTTGGAGGATTTAGAAAAAATATTTTGAAAAAGAGTAGGCTAGAATGTCTTCAAGTAGAGCAACACATTTACTCAAACAATTATGACATAAAGTATATAAACAGTTATTGCGCGTCCTAAACGAATATATGACCCTTTTGTGCCAAGGGTAGGTCTAACGATTTGAAGGATGTATAACGTCATTTGAAATGTTCTATTGCCCCAAAACTTATATTTATATAAATATTATGAATAAACTGAATGGGGATACATAATGGGGAAAAAGGCATACAAATAACCAGTCCCACGTAGGGGTACAATGCTAAACTAAGCCTTCGTGGAAAATCCTTCGTTCTTGACCTCTTGACATCTTCGAACATCAACCTCTTTTGGATAGAATAGCAACTTGTGAAGATTATTTTTTCTTTGACTAGACTAACTATTAAAATAAGCTTCAAACCCCAAGGAACAATGGTTTGCCAAACAACGTTTACATCCTTCAAATTAAGCATATAAGCATGAGAGTCCAATTGGTCCGTGGGCCTTTTGGACTCAGAGTGGTCTTTCTAATGGGACCAACATGCCTTGGGTGTTAGGTCAACTTAGTCCAATGTGCTAATTTAAGGGATTTGGCTTCGCTCTATGCTAGATTGACTGAAGTGGCTTTTGCAAGACTATAACCCAAGTGGACAACTCAGGATGGAACTTACGACAACCATTAGACGTATAGCGTATCAATAAATTATCGATCATTTTGGAAAAGGGTTAAATATAAAAAAGACCGGTTGCCGTTCCGCAAAATTGTTCTTTAATATACTATACATTTAATCGAAAGATGCTATGAAATGCAAATGACGTTTAATATATAAATTAAATACATAATTATGCAATTAAGGAAAGTAAGAATTACAAACCCAAATAGTTAGTTAAATAAACAATCAAATCTAATGGCTAGAACCTAATTAAATTCCCAGCGGATTCGCCATTTCTGTTATGTCGAAAAAAGTCAGTTTAAAATTAATTTCAACTTTTTAAAGAAAAAATTAATTTTAGAAAAGAGAGTCGCTACTTATTTTTTTAAAGAAATTAGGAAAACTTAATTTACAAGATCTTAACAAATTTAAGTCTTAAAAATTAGAGAAAATGGGTAAGGGTTCAAATTTCCACTTTGAGAAGGTGTTAGCACTCAAAATGGCCGCTAACATTCGGTTATCCGATGATTTGAAAATTATTTGACTAACTTTGTGAAAATTACTTGTAAGTAGTAAAGATAAATATATTTATTTGAGCAATAAATCAACTTGAAAAACTAAGAGTTTTCACATATTTGATAAAAAAATATCACTACACTTCAAGCAAGACAAGAATTTTCTGTCATTAATCTAATTAATCCTAACACATGCTTACAAAAAAAATAAGGTTAATTATCTACTATATAGAAGACATGAAATAATTATTCATTAAATAAATTAAAGTCGAGAAAAGATTTTTACCTATTTTCGGGTAGCGACTAAGACAACGAATTTGAGGGCGATGAACTCCTTGAAGCCCCCAAGAAATGAGCTAAAGAACTAAAAAAAAAAGAATCGAAAATCCGAGATAATTTTTTTTTGAAGTATTATGTTCTTGCTTTCCCTCTTTTTTTTGTATTCTTCTTGTATTTTTTTTTGTCTAACTTTTTTTGTAGATTTATTCTCCTTTTTTTGATATATATTGTTCTTCCTCTTTTTATAAAGAAGATGAAGGGATTTTAAAAAAAATAGTGAGGTTGGTGGCAGTAATAGTGATGTTTTTGAATAATGATGGATTTGGTGGGGGGAAAGGGAAAAGAAAAAAGGAAAATGAAAAGGAAAAGGATGGGGGTAGGAGAATGATGATGTTTGGAAATTTAAAAAAAAGGGGGGTTTAGGTGGGATTGAGAGGTGGAAAAGAAAAAAAACAAAAAGGGTGAGGTTAATATTGTATAAGTATAACCTAGAAACACAAATAGTATACTCTGACATTAGAATAAGACAATATAAAAAGATACTAAACTCTATTCCACTAGGATAAATATTAATGACATTAGAATACATAAAAAGAGTTAGGCAAAAACAAAAGTGGATACACGAAGAAAGAAAATACAGGACCGAACTCAAGAAAAACCTAGCCTGGTTAGAACAACAACTAAACAACCCAGCTTTTAAAATAAAACCATATACAACAGAAGAAATATATAAAGAACAAACTGAATTAAGAGCAGAACTACTAAGACAGATTACCAAAATAAAAGAAGATATAACATTTAGCAAATATAGGATAGAATTATACAAAGTACTTTGGCAATTTACCTATTTAGGATAGACAAAATAGATCCTTCAAATCACCTAGAATATTTAGACCTTAGAATACATCCAGAAAAGAAATACAGAATTATACATAAAACAAATACCATTAGGTGTAATTTCTCGCAAGGAGAACATATATTACATTTTGAAGACAAACATCATAATATGTTAGTCGACCTAATCATAAATATTAGTGATAATACTCAGCTAAAAGACAAGGTAGTAATACACCTTTTAGAAATTATAGAATCTATCATAAATAAACAAGCAAAGACTTTAAATAAGTTAGAACAACTAGAAGTAGATAGGAAAATACATTTCTTAAATACTAAGTTCAACCTTGAGAAAATACCTACTAAAATAGAAATAGAAAGTTTAGTAAAAACAATTATAGAAACACCTAAAGAACTAGAAGTAGAAAATACCCAGATAATAGTAAAGATTACAGAACAAATAGAATATATCATTTCTGAAATCAACAACTTAAAAGAAGTAATAAAAAGACTAGAACGAATTTCTCTTTCATGAGCGAAGAAGACATAAACTATATAAAAGCTCTAGAAATCTCGACCATATACCATGACGACCCAATAGGTTTTACAAGATATATTCCGACTAGTACATCGGACAAAATTATTGTAAAATAAAATAATACAATAATAGTGTTACTAATAGAACTAAATATTAAAATAGATACGATACTAAAAGAAAAGCAACCTGAAGTACAAATACCGCAACTTCCTAACAAAGAAATAAAAGCTTTAGTAAATCAATTAAAAAGAATAGAAATAACTCCCCAAAAAGGAAAAAATACAAGTTGTCAAAAAACCACAACCATGGACCTTTTTTCACACAAGTCTAGATCAACAGACGAAGAAAATATCCAAAGAAACAGACCAAGCGTAAGCTACTCAGACAATAGAATAGGAAATAATCTCATATCTAGGATACTATCTAGGAGGAGAAGCCCTAATGATGAACAAAACCAAGAATTAAATGAAATAGTAGACGTAGATAAAGATTTACAAATCTTCCAACAAAACTAATTAAAACTATTAAACCCAAAGATGCTATATAAGGTGAGATGTTTCTCTAGAGATACTCAATTATATAGACACTATAGAGAGGAACAAATATCAGCACTAGGAGAAAATTGTTCAGTCTTAAACCTAGTCACCCCTAATTTCTTGAAGACAATAAAAACCCTAGATTAATGATGATGCATATGGGATTGATCGTTATAGGACTAAAAGGATTAACTAGAAAAAATTTAGGGATTTTATATTGTATATATATATATATATATATTGTAGTGAGTTGGTGTTGAGCCAAAAATATTATAAGAATTGGGCTTTAGATGTGTCGATGTTAGTATGTTGTAATAGTGTAGGTTGTTGTTGTTATTGGGTTTGTAGAGAGTTGGATGACAATATTGGGTTGGGATGACTTTGAGCCTGAATTTGGGCTAAAAAAGACTTAAAATTTGGTTAAGGGTGGATTGAAAAAATAGTTGGATTTGGAAGGAAAATGGTCACATGAAAATTGCTAACTTAGTCAGTTAAACTTAACAAAATAGCCATACTGATTTAATTGTGAATTCAACTAAAAAATTGATAAGACAAATTGTGATAATTAATTAACAAGCTTCTTAATTTTAACAGAATGAATTAATTAACTTAGTTATAAACTAATTAATTCAAAAATATAATCTACTAATTTACAAAACAATAAAATTAATTTTTTAATATTATTTTTTCAATATTCATAAAAATTAATAATTATATAGAAATATATATATCATTAAAAATTATAAGAATGTTAAAATTTCTTTAAAAATAGACTTGAAAATATTTTGGTATTTCATAAAAACAATTACTTCAGATTGTTTAAAATTGAAGAAGCTCAATAACTAATATGCATTTGTGGAAAGTCAAAATTGGGTGTCAACACTCATCACCTACCTTATAGATACATAACTCTAATTACATGTCTCAACCAACCACCCTTCTCACTTTTTTGTTTCTACTCCTCCAACTCCATCTATCTATCCCTAGGATACTTCTATCAATTATAGCTTATCATACCTCAAATCACATTCTCTCGTGTGGTAACACTAAGAAAATTTGGGACATAACTTCCCTTTCAAAAATAACAGCTAAAGCAAGATTTAAGGAAGAGATTCTTGGAGTACATCTTGCTTTGGCTCAATGCACGATTCAAGTGAATAAGAGTGCATTCTTTCGACTCAATGGACTTAAGTATACTTATCAGCTCCTCTCGAGCATAGTGTCATCTCTTTACTCTCTAAATATTTTATCTGAAAGTAACTCATCAATAAGAATCTGAGCTTTAATGTTCCAACCACTTTGAGTATAAGAGGTAGTCGGACGGATTTGAGTAACACACCAATTAGAAGTGAAATTTTAGTTAAACTCTATCGCACGAACTCAGAATATGAAAGAAGAGAAACAATTTCTAACGTCCTATAGCCTCCTGATTATAAATGTGGTGCACTACACCTCCATAAGCAAGACTCTACTAGACATGGCTTTATAGACACCCTAGACTCTTGAACTCTATGCTTTGATACCAAGTTTTTTACGCCTCGAGAGGTACCCTAGGAGTGTCCAGCACTCGGAGACCATTGGTGGCCCCAAGCAAACTACATAGTTGATCACTTATTCAATCACTCAGTGGAAGAATCGACTCAATAGACAATTAACTCAAGTTGGAATTTAAAAATATCTTTACCAATAAGTAAATAATAGATTTAAATACTCAAAGTATAATGTAACTCAATGTAATAAACTCAATAATGAAATTTTGAGTTAAAACTAGACTCAGAAAGAACCATTCTAGCTCAACTCCGACTCTGTTTATGAAGCCTCTAATTCAATTCTAGGAAGGTGCCAAGACAAGTCCAATGATACCTCAAATGAGTATCAAAAGAATGACGAATGAAAGAAATATAAATAAAGTCCTCCGAATGAAAGGAGGCCTCACCGAAAATGGAGAAGTAGATCCCCAATGATGCACCTATTAATGATCTCTAATTCCTGTGTCTGCATCATAAAATGATGGAGGCCAAATGGCGTCAATACATGAAATGTATGAGTATGTAAAATGGCAAAAGGAAACTTATTCAGAATACTCAACTGAAGAACTCAACTCCAGAAACAACTCAGTTCAAATATTAATGAAATATAATAAGAAACAATTCTTTAAAGGATAACAATACAACTCGATGTATAAAAATATAATAATTTACTTCTTGGAGAGTTTTTCTAACCGACAACCACCACTTATGAGATACTGATGATGCAATGAAATGCTGTCTTGCCATAGCCGCCCATTAGTTTTCCAGCGTAAGGGATGCAAACTCAATGAATCCAAAATTACTCAAAGTCCATCCTTTTCGGACTTAGAAAGGAAAAGCCTTTATCCTATGCTGGCTACGTAGTTGATGGGCTCACCCCATATCGATGCTCAATACTACTCCCAAAATATTATATTATTCTCATAAATATCAAGTGAGAAAATACTCCAAATACATCATTTAGTCTCTTTTGGACTTAGTTCAAAACTCAAGTCATCTCAACTCAAAGAATGCATTTAAAATAAAAATATAATTTAACTTCTTAACTCAATCTCAAAAAAGATGTTTTAATGCAACAATACTCAACTCTTTTATACTTAAAATACTCATGCTCAAAATAATAATTAAGGAATTTTTCAAACTCATGGTCAAAATAAGAATTAAGAGGCTTCTCAAACTCAACTCATGCTCAAACTCTTTCTCAATAAAAAATGAAAATAGTCATTCTTTAAACTATAAATAATGCATAATTTATTTAATGCAAAACGTTCACAAATCATTCTTTAAAAAATCCATCAATGCATAAAATACAAATGAAATCTCAATTAGGGTTCATGTGAAAACAAAAAAGAATCCATACTCACAACAAGACTAAACTCAAGAAACTCATCAAGGACTATTATAATATATATATATATATATATATATTTATATATATATATATATGTATATATAGAAATTATATACAAACCTCAATAGGAATTATAAATAATTCAATAACTCAATTCATGGAATTTCAAAACTCAACTAGGGTTCATGTGAATGAAACCATGAACAAAAATCTCAAGAATTCAAGGTGAATAATCAATAATAATCTCGATGCATAATTATATAGTACTCAATGAACGAAGAAATTACTCATTCGAAACTCAAGAAACTAGGGCTAAAACTCAACTGTTTTATGATAGAATTTAGATGTAGAGCACATGGGATGGACTCAATCCAATGCTAATATTATCCTTACATACCTTAAACGCTCCTAATTCTTGAGAAAGGAGAAATCTTTGGAGGAAGAGATAGCAAGAATCTGTTTCTTGAATCTTCGAGGTGGATTTTCTTGAAAACCTATGGATTCCATGGGTAAAAGAAATTAATTAGTGTTAAGATGAAGAATTTATGGAATTCCATGGTCAAATCTTATCTTGGATGATGGATGAACCTTGAAGGAAGTTGGTTTCTTGTGAACTTCTCTTTCTACGGTAAACATTCAAACTAGGAAGTGGAACTATGTCTTTGGGGGGTTATTAAAATCCTCAGGTGTGCGGGCACACAGAAAATGCTTTGGAATCTTGGCCAATGCATGGAGAGAGCAGTAGCCACTACCTCATTACACTAGCCTAGGAAAAATGGATCGGGTGCACGACCAGCGCGCGGGAAGACAATACCCAGTAAAATGGGCATAACCTTTCACTCCTAACTACAATTGATGTAAACTTGATGAAATTGGAAAGAAGACTCATAGAACTTTAATTTGATAGGTCATGCACCACCTAAATCCTAATATATTGAGAGATATGGTCATTTGAAGTTTGCCCAAGTAAATTGTTTTAGCGAAACTCAATTGGTAAGGAAGCTTTCAACTCGACTTTGTGCTATAGGATTTTATGACCTTAATTCATCTCCAAATATATTCTCATACTAAAGAATTAACCTCCACACATGCACACAATTATGAATCATCCGGTATAACCAAATACACATATGAATAATGGCCGGTCTTAGCTTAAACAAATTAGGGTCTTATAGTGATCTTCTCCGGTGTCTCTTCCCAGAGAGAGCTCCCAGCTTGATCCGACAGATATCACTGAGTTTCCCTTCCTGAGCGAGGCCTGCACAGGAGAGCACCCTCTAGAGGATCTTGACTCAGATGTCGACACTCCTTCTCGCCCTAGTTAGAAAAAAATGTTAATTTAGGCTTTCCCTATTTCTTCATGTAACAGACAATATTTCTATTTCTTTACTGCATTCTTCATAATTGTAAGACCCCAAAATTCAGAGAGTTGCAACCCAAAAGGAATTTTCAAAATTTTAGGCTGACTTCCATTTTATGAGTCACTCTACAACTCGTATCCATTCCTATAAATTGTAGGGATGAGTCATAGAGTACACCCTGTAGTTGATCATGACAAATCTCAAAGAAAGGTCCTACGACTTAAGGTTATGACTTGTAATCCTCTAGACGAGTCATAGACACAACTCGTAGGTAGATTTCAGAGGCAATGTTTCACAAGTTCCTTAAGGTCTAGTCTACGACTTGACAGGATAATTCGTAGAAGTTTTTACTAGTTGTAGAAATGACTAGTAACCAAAGTTTAGAAATTCTTAAAGTTTGTAGGTTTTGGAACCTGTAGGACAAGTCCAAATGATGATTCGTCATCATGAAGATGAGTCATAGAAATGAATCATTTGCAAACTTTAGAGAGTTGAAATCCAGCCCTTTTCTCAGACCTGCAAGACGAGTCGTTCATTTCTATGACTATAGATTCATAGGGTCAGATTTGAAGTTTTAATGAGGGGTATTTGTGTCATTTTCTAAGTTTAATTCAATAAAACTAGATACAATTATGGCTAAGTTCAAGCCTATATCTATCCAATTCTTTAAAATTTCCCTCATTCTAAATCACTGTTCTAAATTCTCCAAGGCAAGAACTAAATTCTCCCAAGAATTTCTCTTCAGGCTTCAAGTTAGGGCTTCAGATTTCACCTAGGTTTCTCCTTCAATTTTGAGTACTTTTCAATCAAGGTATGTGGGTATTGATACATGGGTTCCTTTTACCTATGGAGTCCCAAAGTTTTCTCAAGTTTCCCTCAATTTTCAATTGATTTATGAACCCTAATTTTGATGAATTGCATTAGACTATTTTAATTTCATTTGAATTGTTATCAATAATTATTCTAAGCATGTTTCTACATGAATTGCATGATTTTAAATTGAATTATATATGCCCATGCATAAAGCTATGTCAATTATGATTTTAAGGTTCAAAGATGATTTTTATGAGTTGATTATGAGTTCAATGATTTTCAAGCAAAGTTTCATGATTTAAAATTGAGATTATGATTTAATGATGAAAGTTATGATGATGATCAAGTTATGATCAAAGAAAGTTATTATGGTGTAATAAGTCTAATTCTCACACAATCATATTAAAGATGGTGATAAGTACAATTCTTACCGAAGCTATGGATTTTTATGAATCACTAAAGTTAATCAGCTACTCCCAATATCTTTAATAAAGATGGATTGATAGGTAGTTACTATATTTTCCTATTATGTTATGATTATATTTTATGAGTTCCGTTGGGATATTAACAAAGTACCGAGAGGACTTTTAGGTGAGTTGAGTTGAGTTGAGATGAGTACCATGAAGGATTATACCCTGACAAGGTAGCCTCTCCCTTCTTGATGAGGGTTCCATTAGATTCTATGTTATAGCTCGGATGGTCTTAGATGTCGATTAAAGGTCCTATCCTATACAAGTTAAATGTCAAGTTATGAGTTTGAAGATGAAGTTTTATATGCATTGACCATGATTTTCATATGTTTTCAAATGTTTCAAGGCTTAATCATGTTCATTATGATTGGTCATGCATCTTATGGCATATTGCTCATATTCCTTTACTTGTTCATATATATCTCACATACTTAGTACTTTCTATGTACTAAAATATATTTTGCCTACATTGTCTCATAAAGTAGGGATGGGTGAGATTCACGATCATTTTATTCGTAGCTAGAGTAGCCTAGTTATCAAAGAGTTGGCGACTCCTCATCTTATCGAGGGCAATGACTTTCATTTCACGTTGCTACTATTTTGACTTCTTTTATTGTTTTGAGTGAGCTAGGAGCTCATCCTAAGCCCCCATCAAATATTAAACTAGAGGCATGTTGTCACGCCCCAAGAGGGTACATTAGGCGTGACCGACACTCAGAAACCATCTCTGGATTCCGAGAGAAGCACTTTGTCTCATTACTCATTTGTTCATCAGCAGAAGACTTAAGAATACTAATGTGGGTTTTTCATTATCAACATCAATGGAAAAATAGATAATTCTTAGAAGAAGTAGTTTCTAAGGAGAACTACTCCGATTACATCATCAAACTCTGTCTATAAAACCTCTAATACTCTTAGATAGTGCCAATAACATGTCCATGGATACCTTAAAAGAAACATAATACTCAAAAATAATAAAAAGATAGAGAGTTTCTCCGAATACAAGAAGGACTCACCAAATAGCAGAAAAATAATAATTCAATGATGTGCCTGTTGAGGATCTGTAACACCTGTATCTGCATCATAAAATGAAGCAGGTCGACTGACGTCAGTACGTAGAATGTACGAGTATATAAAATGGCAAAAATATAAGGACATATATCAAGAAATTCCTCTCAGAAATATTCAGCTCAGAACTCAACATCATCTCAACATTAATATGTAATGTAAATTTAAAATAATAATAAGAAATGTTTACTCAGTTGGGAGTTTCTCTAACCAACAACCATCACTTATGAGCTAGCGATGATACAACGAAGCCATGTCGTTGCCACATCCATCCAATACCTTGCCAGGGTAAAGTACATCACGATCTTGGATCCACTCATCAAAGTCCTCTTTTTGGGACTTAAGAGGCATAGCCTCCATCCTATGCTGGCTATGTAGTTCTGGGGTTTGAGTCAATTAAACTCTTACCCAACTCAGTGCTCAATACTACTCCCAAAATATGTGCTCATATTAATCTCATCATCTAGTCTCATTGGACTTTAATTTAAATCATCAAGCTCATCTCATTACCTCTTCATCAATCATTATACTTCAAAAAAATATCATTTACATCTCATCAAAACATCTTGCTCAAAATATCATTTACTCAAATTCATTTAAACTCAACTCTTTTGCTCTTTCAAAACTCAATAAAATACATATACAGTATTAATTTATATCACTCTTTTTATCAATGAAAATATTAAAAACCCAACATCTTTACAAAAAACATGTGTAAAAATATTAATGAACATCAAATCAATTAGGATTCATGGAAAAGTAGTCATGAACAATAATTCCAATAATATGAGAGATAACAATAATAATAATAATATTAATGCATAAATATATATAACTCAATAGAAGAAGAATTAATTCATTTAGAATTCAAGATATGGATAAAATTCAACTATATCTCAATTATAATAAATTTAAATATTGGGCGCATGGACTAACTCAATCTAATGCTATGAAAGCCTTACATACCTTAAATCGGAAGCTTTACTCCGAATTGGAACACTCTTGGACCCCTAGCCTTTTCTTCTTGCCGGAGCATTTTGTGTACTATTCGGAGTATAAGAATCACCAGAATAATATTTTCATACTACTAAAACTAAAACTATATTTTAGAATGAGTAAAGAAGTGTATGGAGAGAAGAGTTGCTTAAGAAAGCTTGATGAATAAAATGAGAAAATAAGGTGGATATTTATAGGTGTGGTGGAGGGACCTAATAATAAATAAAATTAATTACAAAGGATGATCTTGAAAATTCAATGGAGGATTTTGATGTCATGAATGATGTCAAATGGTTCTAGATCTTTCTATGGTAGGTGAGATGACATATCTTTTAACGGAATATCTGTTTTCAAAGCTGCGTTTGAACAAGATAAATTCTTTATTAGGATTTAGTGTCTCATAAGAATTGTAGATATAGAAGTCTAGTTTCAGGTAGTTCAAGAATTATCCAATTTGGAGCATGCTACATCGAGATATGAATTTTATTCTACAAATACTCTATTTCATCACAGCACTATGTCTTGCAAAGATTAATTTATTTGGTCTACTTAAACTTCGAATCTTACGATATGTTATCATGAAAGTTGTAGTTAATGATGTTATGGTACTCAGAAATTTGAATCACCTAATTTAGACTATTCTATAAAAAGTTATGCCCAAAATACAAAGATATTATTATTTTTCATCGAAAATTGAAATACCGACATACAACGTTTTAGGGGGTGTTACAATATCTCCCTTTTGGGATCATTCATCCTCGAATGAAGATGAAAATAGGAGATATCAAGAATGAATATCATCAATACATCAATTTCTCAAAAACTTTGATACTCAAATGGTCAATGACTCAAACTTAAGAATATACATCGACTCCAAGGTAGAAGTAAGGAATATTACCTTGAACATCATCGTCGGAAGGCGCAAATAGATGAGGATATTTAGCCTTCATATCTTCTTTAGCTTCCCATGTATCCTCTTCAACAAATTGATTTTGCCGTAGGACTTTGACAGATGCCACTTTCTTAGTTCTTAATTTGTGAACCTGACGATCAAGAATCTGAACTGGAATCTCTTCATAACTCAAACTCTCTTTCACCCCAATTCTCTCAGTTGGGAAAACAAGTGAAGGATCTCCCAAACACTTCTTAAGCATAGAGATGTGAAACACAAGATGAATAGCAGCTAATTTCGAGGGCAATTCCAATTCATAGGCTACGTTACCTACCCTCCTCAATATCTGATAAAGACCAATGTAGCGGGGACTAAGCTTCCCTTTCTTTCCAAATCTCATCACACCTTTCATGGGTGAAACTTTCAAGTATACCCAATCGTACACTTTGAACTCCAAATATCTCCTCCTAACATTAGTATAGGGTTTATGGCGACTCTGAGCAGTCCTCAACCTCTCTTGGATGGTTTTCACCTTCTCCATAGCTTGGTGAACCAAGTCTGGTCCAATCAACTCAGCTTCACCAACTTCAAACCAACCAATTGGTGATCTATATCTCTTTCCATACAGATCTTCATAAGGAGTCATTTGAATACTCGAATGGAAGCTATTATTGTATGCAAATTCAATAAGAGGTAAATGATTATTCCAATTACCTTTGAAGTCAATGACACAGGCTCTTAACATATGCTCCAAAGTCTGTATCATACACTCTGCCTGGCCGTCTGTCTGTAGATGAAAAGCAGTACTAAGGTTCACTCTTGAACCCAAAGCCTTCTGAAATGACTTCCAAAACTGAGCAATAAATTGAGCTCCCCTATCAGAGATTATATACAAAGGAACTCCATATAGTCTAACAATCTCTCTAAGATACAGTTTGGCATAATCCTCTATAGTGTTCGTAGTCTTAACTGGCAAGAAATGAGCCGATTTGGTCATCCTATCCACAATCACCCAAATAGAGTCATGTTGTTTGCGGGTTCGTGGTAAACCGGTAATAAAGTCCATATTGATCATTTCCCACTTCCATTCTGGGATCTCTATATTCTGAGCCACTCCACAAGGCCTTTGGTGCTCAACTTTAACTTTTTGGTAGTTCGGGCACTTGGACACAAACTCTGCTATATCTTTCTTCATTCCACTCCACCAGTATACTTCTCTCAAATCATGGTATATCTTTGTTGAACCTAGGTGGATGGAATACTTGGAATTATGGGCTTCTTCCATGATTCTCTCTCGAATACCATCAACACTTGGAACATATAATCTCCTTTGATATCTCAACACTACATCTCCTCTTTTGGTAAAAGCCATTACCTTCTACTTGTGAACCTCAGCATATAGTTGAAGAAGAATGAGATCCTGATCTTGCTTTCCTTTCACCTCTTCAACTAGAGATGATTTAGCTCCATTTCGAACAATTGTACCACCCTCACTAGAGTCAATAAGTTGAACTCCCAAATGCGCAAGTCTATGCACTTCCTTTGCCAACTCCTTCTTTTCCTATTCCACATGGGTCATACTCCCCATACATAACTTGCTAAGAGCATCAGCAACTACATTTTCTTTACTTGGGTGGTAGAGAATGCTCATGTCATAATCCTTGAGCAACTCTATCCATCTCCTCTGCCTCAAATTCAGCTCCTTCTGGCTGAATATATACTGTAAGCTCTTATGGTCTGTGAACACATCCACATATAACCATAAAGATAGTGACGCCAGATCTTAAGAGCAAATACCACAGCTGCCAACTCAAGGTCATGAGTGGGGTAGTTCCTCTCACGAGTCTTAAGCTGTCTGAAGGCATAGGCAATGACCTTACCTTTCTGCATCAATACACATCCCAACCCAACTCTGAAAGCATCACAATAGATTACAAAACCATCCATTCCTTCAGGTAGGAATAGTGCTGGAGCAGTAGTCAATCTAGCTTTCAACTCTTGAAAACTTTTCTCACAAGCATCAAACTACTGAAACTTAGCCTTCTTCTGAGTCAGCTTAGTCAATGGTGAGGATATGGATGAAAATCCCTCAACAAACCTCCTGTAGTAACCAGCCAAACCTAAGAAACTCCTTATGTCAGTTAGAGAGGTAGGTCTGGGCCAGTTCTTAACTACCTCAATCTTTTAAGTATCAACTTGAATTCTATCACCAGATATAATATGGCCTAGGAATGCTACAGACTCAAGCCAAAACTCACACTTCAAAAACTTAGCATATAACTCCCTCTTCTTAAGTGTTTGAAGGACAATCTTAAGGTGATTAGCATGCTCACTCTTACTTCTAGAGTAGACCAAAATATCATTGATGAAGATAATTACAAACGTATCCAGGTATGGCTTGAATACCCGGTTCATGAGGTCCATAAAAGCTGCAGGAGCATTTGTCAATCCAAAGGACATAACAAGAAACTCAAAATGACCATAGCGGGTTCGAAAAACCATCTTCAGGATGTCACATTCTCTCACTTTCAACTGGTGATATCCTGATCTGAGGTCTATCTTAGAGAAGCATATAGCACCCTAAAGTTGGTCAAATAAATCATCTATTTGGGGGAGAGGATACTTGTTCTTTATGGTGACCTTGTTTAGTTGCCGGTAATCAATACACATTCTAAGGGACTCATCTTTCTTTCTCACGAATAGGAAAGGAGCGCCCCAAGGTGAGACACTTGGCCTAATAAACCCCTTATCTAGGAGGTCTTTCAGTTGTTCTTTCAACTCTTTCAACTCAGCGGGAGCCATCCTATAAGGAGAAATAGAGATAGGTTGTGTATCAGGAAGGACATCAATACCAAAGTCTATCTTTCTATCAGGAGGGATTCCGGGTAGATCTTTAGGAAAGACTTCAGGAAACTCATTCACAATGGGAACTGACTCAAGAGATGGAGCCTGATCATTAATATTTTTGACTCGGACTATATGATATATACATCCCTTGGAGATTAATTTTCTGGCCTTAAGGTAGGAAATAGATTTACCCCTAGGCACTACAGAACTCCCCTTCCACTCTAAGATAGGCTCATTTGGAAATTGAATCTTGACAATTCAGGTCCTATAATTAATTGAAGCATAACAAGCATAAAGTTAGTCTATGCCAAGAATCATATCAAAATCCACCATATCCAACTCAACTAAGTCAACCATGGTATTCTTGTGATGGATTGACATAGTACAATTTCTATAGACCTTCTCAGCTAAGATAGACTTACCAACAGGAGTAGACACATTAAAAGGCTCAAGAAGACACTTAGGAAGGATCTCAAATTTACTAGCCAAGTAAGAAGTCACAAAAGATAATATAGCCGAATCAAGTAATGCATACACATCAAAAGAAAGGACTCGGAGCATACTAGTAACAACATCGGGTGCATTCTCTTAGTCTTGGAGACTACCTATAGCATACAGACGGTTGGTTCCCCCGTCTGCACTTGAAGCTACACCATTATGATTACCTCTATTCTATGGAGCTATAGAAGAAAACTGAGCTCTACTACTTCCATCTCCCTGTCTCTTTGAAGGACACTCACTCTGGAAGTGACTTGTCTTAACATATCCATAGCAAGCATTGGTACCCACACGACACTCTCCCAAATAGAGCCTCCCACATCTAGCACATGGTGGTTTCCCTCTAAAACCTTAAGCCACACTTAATTGGGTCTGAGAACCTTGAGCTCAAAAGTTTTGATGACTCAGCGACCTCTAATCATACCTGATATTAGGTGTAAAAGCATTTGTTTAGGAAGGTACATAATTAGAAGATCTCTTCTGAAAGAAGGACTTATTACCCTTTCCTTACTTCTGCTCGTTCTCATGCCCAATAGACTTAGCCTTATTGCTTAGGTGTTTCTCTCGGTCCTTTTTCTTGTCATTCTCAACCTGCTAAGCATACACCATCAATCTAGAAATATCCATGTCAGAAATCATTAGCATTACCTTACATTTTTTCTTTACATGTTTGCCTAGGCCAGAGACAAACTTCCTCATCTTAGACTTCATATGAGGAATCATTTTTGGGGCATATTTGGACAACTGAATAAATTTTAAACTATACTTTTTCACAGTCATACTCTCCTACTTGAGGTTCACAAACTCCTCAATTTTTGCTTCACGTAGATCTTAGGGAAAGAAGTTATCAAGAAATGCTCTTTCAAACTCATCCCAAAGAACAAGCTCCGCATCCTCACCTCTACTTTCTTCCCACTGGTTATACCAGATATTTTCCACATCCTTGATATGATAATACACCAACTCAACTCTCTCGATCTTTGTAGCATGCATCACTTTTAGTATCTTCCATATCTCATCAATGAAATTTTGGGAGTCTTCATCAACCTTGGAACCCATGAAGAATGGCGAATTCATTCTCAGAAAATCTCTAATCCTCGTGGCAGCAGATGGCTCTTGATAACTAGATCTAGGAGTTGGTGAACTCTGGCTACTATTTCATGCAGCCACCAACTAGGTGAGCATAGCAATCACTCCTCAAAAATCTTCCTCTGAAGTAGGAGTGGTTTGAACAGTAGATATTTGGGGTACCTTAGTAGACCTTGAAGGTTGGCCCCTAGTTCTCCGTGGAGGCATATCTGACTGTGGAACCTTAGTGCTGACAGCGTTCCTCTGACTGATTGAACGTTTAGGAGGCATGTCTGAAACGTGTAAACGCATGAATTAGAAAGGAAGTTTTTATAGAATTAAACTCTATCGCACGGACTTAGATTATTAAAGAACTGAAATAATTCCTAATGTCCTATAGCCTCCTGATTATAAGTGTGGTGCACGACACACCCATAAGCAAGAATCTACTAGACATGGCTTCATAGACATCCTAGGACTCTTGAACTCTATGCTCTGATACCAACTTTATCACGCCCCAAGAGGGTACCCTAGGTGTGGCCGACACTCAAAAACCATCTCTAGCTTCCGAGAAAACCACTTGGTCTCATTACTTATTTGTTCAACAGCAGAAGACTTAAGAATACTAATGTGGCTTTGTCATCATCAACATCAAAGGAAAAATAGATAATTCTTAGAAGAAGTAGTTTCTAAGGTGAACTACTCCGATTACATCATCAAACTCTGTCTATGAAGCCTCTAATACTCTTAGATGGTGCCAATGACATGTCCATGGATACCTTAAAAGAAACATAATACTCAAAAATAATAAAAGGATAGAGAGTTCCTCTGAATACAAGAAGGACTCACCAAATAGCTGAAAAATAATGATCTTCAATGATGCGCCTGTTGAGGATCTCTAACACCTGTATCTGCATCATAAAATGATGTAGGTCGACTGACGTCAGTACGTAAAATGTACGAGTATGTAAAATGTCAAAAAGATAAGGACATATATCAAGAAATTCCTCTCAGAAAAACTCACCTCAAAACTCAACATCATCTCAACATTAATATGTAATGCAAATTTAAAATAATAATAAGAAATGCTTACTCAGTTGGGAGTTTCTCTAATCGACAACCATCACTTATGAGCTAGCGATGATACAACGAAGTCATGTCTTTGCCACATTCAACCAATACCTTGCCAGGGTAAAGGACGTCATGATCTTGGATTTACTCATCAAAGTCCTCTTTTTGGGACTTAAGAGGCATAGCCTCCATCCTACGTTGGCTACGTAGTTCTGGGGTTTGAGTCAATTAAACTCTTATCCAACTCGGTGCTCAATACTACTCCCAAAATATGTGATCATATTAATCTCATCATCTAGTCTCATTGGACTTTAATTTAAATCATCAAGCTCATCTCATTACCTCTTTATCAATTATTATACTTCAAAAAAATATCATTTACATCTCATCAAAACATGTTGCTCAAAACATCATTTACTCAAATTCATTTAAACTCAACTCTTTTGCTCTTTCAAAACTCAATAAAATACATATATAGTATTAATTTATATAACTTTTTTTATCAATAAAAATATTAAAAAGCCAACATCTTTACTCAAAACATGTGTAAAAATATTCATGAACATCAAATCAATTAGGATTTATGGGAAAGTAGTCATGAATAATAATTCTAATAATATAGAGATAATAATAATAATAATATTAATGCATAAATATATCTAACTCAATAGAAGAAGAATTAATTCATTTAGAATTCAAGATTTGGATAAAACTCAAATATAACTCAATTATAATGAATTTAAATATTGGGCGCATGGACTAACTCAATCCAATGCTATGAAAGCCTTACATACCTTAAATTGGAAGCTTTACTCCGAATTGAAATACTCTTGGACCTCTAGCCTTTTCTTCTTGACGGAGTATTTTGTGTACTATCCGGAGTATAAGAATTACCGAAATAGTATTTTTATACTACTAAAACTAAAACTATATTTTAGAATGAGTAAAGAAGTGTATAGAGAGAAGAGTTGCTTAAGAAAGCTTTATGAATAAAATGAAAAAATATGATGGGTATTTATAGGTGTGGAGGAGGGACCTAACAATAAATAAAATTAATTACAAAGGATGATCTTGAAAATTCAATGGAGGATTTTGATGTCATGAATGATGTCAAATGGTTCTAGATCTTTTTTTGGTAGGTGAGATGAGATCTCTTTTAATGGAATATCCATTTTCAAAGCTGCGTTTGAACAAGATAAATTCTTTATTAGGATTTGGTGTCTTCATAAGAATTGTATATATAGAAGTCTAGTTTCAGTTAGTTTAAGAATTATCCAATTTGGAGCATTCTACATCGAGATGTGAATTTTATTCTACAAATACTCCATTTCATCACATCATTATGTCTCTCAAAGATTAATTTATTTAATCTACTTAAACTTCGAATATTAAGATATGTTCTTCAGGAAAGTTGTAGGTAATGATGTTGTGGGTATTCAGAAATTTGAATCATCTAATTTGGACTATTCTATGAAAAGTTATACCTAAAATACAGAGACATTATCATTTTTCATCGAGAATTGAAATACCGACATACAATGTTTTAGGGGGTGTTACACACGTTTAGATGGTATTATGATGTAGTCCATTTGGACATTGGTTGATTTATTTTATCCCTTAGACCCATTCCCTTGAGTTTTTACTTCCACTTATATTACTATGTTTCTTTACCTTATGTATGCGATGTATGCTAAGATGGTTTGGTTGGGGTCCCTCGCATCCTGATCGCCGTATCGCGGCTTGGCTCTAGTTTGGGTCGTGAAAATAATTTGTAAGGACATGGATGTTAGTTCTTTTAGTTCTCAAAGTCTGTATAAATATTTTCCTATTCATACTTATTCTGCCACTTCTGGGTATTAGGTTGAGCATGTGAACTAGTCAAATTATAATTCGGAGTCCATTGCCAACACAGGGGAAAACAAGGTACACCAGGATGAGGTTTTATCTCGCCCCAACCCACCGTGGTGGGCCTGCCCTGGCGGAATAGTCTCGCTGTGGCGGCATCCTTCAAAACAAAACCCCACGAACACTTTTCCTGGGTGTATTCCCCATTCCCATATCCTCTTATTGACTCCTAGAGTTATGACTTAGCCAACTTGACTCCCTTAGCGGAATTTTGGTGGGGTCTATTCTATAGTCGAACCAAGTACTATGCACTCGAAAAACTCTTTCCCCTATTATGCTGGCACAACACCCGACATATATCAAACACCAAATTGCCTATAGTTACTGGGAAACAACTCATAAATTATGTATAAAGGATTTATTTACAACAAAGGTCTATCAGGTATACAATCAACCTTACCTCCCATGATCTCCTAAACGGTCTTAACTATTCTGAACTAAAGTTTCTCTATAGTCACACATCATTCCTTCCCCCTACCATACTCACAATAGGTAAGTCTATAACAACAAGACTAGCATTTCCTCACATAAGTCCATCATTTACTATGTTAGAAGTTTACTCATTAGTCATATGACCTTTTATCATTAAGCAATTGCATATAATCAAGTTGTGACTCTCTTTTCCTGAACATAATTTTACAGAAACCCAGAATATTAAGTCTCACATAATTTTAGGTATTCGCAAGTATACTCCACACTCAGACAAGTACTTTAGGCAACACTATGCATACAATATCATCATATAACTCAGGCAATTACACACACTCACAATTTCAAGCTATATCACATAAGTAGTCCAGAATCATTAAGTCAATTCATTTCATGGATGACCATAATTCACCTACTCAAATATTTCTCTCTCTACAAAAGACTCTCAAGGACTCTATTGAAGACTTCAAGTAAATTCACTCAAGCTCTCCATCAAAACTCTCAAGTTCTTCCAAATTATTTGGTGTTCTTACTTAATTTATGTGGGTATTGATTCATGGATTCTTTCATCTATGAAGCCCAATCAATTTCTCAAGGTTTTCTATCAAATTAAAGTATGTTATTTTATGGGGTTTATGATCTCTATTCCTATTGCATGAATTATGATTCAAAGTATGATTATGAGTCTATTTTGATATAGATTGATGGTTATTTCATTAAATTGAAGAGTTTTTCCATGAATTCTCCTATTTTGATTTCTAGGGTTCATGATGAAAATTATGAGTATTTTCAATTATACTTCCTAATGATATTATCTATTTGATTTATTTATGGGCTGAAAGAAAGTTTATGATCATGCATGTTTTCATTATTTTCAAATCAATTTATCATGCATTCATGTCTTACCTTCATTTCAAGTACAAGCTATGGTCATGAATTTTCAAAGTATGAATTATGATTATGTATTTCAATAATGATATGTTTATGTATGTATGATTTGTAATGTGGAAGGACAGTACCCGTATTGTACTTATGTTATGAAAATGAGTTACTCTATTATTTTAAACTTATGATAATGACTATGATATATGAAATTATGATTTCTATGCTATGTATGTATTTTGTGGGATTTGACTTAGCACCGAATGTGGACTTGGGTAGGGACTCAAAATATGAGGTCCTTATATAATATGTCTTGTCGCATAACTACGTGCCACCATAGGTAAAAAGGGATTAGAGGTGAATACCCAAATCTCTAAGAGGTGAGTACCCAAAATATCAAGACTTGGAGGTGAGTACCTGAGTCTAAGAACTAGGGGTGAGTACCTGATTCACACGACCGCTTAGTGGATCCACTGAGGCATGTAGGAGTCTACCTTGGCAAGTAGTCTCCCCCTTTCCTCTGATGTAGGGGTAACACTGGGATTCCATGGTATAACTCGCATGGTTTTATTGTCAGTTATGGTTCCTATCCCACATATGTATGTTCTTCTTATGTTCTAAATGAATAATCCTATCTTTTACTTTATATGATACTCTTATGATTTATTATGCATTGATCCTTCTTAAAGACTGTTTATAATTTTTACTATTTCTCCTATCATGCTAGTTCAAATGGTCAGTTGTACAAACATGGTTTTCTATGCGTTGCATTGCCTACATACTTAGTACATTCCAATGTACTAATGCATACATATTTCCTACATTGTCTCAAAATGTCGGGGTTGAGGTTGAAGATCACACTTATCTACGTGGATAGTTAAGATTTTCTATCAAGCGTTTGTGGTGAGTCCTCATTTATTGGGAACTAGTTATCGAGTAGTCATTGTTTTCAAAGACTTTTTCTATGTTTCATATTGAGGGTGAGTTAGGGACATGTCTTAGCCCCCATCCATATTCATGAGTAGAGGCATCTAGTTGGACAAATATTTTGAGTCTATGTTGTCATGCGTCGCTCTTAAATTTTAATTCATGATTTATACTCTCTTATGATGTTTTCGCTTTTACTTTACCTTATGTATGCTTGTGATATATACAAGAGGCTTGGTTGGAGCCCTTCGGGGTTTTGATTGTCGTGTTATGACTAGGCCCTAGGTCGAGTCGTGACACTCTTGTACTGGGAGACAGTTAATCTGGGCTCATACCAATTATCACGACCCAACCCACCGGGCTCTGCGGACACCTACTATAATGCCTAAGTAGGAGAACACTTAACCCCCTAAATAGAATTAACAATGCAAAAGCTAAAGAAAGTACAATAATGAGCTAGAGAAGTTATAAGACAACAACAACAACAAATCAGTGAAATTCCATAATTTGGGGTCTAGGGAGGGTAAAGTGTATGTAGACCTTACTCCTACCAAGGTAGGACGACTATTTTTGAGAGACTCTCGGCTCAATAGAAGCATAAAAAAGGTTAAATAAGGCTAAGAAGTTCAAAGTTATATGGGAAAACAACTAACGAAAGCGACACAAATAAAATAGATTAATCAAAGTACATAAAGTAATAGATAATAGAAGAAATTAGAACACAAGAAATTATAGTGCGATAATACACTTACTATTAAGGAAGAATAACGAGACTATGTACTAGCATTCTACCCTAATATGGGTCATCCACACCTTCCTATCTAAGGTCATGTCTTCGGTAAGCTGTAATTGCGCCATGTCCTGTCTAATCACCTCTCCCCAATATTTCATCGGCCTACCCCTACCTTTTCTAAAACCATCCATGGACAACCTCTCACACCTCCATACTGGGCATCTGTGTCTCTCCTCTTCACATGCCCAAAAAATCCCAATCGCATTTCCCGCATCTTGTCTTTCACCAAGGCCACTCCTATCTTGTCCCGAATAGACTCATTTCTAATTTTGTCGCTTCTGGTATGCCCACACATAGAGAAGTTATAAGAATGCATGTATTAATTTAAAAACTCAAGTATTATACAGAATTCATCTAACACCGCCAAGGATACTAGTTCAAAACAAGTATAAGAGCCCTACATAAACAGGACATAAATAAAAAAATGACACTACTCCAACCATAATGAAGGGAAGGTAGAAGCTGCTGGAGAATCGCCTTAGTCTTTACCTAAGAAACATCACTAACCCTGCAACCAGACTATACCAAGTGGCATAGCAAGAGTAGTATCAGTACAAACAACACGTACTGGTAAACAACATTGGTCAATCTAATATCCACCACATAACATACAGGAAACAATGGGAGGAAACATAAGAAATATGAAATTACACCCCGACCCCCCATTGACTTACATTCACTTCCTCCCACAAACTAAGACACTCCCCTATTAGCTATTGGTCCATCGCGAAATACAAACTAAGACTCTAGATATGCTTACTATAACATGGGTAAGTCTTACGAAACTACATCATCACTAAGTCTACCTTGCTACCTTACACACTCACTAGGCCATACACAACACCTTGTACCTAACCCATTCCCACTATTCCACAAACCTTACCAACCATTCTAGACTAGCTAATTCCTCTCTATACAGAATCCAGTCACCCCACAATCACAACTCTTAGCCAGTTCTAACCCTCACTTGCAAGATACACTTTGCTACCATCTAGAGTTTATACTCTAAGTAGTCAGCTCCCAACTTAACAATAGAACCTCTACTCTTACGCCTAATCTCAATGGGAGAGTACCGACACTACAACCTGGTCACCCAAATGTCACACTTGTACCCCAGATGGTACTATACTTCCTTCCAATCCTAAACTCGAATCCATCACCGAACGAGTAGAATTGTTTACAATAATATTTATACCTCAGCCTCTATACATGTAAGCACATTATTCTACAGAATGATAGATAAAAACTGGTCCTCTCATGGAACTATCAACATACACACTTGACTCTCTTATGACACCCAAACTCAGACTAATGCCGTGCCAGAACGTGACATCCTATCCAATCTTGTGTTAGAATATGACATCCGATCCAATAATATATCGAGACATGACACCCAATCCAAGAATGTGTTAGAACATGACACCCGATCTCAAAAAATAAAAGAAATCTTAATTACTACTACAATGAATAGACATGAACAATCACAATTACCCAGCATAGATTTCTTGCACACAATTACATTAAACTATCAGCTCATATGATTTATTTCATCCTTTCTCATCTCCTTACCAACATACATACGATTTGAGGCAGTTACAAGCACAAATGACACCACATGAGGAGACAAGACCACCATTTACCCCTAATTAATTAGACAATTCCTGCTTACTCATATCATATCAAATTTGATCACTATAGGTACCAGTTTTTCTGCCATAGTTCGTGCCCGAGGGCCTAACTATGTAACCTCTCATCAGTTTCTCTTATACTAAGCAAATGACACATATTTCAACTACTTAGAGAAGGTAACCTATCCTACCAGGGCGCCAAGCAACTGCAGAGAGATATTGTGGCTCCAATCCTAGATTCCAGATGTCAGGCAGGTGAAGATAGGCCTAAATTCAGCCGGTTGGAGCCTTTCCTGTGCTGAAACCCCCTTCTCCCTTATTCTCAAGTCTAAACCAGCCTTTTGAGAGTTTCAGAGGTGATCCTCGCCTCTAACTTACACTTAGGGGAAAGAGGGGAAATAAGAATTCGTGACTTAAGTTTCTATCCCACAACCTCTTATTTTGGCCACAGTAATCCCGCTGGAGTGGCGCCGCTGTGGTGGGACTATCGCGCTGGCGGGATGGTGGGACCCAATTAACACATTCTTCCTACGACTTTCTTTTTCTAATTAACACAACGGTTGGGATCGTTACAAAATTAGAATCTAATAGTGCCAAAATTTGGAGGTTATTTTTATAAGGTTTTTAATAGAGTCCTAAATATTAATATTTTCTGTCTAAGTCAAACAAGGAATGATTTAAGAAAAAAAGCTTTAGTCAATTTTAAAATACCAAATATCAGGATCTCTTTACATCTTACAAATAGGTAAAAAATTAATAGTTATAGCTTTAAATAATTTTAAAGTCCTAAATATTAGAACAATAATAAAATGATAATTATTTGAAGATAATAATAAATGCTATGATTTTTATATTACTATAACTATGGAATCAATAATCAAGACTACAATATTATTATCATTATGGAGTACAACTTACACCTTTAAAATTAATAATTAACTTTTAATCTAAATAAAACCTTCTTAGGTTGGAAAAATTTCTATAAAAGTACTCCCTCCACCCCGTTTTAATAACTTTTAATTGTACATTTCTTCTTTTATACACTTATTAAATAAATCATAAATAAGAAGATAGTTTTACTTAGTTATATTATAGTGAGTAATATTAAATATAATAAGGATAATAAAATAATAATTGAAAGAAAATAGTAAAAGAAAATTCATGCTTTTAATATATTAGATAAATAGATTGTTTTTATTATACTATTATGAAAGGTTTCATTGTTAAGTTAAGGTTTCTAGTCAAAAGGTACATTATTATTTTTTTGACCTGTTTTGTCTATTCCTCAAACGTTTTTTTTTTTACTATTTTTTTGGACCTCTTTTTGCCTATTTTTTTTTTTGGAAGTTTTAGCAACTTTTGTTAATATTATTTTGGATATTTTTTTGATTATTTTTGTTGGATTAAATCTATTTTAGTTGGAAAAGAATTCTTCATGTAGGAATTTAACCATGATAAGAAAATCTTCTTTATTTTATTTTTTATTATATTTGTTATAGTTAATATTTAATATTATTAAAATAATGGTATATTAATTGACGGAAAATGGTGAAATGACGATTTTGTCAAAAGCAAAGTCTTTTAACGACAAAAAGTTCAATCAACATTTTAAGAGTCTTCATGCTATTAATATATATATATATATAAAGTACCTTCTCTCTTCTAAATTTCAAACAAAATTTTCCCTTAAAATTAACAAAAAATTGAAAAACTGGATGATAATTATTTCACGGCTTTCAAGCATTTATTAAATGCCTTTAACAATTTCGCTATACTTTTTCAGTTGCATCATTGTCTCTTTCCATCATATTTGTTTTAGTCAATTTGGCAAGAGTCTCTGACCCTCCCCCTCCTCCCCTTCTTTTATCAAAGCTATACAAGGCACTAACTTGCTCTTAAAGTATTCATTTTGGTGCTTATATAATTAATTAATATATTCATGACAATTTTGTAAAATATTCAATTTCGTTGATTGAGTTTGATAATAAATTCTATTACAAATTTATTTATAAATAGGAACTAATGTATAACATTGTAAATTATAAAGATAGTAACGCAAAGAAATGTATACCTATTTATTAGGTGAATAAGGACCAATGTATATCAATATCGATTTAAACAAATGTATATAAAGGTTTTAGGTGAACACGTACTAATGAATACCAATTTCGTTTTAAATAAATGTATACAAATTTGTTAGTTGAATCTACATCAATGTATACCAATGTAAAATTAGAAAGATATTAAAGATAACAAATTTATACCAATTTTTTAAATGGAGATAGATCAATGTATAACAATACAAATGTATACCAATCTATTAGATGAATATGAATCAATGAATTCTAATGCAAATAAAGGTATACAAACTTGTTAGGTAAATATGGATAGAATTTCTCGTCATGGCTTCTAGCAAACAGTTGGATTCATGGGAATACCCTTTAAAAATAGAATAGTCATAATTAAATATCCTTTGCTAATTTTAAAAAAGAGGGATAGTTTTAAATATATTTTTTGCTAATTTTAAAATTTTAAATATATTTTTTGCTAATTTTAATGAGAGATAATTCTAAATTTTAAGGAGGAAATTTTGGTTGAAAGTTAAAAAGAAAGAGATGATGCTAAATAGCTTACTATTTTAAAGAAAAATAATTTGAAGAGTCAATTCATCAGAGACAAATTTAATGAAGAGAAAATGGCAGTGTGCTAATTAAAACACATGCCTTTTCCTGATACTAAAATATATATCCCCCCCCTCCCCCCCCCCCCCCCCCCGATTTTTGGGTGTGAATAGCATTATATTTAGGGGGATTCACTCTTCTATTTTTGTGCACAAGTATAGTTATCAAATGTCAATTCTATTAGGCTTTGATTTGCTAAAAAAAGTAATTGGCTAAAAACATGCCAATTCTATCTAAAAATGTATGTACATGTCAATTTCTCAAAATATGATCAAATACAACTCCAACTTTAAAATTAAAATTTTAAATAAAGTGATTTTTTTTGTTTTCATGACCAAACGCCACTTAAAATGTTTCTTTAAATATTAAACAAAAAGTAATATTAATAAAGATACAACTGTATATGATAAAGAAATGCTTTTCAAAATAAATTGATTTTGAATCAATCATGCCCTAAATGTCCTTTATGTTCCACCAAAGTCTAAAGACTTCGTCATTGGATAACAAATGAAATCTTACAATAATAATTTTATTGAGTTAATTTATCAGATGATCACTTTTCGTAAAACCTTTAACTAAATAGGAAAACAAACTCTGCCTGACCTCTCTTCTCCCCACTTAAACTACTGCTCCAACCGTTGTGTTGTCAAAGCCATGGCATAAAGCATGCTCAACGAACTCCCATCTCTATTTCGATGAATCTGATTTTGCAAAATGGAAATCTGATTTCATAGACTTTCATGGTTGATTCCGGAGGCTTGTAGACAATACTTTGGTAAGGTATTGCCGTGATAAAAATCTATCTATTTCAGCTTCTGAGCTTTGAATCTGTATGGGACAGACATCGAGGATCTATACGAGCACCTGCTAAATATATATAGTAAACTCATGCTAACTTGTAGACTCATAAGCAATGGAACATATATCAAGAGACATACTAAAACATAGATAACAAACGGCCTCACTAGGCTACTTTACAACTAAAATAAAACTAAGTCTAAGAAGCCTCTAAAGAGTTTGTAATTGAGAATCTGATAACTAGTTGAGACAGCCCCAACATACCTATTTTAACATATGAATATACTTAGAATAAAAATAAGCTCTAGATATCTGATAGCTCAAGTTAGTGGTGGAGCTCACCAACTAATAAATTGGAAGTCACTGGTCTACTAGAAATATCTGTTGTCCTGAGTACCTGAGCCTGCATTGATGGGAATTCAGCTCCCCAAAAATAGGGACGTCAGTACATATAAGACATGTACTGATACGTAAAGCAGACTGAATAACAAGTATACACATAAGAATGTTCAAATGAATCAGATATCAAGATAGGCGACTTTGAGCATATGCATGAAGGAGAAATAATCCAAAACTGGAACTATGCCTGACCTCGAGGGTCCACATCTAATATTTTATGCCTTATTCATCTATACATAAAATTCTAATAGTTTGCCTAAGTGACATCTTTACTTTGCTATATAACTTCTTTGCTCTTTGTAAAATTAATTGTTAGGAAGTCATATGATGGCCTACTGTCGGTGATCAGTGACACCTGTATGGTATATATAGCCCACTGTCACATCCATGTGTGAAATCTCATAGTCTAGGTAACAAGATTTGTCAAGATACGCCCCTAGGGCTCCTGTATGGTTTGTCTAAAGGCCTGTGTAACTCAGGTGATCCACGTGGGGAAATTCCAACGGGCTCTATCTAAATTTTGTATAGTGAATAATGTCGCATATAGTAGCCCTAAAAATACCCACTCCACGCTGCAGAGTAGGCTATAATATCAACTTCCATACAAATGCTTATAATAAGTAACTTATGAATCATATAACCCGTGATACAATTATCGATTATTTTTTTAGCTTAAGAATCATATATATATATATGAACAATATATAGCCAACTATTTCCATTAAATTCATGATACACATGCACCCTGTAACTTCTAGGAGTTTCAACTGAAGACACATACAGTAACGTTAATATATGACTTCTCTAACTGGAAAAAGAGTATTATTCCACAAAGAACCAACCCCTTAATCATCCAAAGTATACATATAAACTCAAATCATGTCTTCCGAACACCATCCCATGAGCTCTTTGTCAAATTCCCTTATAAGCTCATAGTTTAAGTTGGTAGAGAACTACTACTATCAATGAAAATAATAAGAGCTCATATTAATAGCTACAACATATTCTTAAGCTATTTAGGCATTTCATCAAATACTTGGCTAGCAACATGCTTGCAAGAACTAAAAAAGTCGTATTTTCTATACCTAGCCTTTCCTTTTATAGTAACGAACTTGCTGCCCTAATACAATACAATCAAAGCCTCTTTTAATCAATAAACACAACCAATAAATCTTTCTACATACTCCCTCATCACCACATACATCAATTACAATGGATAATTCATGGCATGTCTGTCATGCCCCATTATTTTTGAAAGGGAATTGCAATGACGTGACAACTTTTTTTAGAATTTTTTAAAAAGAAGAGTTGCCACATAACGAATGAAAGGCGCATTAGGATACCATTCTAAACTAAATTGTAAAATTAAATTAATTTTAAAGGTCTGTGAAACCAAAGATTAGATAAGGGTTCAAATTATCTCAAAAGAAAGGTGTTAGGCACCTTTCGAGGTCCACAATTGTGGGTTCCGGCCAAATCTTATAATTTATATGGGGGTTAAATGATTAAACAAAGGATCATTAATTTATTAAGCTAAGAAAAGAATTTATCATATATATATATATATAAAGAAAGATTATTCTTAATTTTGAGACAAGTAAATAAACTAAGCATGAAATGATTATTACTAATTAATACAAATTTAGGTGATGTTATATCCCGTACTTTTGTACATTAGAATATTTTTAAGCTCCTCTAAAGCTGTCATGTGATCCATGTTATCCATGATGTTATCAAAATGATTCTAAGGAGGGGAGGATGTAACGCCTCATATTTTGCATAGACTAGTTCTATGTGGATAGTGATGGTTTGAAAGGATTTGAAAAGGGTTCGAGGCAAAATAATTTGTCATAGTAATCGACATACTTGGTTAAGCTACTGGTTTGGATGTCTTACATAATTAAGCTACTTGATTACACGTCTATCTTAAGTAGCAAGGATCACACAGGTTCTTAAGGTAAGACTAATTGCTAACCTACGAAAAGAACAAGTCGGTGATGCACCTACTTAGAATATGTGGGCTGCATTTTAAATGAAAATGGCAAGTAGGTAATGCAACTACTTACAAACTTGTGGCAGGAATTAAGTGGGGATTAGTGATTAATTATGATTAATTAACTTAATTAGACCACTAAGTGGGCCCCACCAAGACATATGGCAGAATATGATTGGTGTGTGGATGATAATGGGACACATATCAACAATGGACACATGTCATAAGGGTGGATACATGTCCAACCCCTAGGCAGCCTATATGTACCAAATTTGATGACTAAGTAGCTCATTTCTTTCATCTTCAACCATTGGAAATATAGAGGAAAAGAAGGAGAGTCCAAGCCATGGAAACTCACGACCATGGCTGAGCAAATCAAGCTCCCAAATTCCGATCCCAACATATATTTTCTAAGGTAGTTTTTGATCAATTGGAGGTGATTAACAACGTGAACTAATTATTGAAGCAGCAAGAAGGCCTAACGTATCATCCACAAGTTTAAGCCAACTTAAGAAGCCTACTTGTTAAGGTGAGATTTAATCATTTTCTATATGTTTTAGGATAAATTTGGACATGTTGTGAATGTGTAAAAGTGAATTGGATGTATGAAATTATGTATGTGGGCATTGAAATGTTGTTGAAGCTGTAGGGGCTATTTTAATTAAAGTTGGTGAGTTGAATTGGATTAATATTTTGGTTGTTATTGTCATGGGTTATGTAATGAGAATGAAGGAATTAAATGGTTAAAGTGGAAGTTGTAATTGTTGTGTGGGATGTTGTAGAAGTTTATATGATGTTAATGTAATTTTCTTACACATAAGAAGGTGATGTTGTTAACGTGTGGTTGCTGGTGTAGTTCATGAACTTAGACGAAAAGAATGTATTAAGTAATGTATAATGAACGTAGATGGTCCATTTGGCATATTTGTAGGTGTTCGTGAGTATCAAGACCCAACCCTGTAGGCCATGACTGGGGTCCAACCTGAACCCCCGTATACATAACTATCAGACATAACAATCGATATACGAACTATACATAAGAACCTCAGTGGGTCATAATATTTTCACATACATGTAGCCTTTTTCATTTGTATTTTACCATAAAAGGGCGTGCAAGCCGACAAGGATGCCATAACATCTTAACATTTACTATATATCATGTAGACATAACTGAACAGAACTTACACGTACAACCCACACACATGTCTACAGGCCTCTAAGAATATTAACAGTGACATATGGCGGGACAGGACCCCTGCCATACCCCTGAATAAACAAATATATACATTAGAAGATCAGCACCAAAAGTTAGGTTCCAGAACAGTAGAGTACTTCTGACATAGCTGAATGGAAATCCTAAGCTGGTGGATCACCAAAACTAGTACCTATACCTGCATGCATAAAACGCAACCCCCCGAAGAAAAGGGGGTCAGTACGACATATGTACTAAGTATATAAAGCCTAACATATCATAAAAGAGAACACAGTTGGAGTAGAGGCTCCGGAGTCAAATATGGTATCCAAGGAACCACTGCATATGTACCTTGTGAATCATAAAATCATGCTTGCTCATATCACATATTATAGCCGGCCCCCTTAGGGACTCGGTAAAACACATACCTGTAGGACCATCATCGCCTTATCACATCACATCATCATATATATACATACATACCCGACCCTTTAGTGAGTTGCTTGATGAACAATGTAGTGAACCGTGCACGATTATGTATTCGGCCCAGGCTTGATGAAAGAGGTGTTACAGTCTGTAAGAGCAGAGTAGTGAGAAACCATACATAATTTAAATCATCATTTGAGACTCAATAGAATAACAAGAGTAAGCTATCATCTGAGGACCAGAGTAGTAATGTAATCATCTCAGGTGCCCTCTAAATGCCATTAGGGTCCATATCAATTGGGACCTCAGAAACCATAGACATGTACCAAATTAATGCTATCGGTTTATGGAATCAGAGATACCTGTCATCATATAGTCCTTAGAACTAGGAGCTTACACACTCGTTATTTCTTAACATATAGAGGGTTTACGGAAGTAGTTCAATTACTATGAAGGTTTGTCCTCCCGAAGTGAATAAGAGACATGAACTACATTCAGGACTTAGGAATAGAGTTACCCCAGAGTTTGTACCATATTTTAATTACATATAAGACATGAAAAAAGAAGAGAGAGGATAAGCTTTACATAGTCTCTACTTTCCTTCATGTAGTCGTCATATACATATGTGCTAAGGAACGTACGACCCGATCCTTAGATAGTAACATATGCTGAGGAACTTTCGGCCCAATCTTTATACACATATACCATACCTAGCCCATCAAGGGATTCAGTACCATAAACATCTCATCATAACATCATAACTTATGTCAAAGACATATCAAGAGAATAGAAGGGTAGTTTTACATACCTTTTTATGGAATAACTGTAATCCAACTTGCCTCGTTATGTCCTTAACCTATTAACATGAAAGAAAAACTAAGATTAATAACCTTTCACTTTCCAATTTCCAAAGCTACAACCAAGTATCCATAGAAATTATTTCCTTATCCATTTTCCTCGACTAGTTTATTACTAGTTACGAAGTTAGCGGAAATCGGATAGCATTTTCCCTATAACTTGCCCTATACAAATTATAACCTTAGAATCCAGATTACCAACAACAACCAGAAGCTATGTACAATCAAATCACTCCAACACGACGCAATACAATTTCTACACAACTCGCCCAAAACCACGATACCAAAATAAGGGTTTCAATCCTTATTTCGTGAAATCTTTAACCACATGAAATGAAGGGTTATGTGTACACACCCAGAAGATCCCACACCCCTTTTGGAACGTGTTACAGAACTGCAACACACAATAAAACCTTCTCCAACTGCATCACCATAATCGCAACAACACCACTCGACTTCGATTTAACTAGAACGACTTCAATTTAGTTTGTTTCTAACGTCAGGTATACTTATAAAATTTTCCTACTTTCATATCCATTTAACACATGTAATATATCCCTTAACAACATCCGTAACTCCAATTTGAAAGGGAAAACCTTACCTCGCCAAAACTCGCCAAAACTCGCCTTGGAAGTTCCTTAATGCGGCTGAAATAGTGCTGGCTGATTGTTATCCTTTTGGTGCTGCTCCAAAAAGAAAATTCACTTTATGAAAACCTTCCCTTAAATGAGGGATACCCTAAATAATTAATTCACAGAATGAAATCAGAGGGCTTTTCTTAAATTTGCCAAACCCGTGGCTAGTCTCTCTTCTTCCTCTTAGCTTTTGTTTTAACTTTCTCTCAAGTTTCTAAGTGTTAGGCTGAAGAAATTAATCCTTAGTCATCATAATATACATATATATACCTCCAAGTGAGCGAGTAACATCTTAGATAATCAATTTACAGAGAAATATTAGGGCTTACCTTCCTCTAGGTATTGCCATAGCTCCTCTCTTTTGGTCCTCAAATTCTCTCAAATTCTAAGTGTAAGCTGAAGTGAAAATGAGAGAATAGTCATCTTTATAAATATATATACCTTCCTTTAGAATGTGATACATGGCAGCCCATAGGGGTGACACGTGTCCAGCCCCTAGGGCACTACCTCACCTTATGCATCCACCCACATGCTGCCACATGGCATGGTGGGTACCACCTCAAGTAGGTATGTCACATAATTATACAAAGTAGGTGCATCACTTACTTATCACCTACTTGCTTCTTTTTGTAAGTTCAGAATCTTGTTTTTGCTCCTTTTCGTAGGTTCATAATCTTATCTCACTTGAAGAATCTATGTAGTCCTTACTACTTAAGCTCGGCATGTACTCAAGTAGCTTAAGTATGTGAAGTATACAAAGTGGTATCTTATGTAAGTAAGTCGAGTCCTACGACTCATTACTTGGACTCCAACTCCTTTCAAATTCCTATAACCCTATTTCCAATCTTCCCTATTATGGGTCATCACATTTTCCCTTCCTTAGAGTTATTGGATAACGTTGTAGATAATAGGGGTCACATGGAAACTTTTAAGAATCTTAATAAATGTTCCAAGGTACAAAAGGATGGGGTATAACAGTGAGAGTATCGGGCAGCTCTTTATATTGTTAGTTAGGGGTTGTTTTGTGTGTGTTGTTGTTCTTATTGAATTAAAGGACTAAATTCTTATTGATTTGAAGGACTAAGAGTAGTTAAGGCTATGCTGTTGTTGTAATTGTTGGACTATTATAAGGTCATTCGATGAAGTGTTGTGGATATAGATTATTAAGAGTAACTTGATTACGTTGTAGTCATTATGTTAAAAATTATGGAATGTAGTATTGTGCAGACTATTTTGGAACATTCTTGAATCTTGCCTTGGCTAACTTTGATATAGCACTTGAATGTGTGGTTTTTGATGTTGACTATGTTGTTACGTAGTTGGTTTGAATATAAGGAAAATGTCACCTAATTTTCTAGAAATGAGCTGCTAACGTTGGAGTACATTTTGAAACCTTCCTGTAGCTTAACGACAGTTCTTGATATCTCAATATAGGTTTAGACATTGCGGGAAGCATAAACATATTGTGTTATGGATAAGCATTGAAGGTATGTAAAGCTATTCCTTCTTTCTTTTGGCATGTCTTAGATATAAGTGATATATGATATGAGCTTTGGGGTAATTCCATTCATCGTTTATGAGTATGATTCATGATTCTTATTCACTTCTTGACGTTAAAACTCTTAAAGTAGTTAAGCTACTACCCTTGAGTCTTCTATACGTTGGACAGTAGTTGGTATATGAAAGTCCCTAATCTTAAGGGCCCTATAATGATAATGTCCTTAACTTTCATAAGTTGTCTCGCATTATCTTGATACGTGTCTATGATCCCAGAGGCTTTATCTAATATGGTTGATAATGACATTCAAAGAGTACTGAACATTACTATCGCCCTGATACTCAAGTATTGACTATCGCCCACGATATATGTATATGATGATATGATAATATAATGATACGACTTTGTTCACCGAGTCCCTTGCTAGAGGGCCTGGTACGGTATATATATATGATGATATGATAATATAATGATACGATTATGGCACTGAGTCCCATAATAGGCCAGGTACGGTATATGGTAATGATATGCATGATTTGTTTCGTAAGGCACAGGTACAATGAGTTCTTGATTATCATACTTGTCTCCTAGACTCTCTACTTCAGTTATGATCTTTCTTATTATATTTCATGGTTTACATACACAGTACACATCTCGTACTGACCACCCCTTCTTCGAGGGGGCTGTGTTTTATCCTCGCAGGTATAGATGCTAGCTTCGGCGATCCACTAGCTTAGGACTTCTATTTAGTTATCTTAGAGTGCTACTTTTTCCCAGAGCCTAGACTTTTGGTACAGACCATTTTTGATGTATATATATGTTTATTCTGGGGTACAACAGGGCACTGTCCCGTCATATGATACTGATGATACTTTTAGAGGCCTATAGACATATGTGTGAGTTGTGTGTATATGTGTTCGATTGTGCCTATATGAGTTGTATAATGGGACATTTCCATTCGTAGTGGCAGCCTTATCGGCTTGTGTATGCATATATTTTGGTATGTTGTATATAGTGACAGTCTTGTCGGCTCATATATTATAATGTTTTAATTTAATTGTGATTCCCCAGGAGACAGGTTACCCTGATACATGTATGTAACGCTTGAGATGACGTCCTGTTTTCACAAAGTCTCCATATTGTATTTGGTTTTAATTTGATGATGTCTATCAGATATGTATACGAGTGCCCAACTTGGGCACTAGTCACGACCTACGGGATTGGGTAGTGACAGGTGATGAGGCAATTAGACATGCCAACTTATTTTGTTTTTAAGCAAGTAAATTAAATCTAAACATGTAAAATTTAATTATTAATTAAAACAAGTCTAAATCTCTAGCTGGTTAGGTATGCGAGTTATAATATTTCACACATACAAAGCTAGTGAAGCCACAAAATAAATTCAATCCAACAAAGTAAAATCCCCGACCACCAAATACAAAAACAAGATACATGCAATATTAACAATAAAAGGAGAAGAGATAAACCTGATCGCTTCCAAAATACTTAACGTATTTGAATAATATGAAAAAAAGAAGCAAATCTGACAATAAAATAAGAATAAGGAGAATAAAGAATAGAAGAACTAACCTGGCCACTTGCAAAACAAATGCCTAAATTATATCGTGCAATATAGAAATTTAAATAAATTTACAACACATAAAGTTAAAGTTGAGAGAGAGAGAGGGGGGGGGATAAGGATATGACAAAGCTGAAAATGTGCCCAATGCGATGTTACTCCCTCTATTGTATTTTGTATGATCGACTCTCTTAAATTCTATAAGACAAGACAAAAATAATTTTTAAGAAAATTATTCAAGTACGAAATAAAATATTTTAATATTTTAAAAGTCATGTGAAACTTTAAAATATTTATACATTGATGGTGAATAATGAAAGTATGTTGATAATTGGGCATAATAATAAAAGTTGCCAAGTATTTGCGATTTTTAAAAGGGTGACATATAAAATTGGAAAAGAAAGGAGTAATGAGATTGCCTTATTTTTATAAAGCTATATGTGCACTTCATATAAGAAGTTAGCTATAGCCTGTCCGTTTTTCATCATTTCCCAAAATGTATCTGGCCTCGCTTGGGGCGACGATTACTCTTGAGCTCTACTTCATGCGTTGACTCCTCCACTTACCATGATTTAACTCCAAATGACGTCATTTCGTTGTGATGCCTATGTAATAATATTCAAATGGGTGAGATTATATATGTTCTTAATATTTCAGACATACAAAGCTATTAAATCCATCAAAGTTCGTAAATTCAATCCAACAAAGTAAAATCTCTGATCACCAAACACAGAAACAATATACATGCAATATTAACATTAAAAATAGAAGAGATTAACTTGATAGATTCAAAAATACTTAACGTATTTGAATAATATGAAAAAAAAAAGCAAATCGAACAATAAAATAAGAATAAGGAGAATAAAGAACAGAAGAACTAACCTGGCCGCTTCCAAAACAAATGGCTAAAGTATATTGTGCAATATAGAAATTTAAATAAATTTACAACACATAAAGTTAAAGTTGAGAGAGAGAGAAAGAGTGAGTGAGAGAGAGAGAGAGAGAGTGGATCAGGATATGACAAGGATAAAAATGGGCCCAATGCGATGTTACTCCCTCTATGTATTTTGTATGATCGAATCTCTTAAATTCTTTAACACAAGACGAAAATAATTTATAAGAAAATTATTCAAGTACGTAATAAAATATTTTAATATTTTAAAAGTCATGTGAAACTTTAAAATATTTATACATTGATGTTGAATAGTGAAAGTATGTTGATAATTGAGCATAATAATAAAAGTTGCCAAGTATTTGTGATTTTTAAAAGGGTGATATATAAAATTGGAAAAGAAGGGAGCAAGGAGATTGCTTTATTTTTATAAAGCTATATGTGGACTTCATATAAGAAGTTAGCTATAGCCTGTCCGTTTTTCATCATTTTCTAAAATGTACCTGGCCACGCTTGGGGCGACGATTATTCTTGAGCTCTACTTCACGCATTGACTCTTCCACTTGCCATTATTTAACTCCAAATGACGTCATTTCGTTGTGATGCACATGTAATAATATTCAAATGGGTAAGAGTATGTCTGTTCTTAAGATTTAACTAATTAAATAACAATTAAATGATAAAATGATAAAGACTTAATCAAAGTAAGCACATAAGAAGAAAAAGAGTTAAAAATGAGTAAGAACATCATAATAAGCACATCAGAAGATTTGAAATAACTTTCAATCTAATCTCACTTTTTCTCACAATTAAAATTATGTGAGCATTAAAATTTTATCAAGACTTATGCTATATGGGCCTAATTTTCTAGCTCAAACTAATAGAATAAAAAGAGAATTTGCAAACTAAATAAATAATTAATGTATAACTAGCTAAAAACCATATTAGTTATAACTTCTTGTAAAACAATACTGAATAAATTAAGAGAAGTAAGTATTATAGTGACAAGATTTCACATGAATTTCAAATTTCAATATTGCTAATACTCCTAATTTTAGCCTATGATAAGATATAACGTTAATTGTTAATATTCTTAAACACTTCCTGTTACACCCCGTACTTTTGTACCTTGGAACGTGTTCTTAAGTTTCTTGAAAGGATCTTAAGCTTCTTAAGATTCTTAAGGTTTCCTAAAGTTTTTTAAAGCTTCTAAAAGCTTCTTAAGAACTCTTAAACTTCTTAAGAGTTACCATGTGAGAAGGGTAATCTATAACACGATCAAAAAACTCTAAGGGAAAGGAGAATGCGATACCCCATAGTAGAGAATATTGGAAGTAGAGTTATAAGAATCCGGAAGAAGTTGGAGACCGAATAATGAGTCGTAGGACTCGATTTATTTACGTAAGCTACCAACTTGAAAATCTTACATACTTAAGCTACTTGAGTACATACCAAGATTACGTAGTAAGGATTACATAGGTTCGTAAAGTAAGAGAGTGCCACGTGGCATCCCATGATTGGAGGAAGGGATGTTTTGGCCTAATGAAGGCTTGAAATGTGTCACCACTTAGGGCTTGACTTGTGTCAGCATTTAGGGAATGACATGTGTCCCCTCCTAAAGTGGCCTATATATATATAATTTATGACTTTAAGTTCATATTTATCCTATAAGTCATCTTATCTCCAAGAAAGTTCTAGACAAAAGAGAAGAGAACAGAAACTTAAGCTAGAGAGAAGAAAGAGCTACGGTTTTGGGAGAAAAAAAAGATAAGTTCTCCAATTTTGTTCCATGAATTAATTATATGGGTTATACCAAGAAGGTATTAAGGTGTTATTAATATAAATTTATGGTTTGGAGAAGCCCCAAATGGATAACAAACAGCCACAAAGTTTCAGTCGCGCTAGAAGAACTTCCGAGGTAAGTTTTGGCGAGTCTCGGGCAAGGTAAGGCTTTCCCTTTCAAATTGAAGTTTATGATATTTTTATGGGGCATATTACATGTTTTAAGTGAGGCTGGAAGTGAAAAAAGTGTCTAAGGATGCTTGACATTTGAAACAAACTAAATTGAAGTCATAGTAGTTAAATCGAAGTCAAGTAGTGTGTTGTTGTTGTGGTGCTGCAGGTTGGGGGTGGTTTAATTGCGTGTTTCAGGGATGGAAAGTACTCAAAAATTGGTGTGGGTGCTTTTGGTTTCAGCCACACGACCCTCTATTTCATATGGTGAAAGATTTTATGAAATAAAGGCTAAGAACTCCATTTTGGTATCGTAGTTCAGAGCTAGTTGTTTGGAGTTGTATTGGGTAATGTTGAAGTGATTTATTTGAATATATGCTGCTGGTTGTTTTTGTTGGTATGTTTATTGATATTTTGGCCGAGTTAATATCTCAGGGATGTTGAAGTTATAGGGGAGATGCTTCCCAATATTTGGTAACTTCGGAGCTAGTAATAAGATAGTTAAGGGAAATGGATAAGGAAATGAGTCCTATGGATATGTGGATGTAGAGTTGGAAGTTGGAAAGTGAATGTTTATTAATATTAGTATTACTCTCATGTTAAATAGGTTCAAAATACGATGAGGCGAACGTGGGTGAGAGTAATCCATAAGAGGTATGTAAAGCTAACCGTCCCTTCTTTTGGCATGTCTTTGGCATAAGTATGTAAAGCTAACCGTTCCTTCTTTTGGCATATCTTTGGCATAAGTATGTAAAGTTAACCGTTCCTTCTTTTGTCATGTCTTTGGCATAAGTATGTAAAGCTAACCATTCTTTCTTTTGTCATGTTTTGACATAAGGATATAAAGCTAATCTTCCTTTTTGGCATGATTTTTATGAAACAAGTATATGACTTTTATATGATTCCAAGGAAATTCCTATTCGTAGAGCCGCTAGGATAGCCAACTTCTTGATTTTCTGATGGATATTTTATAATGCCTAGATACGTGTATATGATTCTAAAATTTCTTTTTGGATATAACTCATAGTGATATTCAGAAGGTACTTGATACGACTCTTGTCTTGATTTTTGAATAATAGCTCATTTTGTTAACTCCATCAAGTCTCAAAAATGATTTAAAGTGCATTTAGTTTCTCAGTAATCCACTTGTGGTTGCCTCAATGCTTTGTACATTGAGCCCAAGTCAGGTTTTGTTATCGTGCATACTTTTCTACATCGTTCACCGTGCCCCGACGTGAGGGGGAAGGTACGCCTTGTACATGGGTTTAATTTGTGGAGTTATGATATGCCATGTACACATATGATATGATATGACCATTTGATATAATATGATTTATTACGGAGATATTTCCTACTCTAGAGTTATGATGTGCTGTGGCACTAATGATGGGGCGAGGACCACGATTTGTTCATCGAGTCCCATAATGAGGCCAAATATGGCATATGTTTTTCTGGATACATTATCTGTGGTTATGAAAAGCATTTTGATATTCTGGATATTTTTCTCATTTTTGCAGCTTTTATTCTGGTAATGTTTTTACCTATTATAGTCCATGCTATACATACTCGGTACATTGTCTTTACTGACCCCCTTTCTTCGAGGGCTGCATTACATGCCCGCAAGTACAGATGCTCGGTTTGCTGATCCACTCGCTTAGGACATCCACCCTGTTGGTTGGCAGTGTTTCTTTGTCCAGAGCCCTATTTTGGTACTAACTTTTTTGTTGTACGTTTGTACATGTTGGTTAAGGGTACGACGGGGCCCTGTTCCATAATATGACTGGGCTATCATTCTGTAGAGGTCTGTAGACTTGTGATGTGGGTTATGTATATATGTTTTGGGCTTTGTGTTCCGTAATGGCCTTAACGACCCTCTTGTGCTATAACTGTTCTCATGCGCTCTCTAGCGATCCCTTTTTGATTTCTACTTTTGTTTATTCTGCTAATATTCTAAGTGGGGCTAAGGGCACATATGGGTACCCAACTCAGGCACTAGTCATGGACTACAGAGTTGGATCGTGAGAAAAGTGGTATCAGAGCGGTCCTTTCTCAGAATGTCTACAGACCGTATCTGGTAGAGTCTTATTTATCTATGTGTTGCACACCACATCTATAAATAGGAGGCTATAGGACATTTAGGATGTTACCTTTCTTTCATATCTAAGATCGTGCGATAGATCTGAGTCATAGGAAAACTTCTTATATTAATCTTGGATGTTAACAGAAGGATGACAACAATGGAAGGAAGTGACTGACGATATTGAAAGTCACAAGGCACACAGGTAAGCAAAGGTACGAAAGATATCTGTTGGGTAAGGTATTGAAGTAGAACTGAAATGTAAAGTTGTAAATTGAAATGAAGAGTAGACAGGAAAGTGTAACAGGGGAAGTTCCAGTGGATGTACAAGGTAAGTCCATTTTCATACTGTTGATTGTGGGTGCTCTGTGTGGCTGCGATATGATGTGATATGATACTTATATATGTATTTTTATACATGTTGGCCCTGTGAGGCACTATTGGTATTTTATGCATGCAGGTTTGAGATAGTAAGAAATACAGAGGAAACTCTACCCAAATTTTCCTAGAAATAAAAAGAGATTGAGATATAGGGTTGTAGTATGTTTTGAAAGGTCGTTCCCACAATAATAATGAGATTTGGCTAAACCGTGAGTTTGGCTGACCTTGAGAAATAAGTTAATTGATGAATTAATAGCAATAGAAACTAGGAGGTCGATATTGATATGGTAAACCAAAGTTGGAAAAGACTTGTGACCCTAGGGAGATGATTTAGAGAAGACTGGTAGTCTGGATAGAACGATATATTAAGGCATCGATGGAATTGATACACAGGGATAAACTACGATGAGCTATAATTAAAAGGGATTAACAGTATGATTAAGACAAGAATGCAAGGGAAATAGAATTATGACGGATATGAAGTATTAATAGGACAGCTTGGGAGATATTAAGGATAAGACTAACTAAGAAGGGTAAGTAACCCGTAGTAAGAATCGTGAAAAAGGTTAAGAAGTGTTATACTATGGGGTGGAATACGAATAAGATATGATGTGAATATAGCGAGGATCGTTATGTAAATAAGTAAAGCCTAGTGAGAAAGTGGCTAGTGATAGGACGTGGTCCATGTAATAAGAATATAAGTGTAATTGTGAAATGGAAAAGCGAGCTAGGGAGAAAATAAAAAAGACTTATCAAGTTCCGTAGGGAAAGGTGCGAATAAATGTTATGCGATAACGGAAATTATAGCGAGCACAAGGAAAGAAAGAGTAACTAAAAGCAGTAAGCAAGAAGAAAGCGAGATGACAGTGTAACAATAGGTCATGAATGTGTAGCCAAAGATACGAATGCTAAAAGTGACGAAAATACAAAAGACCAAGATGTAGAAGGATAAGCAACGAGATAGAATGGGTGTTCGGGAATGATTGGTATGATATGAGTAAAGATGGATGGACAGAATACATTTTAGAAATGAGAAAAAGGATTATGTGGAAGTAATGGTTCAAAATAATATAGAGGTAGTATAAGATCCTTCTTGTGCAGAATAAAATATAGACATAGACAGGATAAATGATAAGAGAAATCTACGAAAGCACCCAAGATAAATATGATTAAATGAATGCAGATACGGAACGAAAGGGGAACATGCAATATGAACTTAAAAGTGCAATACGACTACATATTCATAAGGTAAGGCCCTGATTGAGGCAAACTTGGTATGTTGTTGAGAAAATTAGAAGTCGGTGTTAGGTACACAGTAAGGGCAAGGGGTATAAGGTATAAAGGGGTGGTGCATGCACACAACGTCGCCCCAACAATAGTAGAATCTTTAAGAGACAAAGACGGTAAACTTAAGGAATAAATTGTGCAATATACATTCATCCCAAGAAACAAAGGATATAGGTTGGGATAAAGCTACTCCTGCGAGAGAACCTTGGACAATTATCGTCGGAATACAAGTATTGCCTAATTGAAATTGGAACAACTAAAAGTGCTAATTAATTTTTGATAAATATAAGTGGAGTGTGGCCTTGGATGAGTTGTTCCATGGGTCACATTACACAAGTACAGATTAAAGATAAGATGTCGCACTATGTATGGAAAGGTTCTCGTTTCTTTGTGACTTAGTCAAGGTTTCGTATGTACAAAATCAAGTTATAAAGGATGAAGAAAGCAATGGACATGATACGATACCAAGAGGATTGGGAAAAGAGAATTAAATGAGTTTTGAGATTGGAAAAAGGTATGAGTACCTCCACCCTTAAGGGGGGAAGCGGGTGAGAAGAATATAAGGGCAAGATGGAAATAATGGATACTATAATATAACAAACATGGATGTTTAAACTTCAAAAAGATCTCGTGATGAAGCAATTTAGAATAGTTGAAAGCCAACTATAATGGGATAGAAGTCAGAATGGTATTTAAGGCGGTGTCAAGAAGTTTTTGGCAAAACCCTGCACGACATAACGTTAGAAGATGGGTGTGTATAAAAAAGAAAGGGTATGACCAGAGAAGGGTATCGAATAACTCAAGAGATCTTGTGAAGGATAATGATACCATGCGGGGTCAAAAGCCAAGATTTAATCTATAGCATTGGTCGCAAATGATATTGCGATAGATAAATAACCAAGGAAAAGGGACAACAAGCCTCTTATGATTGGAAGTGAGAAGAGAAAGGAGTTAATAAAAGAAAAGAAAGAAGTATGATAAGATGGGATAAGAAAGTTTCAATGTGAATGAGATAGGTGAAGCAGAATGAACCCGAAGACGAAAAGACTACATCTACCTCATAGAAGTTGTACCAGCAGGGTTATGCAACCTATGAATATGTATGTGTTACGTATAGGGACAAGTGAGTAAGTACATGGAAAAAGGAATAAGTGTTCAATAAAGACAATATATTTATAATATTTTAGATACGTTATAGAGAGGTAGAGAAGAGATATCCGTACTTGTTCCCTATATCCAAAGGTAGTCTAAATTCCTAAAAGAATTGGAAGACAACAGTTATAGAGAATTCCCAAAAATCCTCGAAAAACTGTATAAGATGGGTTAACATTCGAGGACAAATGTTCTAAAGGGGAGAAGAATGTCACACCCCGTATTTTTGTACCTTGGAACGTGTTCTTAAGTTTCTTGAAAGGATCTTAAGCTTCTTAAGTTTCTTAAGGTTTCCTAAAGTTTCTTAAAGCTTCTAAAAGCTTCTTAAGAACACTTAAACTTCGTAAGAGTTACCATGTAAGCCGGGTAATCTATAACATGATCAAACAACTCTAAGGGAAAGGAGAATGCGATACCCCATAGTAGAGAAGATTGGAAGTAGAGTTATAAGAATCCGGAAGAAGTTGGAGACCGAATAATGAGTCGTAGGACTCGATTTATTTACGTAAGCTAACAACTTGGAAATCTTACATACTTAAGCTACTTGAGTAAATACCAAGCTTACGTAGTAAGGATTATATAGGTTCGTAAAGTAAGATGAGATTACGAACCCACGAGGGAGAAAAGAGAGTGACACGTGGCAGCATGAGAGAGTGCCATATGGCAGCAGCTGGAGCAAGGGAGGTGGACTCCACATGCCACGTGGCATCCCATGATTGGAGGAAGGGATGTTTTGGCCTAATGAGGGCTTGAAACTCGTCACCACTTAGGGCTTGACATGTGTCACCATTTAGGGGATGACCTGTGTCCCCTAATAAAGTGGCTTTTATATATATATATATATATATATATATATATATATATATATATATATATATATATATATATAATTTATGACTTTAAGTTCATATTTATCCTATAAGTCATCTTATCTCCAAGAAAGTTCTAGACAAAAGAGAAGAGAAGAGAAAGTTACGCTAGGGAGAAGAAAGAGCTATAGTTTTGGGAGGAGAAAAAGGTAAGTTCTCCGATTTTGTTCCATGAATTAATTATATGGGGTATAACAAGAAGGTATTAAGGTGTTATTAATATAAATTTATGGTTTGGATCATCTCCAAAATGACAACAAATAGCCACGAAGTTTCAGTCGCGCTAGAAGAACTTCCGAGGTAAGTTTTGGCGAGTTTCGGGCAAGGTAAGGCTTTTCCTTTCAAATTGAAGTTTATGATATATTTATGGGGTATATTACATTTCTTAATTGAGGCTTGAAGTGTAAAAAGCATATAAGGATACTTGACATTAGAAACAAACTAAATTGAAGTCGTAGTAGGTAAATGGAAGTCCAGTAGTGTGTTATTGTTGTGGTGCTGCAGTTGGGGGTGGTTTAATTTCATGTTGTAGGCTGGAAAGTACTCAAAAATGGGTGTGGGTTCTGCTGATTTCAGCCACATGACCCTCTGTTTCATATGATAAAAGATTTTATAAAATAAAGGCTAAGAACTCCATTTTGGTATCGTAGTTCGGAGCTAGTTGTTTGGAGTTGTATTGGGTAATGTTGAGGTAATTTATTTATATATATGATGCTGGTTGTTTTTGTTGGTATGGTTGTTGATATTTTGGCTGAGTTGAAATCTTAGGGATGTTGAAGTTATAGGGGAGATGTTGCTTAATTTTTGGTAACTTCGGAACTAGTAATAAGCTAGTTAAGGGAAATAGATAAGGAAATGATTCCTATGGATACTTGGATGTAGAGTTGGAAATTGGAAAGTGAAGGGTTATTAATCTTAGTAATACTCTCATGTTAAATAGTTTCAAAAGACGACGAGGTGAACATGGGTGAGAGTAATCCATAAGAGGTATGTATATCTAACTGTTCCTTCTTCTGGCATGTCTTTGGCATAAGTATGTAAAGCTAACCGTTCCTTATTTTGACATGTCTTTGGCATAAGTATGTAAAGCTAACCGTTCCTTCTTTTGTCATGTATTTGTCATAAGTATGTAAAGCTAACCGTTCTTTCTTTTAGAATTTTTTGACATAAGTATATAAAGCTAATCTTTCTTTTTGGCATGGTGTTTATGAAATAAGTATATGACTTTTATATGATTCCAAGAAAGTTCCTATTCGTAGAGCCACTAGGATGACCAACTTCTTGAATTTCCTAAGGATATTTTATCGTGCCTAGATACGTGTATATGATTCCAAAAGTTCTATTTGGATATAACTCATAGTGATATTCAAAAGGTACTTGATACGACTTTTGTCTTGATTTTTGAATAATAGCTCATTTTGTTAACTCCATCGAGTCTCAAAAATGATTTAAAGTGCATTTAGTTTTTCACTACTCCACTCGTGGATGCCTCAATGCTTCCTTCACCTATCCTGGATCAGATTTTATTATCGTGCATACTTTTTTGCATCATTCGCTGTGCCCCGACGTGAGGGAGAAGGTACGCCCTATAGATGGGTTTGATTTGTGGAGTTATGATATGCCATGTACACATATGATATGATATGATATGATATGATATGACCATCTGCTATAATATGATTTGTTATGGAGATATTCCCTACTCTGGAGTTATGATGTGCTGTGGCGCCAATGACGGGGCGAGGACCACAATTTGTTCACCGAGTCCCATAATGGGGCCGGATATGACAAATATTTTTCTGCATATATTATCTGTGGTTATGAAAAATATTTTGATATTCTGGATATTTTGCTCATTTTTGCACCTTCTATTCTGGTAATGACTTTATCTATTATAGTCCATTCTTTACATACTCAGTACATTATCCGTTCTGACCCTCTTTCTTCGGGGTATGCGTTACATGCCCGTAGGTACAGATGCTCAGTTTGTTGATCTGCTCACTAAGGACATCTACCCTGTTGGTTGGTAGTGCTCCTTTGTCTGGAGCCCTATTTTGGTACTAAATTTTCTATTGTACATTTGTATATATTGGTTAAGGGTACGATGGGGCCCTGTCCCATCATATGACCGGGCTATTATTCTATAGAGGTATGTAGACTTGTGATTTGGGTTATGTATTTATGTTTTGGGCTTTGTGTTCTGTGATAGCCTTAACGGCCCTCTTGTGCTATATCTGTTCTCATGCACTCTCTAGCATCCCCTTTTTGATTTCTACTTTTGTTTATTATGCTAACATGCTAAGTGGGGCTAAGGGAACGTATGGGTGCCCAATCGGGCACCAGTCACGGCCTATGGAGTTGGGTCGTGACACTTCCAACCCAAATCCTTAAATTCATTGAGCCTAGTAATATTAATGAATAGGCACATACACTGCGATAACAAAAATAAAGCTAAGACATACTATCACACATATAAGATCAAATTGGTTGAAACATTCACAAAATGAAAAAGATAAGATGAATTTAAAAATGAGCATAATAAATATACCTTTTTGTTAAGGAACTTGACATCAACACCTCTTGAAATTGTCAACTAAAAAAAATCTTTAGAACGAGAACTTTAAGTTTTCACCTTGCCAGAATGGTGCCTTCGCTATGGTGTTCCTATGTTGCATTTTTGTGGCTGATTTATGGTGAAGAAGATGAGGTTTGGGGTGCCAGTCATTATTACCCCAAAAAGAAGAATCTATTAGACTCAAAAGGTAGCAGCAAATACATTCAAAAATATGGCAGCGATTGTCCCAAAATACAGTAATAGTGTGAGCCAAAACGCAGCTGTAGTTGTCTTAACGATTGCAGTAGTTGTCTACCTTAACAAACACGTAGCAGCCACTTATATATACCTCAAATTGCACAAAGATATTTGAGGTTTGAAACTCATACACCTTTGGATCCGAACATTCAACGATTGCTTCAAATAGGGACAATGACCGGAGATTTCAACGCCGACATGACCTTTGATTTGATAACCCTATCTTCGACCAAGAAATAAACACAAACAACGATTAAATTCTATAGGTGAGAAGGTGTCATTTTGAAACTGCTCTCATGGGGTGTTTTGGTGGAGCTTTACCGGTACAATAATAATATCACGTTTGCTATATGGAGCATTTGTGGCTGATCTCAATGAAGTTTGGTGACAATAGAAGTAAAAATGTTTTGATACTGTTACGTGATCCTTTGATGGAGGAGAAAGTTTGGGTTATGTAAGAAACAATAAGAAGGGATTGTTGGTGTGGCTACTGTGTCATTACATGGATGAGTGTCTTCATCCTTAATGCATTGTCTGTGTGTATGTGTGCCCTCCTCCATATTGCTCCAATTAACTCTTGAAGAAAAAAATTAGAAAAAAGATACGTTGGGCCGGCGAGACTAAAATCAGAAGTCAAGATCTCTTGAGAGTAATGTTTGGGATATTAATATGTGAGGGAGTATAAAATTAAGGGGTAAAAAACTGATTTGGGGTGACTTTTGGAGATTATACTATTTTCACAAGAAAGGGAAAAATAGTAAGGAGGATTTTTTCAAATATGAAAAGATTTGACCAAATTTGAAATTCAAAATTTGAATGTAATTGATGCTAAATAGAATTCTACCAAAAAATATAAGATAAGTACCTACTAAATTACTAACTAAATAAATATTATCAAATTACTAATTATATTTTATTTTCAAAAACTAATCCACCAATATTTACGATAAATTAATTATAACTTTTAAAATATTCTTTTTCAAATGTTTGAAAGACAAATGCCAAAAATTAAGTAAACAAATAATACCTTTGAAAGTGAAGAATTAATCGTAATAATAATAATAATAAAATAATAATATTAATAATATAATAATAACAATAATAATAGTAATAATAACAATAATAATTTCATAAATTATGAATATCAAATTATATAATTGTCACGACCCAAACTAGGGCAAGACGCGACACTGTGATCGGGATGCGAGAGATCCCAACCAAGCCATCTTACCTTACATTGCATTAATAAGCTAAAGGAGCATGGTATTAAAATATGCGAAAGTAATCAACTTAAGGGAGTGGGACTAAGGGAAATCAACTCAATAGATATCGAATACGGACTACATCATAACATCATCTAAGCATGCCTCGAGTCTAATCTTTGATGGGGGCTTAGGACAAGATCCTAGCTCACCCGAACATAAGGAGAAGTAAAATAGTAGAAATATGAAACAAAGTCATTGCCCTCGATAAGATGAGGACTAATCAACTCTTAATATCTAATCAACTCTAGCCATGAATAGGATGGCCGTGAGTGTTGTCCGCCCCTACATTATAAGACAATTATAACGACTTGTCTTGCAGGTCTGAGAAAAAGTCAAATTTTAAAGTCTTTAAAGTTTGCAAACAGGTCGTGTCTATGACCCGTAAACTTGTCTACGAGTCGTAACATGGACTCATCCTACAGGTCTTGAAACCTACAGATTTAAGAGCCTTAGGACTTTGGTTATGAGTTGTTTCTACGACTCGTAATAATTCCTGCAAGTTGTCCTAACATTGAGGGACCTCTGAAACCTGACCTCTGATGCTGGATTACGACTGGTTATTACGATCCGTAGACACGCCTATGATTTATCTTGTTGAGTCGTAGGATGTCACCTAGGGTTGGTTTTGAAGAACCCTTGGGAATCACTCTAGACTCACTCCTATGAATCGTAGAAGTCCCTACGAGTCGTAAAAGGACTCATAAACATGAGTCATTTAGAATATTTTTTTTGAGAATTTTCTCCTTGGCTTAAACTTTCCGACTTTCGGGGTTTTACAATAATTAATTGGGTCTAAAATAAACATAAAATGAATGAAAAGAGTTTTATACCTATTTGATCAAAAAACAGTCCAAAAATGGTTTATAGGTCGATCAAAATTGGGTGTCAACAGATGCCCCTTGTTGCTCGATAATAAAGGCTGAATTGTCAGGCAAAGATGTTGACTAATTAGCCAATTTTGGCCAACTAACTAAATGGTTCTAGTGGGGCCAAGTAGAATTGTGAAAAATATTGTGGCCGAGACTTCAGTATCAAGCCGCCTATATATCTCTAGTTTTACGAGAATCATACCGTGTGTAGTTCAAGATTTAAGAACGGACAATGTTCTTAAAAGATGAAATGACGATAAAAGCTTCAAATAGAAATGATAGTAACTTGAATTAATAAGATTAGAGTGGAAGATCTTATGATAATGTGACGAGGATAGAGCACGAATGACTCCTGTCGTAGCACGCTAAAAACATACTAACTTAATATTGGATTATAAGGTGGATATATGAAGAGATTTCGATTCAAATCCTTGATCGTCACGTTCGCAAGTTGAGGACCAAAGAGATTGCCTCAGTCAAAGTCTTGTGGAGGAATACATTTGTTGAGGAAGCCACATGGGAAGCTAAGCAAGATATGAATGCTAGATACCTATATCTATTTGTGCCTAATGACAAGAATGTTGAAGGTAATGTCCCTACTCTTGACTTGAACTGATTTATCTATTCTTGAGTTCGAATAGTTGATTGTCTAGATTGGTTGATTGTGATTTGGTTGATTTGATTAAGTCCTGATTGTAATTCGTGGACCTGCCCAAAACTAGGTCCAAAATTTATATTTTTTGATTTTCGATGGTCCTAGACGTTTATTGGAAGTTTTTATTAAAATAAAGAACTATGAGGGAACAGGTCCACATCGCGCACTTTTTTCCCCATAGGCCAAAATATTCTGCACGAAGTTATTTTTAAAGAAGGGCATTCCAGACTTTTCCCCACCCCTCCTATACTTAACCCACAACTAATATAGGTTGTTTTTGACCTTAAAAGAGTTTCTAAACATTCCTAAGTTCTTCTATGCATTCTAACTAGAGACTTAGGGCCAAGGAGTGGAGAAAAGGCTAGGGTTCTAAAGATTCAAGCAAACTCTTGCAAGATTGATTGTCCTGTCTTTATCCCAGGTATGTAAGGCTAAACTAAATCATGGAAAATATTCTTCCATGTACCCCATGATTTTGATAGGTTGAGTTGTGAATAATTCGAGTCCCCATGATTGTGTTTCAAAAGATTTTCCTTAAATTTACATACTTTACCTGTTATTGCGAAATTGATGTTTTTTCTATGAACTTGTTTCTTGAACAAATGATTTAAACTACTTATTTCATAAACTATAATAGTACTTTGACTAATATTGATTGTATATGCCTAAAGATTCAGTCTAGAATCTTAAACTCATTAATGCATGATTGTGATTGAATGTGAGCATGATGATAGTCTTGGTGAAATTTAATAGTCCTTCATATCTTCATAATTGAACCCAATTGAATGGTCTCAACTAAATATTGTCATAAATTATAGTCCCAACTACTCTTAAATTATTGGGAATGATTGATTGATTGATTGGTTGAAAGGACTGATTGGATAGAACTGATGAACTTATAAAAGTCCATATGAGACTCGTTGATTGATTTGATTAGAAGTGATTGTCTTATGAGCATTGAATTATGGGAGGAGTATCGAGCACCGAATTGGGTAACAGTAAGTAATAACTTGAACTCAATCACTACGTCACCAAACGTAGGTGGGGATTGAATCGTTAAAGTTGGATGTTTTCCTATTTTACTATCTTGAAAATATATGACTTGATTGATTGTTGGATACAAGTTGGTACATTTGTCCTTTACCCTGGCAAGGTATTGGACGATTGTGGCAATAATAACGAGCTTGTTGTACGATCGCTGACTCATAAATAATTATTGTCAGATAAGAGAAACTCTTATATAGGTCTTGATAGTACTCTGATTTGATTGGATTGGATGAGATTGTATATGATTGGCCTCTGTGTAAACCTTATTCTCTTTTTAGACTTATGACATCTTGATCGAGATTCATACTTCTTGATTTCAATTATCTGAGTTGATAGTATTCTACCTTATACATGTATCATTTTGCCATATTAAATACTCATACATTCCACATATTGGCATCCATTTAGGCCTGCTTCATTTCATGATGTAAAGACATGTATTAGAGGTCATCAACATGCACATCGTTGAGGATTTATTCATAGTCAACTGATTGGTGACTCCTCCCTGATTCTGAAGGATTCCACATTTATCTTTCTAGATTTTGTGTTTAATTTTATTCATTTGAATTGAGGTAGCCCTGAACCTCTCATTAGAACTATTTAGTTAGTAGTGATAGAGGCTTTATAGACTAGATTATTGACTTGTTGATTCAAGATTGTCTTTTGGCTAGTTTCATTCGTATTAATCTTGTTGATTGGATTAGACAGATTGTTGGCCTTTGGCCTTATTATATAAGTAGTTATTTGATCATCTTGATGAGTTAAGTCTTCCGCATATAGAGAGTTGATTGAATGATTGTGTAAACATGCCATGTGGTTCACTTGGGGACTAGCAATAGTCTTTGAGTGCAGGTCACGCCTAGGGTACCCTCTCAGGGTGTGATAAACTTGGTATCACAGCACAGAGTTCAAGAGTCCTAGGGATTCTATAAAGTCATGTCTAGTTGAGTCTTGCTTATGGGTATTTTGTACACCATACTTATAAACAGGAGGCTATAGGACATTAGGAATTGTTTTACTTCATCATATTATGAGTTCATGTGATAGAGTTTAAACTTTAAGAAATCTATTCTAATTTGCGTGTTTGCGTGTTGGTTTCAGATCATGCCTCCAAGAAGAGGAGCTGGATCAGTTAGGGGCAGAGGATGCCCAGACAGGAAAAATGTTAACCAACTTGAACAGCAAGTACTTGAGGAACAAGGAGGATCGGTGCCTGCAGCGGAGCCCCTACAAGCTGACATCACAAATGCTGAGCTTCGCTAGGCCATTTAGACTTTATCTCAGGTAGTGATAAACCCAATTGAAAGATAGGAAATAGGTAGACATGATGCTCTGGACACATCTAGTGTCACGACCCAACCTAGGGCCTAGTCGTAACAAGGCGATTGAAACCCCGAAGGGCTCCAACCAAGCCTCTTGTACATATCATAAGATTACATAAGGTAAGGCAAAAGAGGATACATCATAAGAGAGTATAAACTATGAATGGAAATTTAAGAACATTACATGACAATATATATTTAAAACATTTGTCCAACTAGATGTCTCTACTCATGAATTTGGGTGGGGGCTAAGACATGTCCCTAGTTCATCCTCAATATGAAACATACAAAAGTTTTTAAAAATAATAACTAACTCGATAACTCATCCCCGATAGATGAGGACACACCACAAACACCGCTGGATAGGAAATCTTAACTAGCCACGTAGATGAGTATGATCTTCAACCTTAATCTCTACATTATAAGACAATGTAGGCAAAAAGTATGCATTAGTACGTTGAAATGTACTAAGTATGAGGGCATGACATGCAACGTAAATCATGGAATGCAATGGTCAAGTAAATCACATGATAAGATGAGATAAGTAAAGTCATGAGAAAATCATATTGACCAAAGCATTTAAAAACCATAATTTAGAATCATAGCATACACAAGAGATCATACATATGTGGGATAGGAACCATAACCGACAATAAGATCATGCGAGCTATAACATGGAATCTCGTTGTCTTCCCATACAATGAAGAAAAAGGGGAATCTACTTGATAAGGTAGACTCTACCCCGCTAGGCAGGTCATATATATACTATATGTGGATCCAATAGCTAGGCCATGACGACAACCTACGATGGCACGTAGTTTATGGGATATGAGGCTGCTACTAAGGCTTTTAGTAGGCCCCCCACCACAAGTACACTTAGTGCTAAGTCAAATCTCACAGAATACATTCATAGCATAGAAATTATAATTTTATATATCATAGTCATGATCATATGTTTGAAATCAAAGAGTAGCTCATTTTCATAACATACTTGTAATGTGAGAATTGTCCTTTCATCATTACAATCATATTTGCATAATTAATATCGTTAGACCTTAGGTCACCACGTAGGGACCTAAGTCACCTCTTTTAGGCCTTAGGTCACCACATAGGGCCTTAAGTCACCTTACTTCAAAACTTGCATGAAATTCATACCTTGAACTTAGAGTAGAACTCAATTGCATAATCAATTGACTTTGAAAATCATGTAATTGACTTGAAAATATTCATGATCATAAACTTTATTTCATCCCATACATAATTCATATAGATAATATCCCCTGGAAGTATAATTCAAAATATTCATAATTTACCTCATGAACCCTTGAAATCAAAATAGGAGAATTCATGGAAAAACTCTTCAATTTAATGCAATAACCATCAATTTATATCAAAATAGACTCATGATCATACTTTGAATCATAATTCATGCAATAGCAATAGAGATAATAAAATCATAAAATATCATACTTTAATTTGATAGAAAACCTTGAGAAATTGATTGGGCTTCATGGATGAAACGATCCATGAATATCCACATACCTTAAGTGAGAACACCAAATTTTTTGGAAGAACTTGAGTGTTTTGATGGAGATATTGAGTGAATTTACTTGAAGTCTTCAATGGAGCCCTTGAGAGTCTTTTGTAGGGAGAGAAATAGTTGAGTAGGTGAATTATAGAAGGATGAATAGAATTAGAGGTTTAGGTTAATTTATAGAGCTGAATTAGGTCCTAAAAATGTCTAGGTTCATTAGCTAACAATTAGGGAAAAGTCTAAAGTGCCCTTACTAAAAACTAAATTCGGCCAGAAAACCATTGCCAGGTTCGCGATGCGAAGGCGAGCAAGTCTGCAATGCGTACTTGCCACAGACCTTACTAGTTTACGCAATTCCTTTGAGAAATCTATCTTTCGATCTACGGGTCCTAAAATTCTACCGAGACTATTTTCAGCAGGTTTTGACCCCCTGATCGATATACCAAACTCAAATTTTCCAAAATGATTAAGGATAATGCATTACATGAGCGGCCTATTCTCAAGGAATTCTTAAGGCACTTATGAGCATTTTGAGGGATGTTACAATACCTCCCCCTTAGGAACATTCGTCCTCGAATGATATCTAATTAATATAGGAAGGAAATAGAGAAAGGACTCAGAAACCCAACATGGACATGAGGACAATTTGAAAAATGCATCGAACGTGTAAACTTCATACTTAACATAAGACATAGTCCTTGAGAAAAAAATATTTTCATAAATCATACATGCATATGAATGACATATGAAACTAAAACGTAGGAGTTTAATCGATTTGATCATGAATAACTTTGTATCTTTAGGCTTGAGTGAAAGGAAAGAGATATATATAATGCTTCATCATGTCTGATTCGGTTTCCCACGAAGTACTCTATACTTGTTGATTCCTCCATAACACTTTGACGGATGCAACATCTTTATTTCTTAACCTCCTTACTTTCCGGTATAAAATCTCAATCGGGACATCCTCATAAGTCAAATTCTCTTCAATACTTAAATTCTCCATTGGCACAATAGAATCTGGACCACTCACAAACTTCCTCAACATTGACACATAAAATACCGGATGAACCAAAACCAACTCAAGTGGCAAGTCTAACTCATATGCTACTTTGCCAATGCACTTCAATATCCTATAGGGTCCTATATATCTATGGTAAAACTTCCCTTTCTTACCAAATCATAGGTAAAATCTTCAAATACACCATATCATCCACATAAAATTCAATCTCTCTCCTTCTAGTGTCCGAATAGGACTTTTGACGACTTTGAGCTATTTTCAATCCTTCTCTTATGAGCCTTACTTTCTCCATTGCATAAACTACCAAATATGGACCAATAAATGCCATCTCACCTACTTCAAACCACCCCACCGGAGACCTACATCTTCTCCCATACAAGACTTCAAAAGGAGCCATTTGAATGCTAGAGTGATAATTATTATTGTAGGAAAACTCAATCAATGGAAAATGGTCATCCCAACTTCCTCTAAGAATAATCACACATTCCCTTAATGTATCCTCCAAGGTTTGAATTGTTCTTTCATCTTGTCCATTAGTTTGAGAATGGAAAGCGATACTTAGCTTGACTTTAGTGCCAAGACCTTTCTAAAATGACTTCCAAAAATATGAACTAAATTGAGTACCTCTATCCGATATAATCTACAAAGGAATATCATGAAGTTTCACAAGTTCACAAATGTACAACTTAGCATAGTCTTTGGCACCATAAGAAGTCTTGATCGGTAGAAAATATGCCAATTTGGTCATTTGATCCACAATAACCCAAATAGAATCATGTTGTCTTCTAGTACAAGGCAAACCCGTGACAAAGTCTATATTCACATCTTTCCACTTCCATGTAGGAATTTTGATTTCTTGAGCTAGACTTCCTGGCCTTTGATGTTCAACTTTTATTTATTGACAATTAGGACACTTATCCACAAACTCCGCTATGTCTTTCTTCATGCCATTCCACCAATATATTTCCCTCAACTCATGATGCATCTTGGTGGATCCCGAATGAATTGAATATCGAGAACTATGGGCCTCATTCAATATTAACTCTCTTAATCCATCAACATTTGGAACACACAAACAACCTTGGTAACGTAGTACCCCATCTTCTCTTAGGGAGAAAGCCTCAATGGATTTTTCAGCAACCAACTTCTATAATTCAACCAAAATTAAATCATTGTCTTGTTTGGCCTTAACGTCTTCCGCAAGAGACAACTCCGAACCATTATGTATGCGAACGCCTGCATCATTGGAAGCAACCAAACCCATATCTAAACGTGCCAATCTATGGACCTCTTTAACCATTTCCTTTTTACCTTCCTCAACATGTGCAATACTACCCATAGAAAACCAACTAAGAGCATTGTCTACAACATTTGCCTTATCCGAATGGTATAATACGCTCATGTCATAGTCTTTTAGGAGTTCAAGCCACCTCCTTTCCCTAATGTTCAAGTTCCTTTAACTAAATACATATTGCAAGCTTTTGTGGTCGGTAAATACATCCACATGCACCCCATAAAGATAATGGCACCAAATTTTCAACGCAAACACAACCACCGCAAGGTCAAGATCATGGGTTGTATAGTTTCTTTCGTGCACTATAAGTTGTCTAGAGGCATAGGCTATAACCTTACAATGTTGCATGAAGACACAACCCAAACCAACACGCAAAGCATCATAATAAACAACAAACCCATCCAAACCTTCGGGCAAAGTCAAAATAGGAGCCGACGTAAGATGATCCTTTAATATTTGGAAACTTTTCTCACATTCTTCCGACCATTCGAATTTTGCCTTCTTTTGTGTCAACTTAGTTAGAGGCAAAGAAATAGATGAAAACCCTTTAACAAACCTTCTGTAGTATCTGGTTAAGCCCAAAAAACATCTAATATCCGAAGGAGATAATGGTCTAAGCTAATTCTTAACCACTTCCGTTTTCTTTGGATCTATTTTAATCCCATCACTGGATACCACATGGCCAAGAAGTTCAACCTCCCTCATCCAAAATTCGCACTTACTAAATTTAGCGAATAATTTATTTTCTCTCAATGTTTGCAACACAATCCTCAAGTGACCCACATAATCTTCCTTATTTTGAGAATAAATCATGATATCATCAATTGACACCACTACAAAACTCTTATCCAACAAATCCTTCAATTGGTCTTTCAACACCTTAAGTTCAGTCAGAGCCATACAATAAGGAGGAATAGAGATAGGTTGGTATTGGGAAGGAGATCTATCCCAAAGTCAATTTCCCTTTCGGGAGAAATACCGGGTAAATCATCAGGAAACACATTGAAGAACTCATTAACTATAGGGACCGACTCAAGAGTAGGAGTTTTGGAATCGATGTCCCTAACTCACATAATAAGATAAATGCACCCTTTGGAAATCACTTTTTGGGCCTTAATACATGAGATGAATCGACCTTAACCACTGAATTATTACCCTTCTATTCAGGAATAGGCTCATTAGGAAAGTAAAACTTAACCACACGATTCCTATAACATATAAATGCGTAAGCGGTATGTAACCAATCTATCCCAAGAATGATGTCAAAATTAGTTATATGAAGTTCAACAAGGTCACATGGAATAACTCTATGCAATACCCATACGAGACAATTTCTATAAGCTCGCTTGGCTAATACCGAATCACCAATAGAAGTATAAACCGAAAAAAGTTTTATTAACACTTTTGGGCACACATCAAATTTCATAGAGATGTAAGGAGTAACAAAAGACAAGTTGTCACCCAGATCAAGTAATGCATAATCATCAAAGTTAAAGACTGTAACATACCCATGACTACATCATGAGCCTCATCAACCTCTTGTCTAGCATGAAGAGCATAGAATCAGTTATTGTGTTGGCCACTCTTAGGCTAAGCTTGGGCACTTTATTGCACTTGACCTCCTAGATGATGACATTCTCCACCCTTGTTGGCTACAAGAGGGTACTCGGATCACTTATGGCCCATCTTGCCATAGCCATAGCAAGCACCCATTCCTATCAAGCACTTTTCTCCATGATTCTTTCCATAGTTTGCACATTTAGAAAAAAAGGGTTACTAGCATTTACACCACCTTCTCGTTGATATTTAGGGAATGGTACCCTATCCTTAGTAAACTTCTTCCCTGAGCTTTATCTTGTTGAGAGAGTCTACTACTACCAATGGTCCTAGCATTAGAGAACCCACCTTCATACCGGGCCCTCTTAGAATCCCTCATCCTCATTTTCTTGAGCTTTTCTCCTTCAATTTGTTCGAAAAAAGTCATGAGCTAAGATATGTCTATCTCCTTAATAAGCATAGTGGTGCGACATTCCTTAGCAACTAAGTCGGACACCCCCGATATGAATATACTCATTTGGACACGTAGATCGGCAACCAATGAAGGAGCATACTTGAATAGCATAGTAAACTTGAGGGAATAGTCCCTCATCCCCATATTTCCTTGTCTAAGATTTATGAACTCCAACACTTTAGCCTCCCTTAACTCAAGAGGGAAAAAGTGATTAAGAAAAGCAAGTTTGAAATCTTTCCATTCAATAAGACCTTAATCCACCCTTTCCAACCTCCATTGAGTGTACCAAACTTGGGCAACACCCTTAAGTTGGTAAGCCGCCAACTCTGCTTTTTATTCTGAAGTCACCCCTATAATTCTCACTATCTTGTAGACCTCATCAATAAACTCTTGAGGATACTCATCAACTTTTGAGCCATGAAACTCCGAAGGATTCATTTTTGCAAAGTCTCTTACTCTTGAGGCCGGACTAGAAACATTAGGAGGAGTCACAATACCTTAGTTTGTCACCACTCGGTTTAGCATAGTGATGGCGGTTTGAAACTCTACATTAGTCACTTGGTCCAACATGAGACCATTGTCTTGAGGAGACGGGGGATCTTGGGCTTCATTAGCATTATTTCTCCTTGGAAATGGTGGTCTTCTTGGAGCCTTCTTTCTGAAAATTGCAAAAAAAGACCGTTAGGTAAAAGAAGTCTTTTGATAAACTCTATAGCATGACATGGATCATGAAAGAAGTGAGTATTCCTAAAATACCTCATAGCCTTCTACTCATAAGTGTGGCTCATTTCACACCTATGAATAAGAATCTACTTGATGCAGCATGTTGGACACCCTAGGACACTTGAAAAACCTTATGCTCTGATACCAAGTTTGTCACAACTCAACCTAGTTCCTAGTCATAACACGGCAATTGAAACCTCAAAGGGCTCCAACAAAGCCTCTTTTACATATCATAAGCATACATAAGGTAAAACAAAAGCCAAAAAATCATAAGAGAGTCTAAACTATGAATAGAAATTTAAGAACGTCACATGACAACATAAACTCGAAACATTTGTCCAACTAGATGCCTCTACTCATGAATATGGGTGGGGGATAAGACATGTCCCTATCTCATTCTCAATATGAAACATAGAAAAAGTCTTTGAAAATAATAACTAACCCAATAAGTAGTCCCCGATAAATAAGGACTTATCACAAACACCACTGATAGGAAAGCTTAACTAGCCACATAGATGAGTATGATCTTCAACCTCAACTCCTATATTATGAGATAATGTAGGCAAAAAGTATGCATTAGTACGTTGGAATGTACTAAGTATATCTTTTAATCTATGGGTCCTAAAAATCCATCGAGATTATTTTCCGCAGGTTTTGACCCCCTGGTCGATATTCCAAACTCAGATTTTTCAAAAAGATTAAGTATAATGCATTACATGAGCAGCCTATTCCCAAGAAATTCTTAAGGCACTTATGAGAATTTTGAGGGATATTACATCTAGGTTCCGTGAGTTCTTGAGAATGAACCTGTTTGAGTTCACAGGGTCTACACCCAATGAGTACTCGGAGAACTACATTGAGGAGGTGCAGAAAGTGTTTTAGGTGATACATATGGCTGATGTTGATAGATTTGAGTTGGATGCCTACCAGCTCAAAGGTGTGGCCAGAGTATAGTTTGATTAGTGGAGAAAGAATAAAGCATAGGGTGCACTAGTGCTGACTTGGGCAATATCTGAGGAAGTTTACTTAGGTCGTTTATTCCCGAGAGAGATGAAAGGGGCTAAGATAACATAGAGTTCTTGAATTTGAAATAGGGCTCTATGACTATGCAGGGGTACAGTCACAAGTTCACACATCTATCCCGTTATGCTCTTGAGATGGTTGCTGATATGAGGAGTAGGATGAGGTTGTATTTGGCCGGAGTAGGTCATTTGAAAAAGAAAGAGGCAAGGGGAGCAATCCTAATTGGATACATAGATATTGGTAGGTTGACGACTTATGTATAGCGGAAGAAGGAGGAAAAGCTGCAGGATAGGGAAGATTTTAGGAGCAAGAGGTCCAAGACATCCATCCATGAGGTTAGTAAGAGAGGAAATGGGAATGAGAGTCACTTTCAGACAGGTCCATTTGGCCCAGCTCCATCATCTGCTAGTGCGCCTACATGCAAGATAAAAAATGAATAGGTGTCCCAAAACAGAGGACCCCAGTTATCTCAATCATAGGCTAGTGTGGCTCAATGTTCTAGAGGTAAGCCACTATGTGGTAAGTGCGACAAACTTCACATGGGAAAATGTCATAAGGGAGGGAATGGGTGCTATAAGTGTGGACAAGTAGGTCACTTTCAGAGAGACTATATGAAGTGGGCCAATAAATCCCAATCTTCTGCCCCAACACCACCAGTTTGAGAAAATTAGAGGGGTGCCAATTCTGGTACGAGCGGGGCTATAAATCGTTTGTATGCCATGGGTAGTTGCCAAGATCAGGAGAACCCCCAGATGTTCTTACGGGTATAATTCAAATCTTTTTCTTTGATTGTTATGACTTGTTGGATTCGGGTTCCACTTTGTCATTTATAACTCCTTATATGGCTAATAAGTTTGACAAAGTTCCTGAGTGTCTTCTTGAGCCTTTTAGTATGTCTACTCCTGTTGGTAAGTCTATCTTAGCTGGGAGGGTTTATAGAGATTGTATTGTGTCAATCTATCATATGGATACCATAGCTAACTTAGTTGAGTTGGACATGGTAGATTTTGATGTTATTCTTGGCATAGACTGGCTTTATGCCTGTTATGCCTCTGTCGATTGTAGGACTCAGATGGTTAAGTTTAAATTCTGAAATGAGCCTGTCTTAGAGTAGAAGGGTAGTTCTGTTCTACCTAAGGGTAAATTTATTTCCTACCTTAGGGCTAGAAAGTTGATCTCTAAAGGGTGTATTTATCACATCATTAGGATCAATGATGATAGTTTTGAGACTCCTACTCTTGAGTCAGTTCCGATTGTGAATGAGTTTTCTGAGGATCTATATGGAGTCCCTCCTGATAGGTAGATCGAATTTGGGATCGATGTTCATCCCATTACTCAGCCTATCTCTATTCTGCCTTATAGAATGGATCCTGCTGAGTTGAAATAATTGAAAGAGAAATTGAAAGATTTGTTAGATAAGGGCTTCATTAGGCTGAGTGTCTCACCTTGGGGTGCTCCTGTCCTATTTTTGTGAAAGAAAGATGGGTCCCTTAGAATGTGCATTAATTATCGGTAGAGAAACAAGGTCACAGTAAAAAACAAGTATCCTCTCCCCTAGATAGATGATTTGTTTGACCAACTTCAGGGTGCCTCCTAATTTTCAAAGATAGACCTCAGATCAGGTTACCATCAGTTTAAAGTAAGAGAATGTGATATCTCAAAAATAACCTTTCAGACCCGTTATGGCCATTTTGAGTTTTTGGTCATGTCATTTGGGTTAACTAATGCACCTGCAACATTTATGGATCTCATTAATCGGGTGTTTAATCCATATCTTGATATTTTCATGATCATCTTTATTGATGATATTTTGGTCTACTCAATGAATGAGTAAGAGCATGCCTATCACCTTAGAGTTGTCCTCCAGACTCTGAAAGACAAGGAGTTGTATGCAAAGTTCTCCAAATGTGAATTTTGGCTATTGTCAGTAGCTTTTCTAGGACACATTATATTTGGAGATGGTATTAGGGTTGATACCCAGTAAATTGAGGCAGTGAAAAATTAGCCCAAACCCACATCCCCAACTATATCCAAAGCTTCTTAGGTTTGGTTGGCTACTACTGCATAATTTTTAAGGGATTCTCATCCATATCATCCCCATTGACTAAGATGACCCAAAATAAAAATAAGATTCAATGGTTTGATACTTGTGAGGAGAGTTTCCAGAAATTAAAGACCAAACTGACCACCACTCCTGTTTTGAGTTTTCCCGATGGCACAGAGGATTTTGTAAACCATTGTGATGTTTCTAGAGTTGGTTTAGGTTGTATGTTGATGCAGAAGGGAAAAGTTATAGCTTATGCTTCGATATAGCTTAAGATTTATGAGAGAATTACCCAACTCATGACCTTGAGCTGCCAGCTATGGTATTAATTCATAAAATTTGGTGCGCCACTATTTTGTATGGAGTGCATGTTGATGTGTTTACTAATCATAAGAGTTTGCAGTATGTCTTCAATCAGAAAAAACTCAACCTAAAGCAAAGGAGATGGCTAGAGTTGCTCAAGTATTATGACATGAGCATTCTCTACCACTCAGGTAAAGCTAATGTTGTTGCAGATTCTCTTAGCAGGTTATCTATAGGTAGCACTGCTTATATAGAGGAGGGAAAGAAAGAATTGACAAAAGAGATGCATAAATTAGCTCAATTAAGAGATCAGATTGAGGAGAGTAATGAAGGTGGAGTTAATGTTCAGAATGGGTCTGCATCATCCCTTGTGGCAGAGGTGAAAGAAAAGCAAGACCAAGATCACCAGAATAGATTGTGTGTCCAGAATATTGATGATGTCCGAGAAAGGATTATGGATGAAGCTCATAGTTCTAGATACTCTATTTATCCTGGTTCTACAAAGATGTATCATGACTTGAGGTAAGTCTATTGGTGGATTGGAATGAAGAAAGATATCGCTGAATTTGTTTCCAAGTGTTTGAATTTCCAATAAGTTAAAGTTGATCATCAAAGTCCTTGTGGGTCAGCTCAGAATATAGAGATTCTGGAATGGAAGTGGGAGATGATCAATATGTACTTATTACATATTTTTTAAGGTCCCGAAAGCAGCATGATTTGAATTGGGTGATTGTAGATAGAATGACTAAATCAGCCCACTTCTTGGTAGTTAAGACTACTGACACCGCAGAGGCTTATGCAAGATTGTATATTCGAGAGATCATTAGATTGCATTGGATTCCCTTGTTTATCATATCGGACAGAGGAGCTCAATTCACTTCTAAATTTTGAAGATATTTTCATAAAGGACTGGGTTCAAAGGTGAATCTTAGTACAACCTTTCATCCTATACAGATGGCCAAGTAGAGCACACTATTCAGACATTGGAGGATATGTTGAGGTCATGTGTACTTGACTTCAAAGGAAATTGGGATGACCATTTACCTCTCATTGAGTTTTCATAAAACAATAGCTATCATGCAAGTATTCAGATGGCTCTATATGAATCTTTGTATGGAAGGAGATGTAGATCACTAATTGGATGGTTTGAAGTTGGCGAATTTGAGTTGATTGGGCTTGACTTTGTTCACCAAGCTATGGAGAAGGTGAAGGTTATTCAAGAGAGAAAAGAACAACCTAAAGCCGCCAGAAATCTTACACCGATGTGAGAATGAGAGACTTAGAGTTTGAGTTAGATGATTGGGTGTACTTGAAAGTGTGTCCTATGAAAGGCTCCATAAGGTTTGGAAAGAAAGGAAAGCTTAGTCCCTGATACATTTTTTCCTTCCATATTGTGAAGAGGATTGGAGGTGTCCCTTATGACTTAGAGTTACCTTCTGAGTTAGCCGTCATTCATCCGGTATTTCACATCTCGATGTTAAAGAACTGTTTGGGAGATCCTTCATTGGTAGTTCCCATTGATAGTATTGAAGTAAATGATAGTATGTCCTATGAAAAGATTCTGATTCAAATCCTTGATCATCAGTTTCTCAAGTTGAGGACCAAAGAAATTTCCATAGTTAAAGTGTTGTGGAGGAATCAATTTGTTAAGGAAGCCACATGGGAAGCTGAGGAAGATATGAAAGCTAGATACCCATATCAGTTGATTTGATTGAGTCCAGATTATAATTCATGCCTCTAATTCACATTTAGTTTACTTTTCATTCGAGGAAAAATGAACCCAAGGGGGAGATACTGTTGCACCCTCAAATTTTTTAAGCTAAGACCCAAACCATCCTTCTTATGCATATGGGATCTTACCAAGTGATTCTAACTTTGTGTAGGAGTGTTAAGGTCTTTCCCTAAGTATTTGAAGTGTATTGGATGTGGTTTGAGGTCACAAGGGACCTCCAAAGTTTTTAGACCTTAAAAATTACCAAAATACCCTTAGATGAGAGAGTGCTCATTTAACATATCATTCCAAACTTTTTTATGAAAAATTTGAGGTCAGAATATCGATCAACACAAAAAATTGAGTGGGACAGTGGTCCCGGTTTTTAGATGTTTATCAAACATTTTCGTAAAAAATAAAGAATGAGGGAACAGATTCATGACGCATACTTGTTCCCCTAGAGGCCAAAATGTTCTGGATGAAGTTATTTTTAAAGAGGGGCATTCCAAAATTTTCCCCACCCCTCTTATAGTTAAACCATGACTAATGTAGGTACATTTCGACCTTAAAAGAGTTTCTAAATATTCTTAAGTTCTTCTACGTATTCTAACTAGAGACTTAGGGCTAAAGAGGGGAGAAAAGGCTAGGGTTCTAAAGATTCAAGCAAAATATTGCAAGATTGATTGTCCTGTCTTCATCCTAGGTATGTAAGGCTAAAATAAAGCATGGAAATTATTCTCTCATGTGCCCCATGATTGTACTAGGTTGATTTGTGAATGATTCATATTCCTATGATTGTGTTTCAAGAGGATTTCCTTAAATTTACATACTTTACCTACTATTGCGAAATTGATGTTTTTTCTATGAACTTGTTTCTTGAAAAAATGATTTAAACTACTTATTTCATAAACTCTAATAGTATTTTGGCTAATATTAATTATATATGTCTAAAGATTTAGTCTAGAGCCTTGAACTCGTGAATGCATGATTGTGATTAGATGTGAAGAAGATGACAGTCTTAACGAAACTTGATAGTCCTTTATATCTTCATAATTGATCCCAATTGAATAGTCTCAACTGAAATATTCCATAAATAATTATCCCAACTACTCTTAAAAAATTGGGAATGATTGGATGATTGATTAGTTGAAAGAATTGATTGGATAAAATTGATAAACTGATAAAAGTCCATATGAGAATTGTTGATTGGTTTGATTGGGATTTATTGTATTATGAGAATTGAGTTATAGGAGGAGTATCGAGCACCGAATTGGGTAAACGTGAGTCATAACTCGAACTCAATAACTATATCGCCAAATGTAAGAGAGGATTGAACCATTAAATTATGATGCTTCCTTATTTTATTGTCCTGAAAAGATAGGACTTGATTGATTGTTGGATCTAGGTTGGTAGCTTTGTTCTTTAACCTAGCAATGTATTGTATGGTTGTGGCAACAGCAATGAGCTTTTTATATAATTACTGGCTCATAAGTAATTATTGTCGGATAATAGAAACTCCCATATAGGTCGTGATAGTACTTTGATTTGATTTGATTTGATTGGATTGGATTGTATATGATTGGTCTCTATCTAAACCTTCTCTTAGTTTAGACTTATGACATCTTGATCAAGCTTCTTATTGCTTGATTTGAGTTATCTGAGTTTATAGTATTCTATCTTATGCATGTGTCATTTTGCCATATTACATACTCGTACATTCCATGTACTAACATCCATTTGGGGATGCATCTTTTCATGATGCATAGATAGGTACTAGAGGTCATCAACAGGTGCATTGTTGAGGATCTATTTGTACTCAACTGATTGGTGAGTTTTCCCTACTTCCGGAGGATGCCACATTTATCTTTCTAGCTTTTGAGTTTAGTTTTATTCATTTGAATTGTAGTAGCCATGAACCTTTCATTGGAACCATTTAGATAGTAGTGGTAGAGGCTTCATAGAATATATTGTCTACTTGTTGATTCGAGATTGTCTTTTGGCTAGTTTCATTTGTACTAGTCTTGTTGATTAGATTAGACAGATTGTTAGCCTTTGGCCTTATTCTATAGTTATTTGATCATCTTGGTGAGTTAAGTCTTCCGCTAATAGAGAGTTGATTGAATGATTATGTGAACAACCCAAGTGGTTTGATTTGGGACTACCAATAGCCTGTAAGTGTCGACCACGTCTAGGGTACTCTCCGCGATATAAAAGACAAACTTGTAATGTGGACTAGCCTTGATGTCCTATTTAAGGAAGAAAAACCTTGATGTCCTATTATAAGGTTGACAAGACTTGCTATATTAATGTAAAGAAGACAAACATAAAGGTATTCACATGAGTCCTAAAAAATAATCAGTAGACCGATAGTGGTCTAGTACCAATAATCTCGTTTGAGTAATGGACTGAATAGCCAAAATAATAATCTTGATTTGACTAGTCTGATTCAGATAGAGGCCAAATAATATCCTGATTCGAATAATAGCCAATAATAGCTTGATTCGAATAAAGATCAAATAGTAAATTACTTTGAATAATAGCCAATAATGGCTTGATTCAAATAATAGTCTGATTAAAATAATAGTCAAATATAGCTTAACTCGAATAATGACCATACAATAGCTTGGTTTGAGTAGTATCCAAATAATAATAGTAGGAAAATAATAGTCTAGTTCAAATAGTAGCCCAAACATAATAGTAGGCAAACAATAATACCCAATAGGCAGCTTGATTTGAGTAGTAGCCACATAATAGCCTAATTCAAATAGTAGCCAATAATAGCTTGATGTCTCATGAGATTGCATTACGCTAAAATATTTGAGGATCCTCAAAAATTTCTACCCGCACCTTCTTGTGTATTGAACAAGTTGATCATACTCGTGTTTACGAGTCTTTTTTGTTATACCCCGTACTTTTGTATCTTGGGACGTGTTCGTAAGCTTCTTGAAACTTTTTCATATGACCCCTACTGGCTACAATGTGAATAAACAATCCTAAAGATTGGAGGATGAGGCCATCCAAAATGATTAGAAATAGATTTGGAAGGATGTGGAAGGAGTTGGAGGCTAAGTCAAAAGTCGTGGAACCCGACTTACTCGCGTAAATTACCAACTTGGACGTTTTACAAAATTAAGCTACTTGATGATATGCCGAGCTTAGGTAGCAAAGGTTATATAGATTCGTAAAGTGAGATGAGATTATGAACCTATGAAAAGGAGCAAAAACTAGGTTCCGAACTTACGAAAAGAAGCAAGTAGGTGACAAGTAGGTGATGCACCTACTTGGGGTAAGTAGGTGACCCACCTACTTGGGGTGGGCCCCATGCTGCCACGTGGCAGCCAAGGATTGGGTGCATAGCGTAAGGTGGCGCTCTAGGGGCTGGACACATGTCACCCCTAGGGGATGCCATGTGTCACTCTTAAAGTAAGGGTATAAAACCCTAAGCCATGACTAAGGGTTCTTATTTTCAGCTTTGTACTTAGACATATTTTCAGCTTGTTACCTAGAACTACTGAGAGCAGCTTGAAGAGAACAAGAACAAGAGAGAAACGACCATGGAAGAAAGGTGAGGCCTTCAATTTCACTCCATCAATTATTTATCTACGATATTCTTTGACTAAATGAAGGTGCTTAATAACGTAAAGTTTTATAGTTGGAGGGGCAAGGAGGTTCGATGTAAACCTACAACTTTCGGTAAGTTTTGAAAGCTCGATTGCTAAGGTATGGATTGATTCCCTTATCCCACATTTGGTAAAGTGTTTAAACATGTTGTGGGTGTATAAATAAGAGTTGGAAACGTGAAAATATGCACATTACGGTAGAGGGATAGTGAAGGTCATGTAGGGATTGTTTTGACGCTATTCTAGCACGTTAGAGTTTGGATAGTGTTGTCGTTAGCATGTAGTTATGTTTGGATGTGGTTTATCTATGTTGCAGGGATGTAACATAGTTAAATATGAGTATATAGGCCGCTGGTTTCAGACTCGTAATACTCCGCTTCATATGGTTAATATTTTGCGAAATAAAAAACTAAAACCCTACTTTGGCATCATAGTTTTGGGTGAGTTGTGTGGAACTTGTATTGCGTGATATGGTAGTGATTTGATGGTGCATGGCTTCTGGTTTTTGTTGTTGATATGTCTTCTAAGGTTAGAGTTTAAAATTTAAAGTTCGTATAGGGCAAGTTATTGGGGAGATGCTGCCGGATTTCCATTAACTTCGGAACTAGCCAACAGACTAGTCGAGGAAGGCGAGAAAGGAAATGGTGCCTATAGATACTTGAGTATAGATTGGGAAGCTGGAAAGTTGAAGGTTAGTAATATTGGTATTACTCTCATGTTAAATAGGTTGAAGGAGAAACAAAATAAGCTGGACTACAATCGAGCTACTACAGGTATGTAAAGCCTATCCTTTCTTCTCTTTTGGCATGTCTTAGATGTAAGTGTTATGTATGTGAAATTTGAGAGTTATTCCATTCCTAATGCTCTGAGTATGAGTCCAGACTCCTGTTCAATTCTTGATGTTAGAATTCCAGTAATAGTTGAGTCACTACCTTCCAAGTCTTCTAGGAAATGAAAAGAAGCACATGTAAAACCTGTCTCTTCTTACTTATGGAAAGACTTGACTATATGTAAAGTAGGATATGGATTTGAAGGTAACTCCCTTGTAAACTCTAAGTATCACTCGTGACTTGTAGGAACTTTTGAATATTAAGAGTCTTAAAGTGGTTTGACCACTACTCCTTCGCCACCTTATGTTGAATAGTAATGGGAGATACAAACTCCTCTTCCTAAAGGCTCTAAAATGATCAATGTATCTGATTGCATAAACTGTGCCTCTGATTACATAAGATGAGTCTCTGACCGCGTACATTTTGTTTCTGATTGCATAAACTATGCTTCTGATTGCATAAATTGTGTGGCATTATTTTGATGCATGTCTGTGATCTCTGAGGCCCCAACTGATGTGAGCCTAATGACATCTAAAGCAGTACCTCAGATAATTACTCCCCAAGTCTTTAGGTGACGGTTCACTTGACTGTTTTACCGAGTCTTAGATGATGACTTAGTTGCATATGGTTTCTCACTACTCCACTCGTGCATGCTGTAACCCTTCTTTCTATGCATCCCACGATGGGCCAGAAATTATATCTAGCACAGCTTTACTACTCCTTCATCGAGTCCCGAGCCATCTATATATATGTATCAAGTATACGATAATGAAATTCCGGATATAATAAAGTTGAAGCATACAATGACACCGTATGTGATAATATTATTCACCAAGTCCTGAGCTGAATATATATATATGATGATATGATGAAATTATGGATCGGGCCAAATATTTCTCGGTATATTTTACCATGTGATAATGGAACTGATTCCCTCCCTAGAGGGACGGGTATGGTATGTATATATATGATGATGGTACGCTATAGATGTACACTACTCCCTTCACTGGGTCTCTCACTAAAGGGTCGGATACTTTACGTGGGCATGCATATAAAAACATAGGGATACATTTGTGACCCCGAGCCCCATAGTTGACCAGATATAATATGATGACATATACGATAAGATTATGCCATATACGATGATATGATATTGTATATGATGACATGATGAAATAATATACATGATGGAAAGGGATGATGACATGATGATATGGTAATATGATAAAATAATTATGACACCGAGTTCCTTAGCGGGCTGAGCACAGTGTATGATGATGTATATGACTGCATGTCCTAAGGTGTAGGTACAGTAATTTGTTAATTGTTATACTTGTCCCCTGCATCCTTGGTTCAGCTATGGTCTCAGTTATGATGTTTTATGCTTTACATACTCAGTACATATATCATACTGAACCCCCTTTCTTCGGGGGGCTGCGTTTCATGCCCACAGGTATAGGTACTTACTTTGGAGATCCGCCAGCTAAGGGTTTCCACTCAATAATTTCGAAGCGCTCTATTGTGACGGAGCCCATATTTTGGTACTGACCCTTGATGTATATGTTTGTTTATTCATGGGTACGGCGGGGTCCCTGTCCCGCCGTATGTTACCGTTGATATTCTTAGAGGTCTGTAAACATATGTACGTGGGTTGTTTATAAGTTTGTTTCAGTTGTGCCTATATGGCATATTACAAATATTATTACGTTAAGGCAGCCTTGTCGGCTTACATGCCCTTTCATGACATGATGTAAATGAAAGAGGCTATATGTATGCACATATATTATCACCCATGGGGGTTCTGGTGTATAGTCCTTATATTTGATAGTTAGGTAGACAGGGGTCTAGGTCGGACCCTAGTCATGGCTTACAGGGTTGGGTCGTGACAGAAGTGGTATCAAAGCAGTTTATCTTGGAATGTCTACAGACCATGTCTTGTAGAGTTTTATTTATCGGTGTGTTGCACGCCATATCTATAAATAGGAGGCTACAGGATATTTATCATGTTACCTTTCTTTCATATATAAGATTGTACTATAGATCCGAGTTATAGGAAGACTCCTTATACTAACCTTGGATTTTAACAGAAGGACGACATTAACATAAGTAAGTAATTGATGATATTGGAAGTTACAAAGCACACAGGTAAGCAAAGGCACGAAAGATATATGTTGTGTAAGATATTGACATATGATTGAAATGTTAAGTCGAAAACTGAAAGGAAAGTAAACCGAAAAGTGTAATAGATGCAGGTTGAGTTGGACACATGAGGTAAGTCTATCATTTTCATACTATTGTTAATATTGAAAGCCCTGTGTGGCTGCGATATGAGATGATATTAAAAGTCCTGTATAGCTGTGATATGATATGAATATATTTATGTGTTGGCCCTCTGAGGCATTGTTGGTATTTTCTGCGTGCAGATTTTGGGATAGTAAGGAGTATAGAGAAAACTCTGCCAAAATTTTTCTAGAATAAAAAAAGAGGGAGGGAATAAAACATATATTATTAATGTGTCTGGGAAGTTGATATCGAGTACCCCTATTATGTTTAACTAAATTTGTACGAGATACTCTCCATGTCGTCAGTAAGGGGCACCTTTTTTATTTGGGGGAAATTTTATCACAGATAAAGCCTATCTGAGCAATAAAGATCAGACCACGGTATCTACAGTCGTACTTTGCCTTAGGAAAAGCTCATGTTGAGGGGCAAGATGCCCGATGATGGAGTTTCATTATTGTTGGGAAGTACAGAACTCTCAACTATTGTAGGAGGACTAGATAAGTTGTTCACGACTCAAAAAAGACTGGAGGAAGACTATGTGAGTCAAGCACTAAGGAGCACTGTGATGCTTATTAGATTCAAGTTCCCTTCTAGTGGTAATTGGAATATGCTTCAGGATAACACTTTATTATGCCTTCACCAACTAATTAAAGATGGAATTTATGAAAGAAAATTCTAACAGAAGAACCACAGATAGATATCATGAACTGAATATGAGTATGAACAAAAAGGGGAATATGTAAGTATGAGTTTAAAGGTGTGGTACAACAATATGGGGATAAGGTAAGACCGCTAGTAAGGCGCACTTGGTATGTGTTGACTAAGTTAAAATCCTGTGTTGAGTACACAGTAAGGTCAAGTGGCATAAGGTATAAAGGAATGATACGTGCACACAACGTCGAACCGAAAATAGTGGAACCCTTAAAAGACAAAGACGGCCAACTTAAGGAATAAATGGTGCATCATACATTCACCCCAAGGAACAAAGGATATAGGTTGGGATAAAGCTACTACTCCAAGAGAACCTTGGACAATCATCATCGGAATACAAGTGTTGCCTAATTGAAATTGGAACGACTACAAGTGGGAATTAACCTTTGATAAAGATAAGTAGAATGTGGCCTTGGATGAGTTGTTTCATGGGTCACATTATTCAAGTAAAGATTAGTAGATGAGATATCACATTATGTATGGAAAGGTTCTCGTCGCTTCGTGATTTAGCCAAGGTTCTGCATGTGGATAATCAGGTTATAAAATATACAGAAAGACGGGTACATAATACAGTGCCAAGTAGATTAGGGAAAGAGATTAGATAAATTTGAGACTAGACATAGAGACATAGAGCAAGGTATAAGCTTATAAAGGTATAAGTACCCTCTAGGGGGGAGAAAATGAGAAAATTGCAAGGGTAAGATGGAGGCAATTGATCTGGCAACATATTTGAGATGGATGCTTAAACTTCAGTAAGATTCCTGGACGAAACTAGTTAGTGAGATCTGAAAGCCAACAATGATTGGATAAGAAGTCAGAATAGTATTGGTGGTAGTGTCCTTTTGTAGAAGCCTGCAATGACAACAGAATGGTATTGCATAAGTCAAGAGATACTAAGAAGGATAACAATATTGTGCTAGAGCAAAAGCTAAGATATTGGCTATATAGTTGGTCGCAAATAATGTTGCGATAGGTAAATAACCAAGGCGAATGAATAGAAAACCCCCTATGATAGGAGATAAGAGATGCAAAGATGAGTTCAGCCAAACTACCAAAATGGAATTCGTGTTAAGAGCAAAGTAAGACATGGCCACGGTTGGACCAAAGATCTACCCCGATATCGATTGTAGGATAAGGCAGGAAAAGGCAAGGTAACACATGATACCTAGAGAGAAGACACTAAGATATTTCTCAGGTTAAGTTGAGCACCTTCTCATATTCTCGTAAAGGTAAAGATGACACAAGATAACATATCTAGAGTGTTATAAGCTGGGATAAAGAAATTGAGAAATGATTTAACCAAAAAGAGCAGAACTAGCTGGTTATTAAAGGATGGCAAACTTATATGCCAAATTCCATCATAATTATGCCAGCTAACGATAGACAGAGCTCAAAGCGGCTATGAAAGTCATTGTATGAATGAACTTCAGCACTACTCAGTAGCCAATCCTAAGGACTGGAAAAATAAAGAGGAGGAGAAACCCAAAAGGTAGAGTACCAGTTAAAGTCTTCTAAGGAAGTTAAGGAGTAATACATGAGGTCTCCACACTACTGTCTCGAGTAAAGAGGCTTAATTTACAGCTAGCATTTTGATATCAGCCCAAGAAAAGGTCGGGAATACAGGTAGGTCTTAGTACCGCCTTTCACCCTTAAAATTGATGAACAGGCTAAGAGTACTACTTAAACGCTAGAAGATATGTTGTGAGTTGGTGTTGTTGACTTCGAAGGTAGCTGGGATGATTATCTACCACTTATCAAGTTGCCTACAGTAATAGCTACCACTCTAGTATCCAAATGGCCCCATACAAGACTTGTAGGGCAGGACATGTAAGTCCCTTATTGGCTGGGTCGATATTAGAAAGACTAAGCTAGTAGGCCCAGACATGACTGAGCAAGCTATTAAATAGTAGCCCAGAGTCAGCAGAAATGATATGCAGATAATCGATGTCGATATTGAGAGTTCAAATTAATGATTGGGTGTTCTTAAAGGGGTCACCCAGGAAGGGAGTAATAAGATTCGGCAAGAAAAGGAAACTTAGCTCAAAAGACATTAGACCTTATCAAGTTGCTCGTAAGGTGGACAAAGTTACCTATAAGTTGGACTTACCACCTGATTGGGAAACTATACGCCTATTCCTTCAGATACGGATGCTTCCCAAATGTATTGGTAATCCACCCAGAGTATGTATCATAAATGATGTCCATAAAATAGAATAGTTATCCTATGAGGAACAACCTATAGCCATCTTGGATTGACAAATTAGAAGGTTGCGAACTAAGGACGTGACTTTCATCAAGGTATTGTGGCAAAACAAAAACCAGAGAGGGGATGACTTGGGAAGTTAAAAAGGAGATAGAGAAAAGATATTCGTACTTGTTACCTATATACAAGGGTAATCTGAACTCCTAAATGGAGTGGATAGCAACTGTTGTAAAAGATGCCCAAAATCTTCATAGAATCCTATAGGATTAGTTAACATTCGAGGATGAATGTTCTAAAGGGGGGAAGGATGTTATACCCTGTACTTTTGTACCTTGGGACGTGTTCATAAGCTTCTTGAAAATTTGTCATGTGACCCCTACTGCTACAATGTGACTAAACAATCCTAAAGAATGGAGGATGAGGCCATCCCAAATGATTGGAAATAGATTTGGAAGGATGTGGAAGAAGTTAGAGGCTAAGTAAAAAGTCATGGAATCCGACTTACTCACGTAAGCTACCAACTTGGACGTTTTACAAAATTATGCTACTTGATTATACGTCGAGCTTAGGTAACAAAGGTTATATAGATTTGTAAAGTGAGACGAGACTATGAACCTATAAAAAGGAGAAAAAACTAGGTTTCGAACTTACGAAAAGAAGAAAGTAGGTGATGCACCAACTTGGGGTAAGTAGGTGACACACCTACTTAGGGTGGGCCCCATACTGCCACGTGGTATCCAAAGATTGGGTATATAGCGTAAGGTGGCGCTCTAGGGGATGGACACGTGTCACCTCTAGGGGATGCCACATTTCACTCTTAAAGGAAGGGTATAAAACCCTAAGTCATGACTAAGGGTTATTATTTTCAGCTTTGTACTTAGACATATTTTCAGCTTGTTACTTAGAACTATTAAGAGCAGCTTGAAGAGAACAAGAACAAGAGAGAAACGGCCATGGCAGAAAAGTAAGGCCTTCAATTTCATTCCGTCAATTACTTAGATACAGTATTCTTTGACTAAATAAAGGTGCTTAACAATATAAAGTTTGATAGTTGGAACGGCAAGGAGGTTCGATGTAAACCTATAACTTTTGGCAAGTTTCGAAAGCTCGATTGCTAAGTATGGCTTGATGCTCTTCTCTCACATTAAGGAAATGTTTCAACATGTTGTGGGAGTATAAGTATGAGTTGGAAACATGAAAATATGCACGTTACAGCTGAGGGATATTGCATGTCATGTAGGGACTGTTTTGACGCTATTCTAGCAAGTTAAAATTTGGCTAGTATTGTCGTTAGCATGGTTTTGTGTTTGGAGGTTGTTTATCTATGTTGCAGGGCTGGAACATGGTTAAATATGAGTATATAGGCCGTTGGTTTTAGCCTCGTAATTGTCATGACCCAACCCGGTAGGCCGCGACTGGGGTCCGACCTGGACCCCCTTGTGCGTATCTATCAGCCACCCTTAAGTGGAACCGTATGTGATGTGATACCATACACAAACCCCAATGGGTCAAAAAAATTTCATAAACTTGTAGCCTCATTCACCTGTATCATAACAGGAAAGGGCACGCGAGCCGATGAGGCAGCCATACCACGAAAACATTTGCAATACGTCTTATGAGCGCAACTGAAACAAACTTACAAATAACCCACATACACATGTCTACATACCTCTAAGAGTAATAACTGCATCATATGGCGGGACAAGGCCCCCGTCGTATGCTTGAATAAATAAATATGTCTATTAAATGATCAGTATCAAAAATTAGGCTCCAGGATAGTGAAGCACTTCCAACCTAGCTGAGAGGAACTCCTAAGCTGACTGATCTCCAAAATGAACATTTGTATCTGCGGGCATGAAACACATCTCCCCGGAGAACGGGGGGTCAGTACGATATATGTACTGAGTATATAAAGCATAAAATATCATAACCGAAATAACAACTGAAATGGGGATACAGAAAACATGTATAACAATTAACAGATTACTGTACCTGCAGCTTAGGACATGCGGTCATATACCTTATCATACCCTGTACCCGGCCCTCTAGTGAACTTGATATCATAATCGTTTCATAATAATCATGCCTATCCCTTCATGGGATGCGATGAATGATCATTGCATCATATATCATGCCCGGCCCTTCATGGGATGCGGTAAATTTATCATGCCCGGCCCTTTATGGGATACGGTGAATTTATCATGCTCGGCCCTTCATGGGACGCGGTGAATTTATCATGCCCGGCCCTTCATGGGATGTGGTGAATTTATCATGCCCGGCCCTTCATGGGACGCGGTAAATTTATCATGCCCGGCCTTTCATGGGACACGGTAAATTTATCATGCCCGGCCCTTCATGGGATGCGGTGAATTTATCATGCCCGGCCCTTCATGGGACGTGGTGGGTTTATCCTACCCGGCCCTTAATGGGATGCGGTAAGTGACATATTAACAGCCTGCACGAGTAAAGTAACGAGGAACCATATGCAATTATTTCATTATCTGAGATTCGGTATAACAATTGTCATGGACTATTATTTAAGGATCAAAACTATCATCGTCTCACATATCCTCTAACTTCCATTAGGGGCCACATCGACGGAGTCTGAAGAGTCCTAGGCTTTTATTAAGGTAATACCAAACGGCTTATCCAATCAGAGACATTTGTAATTATAGACTTCTTAGGCATGGGAGCTCATACATTCAATTAGTATTCATCATATAAGGACTCGAAGGGTAGCAGTTCAACTACTTCAAGAACTTCGATATTAAGAAATGAATAGGAGTTATAGTTCATGCTTCCCATGCATCCAGTTACTATTTTCTATATAGAAGGCTTGAGGGTGATAGCTCAGATACCTTAAGAGCCTTATCATTTAGAAGTGAAAACGAGTAAATAGGCTATACCTATATTACCTTTTATCGTATAGAAGCCTTAAGAAGGCAATAGCTCAACTATTACAGGAGTTCTACCATTACGAAGTGGATAAGAATTATGGACTGTACTCAGAGCTTTACGAATGGAACTATCCCCAAGTTCCATATACAAACCATTTATAACTTATATCTAAGACATTCCAAAATAAGGAAGAATAGCTTTACCTACTTATGCCAAAAACATGCCAAGAGAAGGGATAAGCTTTACATACTTATTCCAAAAACATGCCAAAAGAAAGCTTCGCATACTTGTTATGGGTTAGTCTTTGTCCCGGTCGCCTTGTCATCCCATGAACCTAGGTAATATGAAATCAATATGAAAATCAACCTCTTTAGACCTTTCAGCATCTTACATTACTTAAGAGTATTCATAAACCCCATTCCCTCGCTCGTCTTCTCGACTAGTTCCTTAACTAGTTAAGGCACTAATGAAAATCGGACAGCACCTCCCCTATAAGGTGCCCTATCCGAATTCCCAATTAAATCACTAATATCTAAATCCAAACAACAACATAACCAGAAGCTCGTATATATAGAAAACATTGCAACATTATACATTACAACCTCCGAACGACTCGCTCGAAATTACGATATCCAAAATAGGGTTTCTAGTTTCTATTTTGTGAAACCTTTAATCGTACGAAGCGTGGAATCGTTTGGATGCAACCAGAAAATTCCACACCTAGTTTATAACACATTTAGACCCTGCAACACACACCACCCAACCAGCAGCAGCCTCAAAACACACCACGCCTCACTTCGACTACAATTTAACTACGGCGACTTCAATTTAGATTGTTTCTTTCGCTGAGCATCCCCATGATTTTTCCATACTTAAAGAAGTATAAAAGGTACATAATACACTCCATAAAAACCCCATAAATTTCAAATTTAAAGGAGAAACCTTACCTTACTCGAAATTGGCCAAACTAGCCAAAATCGCGCCTCGGACCCTTCTTAGCGTGCTGAAACTGTGTGGACTGGTTGCTGTCCTGTTTGGCTGCACCAAGCCATAATTTTATACTTCTAATACCTCCATATCATCATGGTATATTCTAGATAATTAATTTACGGAACGAAATTGGGACTTACCTTTTTTGTTTTTCTCCTAGCCGTCGCTAGTTTCTCTCTAAACTAGGGTTTTGTTCTTGAGCTTTTGCTGAAGTTTAATGGATCAAAACTGAAGTATAAGACACATATACATGTATATATGTGGTCCTAGTAGGTTAAACGTGTCATCCCCATATAGTGACATGTGTCCGGTCCCTATTGGGCCACAGATCCATGCCTTACCCTTAGGCTGCCACGTGTCCTTGTGGACCCCACCTCCCAAGTAGGTGGGTCACCTTATTGAACCTAAGTAGGTGGGTCACCTAATTGATTGAGGTGCTGCCACGTGTCTCTCCTCCATTGGCTTTCACGTGTCGTCTTTTTCCCTTCCTCGTGGGTTCGTAATCTCGTCTTATTTTAGAAGCCTATGTAATCCATGCTACGTAATCTTGGTATGTCCTTAAGCAACTCAAGTGTATAATAATTCTAAATTAGTAGCTTACGTAGGTAAATTGAGTCCTACGACTCATTACTTGGCCTCCAATTCCTTCCGGATTCTTATGACTCTATTTCCAACCTTCTCTACTATAGGGTATCACATTCTCCTTTCTTTGAAGTCATTTGATAGTGTCGTACCTTATCCGGCTCACATTATAATGTCTAAAGAACTTAAGAGACATTCTTATCTCGAGAGTGTGGGGTGTAACAGTAATACTCCATTTCGTATGGTTAATATTTTGCGAAATAAAGAGCTAAAACCCTACTTTGGCGTCATAGTTTTGGGTGAGTTTTGTGGAACTTGTATTGCGTGATATGGTAGTGATTTGATGGTGTATGGCTGCTGATTGTTGTTGTTGATATATCTTCTATTATTAGAGGTTAAAATTTGAAGTTCGTATAGGGCAAGTTATAGGGGAGATACTGCCCAATTTCCATTAACTTCGGAACTAGCCAACAGACTAGTCGAGGAAGGCGAGAAAGGAAATAGTGCCTATAGATACTTGAGTATAGATTGGGAAGCTGGAAAGTTGAAGGTTAGTAATATTGGTATTACTCTCATGTTAAATAGGTTGAAGGAGAAACAAAATAAGCTGGACTACAATCGAGCTACTACAGGTATGTAAAGCCTATCCTTTCTTCTCTTTTGGCATGTCTTAGATGTAAGTGTTATGTATGTGAAATTTGAGAGTTATTCCATTCCTAATGCTCTGAGTATGAGTCCAGACTCCTGTTCAATTCTTGATATTAGAATTTGGGTAATAGTTGAGTCACTACCTTCCAAGTCTTCTAGGAAATGAAAAGAAGCACATTTAAAACCTGTCTCTTCTTACTTGTGGAAAGACTTGACTATATGTAATGTAGGATATGGATTTGAAGGTAACTCCCTTGTAAACTCTGGGTATCACTCGTGACTTGTAGGAACTTTTGAATATTAAGAGTCTTAAAGTAGTTTGACCATTACTCCTGAGCCATCTTATGTTGAATAGTAACGGGAGATACAAGCTCCTCTTCCTAAAGGCTCTGAAATGATCAATGTCTCCGATTGCATAAACTGTGCCTCTGATTGCATAAGATGAGTCTCTAACCGCGTATGTTGTGTTTCTTATTGCATAAAATATGCTTCTGATTACATAAATTATATGGCATTATTTTGATGCATGTATGTGATCTCTGAGGCCCCAACTGATGTGAGCCTAATGACATCTAAAGAGGTACCTCAGATAATTACTCCTCGGGTCTTCAGGTGACGGTTCACTTGACTGTTTTATCGAGTCTCATTTAATGACTTAGTTGTATATGGTTTCTCACTACTCCACTCGTGCATGCTGTGACCCTTCTTTCTCCACATCCCACGATAGGCCAGAAATTATATCGGGCGCAGCTTTACTATTCCTTCATCGAGTCCCGGGCCAGCTATATATATATATATATACGTATGAAGTATATGATGATAAAATACTAGATACAATGAAGTTAAAGTATACGATGACGCCGTATGTGATGATATTATTCACCGAGTCCCAGGATAGATATATATATATGATGATATGATGAAATTATGGATTGGGCCGAATATTTCTCAGTATATTTTACCATGTAATAATGGCACCGAGTCCCTTCCTAGAGGGATGGGTATGGTATGTATATATATAATGATTGTACGCTATAGATGTACACTACTCCCTTCATCGAGTCCCTCACTAAAAGGTCGGATACTTTATGTAGGCATGTATATGAAAACATAGGGATACATTTGTGACCCCGAGCCCCATAGTGGACCGAATATAATATGATGACATATACGATAAAATTATGTCGTATACAATGATATGATGTCGTATATAATGACATAATGATATAATATACATGATGGAAAGAGATGATGACATGATGATATGATAATATGGTAATATGATGAAATACTTATGAAACCGAGTTCCTTAGCAGGCCGGGCACAGTGTATGATGATGTATATGACTACGTGTCCTAAGGTTTAGGTACACTAATTCGTTAATTGTTATACTTGTCCCTTGCATCCTGTGTTCAGGTATGGTCTCAATTATGATGATTTATGCTTTACATACTCAGTATATATATTGTACTGATCCCCCTTTCTTCGGGGGGCTGCGTTTCATGCCTGCAGGTATAGATACTTACTTTGGAGATCCACCAGCTTAGGGTTTCCAATCAGCGATTTGGAAGCGCTCCATTGTGCTAGAGCCCAAATTTTGGTATTGACCCTTTATGTATAGATTTGTTTATTCATGGGTACGGCAGGGGCCCTGTCCTGCCATATGTTACCATTGATATTCTTAGAGGTATGTAAACATATGTACGTGGGTTGTTTATAAGTTTGTTTCAGTTATGCCTATACGGCATAGTGCAAATGTTATTACGTTAAGGCAGCCTTGTCGGCTAGCATGTCCTTTCATGATATGATGTAAATGAAAGAGGCTATATGTATGCACATATGTTATCACCCATAGGAGTTCTAGTGTATAGTCCTTATAATTGATAGTTAGGTAGACGGGGGTCCTGGTCAGACCCCAGTCATGGCCTATGGGGTTGGGTCATGACATTTGTAATATATGGCTTATAATAAAATTTCTAAATAGATTTTTTAGAGCATATATATCAAATAAATGACAACATAGTTAAACATGATGCAAGTTCCCATTCAGACCATGAAATTTGTCTTAACACGATAAGGATGACATCTTAGACTATGATGTCTTAGGGACATGATACGTAAGAATAAAATCCATAGGCCATGAAATGGTTTCCGTAGGTCATGAAAATAATGCCTTTAGACCATGACGCGTTCGAAACATGATCAACAATAATTAAATCCTTCGGCCATGAAATGGTGTCCGCGGGCCATGAAAATGATGCCTTTAGACCATGACGCTTTTGGAACATGATTAACAAAAATTAAATCCTTAGTCCATGAAATGATGTGTAAAATACATGACAATAATGCATTTAGATTATGAATCCTTAGGAATAAATAATGATTAGATAGGTCGTATCTATTTTTCGAGTATTGTAGTGACTTTGTATAGATCCTTCATCTGATGTGATAGGGCTTAATGCAAAAGTTGTTTTTAGGAATAAAGTAATTTTTGGGCATGATGCATCTCTTCGGATATAATACAATTATCGGGCTCAAAGTAATATTTGGGCTCAATGCACTTCCCGGGCTTAATATAGATACAATTCACGAGCTCCATATTGATACAATTCTCGAGCTCAAATACGCTTTTCGGACTTAACGCAGATGCAATTCTCTGGATCAGAATGATTTTTGTACTCGATGCAGATACAATTCTTGGGATCAAATGCACTTTTTAGGCTTAATGGACTTTTCGAGCTCAATGTAGATGCAATTTACGGGCACTATGCAGATACAATTTTTGGGCTCAATGCAGATTCAACTCTCCGACTCAATACACTTCTTGGGCTTAATGCATTCCTTGGGCTTAATTCATATGTAATTCTCAGGCTCAATGCATTTCTCATGCTCAAAGCATTTTTCAGACTCAATGTAGATGCAATTTTAGGGGTCAATGCAAATCTTAAGCCTAATGCCGATGCAATTCTCGGGCTTAATATGATTTTCATAGTTTGGTTTAAGAACTAAGGATATGAGGTAGCTTAGTCCTTTGTATTGTAAGATAGGAGCGTCATTTCCTGATGTATGCACCTGTTTTTTCTGCATTCAAAGAAAACTGTTAGTTCATAAAGGGGGAGGTTGATCTGTGTATCCGCTTTGACCAGCACACTCCATTTATATCTGATGTCTACTAGAAGGTCAATCTTCTATTCTAAATGCAATTTTGTCAAATTCTTTAGGATCACTCAAACATTTCTTCCCTAGTACAAAAATTTTATCTTCTGATGCTTGTTTCTAGATAAATCTTTGTTTCTGACAAACTTTGACTCCCTCTCAAATTTGCCCCAGTCTTGTGATTTTATAAGAAAATGCTCTTCTGATAAAATTTTTGAGGTCCTCTAAAAAGTTCTGCCCTATTTATACATTGAGAAAAAAATATATTTTATTATTATAATGAGACCGAACTTCATAGGAGCGCCTACGTATGCCCTTTTAAACGAAAATAAGGTCTGACATAGTTTAAATACAAAGAAGAAAATCATAAACCAAGATACTAAATAAAATACTCAATAGCATTCAAAATGATAAGCTCAGGTCAAACTGTCATCCATTAGCTAATATGAATGTAGCAACCTTGACCTTAAAAGACACGAGCTTTTATGAGAAACTGCTTTATTGGTATTCATTACATTTATTGGTGATTTGGCAGTGGATTGTTGGATACATTTGGCGTAGGATCCTTTAATTGTATGGCTTTGGTATCAATCAAGCTTTGAATTTTATCTTTCAAAGGGTGGCACGCTTTAGTTGTGTGCACCTTTATCCCTGAATGATAGGCACAAATCTTGTTGGGATCATAATATTTACATTGAGTATTTGGATTCATAATCAGGATAGGTGTGAAATAGCCAGCTACCCTAAGCTTTTAATAGAGCTGGGCTATAGGCTCAACTAAAGGAGTATAGTTTTTGATAAACTTCTTTTTTAAGTTGGATTGATTTTTGTAGCTTTTGTTATGGAGTAGATGGAGGTGTATGACAGTATGTCGATTGGACATAGTAAATGGGGTAGGTAGGGTATTAAGGAGGTATTTGATGTGAGGAAATTTGATACGAGAGTGCTTGATAAGGAGGGAGTGATGAGTAAGATGGAGGCATTTGGTATTGAGGAGGTGCAACATATGCTGATTAAGGATATTGAAGAGGCTGTGGAATGGAATTTTGTGGGTATAGAAAATACATAGGTTCATAGGTATGACTGTGATGTTATGGTGTATATGAATGATTTGGAAACTAAATATTCTTTGGGGGCATATGAATAGAGTTTGATTGATTTTGAAGATGGAAGGTATGATGGGTTAGTAGAGGATTATTTGGAAGGGTGGTCTATTCTGTGAATGGCTGGTTATCCATGTTTGTCCCCAAAGTGGGATCGGTAGGGAGCAACAACTTAGCCCATTTGCGCATACCAACAATTTCTTCTTCTAATTCTAATATTTTCTTCTCCAACCTTAAGATCAACTCATTCGAACGATGTTCATCCTCAACAGTCCCAACCCTTTCCATAATACTATTGTTATCAATCATCTTTTTTTTTCAGTCTCAACCCTTTCCATAATACTATTGTTATAAATCATCTTTCTTTTTCCTTTATGATTCAAACTTGGAGGGGGAGGAAGGGTCCCTTTTGATCGTGTGTGGTAGGTCATAGTGTACATATCAACCTTAGGGAAGGCAAGACAAAAAATAAAAATTAGAAGGAAACCAAGTTATTAACACTAAATATATCATGATAATAAGCACGTTGATTTGTTAAAATAACGTCCTAAACTGCAAGGAGCCTCGTTGAGCTAGATGTAGGCCTAAGATGATAAGTATGTGATTCACGTTAGTTAATCCAAGCTTTGTTGATATTATTTGGAGTTTAGAATTAGAGAAAGAAAATAAGAAAAACATACTATATTATTGATAAATAATGTAATAATTCCAACTTTTGAAAATGAAATTACAGAAATGAAACTAAGGGGAATGGAATAACAATTGACATAATCCTAAACTTCAATCATCTTCCATGACATTTTTTATACCCCGTACTTTTGTATCTTCAAAGACTTTTGTACCTTGAGAGGTTTTTGAGTTTCTTGAAAGATTTTTAATCTTCTTATGCTTCTTAAGCTTTTTAGAAGTTAGCATGTGAGACGGATAAGCTATAATGCTATCAAATAACTCTAAGGAAAGGAGAATGTGATACCCCATAATAAGAAAGATTGGAGATAGGGTTATAAGAATTCGGAAGGAATTGGAGGCTAAGTAGTAAGTCATAGGACTCGACTTACTTTTGTAAGCTATTAGTTTGGATGTGTTACATACTTAAGCTACTTGAGTACATACCAAGCTTATGTAGCAAGGATTACATAGGTTCATAAAGTAAGAAGAGATTATAAACCCACGAGGAGAAAAAGAGAGTGACACATGGCAGCATGAGAGAGTGCCATGTGGCAGAAACTGGAGCAAGGGGTGGACCCACACCTGCCATGTGGCAGCCTCGGATTGGATAAGGGGATGCGGTGGCCTAATGAGGGCCTGACACATGTCACTACTTAGGGCTTCACATGTGTCACCACTTAGGGCATGACATGTGTCACCCCTTAAGGTAGCCTATATATATATTTTATGAGTCATTCTTATCTACAACCAAAGTCATTCTTATCTACAAACTTCTAGAGAAAAAAGAAGAGAAGAGAAACCTTGTGCTAGAGAAGAGAGAGCCACGAGTTGGAGAAATAAAAGCGTAAGTCCTCCAATTTCGTTCGATGAATTAACTATAAAGGGTATACCAAGATGATATGAAGGTTTTAGTAATGTAAATTTATGATTTTTGGAAGCACCAAAAGGACAACAAGAAGCCACAAAGTTTTAGTCGCGCTAAAGAAATGAACTAAATTGAAGTTATTATAGTTAAATCGAAGTCGGATAGTGTGTTGTGATTGTGGTACAGCGGTTGTAGCTGGTTTGGTTGCATGGTGAAGGTATGGAATGTTTTTTAAAAATAGTGTTGGTGCTTCTTGTTGCAGCCATATGACCCTCCATTTCATATTGTTAAAGGTTTTACGAAATAAAAATTAAAAACTCTATTTTGGTATCGTCGTTAAGCGAGTTATTTGGAGTTTGTATTGTGTAAAGTTGAAGTGATTTACTTGTAAATATGCTGCTGGTTGTTTTTTTTGGTATGGTTGTTGATATTTTGGCCAAGTTGAAATCTCAGGGATGTTGAAGTTATAGGGGAGATGCTGCCCAATTTTCGGTAACTTTGGAGTTAGTAATAAGCTAGTTAAGGGAAATGGATAAGGAAATGATTCCTATGGATACATGGTTGTAGAGTTGGAAATTGGAAAGTGAAAGTATTAATCTTAGTATTACTCTCATGTTAAATAGGTTCAAAAGACGACGAGGCGAACGTGATTAAGAGTAATCCATAAGAAGTATGTAAAGCTACCCCTTCCTTCTCTTGGCATGTTTTGAGATAAGTATTACATGATGTAAGTTTTGGGGGTTATCCCATCCATAAAGCTCCGAGCATGATTTATGACTCTTATCTACTTCCTAATGTTAGAACTTCCATAATAATGGAGCTATGTCTCTCAAGGCTTCTATATGATGGAGAGTAGTAAAACAAAATGTGAAGCTATCTTCCTTTCTTTGGCATGGTATTTATGAAACAAATATATGATTTTTATATGCTTCCAAGTAAGTTCCTATTCTTAGAGCCAATTGTATGGCCAATGTTTTAGATTTCCACAGGTTCTATTTTGATGCAATCCATAGTAACATTCAAAAGGTACTTGATATGGAACTTGTCTTGATTGTTGAATGATAGCTCATTTTGATCACTCCATCGAGTGTAAAATAAGATTTAAATTGCATTTAGGTTCTCACTACTCTACTCATGGATGACGTAATGCTTCCTTCACTAAGACTGGGCCAGGAGATATATGATCATGCATACTTCTCTGCCTTATTTGCCGTACCCCGATGTGAGGGGGCAGGTACACCCTATACATGGGTTGTGGAGTTATGTTGTACCATGTACATATATGTTTATGTCTGATGATATAATATGATATGATATGATATGGCCATCTGGTATGATATGTTCTGTTATGGAGATATTCCCTACTTTAGAGTTATACTGTGTTATGGTGCTAGTGATGGGATGGCGACCACGTCTTGTTCACCACATTCCGTAATGGGGCCAGATATGACATATGTTTTTCTGCAAGCATTATCAGGGATTATGATAAGCATTTTGATATTTTTGGATATTTTGCTCATTTTTTTGCACATTCTGTTTTAGTGATGACTTTATTTATTACAGCCCATGCTTTACATATTCAGTACATTTTCCGTACTGACCCCCTTTCTTTGGGGCTGCATTACATGCCCGCAGGTACATATGCTTATTTTGCTGACCCACTTGTTTAGGACATCTACTATGTTGTTTGATGGTGCTCCTTTATTCGGAGCCCTATTTTGGTACTAACTATTTTGTTGTATATTTGTACACGTTGGTCAAGGGTACGATAGGGCCCTATCCCATCATATGATTAGGCTATCATTTTGTAGACCTCTGTAGAGTTATGTTATGGGTTTTATATATATTCTGTGGGTCCTGTATATGTGTTCTGGACTTTTATGTTCTGTGACGGCCTTAACGGCCTTCGTGTGCTACATCTGCTTTCATATGTTCCTTGGCGACTTCTTTTGATTTCTACATTTGTTTCTTCTGCTAATATACTAAGTGGGGCTAAGGGTACGTATGGGTGCCCAGCTCGAGCACTAGTCATGACCTAAGGAGTGGATCGTGACAAAAGTGGTATCAGAGAGGTCCTTCCTCGGAATGTCTACAGACCATGTCTAGTAGAGTCTTATTTATCGATCTGTTGTGCGCCACATCTATAAAAGGGAGGCTACAGTACATTTAGGATGTTCACCTTCTTTCTTGTCTTACATTGTGCGATAGAGCTATGTTATTAGAATGATCCCTCACTGACATACTATTATATTTACAGCAATGCCTCCAAAGAAAGTAACAGCTACCCAGAAAGGCAAGTCAATAGTGGATGGAACAAGTCAGACCTTGGGAGTTATTAGGGCTCGTGCCTAGTCTATGTCGAGAATTGTGCTCCAGTCGGTGAGTTCTACTATACTGCCACCTCCAAAGGAGCTTAGAGCAGCAGTAGTTGCAGCCCCCAAGACCTTAATACATAAGCCTCCAGCCCCACAGCTAGGGCAAAAATATAGGGCGATGAGGGATGCAGTTCAATTATTGACCAGGGTAATAGCAGAGCAGGTTAAAAGGAATGGAATAGGGACTAGGAGGCGGTATAGTGGGTGACAGCCCGATAAAGATTATGGCAGAGGCCAGCATAAGAAGGCTAGGTTGGATAGTGATTTGGGGGAGTTTCCAGGCAGACAGCCTTACTAGTATAGTAGATACCCTTCACAACCAGCCTGGAGGGTACCCCCTCAGTTCCCAGGTAGAATATTCGATAACATGGGATGGCCAGGAGTTGGTCCGAGCTCTAGGGTTTTAGGTTCACTAATAAGAAAAGGGTCGCATCAGTTGAGGCCACGTTTACCCCAATATCCTTGCTATGGTAAGGCGCATTTTGGGAAATGTCGTCTTGCTACAGGTGTTTGTTTCACCTACGACCGTCAAGGCCATTTTATGAGAGAGTATCCATTTAAGAGTAGATGGAAGGATGCAGCTCAACCTACTAGATCAGTTGTTGGAGTTTTTTCTTCGTTGGCTATGCGCCCTATGAAGCAGGGTATGCATACCTCAGCAGGATGTAGCGGAGACCGTGGCAGACCTCCTCCGGATCAGGAGGCGTGATCAAACATGGTTATAGGTATACTATTAATATTCTCCCAGGATGTGTATGCATTGATAGATCCAAGCCCCACCCTATTATGTATATATCTCCTTTTGTTACTGATATTTGGCACCCTGTGTGGCTGTGATAGACTATGATATGCATATATATATTGGCCCTGTAAGGTATTGTTAGTATTTCCTGCGTGCAGGTTTTGAGATAGGAAGGAATATGGAGGAAACTCTACTAGAATTTTCTTAGAAGTAAAAAGAGAATGAAATATAGGGTTGTAATATATCTTGAAAGATCATATTCATAGTCCTGGTAATTAGCGAATCGATACTGAGATGGTAGGAAGAAGTTTGATGGATATGAATGTCTTAGGACAGCTGGCAAGATATGTCAAACGGAATAAACCAGAAAATGAAAAGATTATGTCTACCTTATACAGGTTGTATCAGAATGGTTATGCAACCCATGGATATGTATATATTGATTATAGGGTCAAGTGAGAAATACATGATAAAAGGAGTTAGGATGTTTTGGATACATTACAGAGAGATGTCAAGATGGATTAGACCAAACTATCGAGATGGGGTAAGTACTAAGGGAAACATAGGACCTAGCCGGGGTTGAACCAAATATCTATCCCGACATCGATTTTATGATAGGAGCGGAGAAGGCAAGGTGAAGCATGACGACTAGCGAAATAATGTTAAGGTAATTATTGCGCTAAGTTGAGTGCATTCTCACATAATTACAAGGATTGCAATATAATGTGTGACAAAAAGGTGGCAAACTTATACGCCAACTTCCTTCAACATTACACCAGTTAATGATAGACAAAACACACAACGGCTAGGAAGGTCATGGTGTGAAGGAACTTCAGCACCACTCGGTAGCCAACTCTGGAGGGTAAAAAGTAAGACCCAAAGGGTAAGGGTACCAATTGATGTCATCTAAAGGAGGCAAGAAGTAATACACGAGGTCGAAGATTCCATAATACAACCTTGGCTGCAAGACTCACTTTGCACTCCATGGACAGATGATTCTATATGGAATATTGTCCCCAGATTAACAATATCAGCCCATGTTCCTTCAATCAAGGACTACATATTTAGCCGAGATTGTGTGAAACTATAGGTCAAAGAGGGTGGTGAGACTTTACAGAGTTTCCATAGTTATTTTCTAGACGAAGGAGCCCAAGTTACAGTTAACTACAGAAGATCAATCCACGAAGAGATTTGGAAGATAGATAGGTCTTCGTACATTACTGTACCCTTAGACCGATGGATAGACTAAGCTTACTAGCTAAATGCTAGAAGAGATACAGTATACGGTTGACTTCAAAGGTAGCTAGGATAATTGCCTACTATCTTTCAAGATTAGTTATGATATTAACTGTTATTCTAGTATCCAGATGACCCCGTACGAGACCTTGTAGGGCAGACAGTGTAGGTCACCAATTGGTTGGGTTGATGTTGGTAAAACATGACTAATGGACTCAAACATGGCTCAATAAGTTGTATAGAAGGTGAAGCTTATTCAGGAGAGATCATTAGTAGCTTAGAATCGACAGGAGTTATATGCGGATAATCGACGTCGATCTCTAAAGTTTCAGGTTAATAATTCAGTATTCTCGAAAGTATCACCTACAGAGAAAGTAGTGAAATCTAGTAGGAAAGAGGACCTTAGTCCCAGATATATTGGCCCTTATCAGATCATTCACCAAATAGGCAAGGTTACCTACGAGCTGGACTTACCAGTAGATCTGGAGGTAGTATATCCAGTCTTCCATGTGTTAATGCTTCGCAAGCGTGTTGGTGATCCAACCCGAGTATGTCCCATAGAATATATCTAGGTCACAGAGAAGTTATCCTATGAAGAGCAACATATCGCCATCCTGGATCGGTAGAGTTAAAGATTGTGAACTAAGGACACAGCTTCTATCAAGATGTTGTGGTAAAATGAAAATCGTGAAGAGATGACTTGGAAAGCTGAAGAGGAAATGAAAAACAAGTATTCGTACCTACTCCCTATGTCTATAAGTAATCCCAACCTTTGAAATACTGACATTAATTGCTCGATGAAAGTATATGTCATTGCAATGGAACAGGAAAACTCTCTATATAGTTGGTATAAGATCTTGAGGAAGGTTTTGGTTCACATTCGAGGATGAATGTTCTAAAGGGGAGAAGGATGTCATAACCCATACTTTTGTATCTTGAAAGACTTTTGTACCTTGAGAGATTTTTGAGTTTCTTGAAAGATTTTTAAGCTTCTTATGCTTCTTAAACTTCCTAAGTTTCTTGAAAGGTTCTTAAGCTTCTTAGAAGTTACCATATGAGACAGATAAGCTATAACACTATCAAATAACTCTAAGGAAAGGAGAATGTGATACCCCATAATAAGAAAGATTGGACATAGGGTTATAAGAATCCGGAAGGAATTGGAGGCCAAGTAGTAAGTCATAGGACTCGAATTACTTATGTAAGCTATTACTTTGGATGTGTTACATACTTAAGCTAATTGAGTACATACCAAGCTTACGTAAAAAGAATTACATAGGTTCATAAAGTAAGACAAGATTACGTACCGACGAGGAGGAAAAGAGAGTAACACGTGGCAGCATGAGAGAGTGCCACGTGGAAAAAGATGGAAGTGCCATGTGGAAGAAGCTGGAGCAAAGGGATGGACCCCACCTGCCAAGTGGTAGCCCCGAATTGGAGGAGGGGATGTGGTGGCCCAATGAGGGCTTGACACGTGTCACCACTTAGGGGTTGACACATGTCACCCCCCTAAGGTATCCTATATATATTTTTTATGAGTCATTCTTATCTACAACCAAATTCATTCTTATCTACAAACTTCTAGAGAAAAAAAGAAGAAAAGAGAAACCTTGAGCTAGAGAAGAGAGAACCACGGGTTGAAGAAAAAAAAGGGTAAGTCCTCCGATTTCGTTTTGTGAATTAATTATCTAGGGTATACCACGATTATATGGTGGTGTTATTAATGTAAATTTATGATTTGTGAAAGCACCAAAAGGACACAAGCAGCCACAAAGTTTTAGTTGCGCTAAAGGAACTTCCGAGGTGAGTTTTGGCGAGTTTCGGGCAAGGTAAGGTTTTCTCTTTCAAATTGGGTTTTATGATGATTTTATGAGGTATATTACATATCTTAAATAAGGTTGGAAGTTTAAAAATTGCATAAGGATGCTTGACATTAGAAATGAACTAAATTGAAGTCGTTATAGTTAAATCGAAGTCGGGTAGTGTGTTGTGATTGTGGTGCTGCAGTTGCAGCTGGTTTGGTTGCATGGTGAAGGGATAGAAGGTGTTTTAAAAAGGGTTTGGGTGCTTCTGGTTGCAGTCACACGACCCTCCATTTTATATTGTTAAAGGTGTTACGAAATAAAGATTAAAAACTTTATTTTGGTATCGTCGTAAACGAGTTGTTTGGAGTTTGTATTGTGTAAAGTTGAAGTGATTTACTTGTAAATATTCTGCTGGTTGTTGTTGTTGGTATGGTTGTTGATATTTTGGCAGAGTTGAAATCTTGGGGATGTTGAAGTTATAGAGGAGATGCTGCCCAATTTTCGGTAACTTCGGACCTAGTAATAAGCTGGTTAAGGAAAATGGATAAGGAAATGATTCCTATGGATACGTGGTTGTAGAGTTGGAAATTGGAAAGTGAAAGGTTATTAATCTTAGTATTACTCTCATGTTAAATAGGATCAAAAGACGACGAGGCAAATGTGGTTAAGAGTAATCCCTAAGAGGTATGTAAAGCTACCCTTTCCTTCTCTTGGCATGTTTTGAGATAAGTATTACATGATGTAAGTTTTGGGGGTTATCCCATCCATAAAGTCTGAGCATGATTTATGACTCTTATCTACTTCCTAATGTTAGAACTTCCATAATAATGGAGCTATGGCTCTCAATCCTTCTATATGATGGAGAGTAGTAAAAAATATGTGAAGCTATCTTCCTTTCTTTGGCATGGTCTTTATGAAACAAATATATAATTTTTATATGCTTCCAAGTAAGTTCCTATTCTTAGAGCCACTTGTATGGACAATGTTTTAGATTTTCAGAGGTTCTATTTTGATGCAATCCATAGTAACATTCAAAAGGTACTTGATATGGTACTTGTCTTGATTGTTGAATAATAGCTCATTTTGATCATTTCATCGAGTCTCAAATATAATTGAAAGTGCATTTAGTTTCTCACTACTCTACTCGTGGATGCCTCAATGCTTCCTTCACTGAGCCCGGTCCAGGAGATACATGATCGTGCATACTTCTCTACCTTGTTCGCCGTGCTCCGACGTGAGGGAAAAAGTACGCCTTGTACATGGGTTATAGAGTTATGCTATGCCATGTACACTTATGTTGATGTCTAATGATATGATATGATATGGCCATCTGATATGATATAATTTGTTACTGAAATATTCCCTACTCTGGAGTTATGTTGTGTTGTGGCAGCGGTGATGGGATGACGACCACATTTTGTTCACCGCATCCCATAATGGGGTTGGATATGACATATTTTTTTCCGCATGCATTATTAGGGTAGTGATAAGCATTTTGATATTTATGGATATTTCACTCATTTATTTTGCACATTCTGTTCTGGTGATGATTTTATTTATTATAGCCCATGCTTTACATATTCGGTATATTTTCCGTACTGACCTTTTTTGGGGGGCTGTGTTACATGTCCGCAGGTACAGACACTCATTTTGCTGACCCACTTTCTTAGGACATCCACTCTGTTGTTTGATGGCGCTTCTTTATCCGGAGCCCTATTTTGGTACTAACTTTTCTGTTGCATATTTATACACATTGGTCAAGGGTACGACAGGGCCCTATCCCGTCATATGTTTAGGCTATCATTCTATAGAGGTCTGTAGACTTGTGTTGTGGGTTCTGTTTATGTTCTGTGGGTCCTTTATATGTGTTCTGGATTTTTTTGTTCCGTGATAGCCTTAGCGGCCTTCGTGTGCTACATCTGCTTTCATGTGTTCCTTAGTGACTTCTTTTGATTTCTACATTTGTTTCTTCTGCTAACATGCTACGTGGGGCTAAGGGTACATATGGGTGCCCAGCTCGGACACTAGTCATGGCCTACGGAGTGGGTCGTGACAATATTAATTCAAAGAACTTCTACATCACGAATCTGGAAAATAAAAGACGATAATTATATTTCTAAACCCTATTTTGTCATAACTTGGCTTGGACTAATTTATCGTGATCACTTTAACACATAATATGCAGTTTTATCTAATGGGTGTTGGAACCCTTTAGACAATATGGTGGCTTCTAGTAATGTGAATTGACACAATCTATTTTGTCATAATTTGGCTTGGACTAATTTATCGTGACCACTTTAACACATAATATGCAGTTTATCTATTGGGTATTGGAACCCTTTAGACATTATGGTGACTTCTAGTAATGTGAATTGACACAATGGGTCAAAACACCTAAGGCTGATGCATACATGCCTTAGATAAAAGTGTAGGTACCACTCTACCCTAAGATATCTAAGAGTTGGATAGACACGGACTAAATATATTCTGTGCGAGAAGGCACGTGGTTCCATAGTAGTAAGACTATTCACTTATACCACGCATATGCCAACTCTGTAATGTAGGGTGTTTGAAGAGGATTTGTGAGAGGTGCAAAGGCACAACATCACGAAAAAGAAAAAAAGAAAGTTTTCAAGTGGGGAAAGTATGAATGGAATGACAGTTTATCAAAACAGTAACATGTAACAATTTGATGGAAAGCAACAAAACATAGACAATTTAAGAAAAGTGATAAATACATCAACAAACATGACAAGAAAAAGTGTATGTAAAATTAAATAAAGAAGAAAGAAAAAAACTAATTATAAACACATAGGGGATAAGGGTAGGGTTTAACATGAAAACAAATAGAAGGAAATAAACAAAAATATTATGGCTTAAATAAAACATACAAACAAGTGATATAATTATGGAAATAATATTTTAAATAAAGAGAGTAATAGGATAAGGAAAGGGATTAAAACATATAAGTTAATTATGGGAAAAGGAAAGGGGGTAACATGGAAAAGGAAAGTAGGGAAAAGGAAAGGGAGTAACATGAAAAAGGAAAGAGATTGAGCACAAAAAAACAAAAATAAACAAGACAAACAAATAAAATAGAATCACAAAAAATGAAACCCCACATAAAAATATAATACACGTTATGGTAAGAACCTAGTTATATTACCAGCGGAGTCTCCATACTATCACGCCTCATTTTTCTCAAAGCGAGATTGCAACGACGTGATAATTCTTTTTACGATTTTAAAAAGAGAAGAGTCGCCACCTAACGAATTAAAGGCGTGTTAGAGCACCATTATAAACTAAATTATAAAATTAAATTAATTTTAAAGGTCAGTGAAACCAAAGATCGGGTAAGGGTTCAAATTACCTCAAAAGAAAGGCGTTAGGCCCCTTTCGAGGTCCATAATTATGGGTCCCAGCCGAATCTTATAATTTATATGGGATTTAAATGATAAAACAAAGGACCATTAATTTATTAAGCTAAGAAAAGAATTTATCAAAAAAATCTATATTAAAAAAACATTATTCTTAATTTTGAGACAAGTAAATAAACTAAGCATGAAATAATTATTACTAATTAATACAAATTTAGGTGATGTGGCAATTAGACATGCAAAATTATTTTTTAAGAAAGTAAATTAAATCTAAACATGTAAAATTCAATTATTAATTAAAATAAGTCTAAAGCTCTAGATGGTTAGGTACACGAGTTATATTTCTCATATACAATGCTAGTGAAGCCACGAAAGTTCACAAATACAATCCAACAAAGCAAAATCTTCGACCACCAAATACAGAAACAAGATACATCAAATATTAACAATAAAAAGAGAAGAGACTAACCTGATCGCTTCCAAAAATACTTAACGTACTTTAATAATATGAAGAAAAAAAAGAAAATCCGACAATAAAATAAGAATAAGGAGAATAAAGAACAAAAGACTTAACATGGCAACTTCCAAAACAAATGCTTAAAGTATATTGTGCAATATAAAATTTAAAATAAATTGACAACATATAAAGTTTAAGTTGAGAGAGAGAGAGAGAGGCATCAGGATATCACAAGGCTAAAAATGAGCCCAATGAGATGTTACTCCCGCTATTGTATTTTGTTTGATCGACTCTCTTAAACGCCTTAAAACAGGATGAAAAGAATTTTTTCAGGAAATTATTCAAGTACTAAATAAAATATTTTAATATTTTAAAAGTCATGTGAAACTTTAAAATATTTATACATTGATATTGAATAGTGAAAGTATATTGACAATTGAGCAAAATAATAAAAGTTGCCAAGAATTTGTGATTTTTAAAATGGTGACATATAAAATTGGAAAAGAAGGAAGTAACGAGATTGTTTATTTTTATAAAGCTATACGTGCGCTTCATATAAGAAGTTAGCTATAGCCTATCCATTTTTTATCATTTTCCAAAACATACCTGGCCTTGCTTGGGGCGACGATTATTCTTGAGCTCTACTTCAAGTGTTGACTCCTCCACTTGCCATGATTTAACTCCAAATGACGTCATTTCATTGTGATGCACATGTAATAATATTTAAATGGGTGAGAGTATGTCTATTCTTAAGATTTAACTAATCAAACAAAAATTAAACTATAAAGTAATAAAGACTCTTAATCAAAGTAAGCACATAAGAATAAAAAGAGTTAAAAATAAGTAAGCACATAATAATAAGCACATAAGAAGATTTGAAATAAATTTGTATCTAATCTCACTTTTTCTCATGATAAAATTAAGTGAGCCTTAAAATTTTATTAAGACTTATGTTATACGGGCCTAATTATTTTAGCTCAAACTAATGGAACAAACAGAGAATTTGCAAACCAAATAAACATTTAATGTATAACTAGATAACAATCATATTAGTTATAACTTCACGTCAAACAATACTGAATAAATTAAGAGAAGTGAGTATTATAAAGACAAGATTTCACGTGAACTTCAAATTACAATATTGCTAATACTCCTCATTTTAGCCTATGATTAGATTGTTTCTTTCAGTTTCCTCTTGTTCTTTCCTCCTTCTGTTCTCATCATCTCTCTTTTTTACAGTACAAATACTGATGATATGACCCTAGTACTTGCAATAACAATAGTACTCTGGAACACCGTCATATTGAATAGGCTGCCATCTACCATCACCATTCTCATTATCATCAAACCCCATCCAAACATAGTGTGGTCTTTGTTTAGTAAGGTCAATTTGGATCTTCACTTTGGCAACACTACCTTTTGTCTTTTTGTAGGTATCTAAGTCCAAAAATAACACCTTACCTATAGGAGATAGTAAAGGAGTTACTACTTCTAGACAATAGCAGTGCCATGGCAGTTCAAGTAGTATAGCCCAAATAAGGACCAAAGGAGTTTCTTTCTCAAGCTTAAAGGTGGGGGTCCAAATTTTCAGCCACATTAACTAGCCTTGTATGAACATTTTTCTTTTGGACCAAACATTAGAATGATCATATTCATTGACTAAGTAAATGTAGAGATGCCTAGAGTTGAAGTGAATTAGCTTCACAGGACCCTTGAGCTCAGTTTGCATAATGAATTCCTTTCTGATGATGTCCATCTTAGGCATAGTATTATTAAACTTGCCTATAAGAGTATACTTGCATCTAGTATCCAATTTCATCATGAAATCCTCTCTTCTAAAAAACACTGCTGGGAAACCTTATTTTGTGATGATTTTGGGAGGGCTAATATCAATAGTGGCTATCTTCATGGACTCTTGGGCTCTTAATTTGGTCACCAAAGTGTGAGGTATAACAGGGTTAGGGGGGATGGATATATTGATATTAAGAAATCTGGCTTAGTTAGGATTTTTGAGAGTAAATTTATTTCTACTCTCGTGAGTTCTTTTTTGATCATTTTTAGACTAGTTGGGATTATAAGCTTCAAAGTTGCTGGAAACTCTTAAGGAGTATTATTGGGAATGTAAGGTTGTTTTTTGGATTTTTGGCTATCATTGACTTGAACCTCTTCCAAATCATTAACCTTCTTACCATTATCCACTTGAGTCTCCTGACTGTTAACATTAGGTGCCTCATTCCCTACATGTTTATTGATCACTACAGTGATGATAGGCTTAGCAGTACCTTGCTCAATTGCATTAGATTGAAATTGAGTTACATTATCATTAGAATTAACATAGTCATTATTGAATTGGCTAACATGGTTAGAAAACTTACCTTGAGCATCATGGGCCGTGAAGCCCTTTATGGTGACCCCTCCCCAAGGCCCTCAGAAAACGTCTCAAGGCAAGGGCCCGAGATGACCACCACTTATTGTGGAACCCTCCATGGTTTGTGGTGTGTTACCATGGTGGTTACTCTGCAGGACTCCCGCAGGCCTGAACCATGACTTCATTTCACTGGCTATCATACCTTTCATGGTCCGTGAAGGGGCTCTATGAAGAAAGTTCAGAGACTTACCCTGTAGATATTTCAAAAATATATTCCCACGCCAAACACCATAGGTTATAGTAAGTACCACGGAATGTATAGTAAGCACCACGGAACGTGAAGGGTCCCTGTGAAGTTAGTTCTGATTAGATTTTAAAAGAGGCACTTTGGTCTTTTCCTACATTTTAATTCAACGTGGATTCATTTTGAGGCAAAATTCACCCCCTCTAAAGACCCTAAACCCTTCCAAACCCTCATTCTTCATACTTACACTCAAGACACACAAATTCTCTTTTTAAACTCTCCCAAGAATTACAAGGTAAGTTAGGGTTTCATCCCAAGGAATCTTCAAGTCTCCATTTCTTCTCAAGCTTTCATTAGGGATTTGTTTTCCCCAATGTATGTGAGTTTCATCCATAGGTCCTTCCACCCATGCAACCCAAATATTTTCTCAATTTAATATTTTAAATTTTAAATGATGAAATCATATGGGCTTTTACATGACAATTCTAAATGCATGAATTATAACTTATTTGAAGTTCATTTACCTATATTGATATGTAGGGACTTCCAATTTCATGAAAGAATGATTTATCAAGGTTTTTATATGAAGACTTGAAAGTAGCTTTAAAGTGTAAATGGTGGATTGTTTTTAGATGTTTTAATTTGATGTATTTCCATCACTCTCATGCATACAAGTATTGTTTTAAATGTATTTAAAAAATATACGAAATGAACCCACATAGTTTCCCTAGGTTGAATTAAAAGCTTGATTTCAAATAAAAGTTTATGAAGCAAATGTTTATGTTTAAGGGAGTCTTATAAAATAATTGAATGATGATAAAAGGGCTTCTTAGCCAAAGAAAGGATTCAAAGTAAAAGGACAATTCTCACATATTTGAATCAAATGAAATATTTTAATGAGCTATTCCACTAAATGATGATTTGATATTTAAAGTTATATAAATGCTTATGTTATTATGATATCTAAATGTTATTCCATGGGATTGACCTAGTAATGAATGCAGTATGTATATGGGGACTCAACCTAAGGGGTCCTTAAGTAAAGTCCCATGTTTCATTAACTATGCACTAATGGCTAGTGGATCCATGCTTAGCCATTAAAGTTAACATTAAAGAAATGATTAAAGTTGACGAAGTTCTACCTGGCTAGTAGACATGGGAGTATGTTAGATTCTATTTAATAGCTCGCATGGTCTTAAATATTAGTTATGTTCATCTTCCCACAAAATGACTACTTTAAGGTTTCATATGATGTTTTTCTCATGCATGCATTCACTTATACATATTGCTGATAAATGTCGTGATGTTCTTCATTGTATATCATGCTCACATACTTAGTATATTCAAAGTATAAACGTATACTTTTGCCTACATACTTTTCTCCCTATGGCTAAGTTTGATCGGTGAAGGCTACCACAATTTGGTGAGTTCCCATGTGTCACAACCCAACCCTGTAGGGCGTGATGGGTGCTCGAACTAGATACTCGCGTATATCCTTGCTAGCTATAAGCAAACTTGTCCCCTGTTTGAGTCATAGTATACAAATATACTAGATAACGCCTCAGCCGGCATGGCTATCATGATAAGGGAAAAAGTCCCCCAAAACATAAACCATATCAGCACAACTATGCATACGTGTGTATACAACCCATATACAACCTACATACATATCTACATACCTCTAAGAGTACAATGATAACATAAGGCAGGACAGGGCCCCCGTCGTACCCCTGAATAAGTAAAACGAGTGTACAAATCAAGTGACCAGTACCACAACTAGGCTTTGATACAATGGATCTTTTCCCAAATGTACTAGTAGGAGTCCTAAGCTGGTGGGTCTCCAAAACGTGCGTCTGTACCTGCGAGCATGAACACATCCCCCCAAATAAAAGGGGATTAGTACGACATATGTACTGAGTATGTAAAGCATAACTTGAAACATATCTAAAATAAAAATAGCCAGGGAGATAAATTCGTTACTTAAGAAAACACTATAACTGTACCTTGTGAATCATAAAACATGCATGCTCATATTATACAATATAGCTAGCCCCTTCAGGGACTCGGCGAAACATATATTTGTAGGACCATCATAAGGCCCGGCGCCATCATCACCTTATCATATCACATCACATCATCATATATATATACATACATTCTCATCCCTCTAGTGAGGGAATCGGTGAGTTATTCATGTCATTGCATTATCATTTCCTCATATAGCGTACCCGGCCCTTTAGTGAGGGACTCGGTTGATAATGTAGTAAACTGCACATGATTACGTTCCCAGCTCGAGATACGGTGAAAGAAGGGCTATAGTATATACGATTAGAGTAGTGAGTAACCATATGCAATTTAAACCATCATTGGAGACTTGTTGAAATAATCAAAATGAACTATCGTTCGAAAATTAGGACAATAGCCATAACAAGTACCTTTGGAGTGTCATTACGGTTTGCATCAAGGTAGCACTTTTGAAATCATCTACTCGTATCAAGGCATAATAAAATATCTTTTGGAAGTCAAGAAAATGGTCATCTTAGTGTCTTTGAGAATGGGGACCTCCTTGGGATCACATATACTTCGTCTATTCATTTCATAAAGTTCATGCCAAAAAAAAGAAGATTTACTTTACCTACTTACTCTTTCCCAAGGTATGGAAAAACTTGAGAAGCCATAGTTCAATTATTAGAAGAGTTGTAGCTTAAAGAAGTGAATGAGAGTCATTCCTTATACCACAACATAAATTATACCAACTTAGGATGGTCGGACACTTTCACATGAATCGAGCCAAAAGGACATACGTTCTAGGAAATTAAAAACGTTTGTCATCTTAGTGTACTTAAGAATAGGATCTTCTTGTAGACTTTGCACATTCTTCGTCCGTTGGCTTTCTATGGGTCATGCCAAAAAAAGGAATAGAATAAGCTTTACATACCCTCTACTTTCCCTCATAGAGTCATTATATACATATATCATACCCGGTCCGTCATGAGCTCAGTATCATAACCTTCTCATTGCTTTACCATACCATCACATAATGTACCCAACCCATGATGGGACTCAGTGAGTAATCATAGCATTATAACATCGTACTTATGTCAAATACATGTCAAGAGGAAAGAAGGATAGCTTTACCAACTTGTACCAAAAACATGCTAAGAGAAAGAAGGGCTTCACATACCTGTTTAGGGATTAATTGAAATCCGTCTTGTCTTGATACCTCCTTAACCTATTTGACATGAAAGTAATACTAAGGTTAATAACTTTTCACTTTCCAATATCCCACTCTACAACCAAGTAGTAATAGGAGTCATTTCCTATTCATTACCCTCGACTAGTTTGTTATTAGTTCTGAAGCTACCAAAAATTGGGCAGCATTTCCCCTGTAACTTCAATGTCCCCGAGATTTTGAATCGGCCAAAATATCAACAACCATACCAACAAAAACAACCAGCAGCATATTTACAAGTAGATCACTTTAACATTGCACAATACAAGCTCCAAACAACTAGCTCCAGAATACGATACCAAAATAGAGTTTTTAATCTTTATTTCGCAAAATCTTTAACCATACCAAATGGAGGGTTGTGTGGATGCAACCAGAAGCAACCACACCCTTTTCAAAACACTTTAAATCCCTGCAACACGCAACCCCACCAGCTGAGCCAAAGCACCCAACACACGACGCGACTTCGATTTAGCTACTACGACTTTAATTTAGCTTGTTTTGTAACATCAATCATCGTTGTAAAATTTTTCCACTTCTAGCATAATTTAATACATTTAATATACCTCATAAAATCATCATAAACCATTTTGAAAGAGAAACTCTTACCTTGCTCGGAACTCGTCAACCTCATTGAAACTTGCCTCGGAAGTTCCTTTAGCGTGCCTAAAACTTCTTGGCTATATGGTAACATTTTGGGCTGCTCCAAACCATAAATTTTCATTACTAACACCTTCATAACATCGTGGTTCACCTTAGATAATTAATTCACAGAATGAAATCGTAAGCTTACCATTTTTTTCCTCAAATCCGAAACTCTCTCTAGCTTGAGGGTTTCTCTCCTCTTCTTCTCTTTTTTAGAATATTTGGATGAAGTAATAACTTAAGGGATAAGGATGACTAAAACTCATCAACAAATATATATAGGCTACTTTAAGAGGGACACATGTCATCCCCAAAGTGGTGACATATGTCAAGCCTTAAGTGGTGACACATGTCAAGCCCTCATTAGGCCAACATACCCTTTTCCTCCAATCATAGGCTGCCACATAGAATGTGGGATCTACCACCCTTGCTGCAGATGCTGCCACGTGGCACTCCTTTATGCTGCCATATGGCACTCTCTCATGGGATGCCATGTGTCACTTTCTTTTCCTTCTCGTGGGTTCGTAATTTCATCTTACTTTACAAACCTATGTAATCCTTGCCACGTAAGCTTGGTATGCACTCAAGTAGTTTAAGTATGTAAGATTTCCAAATTGGTAGCTTACGTAAGTAATTCGAGTCCTACGACTCATTACTTGGTCTCCAATTCCTTCCGGATTCTCATAACCATATTTTCAATCTTCCCTTCTATGGGGTGTCACATTCTTCCTTCCTTAGAGTTATTTGACAGCGTCATAGATTATCCGGCTCACATGACAACTTATAAGAAGCTTACGATCCTTTCAAAAAACTTAAGAAGCTTAAATAAAATTTAAGAAGCTTAAGAGGTTCAAGAAACTTAAGAAGCTTGAGAACCTTCCAAGGTACAAAAGTACGGGGTATAAAACCATGTTTCAGGAACAACACTTCTATATTTCTATCTTATGTCATGTATAGACTATTAAGTTACTTTTGGTACTTTTGACTTATATCTTGAGGGTGAGCTAAGGACATTTAGCCCCCGCCAAGTCTTTAAAGTAGAAGGTATGGTTGGACAAAATATATGGTGTTCAAATGACTTGACTCATATTCTATGTAAAATCCCTTAGTCATGTTATCTCTTACATTTTTTCTTATTTTTGATTATCATTACCAATGAAAAGCTTAATGAATGCTAAAAGGCTTGGATGAGGTACCTCCGGGGTGCTTTATTGGTTGTGTCACATCGAGTCCCTAAGCTTGGGTCATAAAAAACTTGGTATTAGCACTCGAGGTTTTGAAATGGTTGTGAAGTCCAATATACCGCATCAAATAGGATCTTGTTCATGGTTGTGAAGAGCGCCACAACTATGAATAGGAGATTATTGGGCGTTTAGGAAAGTTTTCACTTCTTTCAAATTTACGACGTGCCCTAGAGTGTACTAAGCCTTTCTCTAACTAACAAATCATTTTATGTTCTCTAGATAATGCCTCGACAAAGAGCACCTCTTAGAGCAAGGGTTGTTGGTGAGGACCAAGCTCCTCCGATTCCCGATTCCCCATATCATGAGGAAAGGGTCACCCATGCAAAATTTTGAAATATCATCATGTTGTTGGATCAAGCCATAGCCAACCAAGGGAACCAAGGTGTTCCTCCTCCTCGAGTGCAAAATTTGGCTTCTAGGATTTAGAATTTCCAAAAAATGAATCTGCCCACGTTTAATAGTTCTAAAATAGATGAGAACCCTATGTAGTTTATTAATAAGGTGTACCAGATTATGGCTATCATGGGTATGACTCCAAATGAGAAGGTCGAGCTAGAGGACTATCAACTCAAAAGTGTGGAACTAGTTTGGTACGAATAATGGGTTGTTGAGAGGGATGAATAAATAGGGATGATAGGATGGGAATAGTTCAAGGGTGTCTTCCTAGAACACTTCTTGCTAGTGGAGCTAAGGGAGGCCAAAATCCAAGAGTTTATCAACCTTCATCAAGGGAGTATGAGTGTGAGGGATTATTCCCTCAAATTTACCAAGTTGTCTAAGTATGCGCCATTCATGGTCTCGGACCCCTGAGCAAGGATGAGCAAGTTTATTTTTGGTGTCTCTATCTTTGTGTCCAATGAATGCAAAATGGCCAAGTTGGTCAAAGAGATGGATATCTCCCGATTAATGACATATGTAGAGCAATTTAAAGAAGAGAAGTTGAGGGAGAGGTCGAGAGAGTTCAATAAGTCATTAGTGGATGGTGGAGGGTTAACCCTCAAAGGTCCGATTATGGTAACAATGGAAAAGGCCAAGGTGGGCAATGGTTTGTGGGACAAGGTTCCGTAAATACTCCTCCTTCAAGGTTCAACAAGGATATAGGTTCTACCCCAATGGTTCCAAGAGACAATGTTGGTACTCAAGCTTTCCCCACTTGTAAAAGGGTTGACAGACTCACAAAGAGGAATGCTTAGCAAGCTCCAATGCATGCGTCAAGTGTGGCGAACAGGGTCATCATGCTTGGGATTCTAGAGGTGGTGGTGATGGCATCAAGTCCAAATTGCTCATGGTCAACAAGCTCAAGGAGGTTACCAATGCACCAACCGTTTCTATGCTTTGCATGAGAGGCGAGAGATTGAAGAAGCACCCAATGTTGTTATCAATATGTTAAAGGTATTTTCTTTTGATGTGTATGCATTGTTAGATCCGGATGCAAATATTTTGTTTGTTAATCCATTCTTGGCTAATAGGTTTGATGTATAGCCCAAAATATTAGTAGAGCCTTATTTGGTGTCTACCCCCATTGGTGAGCCGGTTGTTGTTAGAAAAGTCTATAAGGGTTGTCCCGTGTCTATCTTGCATAAAGTTGTTCCTTGTGATCTCATAAAGCTCAACATGGTGGATTCTGATGTTGTACTTGGGATGGATTAGATACATACATCATATGCTTCCATATATTGTAGGACTCATCAAGTCAAGTTTCTATTACACCCCGCACTTTTAAACCTTTAGACGTGTTCCTAACCTTCTTGAAAATGGCCATGAGACCCCTACTATCCACACATATCAAATAACTCTGAGGAAGGGAGAATTTGATACCCCAAAATGGAGAAGGTTGGAAATAGGGTCAAGAGAAGTCAGAAGGGATTGGAGGCCAAGTGATGAGTCGTAGGACTCGATTTACCTATGTAAGCTACTAACTTAGAAGTCTTACATACCTAATCTACTTGAGGATGTACCAAGCTTGCGTAGCACGGGTTACATAGGCTCTTAAAATAAGAAGAGATTACGAACCCACGAGGAAGAGGAAAAGAGGACACATGGCAGCCAATGGAGGAGTGACACGTGGCAGCACCTCAAGCAAGCAGGTGACCCACCTGCTTGGGGTCAAGTAGGTAACCCACCTGCTTGGGGGAGGTGGGCCCCACTGCCACCTGTGTTACACCCCATACTTTGGTACCTTAGAATACTTCTTAAGCTTCTCAAGTTTTTGGGAAGGCTCTTAAGTTTCTTAAAAGTCGTTATGTGAGTCGGATAGTTTATAATGCTATCAAATAACTCCAAGGAAAGGAGAACGAAATGCTTCATAATAAGGAAGATTGGAAATTAGGTTATAATAATTCAAAAGGAGTTGGAGGCCGAGAAATGAGTCGTAGGACTCGATTGACTCGCGTAAACTACCAACTTGGAGGTCTTACGTACTTAAGCTACTCGAGAGCGTGTTGAGACTAAGTAGCAAGGAATACATAGGCTCTTAAAGTGCGATGAAATTATGAACCCACGGAAGAGAAATAAGGAAACGACGCACCTACTTGAAGTAAGTAGGTGACTCACCTACTTGACACATGGCAGCACGTGATAGGTACACATGGTATCATATGAAAGTGACACGTGGAAGCAGGTGACACACCATGGGGTGGACCCCCCCCCACCTGCCACGTGGCAACCATGGATTGGTTGCATAATTGAGGTAGCTGCCTAAGGGTGTGACACATGTCACCCTTAGGGGATGACATGTGCCACTCTCCAAAAATATATATATCTATGTATGGATGACTATTAAGTCATTTTTAGCCAAATTATAGAGAGAAACATGAGAGAAAGAGAGCTCACAACAGCAGCCACAAATTGGAGGAAATTAAGGTAAGTTCTTCACTTTTCTTCCGTTAATTAATTATCTACGGTTTTCCTCAATTATGTGGAGGTGTATATATGTATATTACTATGCCTACGGAACCATATTTTAAGTTCTTCACTTGGAAAACTAAGAGAAACTTAAAGAGAAAATGCTAGGGAACAGACCCATTTTTGGAGGGGACAGTTGTTAGTAATATTGGTATAACTTCTTGTATATAGCTTAGTTTTGGGTGATTCAATATGTTTTGGGAAGGTATTTCATAGGTATATAACCTTTATTTAGACTTTAAAATCCAGTTTTGCTTTTATATTTGCTAAAAAAGGGTGATGAAGTGTAGAGGAGGTACTGCCCAGATTTTGTTTCGGAAATCCTACACGGACAGCTGTGAGTATTTTGGGCATATATTTTCGTACAAAATTGTGGTAGGGGTAGTTAAAAAAAATTGCGACCTTGATACACATGTCTATAACTTTCATTGAGGCAACAAATCTTGTTTCCTTCAATTACCCCTTCGAAACTAAGCGACAATACAAGACAGTAGGCTGTCCAGAATTCACATTTTGATAGGTTTGGCGAGTTTTGGCCAATTTTGGGAAAGGTAAGGTTTTTACTTTCAATTTGAAGTTTATGGTGTTTTTATATGGTTTATTACACCCCTTGTATGCTTCTGGAAGTTTAATAATGTCGTATAAATGCTCGACGTTCGAAATAAACTAAATTGGAATCGCTATAGTTAAATTGTCATCGAAGTATAGTGCTGTTCATGTGAGGTGCTGCTGCAGGGGTGTGATGTGTTATTGCAGGGCCTAAATATGTTCTAATGTGGGTTAGGGTGCTTCTAGTTGAATCCACACAACCCCTCATTGCGTATAATGAAAGGCATTACAAAATAAAGGCTAGACGCCCTAATGTGCTACCGTATTTTTGAATAAGTCGTTTGGAGTTTATATTGTATATTGTTGGTGTGAATTGCCGCAGGTTGTTGTTTTTGGTTGGCTGTAGGTCTTAGGTACCTAATTGGAAATTTGGATAGGGTACATTATAGGGGAGGTGCTGCCCAATTTTCGTCGACGCCTTAGCGAATAACAGAACTAGTCAGAGAAACGACTAAGGAAACAGATTCCATTAATACTAAGATGTAACCTAGAGTGATGGAAAGTAAAAGGGGTTGATATTCATACTACTTTAATTTTGAATAGGTTCAAAGGACGGCTAGGCAAGCAGGATAAGGAATAATTCAGACAAGGTATGTGAAGCTTTCTTTTGGCATGTTTTCGGCATAAGTATGTAAAGCTTATCTTCTTTTTTTTTGGCATGTCTTAGTCTTAAGTGAATTGTGTATGAAAGGTGAGAATAATTCCATTCATAGAACCCCGAGTATGGTTCATCAATCTTATTCACTTCTAGTTATTAGAACTCCTGCGATAGTTGAGTTATGGACTTATAAGTCTTCTATATGCTGAAAAGTAGTGTATGTAAAGCTATTCATCCTTCTTTTGGCATGTATTACATATAAGTTATGAATGGTTTATACATATGAAACATGGGAATAACTCCATTCATGAAGTTCCGAGTACAATTTATAATTCTTATCCACTTCGTGATGGTAAAACTCCTGTAATAGTTGAGTTATTGTCGTTTAAGGCTTCTATATGATAAAAGGTAATATATGTAGAGCCTATCGCTTCTTTATTATGGGATGTATTAATGTAAATGAAATAAGATATGATTTGAGGGTAGAGGTAGTTCCAGTTATAAGTTCTGAGTATAACTCGTGACTCAAGTTCACTCCTAAATGCTAAGGGCCTTAAAGTAGTTAAACTACAACCCTTGAGCCTTCTATAGGCTGAATAGTGATTGGATGTGTAAGCTCCTAAACCTGGGGGTTCTTGGGCATACTTTACGATAATGGTTGAGGGATATTTGATATGTTATAGAGTTTTGCGTGCACATATATGCATTATGATATATATATATATGGATTAGGCCGGACGTACCTCGACACATTTTGCTATGTAAGGATCGGGTCATACGTTCCACGACAGATTATGCATTATACGGATCGGGCTATCGTACCTCGGCATTATTATGCATTATACGGATCGGGCCGTCGTACCTCGACATTATTATGCATTATATGGATCGAGTCGTCGTACCTCAACATTATTATGCATTATATAGATTGGGCCATCATACCTCGGCATTATTATATGATATACGGATCGGGCCGTCGTTCCTCGGCATTATTATATGATACATGGATCGGGCCATCGTTTCTCGGCATGTACTTTTTATATACAGGGATCGGACTGTACGTCCCACAGCATTAATGGCATATATATACCTAGGATGATAGATGATGTGTTTGTAACACCGAGTCCCCGAGTGGGCCAGATATAGTATGTGATAGTGGTATACATGACTTTATTTTGTGAGGTGCTGGTATAGTACCCTATTAAATGTTATACTTGGTTTCCTGCATCCTTGGTTCAGTTGTTATCTCAGTTATGTTATGCTTATATACTCAGTACATATATCGTACTGATCCTCCTTTCTTCGGGGGGCTGTGTTTCATGCCCACCGATACAGATGTTCATTTCGGAGATCCGCCAGTGTAGGATTTCCACTCAGCTATGTTGGAAGTGCTCTACTGTTTCGGAGCCTAGCTTTTGGGAACTAGTCCTTCGATGTATATATTTGTTTATGTAGGGGTAAGGCGGGGGCCCTGTACCGCCATATGTTGTCATTCCTATTCTTAGGGGTCTGTAGACATATGTGTGTGGGTTGTTTAGAAGTTTATTTTGGTTATGCCTATGCGATATTTTGTAAAAGCTGTTATTTTGTGCCAGCCTTATCGGCTAGCTTTCCCTTTCATAACATGATGCAAATGAAAGAGGCCACACGTATATGAATATTTTATCACCCACTGGGTTCATGTGTTTGGTTCCTATATCTAGGAGGCTATATGAACATGGAAAAGTTTTAATCCATTGAGGTTTTTGTGAGCAGTATCACGTTATACATAGTCCAATTTGACTGTAGTCGACAGTTATGTAAACGGGGGTCCAGGTCGAACCCCAATTGCGGCCCACGAGGTTGGGTCGTAACAAAAGTGGTATTAGAGTAGTTTGTCCTTGGAGTGTCTACAGACCGTGTCTAGTAGAGTCTTGTTTATCGGTGTGTTGTGCACCACATCTATAGACAAGAGGCTACAGGACATTTAGGATGTTACCTTTCTTTCATATCTACGATCGTGCGATAGAGCCGAGTCATAGGGAATGAAATTCCTCATACTAACTTGTGATTTCAGCAGAAGGACAACATCAATAGAAGAAGGTTACTGACGATATTGGAAGTTACACAGCACGCAGGTAAGCAAGGCATGAATGATAGGTACCAGGTAAGGTATTGAATTGCGGTTGACATGTAAAGTTGAAAATTGAAAGGAAAAGTAGACGGAAAGTCTAAACAGGTGCAGTTCGAGTTGGACATACAAGGTAAGTCCGTCAGCTTATACTATTGTTGATATTGGGTGCCCTGTGAGGCTACGATATGACGTGATATGATATGTATATATGTATCTTTATGCATATTGCCCCTGTGAGGAATTATTGGCATTTTCTGCGTGCAGGTGTTGAGATAGTAAGAAATATAGAGGAAACTCTGCCCAAATTTTCCTTGAAATAAAAGGAAAATGATTTAGAGAAGACTGGTAGTTATGGATAGAACGATATATTAAGGATAAGACTAACTAATACGGGTAACTTGGGCGGTGCAACTTGGCCTACTAGATCAGCTGCTGGGTCATCGTCTTCTTCGATAGATATGCGCCCCACGGGGAGGGTGCGATCATACCAGCACTAACGTACTAGATCTCATCAGAACTTTGAAATTAAGTGTGCTTGGGCAAGAGTAATATTGGGATGGGTGACCCCCTGGGAAGCCCTGTGTGGATGTGATATGAGATGATATACATGTATATATACACGTTAGCCGTGCATGGCATTGTTGCTATAAAGAAGTATTGTGGATACGTAACTCTACCGTGAAAGATGATAAGACCCTTTGAGATAGGGGATGTAGCTTTGCAAAACAACTGGCGCATTGTGAATTCATTAAAGGGACAAGTGGTACCCACTGGGGTAAGGCTAGGACTATGACAAAGCTTGGGACACCGAGCATCGGAAGGTAAGTACTGCCTATTTGAGAATTGGAAACGACTATAAGCCCTAGCTAGTTGTTGATCAAAATAAATGGAAAGTGGCTTCGAATAAATTGCTACGTGACTCGAGTACCCATAATTAGACTAGATTAGCACCTCATGATTGTGTTAAGTTGTCGTACCTAGGCAACCAAAGGTATGGAAGATATAAAGGAAGGCATAGATATGGTGCAGTGTACTGAATGTGTTGGAAAAGAATCATACGTATTAGAAAATTGGAAATAAGGGCGTAAGTTAGAGCACAACAGATAGTGACATGGGTACACCCTAAAGGGGGGAAGTGGCTTCAAGTGAGATCCCATACTGACATGAGTTAATAAGATCTAAAGGCCAGCAATAAACGGATAGAGGCCATGATACCGGAGATAGTGCGGAGAATTAATAGTAAGGACTTGAATAGTATGACATCAAAAAATAGGTGCATACAAAGGGGATGAATACAATAAGAGAATTACGATGTGAACTTAAACATATTGTAAGGAATAGCCAGGCTATACTCGACTGAAGGTAAGATGTTGGTAACAAAGTTACTGACTACTAATATTGTGGTGTACAAGCAGCAAAACAAGGAAAGGATGAGAGATCTCTCCTATACTGGAATATGAGGAAACTCAAGGGTAAGTAGAGAAAGGAAGTAAGAAATGATATAGGTTTACGTACAGACTAGTATAGTGATGCTAAAGCATCTTTCGGCTATTTTAATCTCCTACACATGTTCGTGTAAAGGGTGCAATATGATGTGGTAAAGAAACTGGAAAGAAGTAATGGAAAAGAAATATCACTTGTTCCCTATGCCTACAGGTAATCTACCTTCTTAAATAGACCATATGAGTTGATACAAGGCCAATGAACGGCAGCCAGTATAGAAGAATCTTGAAGCACTCGTAAGTCCTTATGAGGCTAGTTAACATTCGGGGACGAATGTTCTAAAGGGGGGAAGGATGTTACACCCAGTACTTTGGTACCTTAGAATGTTTCTTAAGCTTCTCAAGTTTTTGGGAAGGCTCTTAAGTTTCTTAAAAGTCGTTATGTGAGTCGGATAGTTTATAATGCTATCAAATAACTCCAAGGAAAGGAGAACGAAATGTTTCATAATAAGGAAGATTGGAAATAAGGTTATAAAAATTCGAAAGGAGTTGGAGGACGAGAAATGAGTCGTAGGACTCGATTGACCCGCGTAAACTACCAACTTGGAGGTCTTACGTACTTAATCTACTCGAGTGCGTGTTGAGACTAAGTATCAAGGAATACATAGGCTCTTAAAGTGCGACAAAATTACGAACCCACGGAAGAGAAATAAGAAAACGACGCACCTACTTGAAGCAAGTAGGTGACTCACCTACTTGACACATGAAAGCACGTGATAGGTACACATGGCATCACATGAAAGTGACACATGGCAGCAGGTGACACACCATGGGGTGGACCCCCCACCTGCCACGTGGCAACCATGGATTGGTTGCATAATTGAGGTGGCTGCCTAAGGGTGTGACACATGTCACCCTTAGGGGATGACATGTTTCACTCTCCAAAAATATATATATCTATGTATGGATGACTATTAAGTCATATTTATCCAAATTATAGAGAGAAACATGAGAGAAAGAGAGCTCACAACAACAGCCACAAATTGGAGGAAATTAAGGTAAGTTCTTCACTTTTCTTCCGTGAATTAATTATCTACGGTGTTCCTCAATTAAGTGGAGGTGTATATATGTATATTATGATGCCTACGGAACCATATTTTCAGTTCTTCACTTGGAAAACTAAGAGAAACTTAAAGAGAAAACGCTAGGGAACAGACCCGTTTTTGGAGGGGACAGTTGTTAGTAATACTGGTATAACTTCTTGTGTATAGCTTAGTTTTGGGTGATTCAATATGTTTTGGGAAGGTATTTCATAGGTCTATAACCTTTATTTAGACTTTAAAATCCATTTTTGCTTTTATATTTGCTAAAAATGGTGATGAAGTGTAGAGGAGGTACTGCCCAGATTTTGTTTTGGAAATCCTACACGGACAGCTGTGAGTATTTTGGGCATATATTTTCGTACAAAATTATTGTAGGGGTAATTAAAAAAAATTGCGACCTTGATACACATGTCTATAACTTTAATTGAGGCCACAAATCCTGTTTCCTTCAATTACCCCTTCGAAACTAAGCAACAATACAAGACAGTAGGTTATTTAGAATTCACGTTTTGATAGGTTTGGTGAGTTTTGGCCAATTTTGGGAAAGGTAAGGTTTTTCCTTTCAATTTGAAGTTTATGGTGTTTTTATATGGTGTATTACACCCCTTGTATGCTTCTGGAAGTTTAAGAATATCGTATAAATGCTCGACATTCGAAATAAACTAAATTGGAATCGCTATAGTTAAATTGTCGTCGAAGGATAGTGTTGTTCATGTGAGGTGCTGCTGCAGGGGTGTGATGTGTTATTGCAGGGCCTAAATATGTTCTAATGTGGGTTAGGGTGCTGCTGGTTGAATCCACACAACCCCTCGTTGCGTATAATGAAAGGCGTTATAAAATAAAGGTTAGACGCCCTATTGTGCTACCGTATTTTTGATAAGTCGTTTGGAGTTTATGTTGTATATTGTTGGTGTGAATTGCTGCAGGTTGTTGTTTTTGGTTGGATATAGGTCTTAGGGACCTAATTGGAAATTTGGATAGGGCACATTATAGGGGAGGTGCTGCCCAATTTTCGTCGACACCTTAGCGAATAACAGAACTAGTCAGAGAAACGACTAAGGAAATAGATTCCATTAATACTAAGATGTAACCTAGGGTGATGGAAAGTAAAAGGGGTTGATATTCATACTACTTTCATGTTGAATAGGTTCAAAGGATGGCGAGGCAAGCAGGATAAGGAATAATTCAGACAAGGTATGTGAAGCTCTCTTTTGGCATGTTTTCGGCATAAGTATGTAAAGCTTATCTTCTTTTCTTTTGGCATGTCTTAGTCTTAAGTGAATTGTGTATGTAAGGTGAGAATAATTCCATTCATAGAACCCCGAGTATGGTTCATAAATCTTATTCACTTCTAGATATTAGAACTCCTGCGATAGTTGAGTTATGGACTTGTAAGTCTTCTATATGCTGAAAAGTAGTGTATGTAAAGCTATTCCTCCTTCTTTTGGAATGTATTAAATATAAGTTATGAATGGTTTATACATATGAAACATGGGAATAACTCCATTCATGAAGTTCCGAGTACAATTTATAATTCTTATCCACTTCGTGATGGTAGAACTCCTGTAATAGTTGAGTTATTTCCATTTAAGGCTTCTATATGATAAAAGGTAATATATGTAGAGCCTATCGCTTCTTTCTTATGGGACGTCTTAACGTAAATGAAATAAGATATAATTTGAGGGTAGAGGTAGTTCCAGTTGTAAGTTCCGAGTATAACTCGTGACTCGAGTTCACTCCTCAATGCTAAGGGCCTTAAAGTAGTTAAACTACGACCCTTGAGCCTTCTATAGGCTGAATAGTGATTGGATGTGTAAGCTCCTAAACCTGGGGGTTCTTGGGCATACTTTACGATAATGGTTGAGGGATATTTGATATGTTATAGAGTTTTGTGTGCACGTATATGCATTATGATATATATATGGATCGGGTCGGACGTACCTCGACACATTTTGCTATGTAAGGATCGGGTCGTACGTTCCACGACATATTATGCATTATACAGATCGGGTCGTCGTACCTCGGCATTATTATGCATTATACGGATTGGGCCTTCTTACCTCGGCATTATTATGCATTATACATATCGGGCCATCGTACCTCGATATTATTATGCATTATACGGATCGGGCCGTCGTACCTCGTCATCATTATTCATTATATGGATCGGGTCATCGTAACTCGGCATTGTTATACGATATACGGATCGGGCCATCGTTCCTCAGCATTATTATATGATACATGGATCGGGCCATCGTTTCTCGGCATGTACTTTTTATATACAGGGATCGGACTGTACGTCCCACAGCATTAATGGCATATATATACCTAGCATGATAGATGATGTGTTTGTAACACCGAGTCCCCGAACAGGCCAGATATAGTATGTGATAGTGGTATACATGACTTTATTTTGTGAGGTGCTCGTACAGTACCTTATTAAATGTTATACTTGGTTTCATGCATCCTTGGTTCAGTTGTTATCTCAGTTATGTTATGCTTATATACTCAGTACATATATCGTACTGACCCTCCTTTCTTCGGGGGGCTGTGTTTCATGCTCGCAGGTACAGATGTTCATTTCGAAGATCCGCCAGTGTAGGATTTCCGCTCAGCTATGTTGGAAGTGCTCTACTGTTTCGGAGCCTAGCTTTTGGGAACTGGTCCTGCGATGTATATATTTGTTTATGCAGGGGTAAGGCGGGGGCCCTGTCCCGCCATATGTTATCATTCCTATTCTTAGGGGTCTATAGACATATGTGTGTGGGTTGTTTAGGAGTTTATTTCGGTTATTCCTATGCGATATTTTGTAAAAGTTATTATGTTGTGGCAGCCTTATCGGCTAGCTTTCCCTTTCATGACATGATGCATATGAAAGAGGCCACACGTGTATGAATATTTTATCACCCACTGGGTTCATGTGTTTGGTTCCGATATCTAGGAGGCTATATGAACATGAAAAAGTTTTAACCCATTGAGGTTTTTGTGAGCAGTATCACATTATACATAGTCCAATTTGACTGTAGCTGATAATTATGTAAACGGGGGTCCAGGTCGGACCCCAATCGTGGCCCACGGGGTTGGGTCGTGACAACGTGGCAGGCCCTCCTTGCTTGCATGGACACGGTGGCCCAATAGGGGCTGGACACGTATCCCCCTTAGGGGCTGACACATGTCACCTCTTAGGACCACCCATATGTAAGTATATGTAAGATATACCTTAGTTCATAACCCAAAAATCAGCCAAGGCAAAAAGAAAACCAAAAACCCTAAACTAGAGAGAAAAAGAGGGCGGCCAAGGGAAAAAAATAGGTAAGTCCCGATTTCGCTCCATAAATTAATTATCTAGATTATATCACGATGATATGGAGGTATTCGTAGTATAAAATCGTGGTTTGGTGCAGCCCAAAACGGACAGAAAGCAGCCACGGCGTTTAAAGCGCGCTAGAGAAGTTCCGAGGCGCAATTTTGGTGAATTTTGACCAATTTCGGAAAAGGTAAGGTCTTCCCTTCCAATTTGAAGTTTATGGTGTCGTTATAGGGTATATTATACACCTTTTAGGCTGCTGTAAGTGTAATAAATTCATGGAAATACTCGACGTTCGAAATAAACTAAATTGGAATCATTATAGTTAAATTGTTGTCGAAATAAGGTGTTGTGCGTGTGCAGGCTGCTTCTGGTTGTGTGGTGGCGTGTTTCAGGGCCTAAAAATGTTTTAAATGAGGTTGGGTATCTTCTGGTTACAGCCACATGACCCCCCGCTTCGTACAGTTAAAGGTTTTACAAAATAGAAACTAGAAACTCTATTTTGGATATCGTAATTTCAAGCGAGTCTTTTGGAGTTTATATTGTGTAATGTTGCCATGTTTTATATATATATGAGCTGATGGTTATATTTTTGGTTGGATATAGGTATTAAGGACATAATTGGGAATTCGAATAGGGCACGTTATAAGGGAGGTGCTGTTCGATTTCCGTTAACTCCTTAATTAACTAAGGAACTAGTCGGGAAGGCGAGCGAGGAAATGAACTTTACGAATACTCATAGCTAATGCAAGACGCTGAAAAGTTTAAGGATGTTGATACTCGTGTTGCTTCCATGTTATCTAGGTTCACAGAACGACGAGACGAACGGGATAACGAGTAACCCGTAAGAGGTATGTGAAGCTTTCTCTTGACATATTTTGGCATAGGTAAGTAAAGCTCATTCTTTTTCTTATGTTGGCATGTCGTAGTTGTAATCTGAATGTGATACGAGCACTGGGGTAATTCCATTCTTAAGTATCTCTTATTTACTACTAGATGTTGAACTCTATGGTAGTTAAACTATTTCCCTGGAAACTTCTATATGTTAAAGAGGTACGAATGTACAGACTCCAAGTCTTAAAACTATTTGATAACAAATGTTCTGGTTCCATAAGTGAATTGGCCTTACTTTAGTATGCGTCTAGGGTCCCTGAGATCCTAACTGATATAGCCCCGAGTGACAGTTAGAGGGCACTTAAAACAATTACATTCCTACCCTGACCTCCAAGTGATGATTCGCTTGATGAATTCATTGAGTCTCAGATAATTATTTGAACTGTGTTTTGTTTCTCACTACTCTAGTCGTGTACATTGTAATACTTCTTCTCCGAGTCCCGGGCCGGTTATCAAATTTATGCAATTTAATATATTATCCACCGAGCCCCTTACTAGAGGGCCGGTATACCTATGTATATATTTATTTTGTTCACGGGTACGGCGGGGGCCCTATCCCGCCTTATGTTACTGTTCTTCTTACTCTTAGAGGTCTGTGGGTACAGATGTGGGTTGTACATATATGGGTTGTATGTGTACGTGAGTTGTACATGAGTTGTATATGAGTGGTCTATGGGTTGTATATGTATGTAAGTACAGCTGTACTGATAAAACTTATGATTTGGGGCATTCCCTGTGTTGTGGCGGCCTTGTAGGCTCGCGTATATGTGTATTATGGAACGACCCTATAGGTTACAACAGTCTTGTCGGCTTGTATGTTTTGTTTTACCTGTTAGTGCATTTTGAGTGTAGATAGGAGACGGGTTATGTATAATTGGCAGGGGTACACGTGTGTGACCCGTTCGAACACCCGTTACGGCCTACGGGGTTGGGTCGTGACAGTTTCAATTTCCAAATAAGTCTATTCTTGAATGGAAAGGTCATGATTCAGTAGTGAAGGGTAAGTTCATTTTTTGTCTTAAGACCTGAAAGTTGATTGCTAAGGGTTGCCTTTACCACATTGTGAGGATTAGAGATGTCGACTCCGAAAGTCCTCATCTTGAGTTGATTACTGTAGTCAATAAGTTTCCCGATGTCTTCCTCGATGACCTTTTCGGTATCCCTCCCATAAGGGGAGTTAATTTTGGTATCGATGTTGTTACACCCCACACTCTTGAGCTCGGAATGTCTCTTAAGCTTCATAGAAGTTATTATGTGAGACGGATAGTCTACAACATTATTAAACAACTCCAAGGAAGGGAGAATGTGATACCCCATAGTAGGGAAGCTTGGAAATAGGGTGATGAGGAGTCGGAAGAAGTTGGAGGCCAAGTAAGGAGTCATAGGAATCGACTTACCTACGTAAGCTACTAACTTAAAAGTCCTACACACTTAAGCTACTTGAGTACACGTCAAACTTAAGTAGCAAGAAGTCCATAGGCTCTTGAAGTAAAATGAGATTACGAGCTCACGAAAGATAAATAAGGAAACGACGCGCCTACTCAAAGCAAGTAGGTGATGCACCTACTTGGAAAAGCAGGTGATTCACCTACTTAGGGTCAAGTAGGTGACACAGCAGCTTGGGGTGGACCCCACTGCCATATGGCAGCATGTGATTGGTCAAATAGGTTGAGGTGGCACCCTAGGAGGCTGCCACGTATCACCCTAGGGGGATGCCATGTGGCGCCTTCTAAAGAGGGGTATATATGTGTGTTAAGTGACTCTTAGTCACATTTATCATCCAAATCTTCAGCCAAAAGAAAGGAAAAAAAACATGAAGAACAAAAGGAGAGAAAACGTTGGAAGAAAAAGAAGGACAGACATAGTTTTGAGAAATTAAAGGTAAGTTCTTCAATTTTTCTCCGTGAATTAATTATATAAGGTGTTAATCAACCACATGTAGATTTATACATGTATCTTACAATATCTACAGAACTATAACTCCTGCTTTACACTTGCAACAAACAAGAGAAAGCTAAAGGAAAACGTTGGAGACAAGGAAAGGAGGGCTACGGGTTTGGGGGCTGCCAAGGTAAGCCTCCGAGTTTAGTTCCATGAATTAATTATTTGAGGTGTTCCAAGGTTATATAATAGTGTTTTATAACCAAAAATTCCAATTTGGGGCAGCGGATAAGGGACATAAATAGCCCGCTTAATTTCAGCACGTTTGGAGAAGTTTCGAGTTGCAATTTGACAGATTTGGCCAATTTCGGGTAAGGTAATATTTCTCCTCTTAATTTGGAGTTTATGGTATTTTTAATAAGTGTATTATATGTTTTTTAAGTCGCTGTAAATGTGAAAACATCATAGATATGCTTGACGTTCAAAATAAACTAAGTTGGAGTCGTTATAGTTGAATTGTCATCGAAGTAAAGGGTTGTGCTTGTGGCGTACTGCTGTAGGTTGTAGGGGTGTGTTGCAGGGACTAAATATACTCTAAAAGGGGTATGGGTGCTTCTGGTTTTATCCACACAACCCCTCGGTTTCTATAATTAAAGGTGTTACAAAATAAAGTCTAGACACCCTAGACACCCTATTTTGATATCATAATTCTGAGCAAGTCGTTTGGAGTTTATGTTGTATATTGTTGGTGTGAATTACTTAAACGTATGCTGCAGGTTGTTGTTGTTGGTTGTCTATAGTTTTTAGGGATATAATTGTAAATTTGGATAGGGCACATTATAGGAGAGGTGCTGTCCAATTTTTGTTAATGCCTTAACTAATTAAAGAACTAGTTGGGGAGACGAACAAGGAAATAGATTCCATGAATACTAAGGTGCAACCTAAGATGTTGTAAAGCTAAAAGTGGTTGATATTCGTATTTCTTTCGTATTGAATAGGTTCAAAGTACGACGAGGTGAACGAGATAAAGAGTAACTCATAAGAGGTATGTGAAGCTTCTCTTGGTTTGTTTTTGGTATAGGTATGTAAAGCCTATCTTTTCTCTTTCTTTTGGCATGTCTTAGATATAAGCAGGATATGATATGAGCTTTGGGGGTAATTCCATTCCCAGGTTCTGAATATGACTTCAGGACCCTCACTCACTTTTGAATGTTAAACTTTAAAGTAGTAAGCTACTATCTTCGTGTCTTTGATAGGTTAAATAGTAATTGGAGGTATAGGCCTCTATCCTTGACGGCTCCATGAGGATAGACGTCTGGATCCTGTAAGCTGTTTGGAAACATTGTGACACATGTCTATGGTTCCTGATGCTCCATACAGTCCTCCGTGACACCTAGCAGGTACTTCAATTACTTCCAAGTGACGGTTCACTTGATGACTTTATTGAGTCTCAGCTAATGATTTAAATTGTGTTTTGTTTATCACTATTCTACTCGTGCATACTGTAACACTTCTTTCGTCGACCCTGGTTCGGGAATAGTAATCGTGCATAATTCCACTGTATTGTTCATCGCGCCTTCACTAGAGGGCCGGGTACGTATGTATATATATGATAATGTGATGATGTGTTGTAATAAGGAGGTGATGGTACTACATATATGATTCACCGGATCCCTGATAGGCCGACTATATTGAAAATTTGAGCATGCATGATTTTACTTTTCCAGGTATAGGTTTCTGATTTGATATTTTATCCTCTACTTCTCTATTTCAGATATGCCTCTAGTCGTATTGTGTTATGTTTTACATACTCAGTACATATGTCGTACTGACCCCCCCCCCCCTCTTTTCTCGGGGGGGCTGCGCTTCATGCCTACAGGTACAGGTATAGGTTTTGGGAGTCCGTTATCTTAGGATCCCGCTCAGCTCAGCTGGAAGAGGCTCCACTATATCGGAGCCTAGTTTTTGGCATTGGCCGTTGATGTATAGTTTTATTATATTATTCAGGGGTACGGCAGGGGCCTTGTCCCGCCATATGTTGTCGTTGATATTGTTAGAGGTCTGCAGACATGTATATGTGGGTTGTGTATATCAGTTTGATTCAGCTGGGTCTACATGATGTATGGTATATGTTATTATGTTATGGCAGCCTTGTCGGCTTGCATGCCCTTTCATGTTATGAAACAAATGAAAAGGGCTACAGGTTTATGAAAATGTTATCGCCCAATGAGGCTCTGTTATATGATACTGTTTTAATTACAGTTCAATTTGACCACAGCTGATAGTTAGGTATACGGGGGGTCCAGGTCGGACCCCAGTCGTGGCCTACGGGGTTGGGTCGTGACAGAAGTGGTATCAGAGCAGTTCGTCCTTAGATTGTCTGCAGACCGTGTCTAGTAGAATCTTGTCTATCGATGTGTTGCGCACCACATCTATAAACAGGAGGCTACAGGACATTTAGGATATTACCTTTCTTTCACATCTGAGATCGTTCTTTAGATCCGAGTCGTAGGAAAATTCCTTATACTAACCTTGAATATTAACAAAAGGAAGTAATTGATGACATGGGAAGTTATGAAACACGCAGGTAAGTAAAGTAAAGGCACGGAAGATATCTGTTGGGTAAGGTATTGAAGTAATATTGAAAGTAAAGTTGAAACCTAAAAGGAAAGCAGACAAGAAGTGCAACAGATGCAATTTGAAGTTGGACATATGAGGTAAGTCCAGTATTTTTATATTATTGTTGACATTGAAAGTCCTGTGTGGCTACGATACGAGATGATATTGAATGCCTTGTGTGGCTGTGATATAAGATGAATATATATATATATATATATATATATATGTGTGTGTGTGTGTGTATTGGTCCTGTGAGGCATTGCTGGTATTTTCTGCGTGTAGGTTGTGGGATAGTAAGAAGTGTAGAGGAAACTCTACCGAAATTTTCCCAAGACAAGAAAAAGGAATGAAACATAGCTTTATGAAATGTCCTGGAAGTGGATACCAAGTAACCCTATTGTGTTTAATTAAAGTTGTAGGAGGTACTCTTCATATCATCGACAGGGGGAACCATTCCTACTTGGAGAATTTTATTTCAGAGAAACAAAAGCCTACCTGAGCAGTAAAGTTCAAATCACGGTACCTTTAGCTGTATTTGTGTTGTAGGAAAGGAAAGAAAAACTTCGGGTAAAGGGTAAAATGTCCAGCAATTGAGTTCACTTTTCTTGAAAAGTATGAAGCCCCAACTCTTAGTTAAAAATTGGATAAGTTGTTCATAACTTGAGGATAAACTCAGAAGGAGACCAAGTAGGTCAAGTATTAAAAGAAGTACTGTGATATGTAAGAGATTCTAGTTTCTTTCGATAATGGTTGAAAAATAGGTTACGATAACAGTTTATAGTTCTCCACCAACTAATTGGGGAAAGAACTTCTAACAGAAGCACCTCAAAGAGATGTCAGGAATTGAATATGAGTACGAACTAAAAGGGGGGGTGTAAGTATGAATTTAACGGTGTGATACAATTATACAGGGATAAAGTGGGACCACTAGTAAGGCGCACTGGGTATACGTTGACTAATTTAAAAGCCTGTGGTGGGTACACAGTAAGTGCAAGGGGCATAAGGTATAAAGGAATGATGCATGTACAAAACGTTGCCCCAAAAATAATATGAACCCTTAAAAGACAATGACGGCAGACTCAAGGAATAATTGGTATAACATACATTCACCCCAAGGAACGAAGGAGATAGGTTGGGATAAAGCTACTCCTTTGAGAAACCTTGAACAGTTATTGTTGGAATACTGGTACTGCCTACTTGGAATTGGAATGACTACAGGTACTAGTTAAATTTTGATAAAGATAAGTAAAATGTGGCCTTGAACGAGTTCTTCCACAAGTCCCCTTACTTAAGTACAGATTAATAGAGGAGATGTTGCACTATGTACGGAAAGGTTCCAATCGCTTTTTGATTTAGTCAAGGTTCCGTACGTGGATAATCAAGTTATAAAATATATGAAAAAATAGGGACATGATGCAGTACTAAGTAGACTGGGGAAGGAAACTGGATGAATTTGAGACTAGACCTAGAGAGATAGACCAAGGTATAAGCAGGTAAAAGTATAGGTACCCTCTAAAGGGGGAAGCAAGTGAGAGGACTGCTAGGGTAAGATGGAGGCAATTGGTGGGGCAACATGCTGGAGACGGATGTGTAAAATGCAATAAGATCCCTAGTTGAACCAAGTTAGAAAGATCTGGAAAACACTAGTAATTGGGTAGAAGTCAGAATGGTACGTAAGACAGCGTTAAGAAGTTTTGACAAGACCCTGAACGATATAACACTAGAAGGTGGGCACATATAAAAGCAAAAGAATATACCAATGAAAGGATATCGAATAACTCAAGGGACACTACGAAGGATAATGATAGCATACTAGATCAAAAGCCACATGTTGGCAGTAGAGTTGGTCACAAATGATATTGCGATAGATAAATAACCAAGGAAAAGAAATAGCAAGACTCCTATGGTAGGAGATAAGATGAGCGAGGAGTAAATAAGGAAATAGAAAGAAGTGAGACAAGGTATTTCTTGCACTCTCTCATATTCTCGTAAAGGTAAAGAATGACAAGAGAATGTGTCAAGAAGGTTACAGGCGGGGGTAATGAAAAATTGTGAAATAGTTTAAATAAGATGGACAGGACTAGCTGGTTACTATAGGATTGGCAAGCTTATATGTCAAATTCCTTTAAAACTATGCCAACTAATGATAGACAGAACTCAAAATGGCTCTAAAGGTCACTATATGAACGAACTTTAGTGCTACTCAGTAGCCAACCCTAATGAATGGTTGCGTATAAAAAGGGGTGAATACAATAGGAGGAGTTAAACTAAAATGACCAAAAAAGGACATGGTCGTAGTGGAACTAAAGATTTACCCCTATACCGGTTGCAAGTTAATAGAGGAAAGGGAAAGGCAACACATAAAGACTAGTGAGACGATGCTAAGATAAATCTTGGGCTAAGTTGAGTGCCCCGCATATTATTGCAAGGATTACCATGAAACTCGACATGATGACTTCCCAAGGAGGTCACCCGTCCCAATATTTCTCTTGCCCAAGCACGCTTAACTTCTAAATTCTGATGGAATTTAGTACGATAGTACGGATGTGGTCGCGCGAGATAGAAGAATCTGAACTAGCGGTGGAGAAACGACATGCGATTATGTTCCTGGAGTATTATACGTTACATTGAGGGTATTGTAAAAGGACTTAAGCAAGACAAGGAGAATTAGCTAATTGCTAACTGATGACCCACTCGAATGCCACAGTTCTTCAACATAGTATTAGTTAATGAGAGGCAAACCACAGAATGACTATATGGGCTAGTGGGTGAGGGAATTTCGACACCACTTGGCAGCCAGCTCTGAGGGTGAAACAGCAAAACCCAAAAGGTAAGGGTACTAGTTGATGTCATTTACGGAAGACAGAAAGTAATACACGAGGTCAAAAATTCTACAGTATGACCAGGGATACAAGACTCACTTTGCACTCCATTGATAAATGACTCTAGAGGGAATGTTACCTAGGGATTAACGATATTAGCCCATGCTCCTTAAATCAAAGGCTACCTACTTAGCCGAGAAGGTGTAAAATTATAGGGTAAAAGAGTGGTAGGACCTTACGGAGTCCCCATAGCTATGATCCCAGAAGAAGGAGCCCAAGTTATAGTTAAATACCGAGGATCAGTCCGCGAAGAAACTAGGAAGACAGATAAGTCTTCATAAACTACTTTACCCTCAAACCTGATGAACAGGCTAAAACATACCACTTAAATGCTAGAAGATATGTCATGAGCTAGTGTTTTTAACTTCGAATATAGCTGGGATGATTATCTATCACTTATCAAGTTGCCTGCAATAATAATTACTACTCCAGTATCCCAATGGCCCCGTACAAGACTGGTAGAGCAAGACGTGTAAGTCTCATATTGGATTGGTCAATGTTAAAAAGACTAAGTTAAAAAGGCCCCGACATGATTAAGTAAGCTATTGACTAACAGCCCAGAGTCAGCAGAAATGATATATAGATAATCAACATCGACATACAGAATTCAAATTGATGATTGGATGTTCATAACAGGGTCACCTAAAAAAGGAAACTTAACCCAAAATACATTAGACTGTATCAAGTTTCTCATAAGGTGGGCAAAGTGGCTGGTAAGTTGAGCTTACCACCTTCTTTGGAAACTATACGCCCAATCTATCAGATAGGGATGCTTCACAAGGTTACTGATAAGCCACCCGGGGTATGTTCCATAGATGATGTCCAAGAAATAGAATCATGTGAGGAAAAACCTATCGCCATCTTAGATCGGCAAACTGGAAGATTGTAGACTAAATATGTGCCTTCCGTCAATATACTATGGCAAAACCAAAACCAGAAAAGGGGATGACCTAATAAATTGAAGAGGACATAAAACACAAGTATTCATACCTATTCCCGATGTCTACAGGTAACACCAACTCCTGAAACTCGTATGTTAAATACTTGGATGAAAATATGTGTTATCGTAATAGAAAACAATCTCTCTACAGTCGGTATAAAGTCTTGAGGGAAGTTTTATTTAACATTCGGGGATGAATGTTCTAAAGGGGGGAAGGATGTTACACCCTACTCTAGTCATGTACACTGTAATACTTCTACTCCGAGTCCCCGGCCGGTTATCAAATTCGTGCAATTCACTACATTATCCACCAAGCCCCTCACTAGAGGGCCGGCATACCTATGTATATATTTATTTTGTTCACGGGTACGGCGGGGGCCTTGTCCCACCTTATGTTACTTTTCTTCTTACTAGTAGAGGTCTATGGGTACAGATGTGGGTTGTACGTATGTGGGTTGTATGTGTACGTGAGTTGTACATGAGTTGTATATGAGTGGTCTATGGGTTGTATATGTATATATGTACAGCTGTACTAATAAAACTTATGATTTGAGGCATTCCCTGTGTAGTGGCGGCCTTGTCGGCTCGCGTATATGTGTATTATAGAACGACCCTATAGGTTACAACAGCCTTGTCGGCTTGTATGTTTTGTTTTACCTGTTAGTGCATTTTGAGTGTAGACAGGAGATAGGTTATGTATAATTGGCAGGGGTACATGTGTGTGACCCGTTCGAGCACCCGTCGCAGCCTACGGTGTTGGGACGTGACAGTTTCAATTTCCAAATGAGTCTATTCTTGAATGGAAAGGTCATGATTCAGTAGTGAAGGGTAAGTTCATTTTTTGTCTTAAGACCTGAAAGTTGATTGCTAAGGGTTGCCTTTACCACATTGTGAGGATTAGAGATGTCAACTCCAAAAGTCCTCATCTTGAGTTGATTACTGTAGTCAATAAGTTTCTTTATGTCTTCCCCGATGACCTTTTCGTTATCCCTCCCATAAGGGAAGTTAATTTTGGTATCGATGTTGTTACACCCCACACTCTTGAGCTCGGAATGTCTCTTAAGCTTCATAGAAGTTATTATGTGAGACGGATAGTCTACAACATTATTAAACAACTCCAAGGAAGGGAGAATGTGACACCCCATAGTAGGGAAGCTTGGAAATAGGGTGATGAGGAGTCGGAAGAAGTTGGAGTCCAAGTAAGGAGTCATAGGAATCAACTTACCTACGTAAGCTACTAACTTAAAAGTCCTACACACTTAAGCTACTTGAGTACACGTCGAACTTAAGTAGCAAGAAGTGCATAGGCTCTTGAAGTAAGATGAGATTACGAGCTCATGAAAGAGAAATAAGGAAACGACGTGCCTACTCGAAGCAAGTAGGTGATGCACCTACTTAGAAAAGCAGGTGATGCACCTACTTAGGGTCAAGTAGGTGATGCAGCAGCTTGGGGTGGACCCCACTGCCATATGGCAGCATGTGACTGGTCGAATAGGTTGATATGGCACCCTAGGAGGCTGCCACGTGTCACCCTAGAGGGATTCCATGTCTCATCCAAATATTCAGCCAAAAGAAAGGAAAAAAACATGAAGAACAAAAGGAGAGAAAACGTTGGAAGAAAAAGAAGGGCAGCCATGGTTTTGAGAAATTAAAGGTAAGTTCTTCAATTTTTCTCCGTGAATTAATTATCTAAGGTGTTAATCAACCACATGTAGATGTATACATGTATCTTACAATATCTACAGAACTATAACTCCAGCTTTACACTTGCAACAAACAAGAGAAAGCTGAAGGAAAACGTTGGAGACAAGGAAAGGAGGGCTACGGGTTTGGGGGCTGCCAAGGTAAGCCTCCGAGTTTAGTTCCATGAATTAATTATTTGAGGTGTTCCAAGGTTATATAATAGTGTTTTATAACCAAAAATTCCAATTTGGGGCAGCGTATAAGGGACATAAATAGCCCGCTTAATTTCAGCACGTTTGGAGAAGTTTCGAGTTGCAATTTGACAGATTTGGCCAATTTCGGGTAAGGTAATATTTCTCCTCTTAATTTGGAGTTTATGGTATTTTTAATAAGTGTATTATATGTTTTTTAAGTCGCTGTAAATGTGAAAACATCATAGATATGCTTGACGTTCGAAATAAACTTAGTTGGAGTCGTTATAGTTGAATTGTCGTCGAAGTAAAGGGTTGTGCTTTTGGCGTACTGCTGTAGGTTGTAGGGGTGTGTAGCAGGGACTAAATATATTCTAAAAGGGGTGTGGGTGCTTCTGGTTTCAGCCACACAACCCCTCGGTTTCTATAATTAAAGGTTTTACAAAATAAAGGCTAGACACCCTAGACACCCTATTTTGATATCATAATTCTGAGCGAGTCGTTTGGAGTTTATGTTGTATATTGTTGGTGTGAATTACTTAAACGTATGCTGCAGGTTGTTGTTGTTGGTTGTCTGTAGTTTTTAGGGATATAATTGTAAATTTGGATAGGGCATGTTATACGGGAGGTGCTGCCCAATTTTTGTTAACGCCTTAACTAATTAAAGAACTAGTTGGGGAGACGAACAAGGAAATAGATTCCATAAATACTAAGGTGCAACCTAAGATGCTATAAAGCTAAAAGTGGTTGATATTTGTATTTCTTTCGTATTGAATAGGTTCAAAGTACGATGAGGCGAACGAGATAAAGAGTAACTCATAAGAGGTATGTGAAGCTTCTCTTGGTTTGTTTTTGGTATAGGTATGTAAAGCCTATCATTTCTCTTTCTTTTGGCATGTCTTAGATGTAAGCAGGATATGATATGAGCTTTGGGGGTAATTCCATTCCCAGGTTCTGAATATGACTTCAGGACCCTCACTCACTTTTGAATGTTAAACTTTAAAGTAGTAAGCTACTATCTTCGTGTCTTTGATAGGTTAAATAGTAACTGGAGGTATAGGCCTCTATCTTTAACGGCTCCACGAGGATAGACGTCTGGATCCTATAAGCTGTTTCGCAATATTGTGACACATGTCTATGGTTTCTGATGCTCCATACAGTCCTCCGTGACACCTAGCAGGTACTTCAATTACTTCCATATGACGATTCACTTGATGACTTCATTGAGTCTCAGCTAATGATTTAAATTGTGTTTTGTTTATCACTACTCTACTCTTGCATATTGTAATACTTTTTTCGTCAACCCTGGGTTGGGAACAGTAATCGTACACAATTCCATTGCATTGTTCATCGCGCCTTCACTAGAGGGCCGGGTACGTATGTATATATATGATGATGTGATGATGTGTTGTAATAAGGAGGTGATGGTACTACATATATGATTCACTGGGAAAATTTGAGCGTGCATGATTTTACTTTTCCAGGTATAGGTTTCTTATTTAATATTTTATCCTCTACTTCTCTATTTCAGATATGCCTCTCGTCGTATTGTGTTATGTTTTACATACTCAGTACATATGTCGTACTGACCCCCCTTTTCTCGGGGGGGCTGCATTTCATGCCTACAGGTACAGGTATAGGTTTTGGGAGTCCATTATCTTAGGATCCCGCTCAGCTCAGCTGGAAGAGGCTCTACTATATCGGAGCCTAGTTTTTGGCATTGGCCATTGATGTATAGTTTTATTATATTATTCAGGGGTACGGCGGGGGCCTTGTCCCGCCATATGTTGTCATTGATATTGTTAGAGGTCTGCAGACATGTATATGTGGGTTGTGTATATCAGTTTGATTCAGCTGGGTCTACATGATGTATGGTATATGTTATTATGTTATGGCAGCCTTGTCGGCTTGCATGCCCTTTCATGTTATGACACAAATGAAAAGGGCTACAGATTTATGAAAATGTTATCGCCCAATGGGGCTTTGTTATATGATATTGTTTTAATTACAGTTCAATTTGACCACAGCTGATAGTGAGGTATATGGGGGTCCAGGTCGGACCCCAGTCGCGGCCTACGGGGTTGGGTCATGATAGATGTCCTCTCTGATACCTAATCTATCTCTATTCCACCTTACTGTATGGCTATGAAATTGAAAGAGTTGAGGAAACAATTAAAGAACTTGTTAGAAAAGGGGTTCATAAGGCCAAGTATTTCACCATAGGGTGCTTCTGTGTTATTTATGAGGAAAAAGGATGGGTCACTTTGGATGTGCATAGATTACTGCCAATTGAACAAGGTGACCATTAAGAAAATGTACCTAATCCCTAAAATAGATGATTTTTTTAATCAATTGCAAGGGGAAAGTCACTTCTCCAAGATTGATCTTCGATTTGACTATCACCAACTAAGGGTGAGGGAGTGTGACATTACCAAGACGGCATTCTGAACAAAGTATGGCCAGTTCAAGCTTGTAGTGATGGGTTTTGGATTGACGAATGCACCGGCGGTGTTTATGGACCTAATGAATAGGGTGTTCAAACCCATCTTAATACTTTTGTTGTGGTCTTTATTGATGACATCTTGATTTACTCTCAGGTTGAGGAAGAACATAAAAATCACTTGAGGGTTGTGCTTCAAACGTTGAGGGATAGGCAATTAATTGCAAAATTTAGTAAGTGTGAATTTTAGTTAAAAGAGGTGGCTTTTCTTGGCACATAGTGTCCAGTGATGGGATCAAAGTTGACCCTAAGAAAATAAAGGCGGTCAAGAATTGACCTAGACCATTATCTCCTTCGGACATTAGGAGTTTCTTGGGTCTAGTCGGGTATTATAGAAGGTTCATTGAAGGGTTCTCTTCCATCTCATCTCCTATGATAAAATTGACCTTAAGGAAGGTGAAATTCATATGGACAGATAAATCTGTAAAGAGTTTCCAAACTTTGAAAGATTGACTTACCTCCACTCTTATTTTGACTTTAACGAAAGGATTAAAAGGGCTTGTGGTTTATTATGATGCTTCAAAGATTGGTTTGGGTTGTGTCTTGATGCAAAATGGTAAGGTTATATCCTATGCTTCTAGATAATTGAAAGTGCATGAGCATAACTACCCTACCCATGATCTTGAGTTGGCGGTCGTAGTTTTTGCTTTAAAGATTTGGTGGCATTACCTCTATGGGGTGCATGTAGGTGTGTTCACCGACCATAAAAGTCTCTAGTATGTTTTCACCCAAAAGGACCTCAATCTAAGACAAAGGAGGTGCCTAGAACTCCTCAAGGAATATTACATGAGTCTACATTATCATTCGGGTAAAGCCAATGTGGTTGCCGATGCACTTAGTAGAGTGTCAATGGAGAGTGTGGCTCATGTGGATAAAGGGAAGAGGGAGTTGTTAAAAGATGTTCACTGGTTGGCTAGATTAGGGGATGTATGTCATGACCCAGCCCCGTGGGCTGCGACTGGTGCACTATTTGGACATCCAAATGAACTCACATACCAAATCATCATGTTACGAAATAATTCGAATTTAGTATTTGTTTCAATCAGAATAGCAGGCGATCCTTAATTTCAGTAGCCGCGCATGTAGAAAATAACATATCAAGCTAAAAGGGGAGACAAAATGTGCATCGCCGGATATGAGTATATATACAAATATATGGGCTGTTTTGGCCATTATAACAGAAGGGACGTATTAAAACAGAAGTCATAAACAAATGAATATATACGACCCATGACCCACATTGATGTCTACAAGCCTCTACCAAAACATAACGGACACATATGATAGGACAGGGCCCCGCTGTACCCAAATGGTCAAATATACAAGGATATGTACATCAGAAAGACATATACCAAAATGCGGGCTTCGAGGAAAAAGAGCACTCTATAGTAGCAGAAGGTGTGTAGCCTACGCTGATGGATTCTGAACATTTGTACCTGTAGGCATAAAATATAGCCTCGAAGAAAGAGAGTCAGTACGAAATGTGTACTGAGTATGTAAAGCATGAAGTATATAGGATCCAACCATAACTAAGAGGAAAGGTACAAGGAGCACTTCCCAAACCAGGACATCCAAAATCTGTATTGAACCATATATACAAAATGCAAACAAAAAAAACATGCATAAGGCTCAAGAACGTGGTCACCAACCCCGACGCTGGTACCATCACAAATCATGCTCCAGAAGGTTTCAAGTCTCCATACAAACCCCGAAAATATCATATCATCACAATATGTCATATCATCAGAACATATCATATGCCATATCACATCATGACACCATAAATGGTATCTGGACCTATGGCAAGGTCTCAGGACCTGTAACACATCATACTGCCGAATATATTATAGGGAGCATGATTACAAAGCTGGCCCGAGTTCCGGCGAATGAAGTCATAGTAGTATGCACGAGTGGAGTAGTGAGAAACTAATGCAACACATATATATCAAGCTTTCTGAAATTATATTTGCAGTCCCAAAATGGATATTAGAACATAAGGGGGTGATTAGGACATTATTCTTTAGTAGGAAAAATCATAGGCAAAAGTTATCCCTTTATGTTATACAAGAATAAACTAAATAGGACAACTAGATGAGTTTTGAAGGTAGTGGGCCCACCTCCGGCCAAGCCGAGGTGGCATACGTAAATTTCAAACATTTGGCTTTACGGAGTCATCTATCAAGGTTGTAGAATGATCTGGTCTCATAAGTAGAAGCTAAGGATATTTACACGATTCTTTCCAACATACATGAGTTTTTAATTCAATTTCATTTAATGGATTTATAGGAAATTTAAGCTCGGATTTCCATGAGCAGAATTTTTCTCGAGACTCAAATTATAACCTATTACACTTGGGATATGCCAAAAGAAGGAAAGGAAGAACTTTACATACCTTATCCGCCTCTTACGCTCACTCCAACTCAACTCATTTTTTCTCCAAAATCTACAAATGGTCACAATTGCCAATTGTAAGTTATGAACCTGTAAGAGTTCAAAAAAAAGTTTCCTTACTTGTTTACAAAAAATTGGGAAGCACATCCACTATAAATTCAACATCCCCGAGAATTTAGCTCGTCCAAAATATCAACAACAACATCCACAACAATACCGACAACATCAACAATCACTATAAAATATATTGTAACATCAATAGTCTCCCTTTTTACATAAGGCAACCAATTCTACACCCACTTTACACCTTCCAACTAATATCGACATTTTCATGTCCATTCACTAATTCAAGACCACTTAAACATAATTCGAAAGAAATTAAAATTATTCCATATAATATACCAAAAATTCACCAAAACTATAATCCACCCAAAACTTCTACGAACGCAACGAAACTACCAAATTGCATTGTCTTCTTCCAAATTCATTAAGAATAACAATAATTCCCATATTAGAATTCCACTTTCATGATTTCATAAAACTATACTAAAATCACATAATTTCCTATAACAACCTGTAACCAATTTCAAGGTTGTCTCGAATCGTTCAACTTTTAATTAAACCATAATTGCTATAACGACACAACTAACAAGCTAAATAAAATTCAATTCCTCTTCCCCCAACCATCACACCACACGGCCACACCCACTTGCACACCCATATGGTCACACACACCCATACATCACACTTACATGATTTTCACTCAATTCTACTAGCTACAACACATAGACTTCTTCCATAACATAAAAAGATAGAATTCTTACCTTTTTCTTCAAATTTCGACTTGCCACAAATGTAGTTTTCTCGCTTAATTAATTATACCATGTTGAAAAGGACATTGAACTTAACAAGAATTCAAGAAGGAATAGATTTTGGATCAAAGTTGAAGAACTTGGATTTTTTTTCCTTTTTCCCCCATGGTTCTGCCCCTTAGCTCTCTTTCTCTCTTTTGATTTAATTTCTATCTCTTGAATGTTCTAGTAGATAGAAGATATAAGATATATATATTGGACCCTCCTAATTAGTTATCACATGAAACTAATTTTTCCATGGGCTTGGGCTAACCATGGCCTTTGGGCCTCAATTTCTTTTATTGTTATTATTATTTTTTTGAGCCCAACCTACAAGTCTCATTTTATTTTTTTTGTAATTCACAAACTAATTTTCAAAATTCTCAATTTTACCCTCGGCCTTCCTCCGTACTTTCACATTAATTTTTCCAGGAACATTACATCGGTATTAATAAAATAAACAAACTAAATCACAACCTCATTTCTTGTAAATCAAAAAAAAATCTCTTTTCGAACACGCGAAAGTGCAAGATGTAACAGTGTAGTTGAGTGGTACCGATGATGGTGGTATAGTTGTGCATAAAGGGTTTAAATCCTCTTTGGTGGTTGATGTTAAGTCAAAACAAGACCTTGACCCGATATTTGTGGAGTTAAAGAAATTAGTGAATGAAAAGAAAGTAGAGGTCTTTTCACAAGGGGGTGAGGTACTATATTACCAAAGTCGGTTATGTGTTCCGGATGTGGATGGACTAAGGATTTTAGTTTTGAAGGAGGCTCATAATTCTTCATACTGCATTAATCCTGGTTTGACAAAAATGTACCGAGACTTAAAAGAGTTCTATTGGTGGGGTGGCATGAAAAAGGACATAGCAAGGTTCATGTCGAAATATCTGAATTACCAACAAGTGTAGGCTAAACATCAAAGGTTGGGTGGCCTAGCATAAGATATTGAAATACCTACTTGAAAGTGGGAAGATGTGAATATAGATTTTGTAGTAGGCTTGCCTTATACCCGAAAACATCATGATTCGATATGGGTAATTGTTGATAGAATGACTAAGTCAGCTCACTTCCTACTGGTCAAGACTTCTTATAGTGCTGAAGATTATACTAAGTTGTATATTCATAAGTTGGTAAGATTGCATGGTGTGCCATTGTCAATTATTTCAGATCATGGTACCTAATTCACTTCTCACTTTTGGAGGTCATTTCAAAGGGGCCTCGATACTAAGGTAAATTTAAGAACCGCATTCCATCCTAAAACTGATGGGAAAGCCAAAATGATGATTCGAACACTAGAGGATATGTTAAGGTCTTATGTGTTAGATTTCACAAGGAGTTGGGATGATCATTTACCGCTCATCGAGTTTTTCTATAATAATAACTACCACTCAAGCATCAAGATGGCGCCATTTGAGGCTTTGTATGGGAGACAATTTAGGTCTCTGATTAGTTGGTTCGAGGTAGGTGAGATTACCTTATTAGGCCCTGATTTGGTTCTAGATGTTTTAGAGAAGGTGAGAGCTATTAGAGAAAGATTGAAGATAGCCCAAAGTCGTCAAAAATCCTATTCTGACACTAGGATAAGGGATCTTGAGTTTAGTGTGGATGATTGGGTGTATTTAAAGGTCTCACCCATGAAAGGTGTAGTTCAGTTTGGTAAAAAAGGGAAATTGAGAAAATGTGTTGTGATACTAGTTCCATTGTGCCTTTGGGAATAGTAAATATTGAAGAAAACTTAACCTATGAAGAGGTTTCAATTGAAATTTTGGACCGCTAAGTCAAGAGATTGAGGAACAAAGAAGTTGCATCCATTAAAGTATTTTAGAGGAATCAACAAGTCAAAAGTGCTACATAGGAAAAGGGAAGCGGATATGATGAAATGATACCCTAATCTCTTTCATTCTACTCAAGCCTAAGGTATTAAGTTATGCATGCTCAAGTATTTCAGGCTCTTATGTTTCAGGTTTCCCAAGTCTTCATATGCATTCATGTTCATGAAGTTGAGTTTTAAAGTCATGTTTTATGCCAAAGTTTAAAGATCTTATGTTTGATGCATTTCAAGTGTCAATATATTCATGTTGAGCTGCTAGTCCTCGTGCCATGTCCTTGTCTATGCTAATGATCCTCATTCGAGGAAAAATATTCCCAAGAGGGAGATATTGTAAGACCCTAGAAATGTGGAAGGTCCTAAACCAAGGAACAAAGAAGGAAATCTCAGAAAAACTACAGAAACTGGCACCAGGAGTTAACCACGGAAGGCATCATATGCCATGGTAAGCACTACGAACCGTGGTAGAGATTCAGAGAGTCATACTTGCAGGGAAGGAGGCACGATGGAGGACCACAGACCATGGTGAGGAACACGGGCTGTGGTGACCCCTCCCCAAGGCAAGGGCCCCAAACGACCACTACGGATCATGGAACCCTCCATGGGTCGTGGTGTGTTACCATGGTGTTACTCTGTAGGCCTCCTATATAACCTGCACCATGGCTTTGTTTCATGAGCCGTCATGCCCTTCACGATCCATGAAGGGGCTCCGTGAAGAAACCAGAAATGGTTTGGCAAACTCTACAGCACCAGTGGAGGATATCAAAGTTTTTCTTCTTCAGCTTGCTTTCATGTGCTCTTCGCATTGCAATACCTATTATGTCGGCTTAGCCTTTCATATGTGGAGACAGAATAAAGCGTCCATAATAAAGGCATTTACTGTCTGTTCTTGATTCAACACACTTCTACTGTAGTTCAGAGACTTACCTTGCAGGCTTTTCCAAAATGTTTTCCTAAGTCAAACACCATGGGACCCTACCACGGGTTGTGGTGAGCACCACGAACCGTGAAGGGCCCCCATGAAGTCACTTCCGGTCAGATTTTAAAAGGGGCATTTTGGTATTTTCCTTCATTTTAATAAGTGGAGTCGTTTTGAGGCATAATTCACCCCTCTAAGATCCTAAGCCCTTCCAAACCCTCATTCTTCACACTTAGACTCAAGACATTCTCTCTTCTCAAACTCTCCCACGAATTTCAAGGCAAGTTAGGGTTTCATCCCAAGGCATCTTCAAGTCTCCATTTCTTCTCAAGCTTTTATTAGGGATTTGTTTTCTCCAAGGTATGTGGGTTTCATCCATGGGTCCGTCCACCTATGGAGCCCAAATGTTATCTAATTAAAATTTTAAATGATGAACTCTTATAAGCTTTTACATGACGATTCTAAATGCATGAATTATGACTTATTTGAAGTTCATTTACCTATATTGATATGTAGTGAATTACAATTTCAAGAAAAAATGATTTATCAAGGTTCTTATATGAAGACTTGAAAGTAACTTTAAAGTATAAATGGTAGGTTATTTTGAGATATTTTAAATTAATGCATTTCCTTGACTCTCATGCATACAAGTATTGTTTTAAATGTATTTGAAGGATATATGAAATGAACCGACCTAGTTTTCCTATGTTGAAATGAAGTTGAATTGAAACCTTGACTCTAAATGAAAGTTTATGAAGTAAATGTTTATGTTTAAGGGAGTCTTATGAAATGATTGAATGATGATGAAAGGTCTTCTTAGCCAAAGAAAGGATTCAATATGAAAGGACAATTCTCACATATTTGAATCAAATGAAATATTTTAATGAGCTATTCCACCGAATGATGATTTGATGTTTAAAGTTATATAAATGCTTATGTTATTATGATATCTGAATGTTATTCCGTGGGATTGACCTAGAAATGAATGTAGCATATGGATAAGGACTCGACCTAAGGGGTCCTTAAGTAAAGTCTCATGTTGCATTAACTATGCGTCAACATAGGAGCCCTTGTAGGCTATTTAGGCTAGTGGATCCACGCTTAGCCATCAAAGTTAAAGAAATGATTAAAGTTGACGGAATTCTACCTAGCAAGTAGTCTCTACATGCCAATGTAGGGGTTATGTTGGATTCCATGTAATAGCTCAGATGTTCTTAAATGTCGGCTACGGTCATCTTTCCACAAAATGAATGTTTTAAGGTTTCATATGATGTTTTCCTCATGCTTGCATTCACTTATGCATATTGTTGATAAATGTCTTAATGTTCTTTATTGTATAGTATGCTCACATACTTAGTACATGCAAAGTTCTAAAGCATACTTTTCCCTATATGATATCACCATGTAGGGATCAGCATTGGTCCACACTCTCCTCCCCGTGGCTAAGTTTGATCATTGAAGGCTACCACTATTTGGTGCATTCCCATGCTTTAGGAACAACACTCCTATCTTTCTAGCTTATGTCATGTATAGACAATTGAGTTACTTTTGGTACTTTTGACTTATATCTTGAGGGTGAGCTAGGGATATGTCTTAGCCTCTGCTAAGTCTTTAAAGTAGGAGGTATTATTGGACAAGATATATGGTGTTCAAATGAATTGACTCATATTCTATGTAGAATCCCTTAGTCTTGTTATCTCTTACATTTTCGCTTGATTTTTATTATCATTTCTGATGAAAAGCTTAATGAATGCTAAGAGGCTTGGATGAGGTACCTCCGGCTACTTCATTTGTTGTTTTACATCTAGCCCTTAAGCTTGGGTCATAAAAAAGTCACCTTTTAACTCTTCCCCCCATATATTCACCTCTCTCAATGACCCAACGCTCATAACAAACTCTTGCCACACTCTTGAGTTGATAGGCCACTAGCTCAGCCTTCTTATTTGGAGGCATACCTATTATAGCCATAATCTTGTAGACCTTATCAATGAACTCCATAGGATCCTCATCTACTTTAGAACAATCAAACTCGAGCGGATTCATCCTTTTAAATTCCTGAATCCTAGAAGCCGGATTTTTTTAGGAGGAGAAGGAATGCCTTGATTCCCTTAGTTGGCTACGACTTGAGCTAATAATATGATGACATTTCGGAATTCTACATGGGTTACCCCTTCATCATAATATAGAGCATCAAGAATCGGATGAGCTTGCTCTTCATTATCAACCCTCACTCTTGGGGGTGATCTTCCTCGAGGCATTATTTAGAGAACACAAAGCGGTTCATTAGTAAGAGGAAGTCTTACGACACTCTAGGATACGACATGAATTTGAAAGAAGTGAAAATTTTCCTAAATGTCCCATAGTCTCCTATTCATAGTTTTGGCGCACTTCACAATCATGAACAAGACCCCATTCGACACGATATGTTGGACTCCGAGAACCTTTCCAAAATCTTGAGCTCTGATACTATGTTTGTCACGATCCAAGCATAGGGCCTAGACGTGACATGGCGAATGAGACACTCGGAGGTACCTCATCCAAGCCTCTTAGCATTAATTTATCTTTTCATAGGTAGTGATATTCAATAAACAAGTGGAAGAAAAGGGATAATGGGACTAATGGGAAATAAGCATTTGAGATAGAAATCAAATATCAAACTTAAACATCATACATTGTCTATTCGTCCAACAATACCTCTACTTTATTTAGACTTGACGGGGGCTAAAACATGTCCCTAGATTACCCTCAAATATAATATCAAAGTACCAAAATATGACCATAAGTCTGTACAAGTCGTAAGCAAAAAAAGAAAAGGAGATGTTGTTCCCGAAACATGGAAACTCATCAACTATGTAGACTTCAACATAATCAACGACCCACGTAGAGGAGAGTGTAGATCAACGCCAGTCCCAACATGGTGATATCATGTAGGCAAAAGAGTATGCATTAGAAGTTTGAATGCACTAAGTATGTAGGCATGCATGGACATTAAGAAACATGAGAACATTTAAGTAATATGGAATATAATGCAATGCATGAGTAATCAATCATATACATAGCATTTGAAACATTCATTTTAAGGGAAGATGACCATAACTAACATTTAAGACCATGTAAGCTATTACTTAAAATCTAACATAACCCCTTACATTGGCACGAGGAGACTACTTGTCGGGTAGAACTCTGTCAACTCTAATCATTTCTTTAACTTTAAGGGCTAATTGTGGATCCACTAGCCTAAATAGTCTACAAGGGCTCCTATGTTGGTACATAGTTAATGCAACATGAGATTTTACTTAAGGACTCCTTAGGTCGAGTCCCCATCTACATGCTACATTCGGTTCTAGGTCAATCGCATGGAATAACATTTAGATATCATAGTAACATAAGCATTCATATAACTTTAGACGTCAACTCATCATTCGGTGGAATAGCTCATTAAAACCTTTCATTTGATTCAAATATGTGAGAATTGTCCTTTCACATAGAATCTATTCTTTGGATAAGAAGCCATTTTATCATTATTCAATCATTCTTTCATTTTATAAGACTCCCTTTAAAACATGAACATTTGCTTTCATAAAACCTTCATTTGGAGTCAAAACTTTCAATTCAACTTTATTTCAACCATAATGAAATTAGGTGGGTTCATTTCATACAACCTTCAAATACATTTAAAACACTGCTAGTATGCATGAGAGTAATGTAAATGCATTAATTAAAATATCTTTAAACAACCCACCAATAGACTTTAAAGCTACTTTAATGACTTTATATAATAACCTTGATAAATCATCCATTTCACAAAATTTAGAATCAATATATATCAATATAGGTAAATAAGCTTCAAATAAACCATAATCTATACATTTGGAATAATCATATGAAAACCCATAAGATTTCATCATTTAATATTGAAATACTAGGTTGAAAAAATATTTGAACTCCATGAGTGGAAGAACCCATGGATGAGACCCACATACCTTGGGTAAACACAATCCCTAATGAAATCTTGAGAAGGAATGGAGACTTGAAGATGCCTTGAGGTGAAACCCTAACTTGGCTTGAAACTCTTGGGAGAACTTGAGAGGAGAGGATTTGTGTGTCTTGAGTCTAAGTGTGAGAATGAGGGATTGAAGAGAGTTTAGGGCTTTTAGATAGGTCAATTCAGTCCCCAAAATGACCACACATCAATATTAAAACATTGACAAACACAAAAATGCCCTTTTTAAAAACTATCCGAACTGGCTTCACGAGGACCCTTCACAATCCCTAGTGCATCATGGCCCATGGTAAGGTCCCGTGATGATTGACTTGGGAAAATTTTTTGAGAGTTTGAAGGGAGGATCTCTAAACTTTATTCACGAAGACCTTCACGGTCCATGAAAGGCATCACAACCTGTGAAACATGGCCGTGGTAAAGGTCTTGCAGGAGACCTGCAGAGTGACCACCATGGAAACACACCATGGTCCGTGAAGATATCTATGGCTCGTGGTGGTCGCCCGTGGTCCTTGCCTTTGAATGTTTTCTAAGGGCTTTTGAGAAGGGTCACCACGGAGGGCTTCACGGCCCATGGTGCTCACTATGGCCCGTGGTCCCTCATCATGGTCCCTTCCCTGCAGGTCTGAGCCTCTGAATCACCACCAAGGTGGCTCACCAAGGTCTGTGGTGCCTACCACGGCCTCTGATGGCCTTCCGTGGTCATCACTAGTGCTATTTTCTACATTTCTCTGAAATTTCATCCTTTGCTCCTTGTTTTAGGACTTTTCAAATTTCTGGGGTCTTACAACCTATTTCAAACCATCCCACTATAGACCTACACCTTCTCCCATACAAAGCTTTAAAAGGAGCCATTTGGATGCTAGAATGATAACTATCATTGTAGGCAAACTCAATCAACGGTAGATGTTTATTCCAACTTCCTTTGAAATCAATGACACATGCCCTCAGCATATCCTTTAATGTTTGAATCACTCTTTCGTCTTGGCCATCGGTTTGAGGGAGAAAAGTGATAGCATGACTTTCATACCAAGACCCTTTTGAAATGACTTCCAAAAATGTGAAGTGAATTGAGAACCTCAATCCGATATAATAGACAAGGGGACACCACGAAGTCTTACCATCTCATGAATATACAACTTGGCATAATCTTCGACACTATAAAAAGTTTTCACCGATAGAAAATATGTCGACTTAGTCATTCTATCCACAACAACCTAAATAGAATCATGTTATTTCTTAGTATAAGGCAAACCCATTACAAAGTCCATATTCACATCTTCCCATTTCCAAGTAGGAATCTCAATGTGTTTAGCCAAACCTCCCAAATTTTGATGCTCAACCTTCATTTGTTGACAATTAGGATACCTTGCCACATAATCCGCTATGTCCTTCTTCATGACATTCCACCAATACATTTCCCTCAAATTACGATACATCTTGGTGGATCCCGGATAAATCAAATACCGAGAACTATGGGCCTCATCCAATATCAATTATCTTAGACCATCAACATTAGGCACGCACAAATGACCTTAATAATGAAGCATACTATCTCCCCTTTGGGAGAAATCCTTAATGGATTTTTGGCAACCAACTTCTTTAATTCAACAAACACCGGATCATTGTCTTGCTTAGCTTTAACATCCATAACAAGAGATGATTCTGCACATTTTGAACAAGAATACCTCCATCATTAGAATCAATGAACCGAACACCTAAATGGTCCAACCTATGCACATCCTTAACGAACTCCTTCCTACCCTCTTCATGGGCAACACTATTTATGGACAACCTACTAAGTGCATGGGCAACCGCATTAACCTTACCCAGATGGTACAATACACTCATATCGTAGTACTTTAATAATTCAAGCCATCACTTTTGTGAAGGTTCAATTCTTATTGCTTAAACACATATTTTAAACTCTTGTGATCGGTGAATACATCCACATGGACACCATAAAGATAGTGTCTCCAAATTTTCAAAGAAAACATCACTGCCGCTAGTTCCAAGTTATTTGTCGGATAGTTTCTTTTATGCACCTTGAGTTACCTAGAGGCATAGGCTATCACCGTAACATGTTGCAGCAACACACAACCAAGTCCTACCCTTGAGGTATCACAATACACAATAAAACCATCGGACCATTCCGGTAGAGTCAAAATAGGAGTGGTAGTAAGACGATCTTTCAACTCTTGGAAACTTTTCTCATAAGCTTCTGACTATTGGAACTTCATTTTCTTTTGAATGAACTTATTCAAAGGTGAAAAAATCGATTAAAACCCTTCCACAAACTTTCTATAGTATCCGTCTAGGCCTAATAAACTCCTAATATCCAAAAAGGACAATGGTCTAGGCTAATTCTTCACCGCCTCCATATTCTTTGGGTCAACTTTAATTCCATCACCGGACACCACATGACCGAGGAATCAACCTCCCTTAGCCAAAATTCGCACTTATTAAACTTTGCAAATAGTTTTTTTCCCTTAAAGTTTGCAACATAATCTTCAAGTAATTTGTATGCTCCTCCTCATTCTGAGAATAAACCAAAATATCATCAATAAACACAATTACAAACATGTCCAAATATTGCTTGAACACCCTATTCATCAAGTCTATTAATGCCGCGGAGGCATTAGTCATTCCAAATGACATAACTAAGAATTCATAATTACCAAGCCTTGTTAGAAATGCCATCTTAGGAATATCACACTCCCTCACCCTTAGTTGGTGATAATCAAAACAGAGATCAATCTTAGAGAAGTAACTTTTCCCTTGAAATTGGTCAAACAAATCATCTATCCTCGGAATTGGATACTTATTCTTGATAGTCACTTTATTCAATTGCCGATAGACGATACACATACGAAGCGAACCATCTTTCTTTCTAACAAACAACACGGGAGCACCCCATGGGGATATACTTGGTCTGATAAAACCCTTGTCCAACAAATTTTTCAATTGATCCTTTAACTCATTTAGTTCCACCGGAGCCATCGTTAAGGAGGAATATAAATAGGTTGGTTGTTAGTAAGAAGGTCTATGCCAAAGTCAATTTTGCTTTCGGAAGGAACACCGGGTAGGTCATCGAAAAACACATCCGGAAACTCATTAACAATAGGAACCGACTCTAGAGTAGGGGCTTCAGAATTTGTATCCCTTACACAAACAAGATGGTAGATGTAACCCTTGGAAATCATTTCCCGAGCTTTAAGGCATGATATGAATTGACCCTTAAACACAGAATTACTACCCCTTTATTCTAGGATCGGCTTATTAGGAAGTTGGAACTTAACCACTCAGGTCTTATAATCAATAGAAGCATAAATGCATATAGCAAATCCATACCAAGGATAACATCAAAATAGGTCATGTCACTATCAACTAGATCATATGAAATAACTTTGTGTAAGATCAAAATCAAATAATTTCTATAGACTCTTTTAACCACAATCGACTCACCTACGGGAGTATAAACAGAAAAAGGCTCCAATAATATTTTGGGGCTAATATCAAATCTTATTACCACATAAAGAGTAACAAAGGATAAATTTGCATCCAGATCAAAGGCATAAACATCATAGTGAAAGACCTATAACATACAGGTAACAACATCGGGAGTTTCCTCCACCTCTTGCCTAGCATGAGGAGCATAAAATTGGTTATTGCATTGACCACCCTCTGGTTGAGCTTAGGCACCTTGTTGCACTTGGCCTATATGAGAAACTTGTCTTTGAGGACAACCATCTTTGACCCTACAGTCCTTAGCATGATGACCCAATTTACCACACCGATAGTACAAATTCAAACCCGCTAGACACTCTTCTTTGTGATTCTTCCCATACTTATTGCATGCTAGGGTAACTTGGCCAATTGGGGCTCCTACTTGATGCTTAGGGTTGCGCACGCTATCCTTGTCAAACTTTTGAGTTGGAGCATTTGAGGAACCATGATCGGAATAACTTTGGCAAAATTGAGGAGGCCCACTATTTTCAAACCTAGCATGAGAGGATTCGCGACCATCGGCCCTTGCCCTTTTGGACTCCCTAATTTTCTCCCTTAGCTTCTCATCCTCTATTTGCTCCGCATGAGTCATAAGTCTAGAGATTTGCATTTTCCAAATCAACATAGCCATCTTGCATTCCTTAGAAACCAAATATGACACACCTTATACGAACTTCCTCATACGAGCTCTTGGGTAGGGCAACCATAAATAGAGCATGCTTCAATAATTGGGTAAACTTGAGGGAATACTCCATCATACTCATACTCCTTTGTTTGAGGTTGATGAACTCTTGTATCTTGGCCTTTCTCAACTACAATGGGAAAAAGCGATCAAGAAACACTCCCTTGAATTCTTCCCAAGTCATAGGATCCACCTCTCTAGGCCTTTCACTCTTCCATTTATCAAACCAAATTTAAAAAACACCCTTCAATTGATAAGTAGCCAACTCCACCCTCTTAACCGAGCTAATCTCCATAATGTCCACAATCTTATGAATGCTCTCAACAAATTCTTATAGATCCTCATCCACCTTGGAACCCCAAAATTTTTAAGGATTCATCCTCTGATACCAAGTTTGTCATACCCTAAGCTAGACCCTAGGAGTGACATGGTGATCAAAAACCCGAAGGATCCTAACCAAGCCATCTTCGCATACATAAGGCAATTAAACATATTGAAATAAGTGGAAAAATCAACTCAATACGGATGTCTAAGAAAGTAAACTCAAATCAAATGTCCAAAATGGATAACATCACTTTTAATGTCTAAGCATGCCTCTAGGTCTTTACTTGATGAGGGCTATAGCAAAAGCTCCTAGATTACCCAAATCATAAAAAAAAGTCAATGTAACAACATAAAAGGAAAGTCATGTGATCGATGAATGAGAACTCACCAATGACAACTCAAGAATGCTAAGTCAACTCTAGCCATGAATATGAGGAACGTGAGTATTGTCTGACCCTACATTATCAGACAATGTAGGTAAAATATGAGTTAATACATAGAAGGTACTAAGTATGTGAAGTATGCATGAACAAAAAATAGAACATGAGCAATATGACATAGGATGCATGACCAATATACATAAGCATGAATAAGGCTTTAAAAGCATTTGAAATTGCATATAAACTTGTGGTCAATGCATCATAAATATTCATAGTAAAACTTACATCATTTCATATAACTTATGTGGGATAAGACCTTTAACCGACATCTAAGACCATGTGAGCTATAACATTGAATTTGATGTAACTCCCACATTAAGAAGAGAGAGTCTTCTTGCCAAAGTAGACTTCATGAGAACAACTTTAACATCATGAGCTATATGTGGATCCACTAGCTAAGCCATAAGGCAACCTCAGTGGAAACATAGTTTGGGACTTAGGTTGCTACTTGAATTCCCTTGGGTAACAAACTACGTTACCGAATCGAACCCCACCTAAAAGTCCTCTCAGTTCTTAGTCAATATCCTAACGGAATTCAGAGGAAACATTTAAACATCATCATTAAATTCATCATGAACATAATCATAAGAGTAGCATATTAACTTTAGTGATTCATAGGAATCCATATCTTTAGTGAGAATTGTTCTTATCACTATCTAAACATGATTGTATGAGAATTATACTTATCACACCATAATAACTTTCTTGAATCATCATTTATCATCATTATAACTTTCATCATTCAATCATAAATCTCAACTTCATTCATAAAAACTTCCTTTTGAAAATCATTGAACTTCATAATCATAATTCATGTAAATCATCACTGAAAATAGCTTCATGCATGTAATTCATAATTCAACTTTGAAATCATGTAATTAATGTAGAAACATACTTATAATGATCATTTATAATAATTTAAAATATAATTAAAATAACCCACTGTAATTCATCAAAACTAGGGTTAGAAACCAATGAAATTTAAGGACATCTTTGAGGAAAATCTTAGGACTCCATGGGTGAAAGGAACCATGGATCAATCCCCACATACCTTGATGAAATCAACCCAGAAATTGAAGAGAAACCTTATTTCACTTGAAACCCTAGCTTGGAATTATAGGAGGAACTTGAGGGAAATGATTATTCTAGTCTTAGGGACCTTAGAAGAATGAATTAGAATGGGAGGGGAATTTGAAGGATTGAGATACTTATAGGCTTTGAAATTGACTATAAAAGTGTCTAGGTTTATTTAACCAAACTTTGGAAAAGACCATTATACCCTTCATTAAATTTGGAATTTGGACCTATGAATTAGACTCTATGAGTCGTCATTATGTCTACAATTAGTAGACATGATTTGTCCTGAAGGGTTTGGGAAAACCCTAAGATTTTGAGTCTTTGAAGTTCCTCTATGAATCGGTATTATGAATTATCAATTGGTCTACGAGTTGTCAACTTGACTCGTAGACCTACCCCTACACTTGTCCAATTTTCCTTCCTCAATACCCTATCTACGACTCGTTCTTATGACTCGTCAAAGTATTTACGGGTCGTAGACCCAACTTGTCCTGCAGGTCTAAAAACTTGTAAATTCCTGAGTCTCTGAAGTTTTGTTAAGATTCAAGGTTATGAATCATCAAAATAACTATAAGTCATGCTGTTGAGTCATAGGACATCTTCTAAGTTTGGTCCTAGATAGACTCAAGGACTCACTCTACGAGTCATCCCTATGAGTCATTACTATGAGTTATAGGAATGACTACGGCTCTTATAGTGACTCATAAACGTGAGGAGAGACCATATTTTGAGAATTTTTCTTTGGTTCCAACTTTCCGACTTCCAGGGTCTTACACCACCGAGCTTATGGGGCTCCAAGTAGGTTGTTGTTTAACTAGTGTTTTTTTTTTAGATTCAAGAGATGGTTCATACACTCATCTTATTCCTGACTTACATGATTATTTGCAACATATTATGATATCTGCTCAGTTATTTTATTGCCTTTCATACTCAATAGATTATTTTGTACTAAGATCCTATTACATGGGAGAGCTGCATTCTTACTGTAGGTCTAGACAAGTTCACAAGTTTCTTCAATAGTGTAGCTGAGTTTCATCAGATTGATCGACTTTACTTCTTTTTTAGTTGCCACATCTAGAGGTTTGCTAGTGTTTTATCTTGTTCAACTCATAGGTAGGTCGAGGCCCGATTCTGACCAAAATACATTTCTCTTAGAGGCTTTTAGACTTTGGATTGTATAGATATGAATTATTGGTTTTTGCTCAATGGATACAAAACACCCATGCTTTAGCACTTGGTGCAACGGCTCCTAGTGCAACAACAAGCACCTGTTTAACTTAGGGGGTGGTGATTTAGTGGCAGTGGGTGGCAAGGTGGCTTTATTGCTTATTCCATTAGGAACCGTTGATTTCTTAGTACATCACGTTCATGCATTCATGATTCATGTGATGGTATTGATACTTTTAAAAAGTGTTCTATTTGCTTGCAGTTCTTGTTTGATACTGGATAAAGAAAATCTTGGTTTTCATTTTCCTTATGATAGACCTGGAAGAGGGGGTACATGTCAAGTATTGGTCTGGGATCATGTCTCCTTAGGACTATTTTGGATGTACAACTCAATTTCGGTAGTAATATTCTATTTCAGTTGGAAAATACAGTCAGATGTTTGGGTCAGTGTAAGTGATCAAGGGGTAGTAACGCATATCACGGGAGGAAACTTTGCCTAGAGTTCCATTACTATTAATGGGTGGCTCCGCAATTTCTTATGGGCACAGGCATCCTAGGTAATTCAGTCTTATAGTTCTTCATTATCTGCCTATGGCCTTTTTTTCCTAGGTGCTCATTTTGTCTGGGCTTTTAGTTTAATGTTTCTATTCAGCGGATGTGGTTATTGGCAAGAACTTATTGAATCCATTATTTGGGATCATAATAAATTAAAAGTTGCTCCTGCTACTCAGCCGAGAGCCTTGATCATTATACAATGACGTTCTGTAGGAGTAACCCATTACCTTCTAGGTGGAATTACCACAACATGGGCATTCTTCTTAGCAATAATTATTGCAGTAGGATAATGGCTAGGAGGATTTGAAAAGCATTATGGCATTACGATTTCCAAGGCTTAGCTCAAGACCCCACTACTCATCGTATTTGATTTGGTATTGCTAATGCATATGACTTCGAGAGTCATGATGATATTACTGAGGAACGTCTTTATTAGAATATTTTTGCTTCTCACTTCGGTTAATTAGCAATAATTTTTCTATGGACTTCTAGAAATTTTTTTCATGTACCTTGGTAAGGAAATTTTGAGTCGTGGGTACAGGACCCTTTACATGTAAGACCTATTTCTCATGCAATTTGGGATCCTCATTTTGGTCAACTGTCCGTGGAAGCTTTTACTCGAGGGAGTGCTCCTGGCCTAGTGAATATCGCTTATTCTGATCTTTAACAGTGGTGGTATATAATCAGTTTACGCACTAATTAAGATCTTTATATTGATGCTCTTTTTCTACTATTTCTTTCTACCATATCCTTAATAGCAGGTTGGTTACACCTACAACCAAAATGGAAACTGAGCATTTCCTGGTTTAAAAATGTCGAATCTCATCTGAATCATCATTTTTTAGGACTTTTTGTCGTAAGTTCCTTGGCTTGGATAGGGAATTTAGTCCATGTTGCTATTCTTGCATCTAGATGGGAGCCTATTCGGTGGAATAATTTCTTAGATGTATTACCGCATCCCCAAGGGTTAGGCCCACTTTTTACAGGTCAATGGAATCTTTATGCTCAAAACCCCAATTCAAGTAGTACTTTATTTGGTACTGCCCAAGGGGCGGGAACGGCCATTCTTACTCTTCTCAGGGGATTCCACCCACAAATGCAAAGTTTATGGATGACTAGTATTGCCCATTACCATTTAGCTATTGCATTTATTTTTCTTGTTGTTGGTCATATGTATAGAACCAATTTCGAGATTGGGCACAGTATGAAAGATCTTTTAGATGCACATATTCCTTTGAGGGTATGATTGGGGCATGGACACGGGTCTTTATGACACAATCAATAATTCTCTTCATTTTTAATTAGGCCTTGCTCTAGCTTCATTAGGGGTTATTACTTCTTTGGTAGCTTAACACATGTACTCTTTAACTGCTTATGCATTCATAGCACAAGACTTTACTACTCAAGCTGCATTATATACCCACCACCAATATATCACAGGATTCATCATGATAGAAGCTTTTGCTCATGGAGTTATATTTTTCATTAGAGATTACAATCCGGAGGAAATGTATTGGCAAGAATGTTAGATCATAAAGAAGATATCATATCTCATTTAAGTTGGGTCAGCCTCTTTCTGGGATTCCATACCCTAGGAATTTATGTTCATAATGATGTCATACTTGCCTTTGGCACTCCGTAGAAGCAAATCTTGATTTAACCTATATTTGTTCAATTGATACAATCGGCTCATGGTAAAACTTCATATGGGTTTGATGTACTTTTATCTTCAACGAGTGGCCCAGCATTCAATGGGGGTCAAAGCATCTGGTTGCCGGGTTGGTTAAATATTGTTAATGAAAATAGTAATTCATTATTCTTAACAATAGGTCCTGAAGACTTTTTAGTTCATCATACTATTACCCTTGGTTTACATAAAACTACATTAATCTTAGTAAAAGGTGCTTTAGATGCACGTGGTTCCAAGTTAATGCTAGATAAAAAGGATTTTAGTTATAGTTTTCTGTGTGATGGCCCAAGATAGGGCGGTACTTATGATATTCCTGTATAGGACTCCTTTTTTTATGTCCCTATGTTCACCCCATGTGGCGACATGGGGGAGAAAAAAGGAAAGCGAGAGATGGGGTTTCTCCCACTTTTGGCATAGCGGGCCCCCAGTGGGAGGCTCACACGATGGGCTATTAGCTCAGTAGTAGAGCGCACCCCTGATAATTACGTCGATATGCCTTGGCTATGAGGGCTCTCAGCCACATGGATAGTTCAATATGCTCATCGGCGCCTGACCTTGAGATGTGGATCATCCAAGGCACATTAGTATGGCATACTCCTCTTGTTTGAACCAGGGTTTGAAACCAAACTCCTCCTCAGGAGCATAGATGGGGTGATTCAGGTGAGATCCAATGTAGATCCAACTTTCTATTCATTCGTAGGATCCGAAAGGTCCAGGGGGGACAACCATGGCTCTTCTCTTCTCGAGATTCCATACATCCCTTATTAGTATATGGACAGTTATCTCTCGAGCATAGGTTTAGATTCATCCTCAATGGTAAAATAAAATGGAGCACCTAACAACGCATCTTCACAAACCAAGAAATATGAGATCACCCCTTTTATTCTGGGGTGACGGAGGGATCGTACTATTCGAGCCATTTTTTTCTTGACTTCAAATCAAAATGGGAGCAGGTTTAAAAAAGGATCTTAGAGTGTCTAGGGTTGGGCCAGGAGGGTCTCTTAACGCCTTATTTTTTCTTCTCATCGGAGTTATTTCACAAATACTTTCCAAGGTAAGAAAGAAGGGGAGAACAAGCACACTTGGAGAGCACAGTACAACGGAGAGTTTTATGTTGTATTCGAAAAGGATGAATCGCTCCCGAAAAGGAATCTATTGATTCTCTCCCAATTGATTGGACCATAGGTGGGATGATTTACTTCACGGGCTAGGTCTCTAGTTCAAGCTAGGATGGCCCAGCTGTGCTAGGGAAAAGAATAGAAGAAGCATCTAACTACTTCATACATGATCCACTTGTCTCGGGGGGATATAGCTCAGTTGGTAGAGCTCCTCTCTTGCAATTGACTTGTTGCGATTACGGGTTGGATGTCTAATTGTCCAGGCAGTAATGATAGTATCTTGTACCTGAACTGGTGGCTCACTTTTTCTAAGTAATGGGGAAGAAGATCGAAATGTGCCACTAAAAGACTCTACTGAGACAAAGATGGGCTATCAAGAACATACAAGAGGTAAGATGGGCAGTTGGTCAAATCTCGTATGGATCATACATGGATGGTAGTTAGAGTCGGCGGATCTCCTAGGGTTCCTTCATCTGAGATCTCTGGATAAGAGGATCAAGTTGGCCCTTGAGAACAGTTTGATGCACTATCTCCCTTCAACCCTTTGAGCAAAATACGACAAAAGAAAAAAAAGGAAAATCCATAGACCGACCCCATCATCTCCACCTTGTAAGAATTACGAGATCACCCCAAGGACGCCTTCAGTATCCAGGAGTCACAGACTGACCATAGAACCTAGCTCAATAAGTGGAATGCATTAGTTGTCCGTTCTCAAGTTGGCCAGTCAGGGTCGAAGAAAGGCAATGACTCATTCTTAAAACCAGTATTCTTAAGACCAAAGAACCAGGCGAAAGTGGGGAAAGCCCTCCGTTATTGGTTCTCCTGTAGTTAGATCCTTCGAAACCATAAGAATACTTAGTTAGAATGGGATTCCAACTCAGCACCTTTTGAGTGAGATTTTGAGAAGAGTTGCCCTTTGGAGAGCATAGTACAATGAAAGTTATAAGTTGTGTTCGGAGGAGGAGTAATTTTCTATCATTGTCCCCTATAGTAGAATCAGTCAGGGGACCTGAGAGGTGGTGGTTTACCTGCGGAGGATGTCAGCGATTCGAGTCTTTTTATCTCCAACTCGTGAACTCAGCTAATACAAAGCTTTATGATAGCACCCAATTTTTCCGATTTGGTGGTTCGATCTATGATTTATTATTCATGGACATTCATAAGATCCATCCATTCAGCAACATCATAGGATGGCATAGCCTTAAAAGTGAAGGGTGAGGTTTAAACAAAGAAAGTCTTACGGTGGATACGTAGGAACCCAGAGATGAGGAAGGGCATAGTAATCGACAAAATGCTTCAGGAAGTTTAAAATAAGCATAGATCTGGAGATTTCCGAATAGGGCAACCTTTCGAACTACTGTTGAATCCATGGGTAGGCAAGAGACAACCTAGCGAACTGAAACATCTTAGTAGCCAAAGAAAAAGAAAGCAAAAGCAATTCCTATAGTAATAGCGAGCAAAATGGGAGCAACCTAAACCGTGGAAATGGGGTTATGGGAGAGTAATACAAGCATCGTGCTTCTAGGCGAAGCAGCCTGAATGTTGCACCCTAGATGGCGAAAGTCTAGTAGCTGAAAGCATCACTAGCTTATGCTCTGAATCGAGTAGCATATGGCACGTAGAATCCCGTATGATCAGCAAGGACCACCTTACAAGGCTACATACTTCTGGGTGACCGATAGCGAAGTAGTACCATGAGGGAAGGGTAAAAAGAACCCCCATCAGGAGTTAAATAGAACATGAAACCGTAAGCTCCTAAGCAGTGGGAGGATCAAAGGCTCTGACCGTATGCCTGTTGAAAAATGAGCCAGCGACTCATAGGCAGTGGCTTAGTTAAGAGAACCCACCAAACATGTAGCGAAAATGAGTCTTCATAATACAATTGTCACTTCTTATAGACCTGAACCTGGGTGATATATCCATGACCAGGATGAAGCTTGGGTGAAACTAAGTGGTGGTCCAAACCGACTGATGTTGAAGAATCAGCGGATGAGTTGTGGTTAGGGGTGAAATGCCACTCGAACCTAGAGCTAGCTGGTTCTCCCCAAAATGCATTGAGGCGCAGCAGTTGATTAGAAATTTAGAGGTAAAGCACTATTTTGGTACAGGTCGCGAGAGCGGTACCAAATCGAGGCAAACTCTAAATACTAAATATGACCTAAAAATAACAGGGGTCAAGGTCGGCTAATAAGATGATGGGGGATAAGCTTTATCGTTGAGAGGGAAATAGCCCAGATCACCAGCTAAGGCCCCTAAATGACCGCTCAGATAAAAGGAGGTAGGGATGCAGAAACAGCCAAGAGGTTTGCCTAGAAGCAGCCACCCTTGAAAGAATGCATAATAGCTCACTGATCGAGCGCTCTTGTACCGAAGATGAATGGAGCTAAGGGATCTACCAAAGTTGTGGGATGTAAAAATACATAGGTAGGGGAGCATTCCTCCTTAGAGGGAAGCCTCCGCGTGAGTGGTGGTGGACGAAGCGGAAGAGAGAATATCGGCTTAAGTAACGCAAACATTGGTGAGAATCCAATTCCCCAAAAACCTAAGGGTTCCTCCGCAAGTTTCTTCCACGGAGGGTGAGTTAGGGCCTAAGATTAGGACGAAAGGCGTAGTCAATGGACAACAGGTAAATATTCATATACTACCCCTTATTAGTCCCGAGGGATAGAAGAGGCTAGGTTAGCCGAAAGATAGTTATCGGTTCAAGAACGTAAGGTGTCCCTGGTAAGAAAGGGTAGAGAAAATACCTCGAGCCAATGTTCGAATACTAGGTGTTATGGTGCTGAAGTAACCCATGCCATACTCCAAGGAAAAGCTCGAACGACTTTCAGCAAGAGGGTACCTATACCCGAAACCGATACAGGTGAGTAGGTAAAGAATACCTAGGGGCGCCAGACAACTCTCTCTAGGGAACTCGGCAAAATTAGTCCCGTAACTTCAGGAGAAAGGGTGCCTTCTCACAAAAGAGGTTGCAGTGAACAGGCCCGCGCGACTGTTTACCAAAACACATGTCTCCACAAAGTCGTAAGACCATGTATGGAGGCTAACACCTGCCCAGTGCCGGAAGGTCAAGGAAGTTGGTGACCTGATGACAAGGGAGCCAGCGACCAAAGCCTCAGTGAACGGCTGTCGTAACTATAACGGTCCTAAGGTAGCAAAATTCCTTATCGAGTAAGTTCTGACCCACACAAAAGGCATAACAATCTAGGCACTGTCTCAGAGAGAGGCTCGATGAAATAGACATGTCTGTGAAGATGCAGACTACCTTCACCTGGACAGAAAGACCCTATGAAGCTTCACTGTTCCCTGGGATTGGCTTTGGGCCTTTCCTGCACAGCTTAGGTAGAAGGCAAAGAAGGCCTCCTTTCGAGGGGGCCCGAGCCATCAGTGAGATACCACTCCAGAAGGGCTAGAATTCTAACCTTGTGTCAGGACCTACGGGCCAAGGGACAGTCTCAAGTAGACAGTTTCTATGGGGCATAGGCCTACCAAAAGGTAACAGAGGCATGCAAAGGTTTCCTCTGGACAGACGGAGATTGGCCCTTGAGTGCAAAGGTAGAAGGGAGCTTGACTACAACACCCACCCGTCGAGCAGGGACGAAAGTCGGCCTTAGTGATCCGATGGTACCGAGTAGGAGGGCCATCTCTCAGTGGATAAAAGTTACTCTAGGGATAACAGGTGCCCCAGAGCTCACATTGACGGGAAGGTTTGGCACCTCGATGTCGGTTTTTCTCCACCTAGGGCTATAGTATGTTCCAAGGGTTGGGCTGTTCGCCCATTAAAGCAGTACATGAGATGGATTCAAAATGTTGTGAGACAGTTTATTCCATATCCATTGTGAGCATTACACCATTGAAAGGACCTTTCCCTAGTCTGAGAGGATCGGAAAGGATGCACCTCTTGTGTACCAGTTATCGTGCCCATGGTAAATGTGGGGTAGCCAAGTGCAGAGTGGATAACTGCTGAAAGTATCTAAGTAGTAAGCCCACCCCAAGATTAGTGCTCTCCTATTCTAACTTTCCCAGAGCTTCCGGTAGCACAACCAAGACAGCGACGGGTTCTCTGCCCCTACGGGGATGGAACGACAGAAGTTGTTTTGAGAATTCAAGAGAAGGTCACGGCGAGATAAGCTATTTATCATTCTGATAGGTGTTAAGTGAAAGTGCAGTGATGTAGCTGAGGCATCCTAACAGACCGGTAGACTTGAACCTTATTCCTACATGACTTAATCAATTTGATCAAGCATTCACCATCTATTTTCATTGTTCAAATCTTTGACAACACAAAAAACCATTGTTCAACTCTTTGACAACATGAAAAAAACAAAGCTCTACCCTCCCTCTCTATCTATCCAAGGGATGGAAGGGCAGAGGCCTTTGATGTCCCCTCTAGTCAAGAATTAGGGCCTCACAATCACTAGCCAATATGTTTTTTTCTCATCCCTTTCTTCGTTTATGGTTTGATATTCTAGTGTCTTAGGCGTAGAGGAACCACACCAATAAATCCCAAACTTGGTGGTTAAACACTACTGTGGTGATGATATTGTAGGGGAGGTCCTGCAGAAAAATAGTTCGATGCCAGGATGATAAAAAGCTTAACACCTCTCATTCTTATTAATTTTTCAATATGAAAATGAAAAATCAAAAGGTCGTTTTATTCAAAACCCCAATTGTGAAATCGCTTCTCTCCCACTTCACACCTCAGAACGCACCCTTCTTATAGACTTATAGAGATAAACGCGCTTTCACATCTTCTTAACCCAAAATGGTTTGGGAGAGAAAAGGTTCCTTTTTTTTAGGGTACTCCCAAGAACAGATCCAGTGGAGATGGGGTGGGGCATGTAGCTTAGAGGATTAGAGCAGGAGGCTATGAACCACAGTGTCGAGGGTTCGAATCCCTCCTCGCCCACAACCGGCCCAAAAGGGAAGTACATTTCCCTCCAGGGTAGGAAAATTATGATCAGGATAATGAACCAAAATCTATGGAACTTGGGTGTGGGTCTTTTGTCGAAATGAAATGGCTTTTCTTTTTATCTTTTTATTTATCGTGAATGGGGGAATCATTACACAGATGCGTATTTTTTTATTTTATGCCTCGTAACTCTTCCTTAGTCAGGCTTGGGCAGAAAAGCAGAGCAAGTATTAGTAGCATAACAAAAAAGGCTTCCTCGTCATTAATATCTTTGCTCACGGCAATTGTGAACTCTTAGGAGAATTGATGACTGCATCAAAGATGCAGTGCTAGTAAATTTGAGACTTCTTAATTGTCTAGTTGTAAAAAGCCTCAGGGCAATGGAACAAAGGATTATCTTAGACCTAGATCGAGGTATTGATGGTGATTTTCTAATTTCCAAGAACAGAACATGATACGATGAGATAGAATGCAATAGAAACAAAGACAGAGAATGGGTTACCTAGTCTTAACAAGCAAAGCGAGCCCCTTTATTCTGAATTCTTTAATTCAGAATCAATCAAATCTCCTCAAGTAGGATTCAAACCTACGACCAATTGGTTAACAGCCGACCGCTCTACCACTGAGCTACTGAGGAACAACAGGATATTCGATCTCATAGAATTTAATTTCTGTTCCCAACCCATGACCAATATGAGCTTGAATCCTTCGTAACTCCCAAAACTTCTTCGTAGTGGCTCCCTTACATGCCTCATTTTAGTGGGAACCTCAAAGTGGCTTTATTTCATTATATTCTATCCATATCCCAATTTCATTCATTTAATATCCCTTTGGTGTCATTGATATAACAGATGTCATTTCTAGTCTTTCTCTTTCTATTTCTTTTCTTTATATGGAAAGTTCAAAAATCATCATATAATAATCCAAAAATTGCAATAGAAAAGAAATAACAGAGGTTTGTGATGATTTTTCAATCTTTTCTACTAGGTAATCTAGTATCCTTATGTGTGAAGATAATTAATTCGGTCGTTGTAGTCGGACTCTATTATGGATTTATGACCACATTCTCCATAGGGCCCTCTTATCTCTTCCTTCTCCGAGCTCTGGTTATAAAAGAAGGAACCGAGAAGAAGGTATCAGCAACAATTGGTTTTATTATGGGACAGCTCATGATGTTCATATCGATCTATTATGCGCCTCTGCATATAGCATTGGGTATACCTCATACTATAATTGTCCCTGCTCTACCATATCTTTTATTTCATTTCTTCTAGAACAATCACAAATACTTTTTTGATTATGGATCTACTACCAGAAATTTAATGCGTAATCTAAGCATTCAATGTGTATTCCTGAATAATCTCATTTTTCAATTATTCAACCATTTTATTTTACGAAGTTCAATGTTAGCCAGATTAGTCAAAATTTATCTCTTTCGATGCAATAACAAGATCTTATTTGTAATAAGTAGTTTTGTTGGTTGGTTAATTGGTCACATTTTATTCATGAAATGGCTTGGATTGGTATTAATCTGGATACGACAAAATCATTCTATTAGATCTAATAAGTACCTTGTATTAGAATTAAGAAATTCTATGGCTCGGATCTTTAGTATTCTCTTATTTATTACTTGTGTCTACTATTTAGGCAGAATACCCTCACTCATTCTTACCAAGAAACTGAAAGAAGCCTCAAAAACAGAAGAAAGAGTGGAAAGTGAGGAAGAAAGAGATGTAGACATAGAAACTGCTTCCGAAATGAAGGGACTAAACAGGAACAAAAAGGATCTACTGAAGAAGATCCTTATCCTTCTCCTTCCCTTTTTTCGGAAGAAGGGTGGGATCCGGACAAAATCGATGAAACGAAAGAAATTCGAGTGAATGGAAAGGACAAAATAAAGGATAAATTCCACTCTCACCTTACAGAGATAGGTTATAACAATATTAATACTAGTAATTGTCCAATTTATAATTATCAGGATTCTTATCTGAATAATAATAACACGAAGAATCTAGAAAATTTGAAATTGCAATTGCTTGATAAAAAATGAAAATCAAGACCTCTTTTGGTTTCAAAAACCTCTTGTGAGTCTTCTTTTCGATTACCATTTCATTACATAAAAAATAATCGATTTGAGCAGGCCGTAAGAAATAAAATATCACAATATTTTTTTGACACATGTAAAAGTGATGGAAACAAAGAATATCGTTTACATACCCACCAAATTTATCAACTTTTTGGAAAATGATAAAAAGAAAGATACCCCTATTGTCACTCCAAAAAATGCTCCCTAATGAACTAGACAATCAGTGGGTTTCTATCAACAGAGAAAAAAAGTAATAATCTGAATAAGAATTTTTAAATCGACTTGAAATTCTAGACAAGAAATCTCTTTTTCTGAATATACTCAAAACAAGGATGAGATTGTGCAATGATGATACTAAAAAAGAATACGTGCCTAAAATGTATGATCCTTTGTTAAATGGACCATATCGAGGAACAATGAAAAAAGGGGTTCCATCTTCAATAATAAACAATATTTTGCTAGAAAATTGGAAGGAGAGAGTTAGACTAAATAGAATTCATACTATCTTTCTTCCGAATATTGATTACCAAGAATTTGAGTACCAAGAATTTGAACAAAAAACGTATACTGTTGATAAAAAAGCATTATCAACAGAAATTGATGAGTTCTTGACTTTAATCAATGAATTTGGTAACGAACCAAAATCGAGTTTAAATTTGAAAGGCCTTTCTTTATTTTCAGACCAAGAATAGGGAAGAGCGAATTCAGAAAAAAGAACAAAATTTATAAAAATTGTGTTTAATGCAATTGATCCTAATGAGACAAAATCGGGAAACATTGATTGGAATAAACGAAATAAGTAAAAAAGTACCTCGGTGGTCACATAAATTAATCACCGAATTGGACCAACAAATGGGTGAATTTCAAGATCGCGCATTAATGGATCATCAACTTCGTTCAAGAAAAGCCAAACGTGTAGTTATTTTTACTGACAACAATGCCACTAACAATCTTGAAGAGGAAGTGGCTTTAATAAGATATTCGCAATAATCAGATTTTTGGCGAGGTCTAATTAAAGGTTCTATGCGTGCTCAAAGGCGCAAAACATTTATTTCTAAACTCTTTCATGCAAATGTGCATTCTCCCTTTTTTCTCGATAGAATAATCCCCCTCCATCTTTTTTTTTTTGATTTCTCTGAACGGATTAAACCAATTTCTTAAAATTGGGCAGGTAAAGAGGGAAAATTCAAGATTCTAGAGTCTAGAGAAGAACAAACAAAAAGAGAAGAAAAAAAAGAAAAGGACAAAAAAGAGGAGAACAAAAGAAAGGAAAAAGCACGGATAGCGATCGCAGAAGCCTGGGATAGCATTCCTTTTGCACAACTAATAAGAGGCTACATGATAATAACTCAATCAATTCTTCGAAAATAAATTTTATTACCTTCATTGATAATAGCCAAAAATATAGGGTGTATGTTATTCTTGCAACTTCCTGAATGGTCTGAATATTTGCAGGAATGGAGTCGCGAAATATAGATTAAATATACTTATAATGGTGTTCAATTATCAGAAACAGAATTTTCTAAAAATTGGTTGAGAGACGGGATTCAGATCAAAATTTTATTTTCTTTTTGTCTAAAACCTTGGCATATATCTAAACTGTACCCCTCCCGCGGAGAGCTAATGAAAAAGAAAAAATAAAAAATAAAAAGATGATTTTTGTTTTTTAATAGTTTGGGGAATGGAAGCTGAACTTCCCTTTGGTTCTCCCCGAAAGCGCCCTTCCTTTTTTGAGCCCATTTTTAAGAAACTCAAAAAAAAATGGAAAATTAAAAAAGAAATATTTTATAACTCTAAAAATTGTAAAAGGAAAAATAAAATTATTTATAAGAGTTTCAAAAGAAACCAAAAAATGGCTTATCAAAAGTATTGGATTTCTCAAAAAAATAAAAAAATAAAAAGAACTTTCAAAAGTGCATCCAAATGTATTATTTAGATTCAAAGAAACATCTGAATCGAATGAAACAAAAAAAGAAAAAGATTATCTATTCATGATAAAATTTTGGGAATCCCATAAAGATTATGACCAGCATCAGATCGATTCTTTTTTGAATCTCTATACGTGCAATTCCCTCGATGCCAGAGGACGTTCTCATATTATTTTGTACATAATTCTTGATACATTCTCTTTTTTTTTATCTTCTTGTAAACCTTCAGAATAATTTTTGGGCTGTGAAATCCAAAGGGAATGATGACCTTGGATTGTACCCAGTCTGAAATCAAGTGAATTTATTTTTTGTCCTATAATCCCCCGCTATTATACATATCACGATACGTCATAGCTGTAGATTTTTTCCATCTCATTTTTTTAACGAATACATCTCGCCATATTCATCATCTAAAGATATATGTTTCATTACAATAGTTATATGATAGGTCAATCTTTTTATCGGAAAACTACGTCATCAGGCTCGAGGTTTCAATTTCTTCACAATAGTACCTTCATTGACTTTGGCTTTACTAATGACTAAATTGGTTTCGCTGGAACCCATATTGTAACTAGCATTTGCTGCTGCAGAATAAATCAATTTCAAAATGGGATAACACGCTTGATAGGACATGAGTTCTAGTATCATAAGCATTTCCTCATAGGAACGTCCGCGAATTAGATCAATTACTCTTCGTGTTTTGTCAGCAGACATAGATATATGTTCACCTAAAACATATACTTCTGTTTTTTTCTTCTTTAGCATAAGGTTTTCCTCTTACTACTGAATCATAAGCATCTAGATTTTTTTATTAATACTAGAACTCATGTCCTATCAAGCGTGTTATCCCATTTTGAAATTGATTTATTCTGCAGCAGCAAATGCTAGTTACAATATGGGTTCCAGCGAAACCAATTTAGTCATTAGTAAAGACAAAGTCAATGAAGGTACTATTGTGAAGAAATTGAAACCTCGAGCCTGATGACGTAGTTTTCCAATAAAAAGATTGACCTGTCATATAACTATTGTAATGAAACATATATCTTTAGATGATGAATATGGCGAGATGTATTCGTTAAAAAATGAGATGGAAAAAAAATCTACAGCTATGACGTATCGTGATATGTATAATAGTGGGGGATTATAGGACAAAAATAAATCCACTTGGTTTCAGACTGGGTACAACCCAAGGTCATCATTCCCTTTGATAGGACATGAGTTCTAGTAACAACAAATTCAATAAATCTAAGTGTAGTGCTTGGTGTATTGATTTGTTTTGGAAAGGGAGTGTGTGCGAGTTGTTTATTTTAAGAATAGGCCGGACCAACCAACTGTACCCTTTTCTATTATAAGTAGGAAAGAGAGGCGCATGATCTCGCGAACTACTTCTGTATAAATTTCGAAATTATATGTAAGAACCATAGCATTTCACGATTCATTGGTAAATCTATTTTGATTCTCTACTAACCAATAATGTGGAACTATTAAAATGGTTAAAACAAACTGTTTGAAGTCTAGACGCAGCATGGTACTTTTTCTACCACTATGTTAATATAGAGGTGGTTTTCAAAATAAATATTTTATCGATATAGGATACTCATAGTGATAAAATAATTTTAACCGCTTATTGTCAATTGTAAAAATAGAGATTTTACCCTATTTATCTAATGCTGAATCGACGACCTATTCTAAGTAAGAAGAACTTTTTGGATTTAAAAAAAAAACTTTGCTGATAATTACATATTTTTGAGTTTGTTAGAAGAGTCCTCCGAATATTTTGGTCTTACATTAGTTTCGATATCTTTTTGGAATATGAACAAAGAAGAGAAGATAGGCTCATTACATTCATAAAAAATGAGAATTTACCTTAAGTAATTAAGTAATTGAGCGTGAGAGCCAAATGAATCGAAAGATTCATGTTTGGTTTAGGAAGGGATTATGGAATTTTGGAAAGAAATGAAAAAATAATCTACTTTCATTAAGTGATTTATTAGATAATCGAAAACAGAGGATCTTGAATACTATTGAAATTCAGAGGAACTGCATGGGGGGGCTATTGAACAACTCGAAAAATCTCGTTCTCTCTTACGGAAAGTAGAAACCAAAGCCGAGCAGTTTCGAGTGAATGGATACTCCAAAATAGAACGAGAAAAATTGAATTTGATTAATTCAACTTATAAGACTTTGGAACAATTAGAAGATTACAAAAACGAAATGATTCAGCTTGAATAGCAAAGGGCGATTAATCAAGTCAGACAATGGGTTTTCCAACAAGCCTTACGAGGAGCTCTAGGAACTCTAAATAGTTGTTTGAACAACGAGTTACATTTACGTACCATTAGTGCCAATATTGGCATGTTGGGAACAATGAAAGAAATAACTGATTAGTCTTTCTACTGTAGGTATTATTTTTTCTTTTCAAAAAAGAATAAAAAAAGAATCATGGTAACCATTCGAGCTGACGAAATTAGTAATATTATCCATGAACATATTGAACAGTATAATAGAGAAGTAAAGGTTGTAAATACTGGTATCGTACTTCAAGTAGGCGATGACATTTCTCATACTCACGATCTTGATGAAGTAATGGCAAGTGAATTAGTAGAATTTGAAGAGGGTACAATAGGCATCGCTCTCAATTTGGAATTAAATAATGTTGGTATTGTATTAATGGGCGATGGTTTGTTGATACAAGAAGGAAGTTCTGTAAAAGCAACGGGAAGAATTGCTCAGATACCCGTGAATGAGGCTTATTTGGGTCGTGTTATAAATGTCCTGGCTAAACCTATTGATGGTAGAGGTGAAATTTCAGCTTCTGAATTTTGATTAATTGAATCTGCCACCCCGGGTATTATTTTGCGTCGTTTTGTATATGAGCCTCTTCAAACTGGACTTATTGCTATTGATTCGATGACCCCTATAGGGCGTGGTCAATGAGAATTAATTATTAGAGACAAACAAATCGGTAAAACAGTAGTAGTCACAAATACGATTTTCAATCAACAAGGTCAAAATGTAATATGTGTTTATGTAGCTATTGGGCAAAAAGCGTCTTCTGTGGCCCAGGTAATAACTACTTTACAGGAAAGGAGAGCGATGAAATACACTATTGTGGTAGCCAAAACGACGGATTCCCCTGCTATATTAGAATACCTTGCTCCTTATACAAGAGCAGCTCTGGTTGAATATTTTATGCATCGTGAAAATCTATCCTAGGGTCCCAAATTAGACCAATGGAATTTTGTCTGCTATATTTAAAACTAATAAATAAGTGCTTCTGAATTTATCTCATCTTTTAAGAATTTGAATTTTGTTTGTTGATTAATAACCTTATCATTAAATAAAATAAAAAATGTGCTTTAGAGCAATATCATATAGACATTTCAACCTCGAATTTTCAATTACAAAAAAAATTAGAGAGTCCATTTGTTCATGAATCATGACAAAAAATTTCTCTCTCTAAATAGAAATTAAAATTGAATTATAGGAAAGAATAAAAACAAAAACAAAAAAGGAAACAAAAAAAGACATCCCTCCTTTTTGCTTTTGCAATTAGATTCTTTTCTTTCTATTTTGATTTATTTTATTTCATTCCTATTCTCCTTTCTCAGAAAAAGGGCCTTTAACCAAATTAAAGATTACTTCATTCTTGATAGTTATTTACTTACTCAGTGGATAGGAACATACTCTGGATCAGAATCATGGAGAGTACTTCTTGATCATTTCTACGGATGTAAAGCCCCAATTTGAATTCCTTTTATGTACAGAAATATCCTCTTGGATAACTTACATAATCTCAATGACTAATCATTTGGTATCTTAGTCTTCCTAACCATCCACTCATTTTTTCTTTCAAAAAAACCTACCATTGTGGAAATCCATCTATGGTAATAGACAGTAAAAACTCCATACAGTTGATCTTTTGAACCTGCTTCAAGCTATCATGACAATTCATGAATCTTGGGTTAGACAATCTCTATTGCTTATGTTTACTTTTTTCACCATTTGATTCTTGTACATAGGAAATGAGACTCAACCTTTTTACTGCAAATTTAGAAGCCATTTTCTTTCACTCATATAAATATCTGGTTTAGTTCATTAACTCAAATGCTGAAGAAAAATAAAAATATATATAGTCAGTCAAATCATTTTATCCTTGTTTCTAGAAAGAAAAGAATTTGAATTTTTTTTAGGTCTTACCGAATCACACGTAGAGATATCAATAACACACATAGAGCTAATGGTATTTCATAACTAATTGATTGAGCAGCTGCCCGTAGACCACCTAAAAAAATATTTATTATTTGATCCATACCCCGACATAAGAAGTCCAACGAGAGCAATACTTGAAATGGCAATCCATAAAAAAAATACCAATACTAAGATCGTCTAGAATAAGGGGGTATAGCTCCCTTCTTTTCTTGGGGGGTGTGAAGCAGTGTCAAACCAAAATACCCAACAAGCATTAGCTCTCCCTGAAAAGGAGGTGATCTAGCCGAACCTTCTAGTACGACTACCTTGTTATGACTTCACTCCAATCACTAGCCCTGCCTTTGGCATCCCCCTTCATGCGGTTAAGGTAATGACTTCAGGCATGACCAGCTCCCATAGTGTGACGGGCGGTGTGTACAAGGCCCGAGAACTAATTCACCATTGTATGGCTGATCGGCGATTACTAGCAATTCCGTCTTCATGCAGGCGAGTTGCAGCCTGCAATCCGACATGAGGATGGGTTTTTAGGTTAGCTCACCCTCGCGAGATCGCGAACCTTTGTCCCGGCCATTGTAGCACGTGTGTCTCTAGGGCATAAAAGGCATGATGACTTGTTGTCATCCTCACCTTCCTCTAACTTATCACCGGTGGTCTGTTCAAGGTTCCAAACTCAACGATGGCAACTAAACATGAGGGTTGCGCTCGTTGTGGGACTTAACCCAACACTTTACGGCATGAGCTGACGACAGGCATGCACCACCTGCGTCCGTATTCCCGAAGGCACCCCTCTCTTTCAAGAGGATTTGCGGCATGTCAAGCCCTGGTAAGGTTCTTAGCTTTGCATTAAATTAAACTACATGCTCCATCGCTTGTACGGACCCCCGTCAATTTCTTTGAGTTTCATTATTACAAACGTACTCCCCAGGCGGGATGCTTAATGCGTTAGCTACAGCACTGCACGGGTCGATATGCACAGCGCCTAATATCCATCATTTACAACTAGGACTATTGGGGTATCTAATCCCATTCGCTCTCCTACCTTTTGTCTCTTAGTGTCAGTGTAATTCCAGAAGAGTGCCTTCGCCGTTGGTGTTCTTTTCGATCTCTACACATTTTACTGCTCTACCGAAAATTCCCTCTGCCCATACCATACTCTATCTTGGTAGTTTCCACCGCCTGTCTAGGGTTGAGCCCTGGGATTTGATGGTGGACTTAAAATCCACCTACAGACGCTTTACGCCCAGTCATTCTAGATAATGCTTGCATCCTCTGTATTACCTCGGCTACTTGCATAGAGTTAGCCGATGCTTATTCCCAGATACCGTCATTGCTTCTTCTCCCGGAAAAAAAGTTCACGACCCGTGTGCCTTCTACCTCCACACGGCATAGCTCCGTTAGGCTTTATCCCATTGTGGAAAATTCCCCACTGTTGCCTCCCATAGGAGTCTAGGCCGTGTATCAGTCCCAGTATGGCTGATCATCCTCTCGGACCAACTACTGATCATCACCTTGGTAAGCTATTACCTCACCAACTAGCTAATCAGATGCGAGCCCCTCCTCAGGCGGATTCCTCCTTTTGCTCCTCAGCCTACAGGGTATTAGTAGCTGTTTCTAGCTATTGTTCCCCTCTCAAGGGCAGGTTCTTATGCGTTACTCACCCGTCCGCCACTAGAAACACCGTTTCCCATATTTCTCGTCTAACTTGCTTGTGTTAAGCATGCTGCCAGCGTTCATCCTTAGCTAGGATTGAACTCTCCATGATATTCATAGTTGAATTACTTATAGCTTTTTTGTTCGTAGACAAAGCGAATTTGGAATTGTCTTTTATTCTAAGGCATAACTTGTATCTATGCACTTCATATTCGCGTGGAGTTCATTCCTAGAAATATAGCCATCCCTGCCCCCTCATGTCAATCCCATGAGCCTCTTATCTATTCTCATAGAATGACGGCAGGGGAGCAAATCCAACTAGAAAAACTCACATTGGGCTTAGGGATAATCAGGCTCGAATTGATGACTTCCACCACGTCAAGGTGACACTCTACCACTTAGTTATATCCCTTTCCTGCCCCATAGAGAAATAGAACTGACTAATCCTAAGTCAAAGGGTTGAGAAACTCAATGCCACTATTCTTGAACAACTTGGAGCCGAGCCTTCTTTTTGCACTATTTCGGATATAAAAATAATAGGAAAAACCGGATTCAATTATCAACTTCCCCTATCGGAAATAGGATTGACTACCGATTCCGAAGGAATTGGAGTTACATCTCTTTTTCATTCACGAGTTCTTATGCGTTTCCATGCCCCTTTGAGACCCCAAAAAATGGACAAATTCCTTTTCTTAGGAACACATACAAGATTCGTCACTACAAAAAGGATAATGGTAACCCTACCATTAACTACTTCATTTATGAATTTCATATTTATAGAAATACATGTCCTACGGAGACAGAATTTGAAACTTGCTATCCTCTTGCCTAGCAAGCAAAGATTTACCTCTGTGGAAAGGATGATTCATTCAGATCGACATAAGAGTCCAACTATATTGCCAGAATCCATGTTGTATATTTGAAAGAGGTTGACCTCCATGCTTCTCTCATGGTACAATCCTCTTCCCGTCGAGCCCCTTTTCTCCTCGATCTACAGAGATAAAATGTAGGATTGGTGCCAACAGTTCATCACGAAAGAAAGGACTCACTAAGTTAGGATCACTAAATAATACTAATCTAATATAATAGTCTAATATATCTAATATAATAGAAAATACTAATATAATAGAAAAGAACTGTCTTTTCTGTATACTTCCCCAGTTCCATTGCTACCGCAGGCTTTACGCAATTGATCGGATTAGATAGATATCTCTTCAACATAGGTTATTGAAAGGATCTCAGAGACCCACCAAAGTACGAAAGCTAGGATCTTTCAGAAAATGGATTCCTATTCAAAGAGTGCATAATCGCATGGATAAGCTCACACTAACCTGTCAATTTGGGATCCAAATTAGAGATTTTCCTTGGGAGGTATCGGGAAGGATTTGGAATGAAATAATATTGATTCATACAGAGGGTGGACAATTAGCTAGAGCAGCGAGTGCTATAGCGAAACTGATTGCAAAAGAGGGGAAATCGGCCACATTAAAATAACCTTATAGGGAGGTCCGTTTGATATCCAAAAACTGCTTAGCAACAGTCAGACAAGTGGGGAATGTTGGGGTGAACCAGAAAATTTTGGGTAGAGCCTCATCTAAGCGTTGGCTAGGTAAGCGTCCTGTAGTAAGAAGAGTAGTTATGAATCCTGTAGATCATCCCTATGAGGGTGGTGAAGGGAGAGCCCCAATTGGTAGAAAACAACCCACAACTCCTTGGAGTTATCCTTCACTAGGAAGAAGAAGTAGAAAAAGGAATAAATATAGTGACAATTTGATTCTTCATCGCCGTAGTAAATAGGAGAGAAAATTGAATTTAATTCTTTGTTTTTACAAAAGCTTTATAAAAAAAATAGGAGTAAGCTTGTGAGACGTTCACTAAACAAATCCCTGTGTAGCCAATCATTTATTTTAAAAAAAAATGATAAGCTTAACACAAAAGCAGAAAAAGAAATAATAGTAACTTGGACCCGGGCATTTAGCATTATACCCAGAATAATCGGTCATACTATTGCTATCCATAATGGAAAAGAGCATTTGCCTATTTATATAACGGATAGTATGGTAGGACACAAATTGGGAGAATTTGCACCTACATTAAATTTTATAGGACATGCAAAAAGCGGTAATAGATCTCATCATTAATATTAATAAAAAAATCTAGATGCTTATGATTTAGTAGTAGGAGGCAAACCTTATGCTAAAGAAGAAAAAAACAGAAGTATATGCTTTAGGTGAACATACATCTATGTCCGCTGACAAAGCACGAAGAGTAATTGATCAAATTTGTGGACGTTCCTATGAGGAAACGCTTATGATACTAGAACTCATGCCCTATCGAGCGTGTTATCCCATTTTGAAATTGATTTATTCTGCAGTAGCAAATGCTAGTTACAATATGGATTCCAGCGAAACCAATTTAGTCATTAGTAAAGCCAAAGTCAATGAAGGTACTACTGTGAAGAAATTGAAACCTCAAGCCCGAGGACGTAGCACGAAGAGTAATTGATCAAATTAGCGGATGTTCTTATGAGAAAACATTTATGATACTAGATCAAAGAATTAGTAGATCTATTCCATCCAAAATGGGAATGGACTAGGGTTATAAACTTATAATTTGATGATCGAGTCGATTCCATGATTATAAGTTCATTCCATACCGGACCAGGCCAGAATAGAATTATATACATTCTCATAATGCGAAGGGTCCATTCTGGCCTATCTAAATAGATACTATGTTTACATATGGATCCCTACATCGTTACATTCCATTTAGGATTAGGAATACGCGTAATCGGACCTGTTACATATCTCTATTAGGACCCTATTCACCTCTTTGAGTGAATCAAGAAATAAGTTTGATTGTCCATCTTTTTGATATATATTAGGCATTGCATTCCCCAGATAATTCAAATCGAAGCAATTGAATGTCCAACTCGGACCTATATGACATAACCGATCAATAGATCCACTTTTGTCATATATTCTATACATCACACTAGATAGATATCATATTCGTGGAATACGATTCACTTTCAAGATGCCTTGGTGGTGAAATGGTAGACATGCGAGACTCAAAATCTCGTGCTAAAGAGCGTGGAGGTTTGAGTCCTCTTCAAGGCATAAAATTGAGAATGCTCATGATTCTCAATAAGAGAGCTCAGATCGAATCGGTATTGATATACCGATTCGATCCGAGCTCTTGGAATTGGAATAAATTCGGCAGCAGATCGCAAAATCTTGGTGATCTTCTCTAATGAATGGGGAGTCCTCTTTAAAATTGTTCACCCGTAACCCAGCAGATAAAGTATATTACATAGTCCAGGGATTGACGACTTACCCATTCAGTGACTTTGGGACTAGACGTTCCCAAAATGGGGACTATCGGGTAAATTTAATATAATAGATGCTTATTGGCATTCCATCCTTCCTTTTCCTTTTAGGGCCTATCCGAACCAAAATCCACTACTTCTTGGTCATGAATATTTGAACTGGTTGTTTGCTGTTCAAGAATTCTTGTTTAGGCAGTTCATACCATCCATACATAGTGTTTTGATCTAAGATTTCAATTCTTTCGTATTTCAGTAGTAACATATTCTTCCATGGAGCTAAGGTCCAAAATATGGAAGAAACAAGCATTTTCACGACTCTACCACCAGTCAATTCTGTTTTACTTAATCTTATGGCCATATATCTTTTCGGCTAAGGAATGGAAAATCTTTCTCCTATTACATGAATCCAATTTTCATTTCATCCGGAAAAACCCATATTTTTCTCAATAATGTCTTTGTCATTTGATACAATAGCATTCCGTTAGATAGGAACAGATTTGATAAATACTGATAACTCTCGGATAGAGTATTAGAACGAAAAGATCCATTAGATGATGAACTATTGGTTCTAAGCCATCTCTGATGATTAATCAACAATTCGAAGTGCTTTTCTTGTGTATTCTTGATAAACCAGCATTTATATATAGATGTAGGAGGATCTATTTGGGAAGTAAGAAGCCCATTTGACATTTCTTCATCTGCAAAAAATTCTTGATGTGAAAACACAGAGCCAGGGGATGATCTTTGAATAGGAAAAAAATGGATCTGCAAGGTCCCAAATGAATTGGCTTATTCGAGAAAGGCCTTGTTCTTTGGAAGATCTATTTTGTGTCTGGTACTGCATGGTACCACTCTGCAAGAACCTCGAATCATTGTCTTGAAACTCATCCTCTTCATCATAAATGATCTTCTTGCCACGAAATGCCTGGACCAATAGGAAAATCCCAATTCATTGGGCCTTTTGTGTCACGCCACGGGAGGGTACCCTAGGCGTGGCCAGCACTCGAAGGCCATTTCTGACCTCCGAGCGAACCACCTGGTCCAGTCACACGTTCATTCAATCACATTCTCTTAGCGGAAAACTCAATTAAGGATATACTGTTCATAAATTAGGGCCAAAGACCAAACAATCATCAACTCGACAAGAAATTTTAAAAAGGACTACTCAAAAGAACAATTCAACATTTCTACACTCCGGTCTATGAAGCCTCTATCTACAATTTAGAAGATGCCCATGACAAGCCCAAAGCTACCAACAATCAAAATAAAGCAAGTGACATCAGAACTATACAAGAAGAGCTCAACATCCTCTGGAACTAGGAGGACTCACCGCTAGTTAGGAGGGGGTGGAGATCTTCAACGGAGCACCGGTTGATGATCTCTGGTACCTATCTCTGTATCATGAAATGATGCAGGCCAAATGGCGTCAGTACGTGGAATGTACTGGTATGTAAAATGGCCAAATGGAAGGACATAAAGGAAACATCAATTCTATCAGAACTCAACTCAAGAGAAATAACAACTCAATCAAGTGTCCTAGATCTAAACAAGAATACGGTTTAGACGGGACCAATCACATACCATTCAACTCAATTCGACTCAAAGTACTATAAAGACTTATGTGGGAGTTTCTCTTATCCGATAACCATCACTTATGAGCCAATGACAGTACAATAAGCCGACGTTGTTGCCGCATCCATTCATGCTTTGTTAGGGCATGAACGAGTCAACCAATCATGGATCTAATCCAACCAAGTCCTATAATGTTAGGACAAATATTTTGGGGAAACATCCGACTTTAACGGTTCAATCCCCTCCTACATTTGGCGATATAGTTATTGGGTTCGAGTATGGACTTTACTCTTACCCAATTCGGTGCTCAATACTCCTCTCAAGACTCAATGCTCATAAAACTCCATCCAATCGACTCAATCAAATCATATCGACAAGTCTCATTTAAACCTTGTCAACTCATCCACTCTAGCTCAATCAATCATATCTAAATCACATCTTTCAAGAGAAATTTAAAGGCACATTTATAGCAACATGTAAACATAACCAATCATTTCCTCTATCCATTTAATCAATCTTTGAATCTCATCACAACTCCAAGGTTTTAAATCCACAATTCAAGATAAGCATCATTTTTAAGAAAATAGCATCCTCTATCACAATCCACATAGTTAGGAAAATCAATAAAATATATTTAACAACTCATCTTCATCAACTCATACTCACACAAAGACTTTTTTTGGAAGTTCTTGACTAAACCTCATCAACATAGCAAGAATTACTCTAATAGACAACAAAACTCATTTGAACACAACCCTAGCAAGAAACTCCATTTCTATAGGCATTTATCCTCAAAGAAGGTATAGGGCACATGGGTGGACTCAACCCATGTTTTAGATAACCTTACATACCTTAGTGAAGACTTGAAGAAAACTTTATGGTTGGGTCTTCAATGGAGAACTCAAATCTTGAAGCTCTTGAAACACTTCTTGTTAGAAATGGGGAAGAAGAAGAAGAGAGAGAGAGAGAGACTCCTAGGGCTTTTAGAGAGAGAGAGAACTGGGAATTATGATCCCAAAATGACCAAGGGTGATACATATATAATTTGGGTAAATTCCCAAATTGCCCCTCCTCAAAAGTTCTGAAAATAGGCTAAAAATGCTCCTAGCGCAATAGTGGCGCGTCGCGCCAGTGCAGCGCCAGGCCGATTACGCCTAAAAACCTGCACACCTGATAGTGGCGCACCATGCCAGGGACCAAGCTACTGAGGTATGTTCTTGGCGCGATAGTGGCGTATCGCGCCCTTACAGCGCTAAGGCCATATTTTCTGGGTTCTGGAAATTTGGCCTAAAAAACCCTGCACACCTCGTAGTGGCGTGCCGCGCCAGGGAACAAACTACTGAGGCATGTTCCTGGCGCGATAGTGGCGCATCACGCCACTGCGGCGCCAAGCCCATATTTCTAGTAGTTGAACCCCAGGCCTAAAAATCCCTGTTGTGCTAGTTCATCTTAGGATCGACATATCTTTTGATTCCGAACTCCAAAAGTTACATTCTTAGTGGCGTTGGAAAGAAGACTCGATGACCTTTAATTTGATAGGTCGTGGGCCACCCAGATTGTCGTCTTTCAAAAGATAGGGTCGTTAGAAGTCGACTCTTTATACGAACTCATCCCAAGACTTAGCCACGACGAATCTGTTGGATTTAATTTGGTCCTAGGGGCCCCTTGTGACCCCACATCACTTCTAACACTTCTCATTTTCTCAAGGACTCGTCTTAACTCATGCAAATGCTCCACAATACTCGAGTTCGACCCTACCCAAATACAAGAAGGGTCCGACTCTTAGAGAAAATTTTTGAGGGGTGTTACATTATCTCTCCCTTGGGCTCATTTATCCTCGAATGACGAGTGACCAAGAATGAACTCGGGCTGCAAATCACAATCAAGATTTCAGTCATTCAACCAATAAAATTCTCAAACAATTATCAATCAAAACCCAAAATGCACAAATGAATTCAAGTTAAGGAAATAGATATTACCTTGAACATTCTCCTCAGTAGGCACGAATAGATGTGGATATTTAGATTTCATGGCTTCCTCCGCTTTCCATGTGGCTTCCTCAACAATTTGGTTCCTCCACATGACTTTGACTAAGGCGATCTCTTTGTTCCTTAGTTTGCGAATTTGGCGATCAAGAATTTGGACCGGAACTTCTTCATAAGACAAGTTATCCTTAATTCCAACGCTATCAATGGGGACTACCAACGAGGGATCGCCCAAGCACTTTTTCAACATCAAAATGTGGAACACCGGATGAATAGAGGCTAGCTCTGAAGGCAACTCCAACTCATAAGCAACACTCCCAATCCGCCTCAAGATCTGGTAAGGACCAATATATCGAGGACTAAACTTCCCCTTCCTTCCAAACCTCATGATGCCTTTCATGGGTGATACTTTCAAGTATACCCAATCACCCATCTCAAACTCCAAGTCTCTCCTCCTCACATCGGTGTAAGATTTTTGGCAGCTTTAGGCTTTCTTTAGCCTATCTTGAATAACTCTCACCTTCTCCATGGCTTGGTGAACAAACTCAGGCCCAATCAACTCGACTTCTCCAACCTCAAACCATCCAATTGGCGATCTACACCTCCTCCCATACAAGGCTTCATAAGGAGCCATTTAAATGCTTGGATGATAGCTATTGTTATATGCAAACTCTATGAGAGGTAAGTGATCATCCCAATTTCCCTTGAAGTCAAGCACACATGCCCTCAACATATCTTCCAATGTCTGGATGGTGCGCTCTACTTGGCCATCTGTCTGGGGATGAAAGGTCGTACTCAAGTTCACCTTCGAACCTAATCCCTTCTGAAGGGATTTCCAAAATTCGGAAGTGAATTAGGCTCCTCTGTCTGAGATGATAGACGAAGGGACCCCATGCAATCTGATGATCTCCTGTATGTATAACTTTGCATAATCTTTTGCGGTATCAGTAGTCTTAACCGCCAAGAAGTGAGCTAATTTCGCTATTCTATCCATAATCACCTAAATGGAATCGTGTTGCTTTCGGGACCTCGGCAAGCCTGTAATAAAGTCCATGTTGATCATATCCCACTTCCATTCCGGAATTTCTATGTTTTGGGCTAAACCACATGGCCTTTGATACTCAACCTTCACCTGTTGGCAATTCGGGCACTTGGAAACAAATTCCGCAATATCCCTCTTTATCCCACTCCACCAATAGATTTCCCTCAAGTCATGATACATTTTTGTGAAGCCTGGATGAATAGAGTATCTAGAACGATGCGCTTCGGCCATAAACCTCTCTCGAATATCATCAACATCAGATACACACAATCTACTTTGGTACCTTAACACATCATCTCCCCCTTTGGTGAAAACCATCACCCCTTGTTTTTGAACAACTTCCTTCAACCGGAGGAGGACGAGATCCTGATCTTGTTTCTCCTTTACCTCTGCTACAAGTGAGGACGTAGCCCCATCTCGAACGTTTACTCCATCTTTATTATTCTCTTCAAGTCGAACTCCCAATCGGGCTAATCTATGTACCTCCTTCGCCAATTCCCTCCTTCCCTTCTCCACATGGGCAGTGCTACCCATGGATAACCTGCTAAGAGCATTAGCAACAACATTAGCTTTACTCGGATGGTAGAGGATGCTCATGTCGTAGTCCTTGAGTAGCTCAAGCCATCTCTTTTGCCTCAGGTTGAGTTCCTTCTGGCTGAAGACATATTGTAAACTCTTGTGATCGGTGAATACGTCAATATGAACTCCATACAAGTAGTGGCGCCAAATTTTAAGCGCAAATACCACAGCTGCCAGCTCAAGGTCATGAGTTGGGTAATTCCTCTCATGAACCTTAAGTTGTCTCGAAGCATAGGCTATCACCTTCCCCCTTTGCATCAACATACAACCCAAACCAATTATAGATGCATCACAGTAGACCACAAAGCCCTCTGTCCCATCGGGCAAGGTCAGGACAGGAGCAGTGGTTAGCTTGGCCTTCAGTTTCTGGAAACTCTCCTCACAAGAATCGGACCATTGGAACTTAGCCTTCTTTTGAGTCAGCTTAGTCAATGGTGATGATATGGATGAGAATCCCTCTACAAACCTTCGATAATAGCCGGCCAAACCCAAGAAGCTTCTTATCTCTATCGGGGATGTGGGTCTGGGCCAATTCTTCATAGCTTCAATCTTCTGAGCATCAACCTGAATACCATCTCCAGACACAATGTGGCCTAAGAAGGCCACTGATGCAAGCCAAAATTCACATTTAGAGAACTTTGCATACAATACCTGGTCTCTCAAGGTTTGTAAAATGACTCTAAGATGATAGGCATGCTCCTCTTCATTCTTGGAGTAGACCAGAATATTATCTATGAATACAATCACAAACATATCAAGATATGGTTTAAACACCCGGTTCATGAGATCCATGAAAGCTGTGGGGGCATTTGTCAACCCAAAGGACATGACCAAAAATTCAAAGTGGCCATAACGAGTCCGAAAAACGGTCTTCGGAATATCACACTCCCTCACCTTCAACTGATGGTAGCCGGATCTCAGGTCTATCTTTGAGAAACACGTGGCACCCTGAAGTTGATCAAATAAATCGTCTATTCTGGGGAGAGGGTATTTGTTCTTTACGGTGACCTTATTCAGCTGCCTGTAATCAATACATATTCTAAGGTACCTATCCTTCTTTTGCACAAATAGTACCGGAGCACCCCATGGTGAGACACTCGGCCTAATGAATCCCTTATCTAACAAGTCTTTCAATTGTTCTTTCAACTCCTTCAACTCGGCCGGAGCCATTCTATATAGAGGGATTGAGATAGGTTGGGTATTAGGAAGAACATCAATCTCGAAGTCGATCTCCCTATCAGGAAGGACTCTAAGAAGATCCTCGAGAAAGACGTCGGGAAACTCATTGACAATCGGAACCGACTCAAGAGATGGAGACTCAATATTGCCATCTTTTACTTGGATAATGTGATAGATACACCCTTTTGAGATTAGCTTCCTAGCCCTAAGGTAAGAAATAAACTTACCCTTAGGCATAACAGGACTACCCCTCCACTCTATGACAGCTTCGTTCAGGAATTTGAACTTGACAACCTGAGTTCTACAATCAATAGAGGCATAACAGACATAAAGCCAGTCCATGCGAAGGATCACATCAAAACCAACCATGTCCAACTCAACTAGGTCGGCCAAGGTATCTCTGTGATGAATTGACACAGTGCAATCTCTATAGACTCTCTTAGCTAAGACAGAATCACCGACCGGAGTAGCTACACTGAAAGGCTCAAGAAGACATTCAAGAATTTTATTGAATTTACTAGCCACGTAAGGAGTCACAAAAGATAAGGTGGCACCCGGATCCATCAATACATAACAATCAAGAAAAGAGACTTGAATCATACCCGTCACGACGTTTGGAGAGTTCTCTTGATCTTGGAGACTACCCATGGCGTATAAATGGTTTGTACCTCCCCTCGTGCCTGAAGTGGTGTCCCTCTGATCACCCCTAGCCGGTGGTGCGGTAGTAGAGAACTGGGCCATGTCTCCCCATGCTGGACACTCTCTCTGAAAATGGTTTATTTGGCCGCATTTATAACAACCGACCCTCCCCGCTCTACACTCTCCCAAGTGGAGCTTACCACACTTGACGCATGGTGGCTTCCCTTGCGAACCTTGACCCACGCTAGCTTGGGATTGAGAACCCTGAGGTCTGAAATTCTAGTGACTCTATCCTTGCCGGTCATACCTGTTCTGCGGCATAGGTGCACTTGCGGTAGATGAGGGATAATTGGGAGGCCTCTTCTGGAAGAAGGGCCTGTTGCCCTTGTTTTGCCTCTGCTCATTCTCATGCCCAACTGATCTTGCCTTCTTGCTCAGATGCTCCTCTCTGTCCTTTTTCTTCTCATCCTCTACTTGTTGAGCATACACCATTAGTCTGGAAATATCCATCTCGGAGATTAGCAATGCCGCTTTGCACTCCTTCTTCACATGCCTTCCTAACTCGGAGACGAACTTCCTCATCTTCGACCTCGCATCTGGGATCATTTCTGGAGCATACCTGGACAGTTGGATGAACTTCAGGCCATACTCCTTAACTGTCATACCTTCTTGTTTCAGATTTACAAACTCCTCCACATTCGCTTCCCTCAATTCTCGAGGAAAGAAGTGGTCAAGAAAGGCTCCCTCAAATTCATCCCACCTAGCAGGTTTAGCATCCTCACCCCTACCTTTCTCCCATTGGTTATACCAGATGTTTGCCACATCCTTGAGTTGATAAGACACCAACTCAACCCCCTAAATTTCTGTAGCATGCATAGCTTTCAAAATTTTCCACATCTCATCAATAAAATTTTGGGGGTCCTCATCAACCTTCGAACCCGTGAATGCTGGCAGATTCATTCTCAAAAAGTCTCGAATTCTGGCAGAAGCAGACGACTCTTGGGAACTAGAGCTAAGAGTCGGCAAACTCTGGTTACCATTTCGGGCAGCCACTAATTGCATGAGCATTGCAATCGCCCCATGAAATTTTACCTCTGATGTGGGCGCAGGTGGAGTAGCAGACACTTGAGGTACCTCCGCATACCTCGTAAGTCGGCCTCTAGCCTTTACTGGACGTACCTCTGATTGGGGCATCTCGGCGTTATCAACGTTTCTCTGTCTAGCCATATATTTAGGAGGCATTATCTGTAACGTACAAACGCACGAATTAGAAAGGAGTTTTATAGAGTTTAACTTTATCGCACGAATTCCAGAGTATGAAAGAAGTGAAACAATTCCTAATGTCTTATAGCCTTCATATTATAAGTGTGGTGCACAACACACCCATAAGCAAGACTCTACTAGACACGGCTTCATAGACTCCCTAGGACTCTTGAACTCTAGGCTCTGATACCAAGTTTGTCACGCTCCGAGAGGGTACCCTAGGCGTGGCCAGCACTCGAAGGCCATTTTTGACCTCCGAGCGAACCACCTGGTCCAGTCACACGTTCATTCAATCACATTCTCTTAGCGAAAAACTCAATTAAGGATATACTGTTCATAAATTAGGGCCAAAGGCCAAACAATCATCAGCTCGACAAGAAATTTTAAAAAGGACTACTCAAAAGAACAATTCAACATTTCTACACTTCGGTCTATGAAGCCTCTATCTACAATTTAGAAGGTGCCCATGACAAGCCCAAAGCTACCAACAATCAAAATAAAGCAAGTGACATCAGAACTATACAAGAAGAGCTCAACATCCTCCGGAACTAGGAGGACTCACCGCTAGTTAGGAGGGGGTGGAGATCTTCAACGGAGCACCGGTTGATGATCTCTGGTACCTATCTCTGTATCATGAAATGATGCAGGCCAAATGGCGTCAGTACGTGGAATGTACTGGTATGTAAAATGGCCAAATGGAAGGACATAAAGGAAACATCAATTCTATCAGAACTCAACTCAAGAGAAATAACAACTCAATCAAGTGTCCTAGATCTAAACAAGAATACGGTTTAGACGGGACCAATCACATACCATTCAACTCAATTCGACTCAAAGTACTATAAAGACTTATGTGGGAGTTTCTCTTATCCGATAACCATCACTTATGAGCCAATGACAGTACAATAAGCCGACGTTGTTGCCGCATCCATTCATGCTTTGTTAGGGCATGAACGAGTCAACCAATCATGGATCTAATCCAACCAAGTCCTATAATGTCAGGACAAATATTTTAGGGAAACATCCGACTTTAACGGTTCAATCCCCTCCTACATTTGGCGATATAGTTATTGGGTTCGAGTATGGACTTTACTCTTACCCAATTCGGTGCTCAATACTTCTCTCAAGACTCAATGCTCATAAAAACTCCATCCAATCGACTCAATCAAATCATATCGACAAGTCTCATTTAAACCTTGTCAACTCATCCACTCTAGCTCAATCAATCATCTCTAAATCACATCTTTCAAGAGAAATTTAAAGGCACATTTATAGCAACATGTAAACATAACCAATCATTTCCTCTATCTATTTAATCAATCTTTGAATTTCATCACAACTCCAAGGCTTTAAATCCACAATTCAAGATAAGCATCATTTTTAAGAAAATAACATCCTCTATCATAATCCACATAGTTAGGAAAATCAATAAAACATATTTAACAACTCATCTTCATTAACTCATACTCACACAAAAACTCTTTTTGGAAATTCTTGACTAAACCTCATCAACATAGCAAGAATTATTCTAATAGACAACAAAACTCATTTGAACACAACCCTAGCAAGAAACTCCATTTCTATAGGCATTTATCCTCAAAGAAGGTATAGGGCACATGGGTGGACTCAACCCATGTTTTAGATAACCTTACATACCTTAGTGAAGACTTGAAGAAAACTTTATGGTTGGGTCTTCAATGGAGAACTCAAATCTTGAAGCTTTTGAAACACTTCTTGTTAGAAATGGGGAAGAAGAAGAAGAGAGAGAGAGAGAGACTCCTAGGGCTTTTAGAGAGAGAGAGAACTGGGAATTATGATCCCAAAATGACCAAGGGTGATACATATATAATTTGGGTAAATTCCCAAATTGCCCCTCCTCAAAAGTTCTGAAAATAGGCTAAAAATGCTCCTAGCGCAATAGTGGCGCGTCGCGCCAGTGCAGCGCCAGGCCGATTACGCCTAAAAACCTGCACACCTGATAGTGGCGCGCCGCTCCAGGGACCAAACTACTGAGGCATGTTCCTGGCGCGATAGTGGCGCGTCGCGCCCTTACAGCGCCAAGGCCATATTTTCTAGGTTTTGGAAATTTAGCCTGAAAACCCCTGCACACCTCGTAGTGGCGCGCTGCACCAGGGACCAAACTAGTGAGGCATGTTCCTGGCGTGATAGTGGCGTATCGCGCCACTGCGGCGCCAAGCCCAGATTTCCAGTAGTTGAACCCCAGGCCTGAAATCCCTGCTGTGCTAGTTCATCTTAGGATCGACATATTTTTTGATTCCGAACTCCAAAAGTTACATTCTTGGTGGATTTGGAAAGAAGACTCGACGACCTTTAATTTGATAGGTCGTGGGCCACCCAAATTGTCGTCTTTCAAAAGATAGGGTCGTTAGAAGTTGACCCCTTATACGAACTCATCCCAAGACTTAGCCACGACGAATCTCTTGGATTTAATTTGGTCCTAGGGGCCCTTGTGACCCCACATCACTTCTAACACTTCTCAATTTCTCAAGGACTCGTCTTAACTCATGCAAATGCTCCACAATACTCGAGTTCGACCCTACCCGAATACAAGAAGGGTCCAACTCTTAGGGAAATTTTTTTAGGGGTGTTACATTTTGATACAATCAAATAGAAAGCCCCAAGGGCGCCATATTCTAGGAGCCCAAACTATGTGATTGAATAAATCCTCCTACGGGTCAAGGGCTCCTTCTCCCTCCCCTTCTTCAAACTCCGATTCATATTTTTCATAGAGAAATCTCCGATCAAGGATAGACCAAGAGCCCTTTTGCTTCATATCTAAGGGATTCCTCGATTCGGGCCGAAGAAGCAATGTCACTGGATCATTATCAAACTAACTGCAATCTTTTTCTATCCGTGAAGATCCCACTAGAGCGCCCTCTTCTTCTAATAGGCCATGACCTAGATCAGAATCATTCTTAACGAGTCCATAAAAAATGATTCTATTTTTTCATCGAGTACGGATAAAGACCAAAGATCTTGAACGATTGATCCGGCAGAACAACTCAAAAGATAAAAAAGTATCATTAATCTCTTCATGCTCGTTCCAAGATCGAAGTACCATTTGTACAAATAAGAATCTCCTTCGTTACATGATTTCTTCTTCATATAGATAGATATAGGATCTATGGGGCAATTACTTAAAAGTACATTTTGTGCTATATCCCTTCCTATCTGATAGAAAAGGATCCCATATATATACATATGTTTCTAGATATCATGGTGGCATTGACGGTCTACATAGCATTACTTGATTATATATATCATGGTGATCTTGATGACCCACATATGATTTAGTTTCTATATGAATTGTTAGGAATGACTGAGTTTATTGCAGGTTATGTTGACAGGGGCTTGTCGGCCGATGACTTGCTTTTAAGTCGAGATATACTTGCCTATTTTCTTAATTTCATAATTGGTATCATGCTAATAGCTTAGTTGTCCAACAAGGGTCGACTTAGGGTCAAATATGACACCAGATGCCATTTGCATCCCTAAGTTGGGAGTGACAATACTGAAGTCCCAACTACAAATAAAGTGTTAATTAATTTTATAGTCTTTTTGTAAATTTATATTTTTTATAAGCAAAATTTATTTTAGGGTGTGTTTGATATGTAGGAGAAAATATTTTTAATTTTCTCATATTCGGTTGGTAATTTTTTTTTACAATATTTTAATGTGAAAAATATTTTTTTAGAAATGTGAAAAATGATTTGTCTAGTAGAATTAGGAACAATAAATTCCACAAATGGCATTCCACATTGGTTGTATCTAGATAATTAATGAAAAAATGATCTTTTTCTTTCTTTACAAATTATATAATAAATAAATCTTTATCTTAATTTTTAGTTTTCTACAACAATAGAAAATGAAAAATATATAACAGGGAATATCAAAATCCATCCATAAACCTGTGGCTTTCAATCCTCTGTTGGTTTTTCGCGTCACTTTCTCTTTCTTCTGGCAATTTTTTCTCACAACAAATTCATTGTAAGTATTTTTTTGGGTTCTCGCACACAATATATTCATATAACTTATTTTCTAAAAATATTTCTCTCACTAGCCGAAACTTCTTTTTTAATCTAAAAACCCTAATCTCCATTGAAATTTTTTCATTCCTTTTTCTTCAAACGACCTGCATTTGCTTTGCATTTGGCGCCAAAAATGTATGTTGATGCACCGCTTTTGTTGTCTTTTTCCTTTGTGTTCATGGAAAATGCCGTATCTTTTTCTTCTGTGTAATTTCTTTTTTCCTTTATCCCTGAATGTTATCTGCTGTTTAGGTTTTAGAACAGTTGGCATTTGGTTTGTTTACATTTTCGTACGTACATTTGGTATATAGGAGGAAATTTTTTGGCTGTGCGGTTAATGTATTATGTTGAGCTTTTTATATGTACCAAGGACTGAAATTTATTGATTGATAGGACAATGATGAGCAACGAAGAGGAGAAAAGGTGTCCTCTTTGTGCCGAAGAAATGGACTGGACTGATCAGCAATTTAAGCCTTGCAAATGCGGTTATCAGGTCTGATTTCTTACAAGTTCCTGCCTTTTTCAGTCGAATTGAAAATGAAAGAATAAAGAGTTGGTCTGGGGTCTTTTTTATTTTGGTATATGTGTTTCCAAGTTTTGATAGATAGTGTGCTACCTGGATTGAGCATCACTTAAAATTAACCTAGAGATCAGTTGAATTTCAATTTTTGGCGCAATACTTACCTATTCAAGTAAATAATTTCGTTTTGTTTATAACCCTGGTGTTCGGGCCTCAAACTAATTCTATGGTGTATATTCTACCTTCCACCAGCATAGTTCTGTTAATTCTGTCCACAAAGCATGAACGAATGTGAAGAAATCACCAATTTTTTAATTTTAGTTCTGGTTTTATTTTTTGTCTTTCTTTAATTCAAACTCTTATGTATTATGAAATATGTTTGGGTTTATGAAAATTTTATGACATATTTTGACTGCTTTGGAAATTTGATGTTTGTTGCATGTTAGTAGAATTCTATCCTTTTTTTTTGATGATTAACGAATAGAATTGTATCTGAAACAATTATTGATCTAGGTCGGTTCTTTTCACAGTTCCTTTCTAGTTGTAGTTGTTTGTTTTGAATGTAGAAGATTAAAATAAATGCCTTATGATCTTGTTTTGATTAAGTGGGTGTTTGGATTGGCTTATTTTAAGGGGCTTTTGGCTTTTTAGTTCTTTTTAAATTTTTATGATTAACTAATAGATGGGATGGGGATAAAGATAAACGTGTAGGAAAGTAGAAATTTTCATCTTTTTCTTGCAATTACATCACCCCAACAGTTGTTCTTCCCTTCAAAGTTTAAGCATTATAAATGTCCAAAAACGGCCATGTACTTTCCTATTGAAAAAAAAGCCATGTACTTTCCATCCACACAACAACATTTTCGAAGAGTCTTAGCAAAATAGCCTTCCAAGTAGTTCTCGTGCTTCTAAATACAACTTATCTGAATGGGTGAATGCTCAAACTAGTGTTTTTAAAAGCGAAAATGCAAAAAATAAAAAGGTCCATGGTCTTAATAAAACAAGACGTAAAGCGTGCTTTTTTAAAGTGAAGTGCACGGAAATTTAGAACTTAAACCTACCAAATATATATGAATTTGGAACTGCTACTACTACAATAATTAAATTACAATTGTCATCATTAATTCAGCATCCAATTTACAGTATGCTAACATTAGTCGAACTCCTTAAAGTTGAAATTTAAAGAACCGGCTGCTTCTCATTTGGATCAGTGTGCGCGTGATGTTTGAAGTTCACGGCTTCACCCCTAGCTTTGTATTGCTTCCTCTCTTTAAGCGACGAAGCAATGTCTTTAACAAATTCAAACTATTGCTTTAAATACTTTCATAATGGGCTACTTTCGAATTGATCTGGATGTAAAATGTCATTCTCCATTTGCTCATGTTATTCCGGTTAACATAAGGTGATCCTACTTACGCTGGGAGTTCTTTTCTCCATTGCATGTTCGATCTTCATCCTGAAGTTTCAGAAATAGATGTAGTAACATACATAGAAGACCTTATGATGTTAACTGAAGCTTACATCTATGCTCCTCTATGCTGCCTCCAAAAGAGTGATAATTGTTTGGTACTGCTTTCACAACTCTTTCTAATTTTTGTCTAATTACTGCATGCTGAATCTTAAAAAGTTACTTTTGTGGGGGTACTGCATGATATTGTAAACTTATTCTTTTTCCGTAATTGGCACTTTTGTCATAAACTATAATCCTGAATTCACAAAATTTCCAGTTTTGGAAGATCTTTATTAGCGGCTAAATCAATGGTAGGTCTACTCTATTACTTAGTAGTGGATTGGAAGTTAAATTCTGTGAGATCTATCTTATGTAGGCACTAGTGTGGTGGGTATCTTTTTATGCATAGAGTCCTCTCAAATGTTGATCTAGTAAAGACTTCTATTTGAAGGAGACATGTAAGCATATAATTATGATGGGCATGAAGTTATTCTGTGCTGGGGAGTGCAGATGATGGTTTCATACTTCAATTTTTGATCCAGTCTAAAAGTTTTAGCTATGTAAGCGAAATTACATTTTGATTAGATGCTAGCTAGCATAGTCCATTTGTGAATAGGCTGTACTTAATTTGTGCATTTTTCAGGCCTCCTAGTCCTACTTCTATCTGGTTGGCATTTTTCCAAATAGTTCTGAAGATGTCATCTTCGTTGTTCAGAGAAATGTTGGGGAGTTAATGAGACAACCTCTTCAACTTCTTTCTTGATACTGTTATTCTTTCACTGCTTTCTGAAAGGAACATCAAATTAAGATGTATCAAGATTGTCAATGAATTCTGTTTTTGTGGGTTTCTAACTTTTATTCACTATAGGTGTGTGTTTGGTGTTGGCATCACATAATGGACATAGCCGAGAAAGATGTGTCTGAGGGACGATGTCCTGCATGTCGAACCAAATATGAAAAGGATAAAGTTGTAGCAATGCAAGCAAATTTTGAAAGGTAATTTCTTTGATTGAGTAATTTACTTCTCAAGGTGTTGGAGACAGAATGTAACTGACAATTTGTTAAAACAGGGCAGGGAACACCAATGTGAATCGGAAAAGTAAACCACCAAAGGCAAAGCCAAAAGCTAATGAAGTCAGGAAGGATCTTGCAAATGTTCGGGTCATTCAACGTAAAATGGCATATGTGACTGGGCTGCCTCTTGGTATTGCGGATGAAGATGTACGGAGCTTTTATCTTGTTATTCATTTGCTACTTTTAAATGTCACTTTATTGAATTCTCCTTTACCATGTGCTCGAAGGTTTCTTTATCTTAAATTTTCTTGTATTAAGAAAAAGTCTTATATTTCTTGGGCAGCTCTTACAACGGAAGGAATATTTTGGGCAATATGGGAAAATTTCTAAAGTTTCTCTATCTAGGACTGCCGGTGGTTCAATCCAGCTATTTACCAATGATACTTGTAGTGTGTAAGTTTGACATATGTCTATCATCTTGGTTATGTGTTGTTTATAACTGTTGGGTTTTCTTGTGTTTGTTTATTTCCTTTGGACGATTCAACTTCCCCAGTTGTCTCAAGTGATTAAACTTCATTTTCTTGCTTTCATCTACCTTAATATTTTTCATTTTTCATTTTGCTTTTTTTCTTTCCTGGTGCAGATCTTATTGCTGCATTATGATTTTATTGTTAACCTTATTTGACAGTTAAATGGTTTGAGTCTCTAGGTCCTTTTGAGAATTTTATTTTCATGTGTTAGTTTGAAGTTGTTACACCATTCTTTTAAAATCTTGATTCCGACACAGTTCTAGAGTGTATGAAAAATTTCAATTGCAAGGACTTGAAATCTTTGACGTAACTTTTCTGCTCTTTACTGGCTTAAATATAGATTGCAATATGGAAATTTCTAGTCTGCTATGAATTATTGTATAAATTGAATATATTGACAATTTGGCATACAAACTCCTTTTATAGAAAACCTGTTTCTGAAATTTAAAACCATTCTATTATAATTTCAGCAGTGATGTCACATTACAACAGTGATGTTCTGGTTGATTACCACTGGGAACCTAGACTAAGAAAAAATTAGGCTGTATTGTGATCTCTAGTTTTTACCTATGAAGGCATCTAAATGAGTGGCTTTAATATTACCTTACATAAAAAAGTGATTTTGCAGAATCATGCAGTTTGAATTTTATTGTAGTAGAGAGTCTAAAATGTTGTACATGATAGATTGTAAGATCTGTCACTACTTATCAAAAGGATTGATTGTAAGAATTGTCATTAAAATATATTGCAGTGAAAACTGCATTTTGTGGACAATGGAAGGTTTGATTGGATTTCTGCTTGTTGTTTGTCCAGTATTTATGGAAGTTAAAAGGGTTGAGCTGTAGGTTCTATTAGATGATGATAACAGGATAAAATCCATGTCATCTGGACTTGTCTATTTCTAGGGGGTGCGTAACCTGTGGTAAAATTATTGTTTGATTGTTTTTTCCCTTTCCGAAAAATGTTGTTTGCCTCTATAATTGTTTTTCTTTCTGTCTTTTTTCTTCCTTGCAGATATATTACATATTCTAAAGAGGAAGAGGCCATACAGTGTATTCAATCTGTACATGGTTTTGTCCTGGAAGGAATGTATTTGAGGTAAGGACCTACCCATCAAATTATCGGCAAATTTATTCTTTAGTGACAATGTGAAAATTGCAATTTAGAGAACCTCTAATTTGTCTTATCAAAGGTAATTATTCATTATTAGAAAATATAGCTCAAGTATAGCGAAATGGATACAAAGGATTCATATCACTCCAGCAGGTTTCGGGTTAAGGCTAGTTGATTGATTGATTTTAATTTAGTGACAATGTGAAATGGCCCTTGCAGAGCATCGTTTGGGACTGCAAAATATTGTCATGCTTGGTTGAGAAACACGGTACAGTACATGGTGCTTCTTAACTTCATTTCTTTCTGTTATGCCCTTTGTGGAAGAATGTGAAAGCGACCAACGTAATAGAAATGTTGACACGGTGCTTCTTTTTTCCAGCCTTGCAATAATCCTTCTTGTCTATATTTGCATAGCCTTGGCGCTGATGAAGATAGTTTTGGTAAAGATGAGGTAGCTGCAATTCATACAAGGTATTGGCCATGCAAACATTTATTTTGCTGTCCTCCAAATTTAGACATGCTATCTTGGTTGCATTTCTGCTACTAATTGAAGTGCTTCTGTGATCCTCAAATTAAAGTTGACTGAGAGCATTTTATTACTGGATCCCTGTGATAAACTTTAACTTCCTATATTCTTTTTGCAAGTATGTTCTTCATGTGGAGTGAATAACAGCACATAAAAGAAACATTGGATCTCAGATTGGCTGAGTGAAATTACTATGTCCAAATTTAATCATTTACCTGTAAAATTTACATTATTGTTTTTTCTAGCTGCTGACTTTGTCATTCTTTGACAAGATAGATACTCATGTGTTATCCAAATAGATATTATTTTGTACAACTACATGTGAGATTATTCTAAGTAGGCATTTGGACATAAATTGAGTGATATTTGAAGTTAGTTGAAAAAGGGTATTTGAAAGTTGAAGTTGTGTTTGGACATGTATTTCACTTGAATAAATGTTGAAGTTTTGTTTTGTTTTTTTTTACTTGAAAAACTGGTTCATTGAAAATCTTTTTTTTTTCAAGTTTGGAGTTAAAAATCGACAAAATGTATAAACAAACAGGTTGATTTTTTTCTTTTGACAATGGCAAAAACAAAGTCTGGCCAAATGAGCCGGCCCTAAGATACTTGCAATTTCTTGAATGTTTCTCATGAAGATAAATGAGGAAACTCAAGCAGCAGATAGCTACATCTAACTAGTTTTATATTTGGCCCAACAAGTTGCAATATGCTGCATCTGTTTGCCTTTATTGATCCGCTGATTATTGCTTTGAGTGTTCTCCATATTTGGAAGTTTTATTTTACCGAATACAAAAAAGTTTGTAAACACAATTTGGCAAGCCATAGGGGTTCGAAACCATTATTTTGTTGATATTCTCTAGTTATGATAGTTCAAATGTTATCAATTGTGTTTCTAGAGGATAAATATCTTAATCTGTGAATATCATGTTAAAATTGTTTGCTATACATTTGTTTGTTACTTGTTATATATCTTGGTTCCAGCTCTAAATCTGACTCCTCATTTTTTATGTGTTTCTGCAATCTGATTGTTTATTTCTGCTATAAGTTTAGTTTGTAGATTTAGGATCGGGAACCTTAAGTATTACTAAGGTTGCCTTGGTGTTGGATGAATTAACGCGACAAATCCAAGGTGAGGTGCAATGGTGTATGTTATTTGCGGATGACAGTTCTGATTGAGTAGTCTTGTGGTGGAGTTAATGCTAAGCAAGAGGTTTGGAGAACAGACCCTAGAGCCTAAAGGGTTCAGGTTGAGCAGCACCAAGATAGTATACTTGGAGTGCAAGTTTAGTGACGTAAAACATGAGGTTGGCGTGGAAGTAAGGCTTGACACAAGCCATGCAAAAGAGAGGAATTTTCAAGTATATTGGGTTCGTTATTCAGGGAAATGGGACAATCGAAAATGGAGGCTCGCATCCGAAGTGTTGTGCAATAACAAGGTGCCGCCAAAACTTAAACACATGTTCTACAGAGTGATGGTTAGACCTACTATTTGTATGAGGCAGTGTTGGTCGGCAAGAACTCTCACATTCAAACGATGAAAGTTGTGAAAATGAGGATGTTGCGATGGATTTGTGGGCATACTAGATAAGATTAGAAATGAGGATATCCAGGACAAGGTGAGAGTGGCTTTAGTGGAGGACAAGATGCGGGAAGTGAGATTGAGATCGTTCAGACATGTAAAGAGATGCATAGATGCCTCAGTACGGAGGTGTGAGAGGTTTTAGGAGAGGTAGAGGTAGGCCAAAAAAGTATTGGAGAGAGGTGATTAGATAGGATATGACACAGTTCCAGCTTACTGAGGAGTGAGGACATGACCTTAAATAGGAGGTTGTGTAGGGAACAAATTAGGGTAGGAGGTTAGTAGGTAATAGTGCATTGTCTTGCTATTCGTCCACACTAGTACTCGTAGTATTGCTCCTGTAGTTTCTTCTCCGTCGATTTCTATTTACTATCTATTGTTTCTTGTATTTTGATTTTGTTGTACTTACTGTCCAGAATACTTTATGCTTTGTTATGCTTTCACTTCCATTTATTCTTTTTTTTTGACTGCTTTGGACTGTTTTTCCTTCAGCCGAGGATCTATCGGAAACCTCTCTACCTCTGCGGTAGGGGTAAGGTCTGCGTACACTCTATCCTCCCCAGACCCACTTTGTGGGAATACACTGGGTATGTTGTTGTAGCCTTATGTATTACTAAATGTTATGAACTTGTTACCGTTGCATTGAAGTTACACTTACTGTCTACCAAGCCAGACCTGCCAACATATGGGGAGTGACATAACTGGTGTTTCTCACTTTCTTGGATCTTGTTTTGTGAATGAGTCTACTATCATCCTGTTAGTAACTGTGGATGATTATGTTGCATTTTTGGGTTCATTCATGGAAGGATTTTGCTACTTTGGAACAATAGTGAGGTCACAGTATGTACTGTTCTCATTTTCCAGAATATATTACTGTCTCATCTTAGAAAGTTACAAGGTCTCTTGCTAAATGGATGTTGTAGTAATTGGAGATCTGATCTTGCATAACATTTCTGATTGAATGTTTTTATATCATTCTTTATTGAACCCTCAGAGGTTCTGGAAGTTGAACAATATTTCTTTTTCTGGCCTATTACTTGCATAGATGAAAGGTTGTTTGTATTCCATCTTTATTGGGTGATAAATTTCTCCAAGGGTGTAGCTAACTGGTGGTTTTTCACTTTGGCGGTTATACAGGAGTAGAGTCCAACAAATTGTTGGTGCCTCTAGTAGCGCAATGAAGCGCTCAGGAAATGTCTTGCCACCTCCAATTAATGAATTATCCTGTTCTAGCTTTACTTCTATGGAGAGTTCTACCATTCAAAATGCAGTAAGTGTAAAAAATTTGGTATTTAATTATGCTTGGTGGTAGTAAATTCCTTTATCAAAGCATCTAAGGAAATCAGTTACTCTAGTTTTCGGTGAAGTATGCTATATTTTTTCTCTATTACAACAGTAACGGTACCTGGTGTGGTCCCACATATTTTTCTCTATTAAGTTCTGATATTATGGTAGCTACTATTTTTTGATATCTTGTTGCTTGAACTGCAAATAATCTCACCAGATGTTTTTTATGTGCGATTTTAGGGTGCAGCCAGTGATATAGTGAATCACAATAGCTATATGGCTCGTGTCATCCCTTATAGTGATAAAGATGAAGATGCTGGTGACACCAATAGAATGTCAACTTCTGTAGATGTTGGACTGTGTAATAGTTCTGGTGCAGAGAAAGATGGAAATTACAGTGAGGACAGTAACATTTTGGATTTGTGTTCCAATAGATCTCCCGTAACAATTAACAAAGATAATCATGCTCAAGAGCCATATTCTGATACATTGCTTTCTGAAGTTCCATCTTCTAACCACCTTGTCAATCATCTGCCAAGGGATCAAAATTCTATAGAAATTTCAGATGAACCATTCAGAGAAGACTCTATATCTTTTGATGGTCAACCATCGAAGGATTCAAATAGTATTAGTCAAAGGGCATTCCTTATGTCCTCTCATTCTGCTAAATGCACAGGGGATTCTGGTGGTCATTCGCTAATGCATAGGAGGACATGTAGTCTGAGTAATAATGGCACGGAGCATAGATCTTTACATAATGAAGCGGAAGAAGCTTCTCCACCACTTTCATGTAAAAATTCGACACTAATTGATGGATTACATGATTTGAAATTTCAAAGTTCTGTCAAATCTGATACTATTTATAGAGGTTCTAACTCATTCTCCAATGAAGAAATAGTAGAGCACCTGCGAAGGACTGAAAATGATTGTTTGAATAATTATGATGAAAGTTCTGCATTCAGTCCTGTGAAGAACAGTATAATTTCGAACATTTTAGCTATGGACTTTGGTTCACGTGATGATTCCCTGACCTTGCGTCACAGTTTAACTGGCTTGTGTAATGAATCTAATGGGCAGCATGATTCCTGGAAATTCTTACACAGTGGTCAAGGGTTGTCATTTATGAAGCAAGATGGATCTTCAAGTCAAAGGGCTGATTTGAGTTCTTCTTCTAGTAATATCAGTCTGATATCAAATCAGTCATCCATCCTTCATGACTTCCGAGAAAATAAAGAGCAGCATATGCTTGATTCTCAGTATCAGAGTAAGTTCCAACATAAATTTTCCTTTATTTGATGACTAAAGTAGTTGATTTTTGCTGCCTCAGTTTGTCATTCATGGACCTGTCTTCCTTTTGGATTCAAGTGGCTATGTCCTACGTTGTTTACTATTCTATGATATATTCTCCTGTACCAATTAGACAAGATATTTATGGGGAATGGGAATGGGACTGCAAAGGGCATGAACTTGCCAGCAGGGATGGGGAGTGACTTGCAGGGCTGGTCCAGGTAGAATAACATCTTTTCCTGCAGTTGTAGAGAGGGGTGGAGTTCAGGTTTGGGTAAACAAAATTGTAAGGCAATTTAAAGCTGGCCCCAAAGGAAATATTTGATTGTAAAAATTGAACCAGGACTCAGTTAATACAGCTATTCTCAGACTCTGCCTTCTCAAGTCCTTCCTCATTTGCCACTGTTGCGTGCCAAAACTCCAGCAGCTACCCTCGTTTCAAGCATATTATGCCACCACTCTAGACCATAAAGTTCTGTTCTCCCTGCCATGTCTAGATTGAGCCAAAAGGATCCACGTTCAACTCAGAGAAACAGAGTTTTAAGTACACAACACAATTAGAAAGAGGCAAAAGGGGCGGGGGCCCAGGTGTCTTGTAGGGAATGCACGGGGTGTTGTGGGGAGCCTGACATCTTTTGTCAGTACAAGATTGAACAGGGGAGAAGGGGCAGTTTGGGGAGGGGCTTGGGGCGGGGTGGGTAGAAGCAAATGCGCTGGCCCATCCCAATTGCCATACATGGTTACAATTATTCTAAACCAGGATTTAACTAGTTTTTTCTAACCTTACTGTTGCTTGTGTTCTTCTGGCATTCAAAATTAAATTTGCTTTGGTATGTTTCAGACAAGTATTTTAGTCAATGTTTGATTGTCACTTTTTTCATTCAACAAGTTAAAACTCTTGGCAGCACTACAAGGAATGTAAAAAACGATACATCGTTTTTCTGGTTCTGTTTGGTATAGATCTCAAGGTAGGGGTCAGTACAGCAAATTGTACTCCAAGTAGGAATTACGTAGTACTTAATATGTGCATGTGCATTTTCATGACTTTTGTGATGGAACCTACCAACCTGGTGTACCATGGTATTGCTGAGCATCATAACAGGGAAGCATTACATCATTGATAAGTTTTGCACGCAACTAATTTTATCAAATTGAATTTGTTGATCTGCCCTAACAGTCTCGAGACCAAAAGGTATGGCACCACCCAGGTTCTCAATATCCTCTAGGGACCTGCCTCCTGGTTTTCCATTGTCTGATGAAATTGGTGGATTCCCCCGTACTCTCTCTGGTAATTCACCTGTCCTGCCATTGTGTATTTTAATGCCAAACTTTCTTCTGTTTTAAATAAAATTGATAGTAGTTTCTTTCTGTTGCTTTTATCTATGCAGGAAGTCAATTAGTAAATAGTTCATCAAGTTTGAATCACCACCCTCCATCAATTAGAAGCTTTAGCAGTGCAGGTGACACTGATTTTGTTGACCCTGCCATATTCAGCTGTGGTAAAGGCAAGCCAACAAATGGTTTCAGTATCTCAGGTCCGGAAATTGGGTCACAGAGGAGAGCTTTGGAAGATGAGGCAAGACTCTGGCTTCTGATGCAACAAAAATATGCTGATCAAGATGGGAAATTCTCTCATGTTCGTGCTTCACAAACTCCATCTGCATATCAGGACCAGAGGTTTCATGGTGCAGATGAATATGCTGGCACGAACAATGTATATGGATTTTCACCTAGGCTGGTGGATCAAGGCCAAAGCTTAGATCAATCTTTGTACACACATTTCTCCCAGCTGAAGTTTGCTAATGGCCCCATTTCTAACGGCTATCAGCATGACGTCTTGGGAAATTTCCAATGTAGGAATGAGGTGGACGGGATGGCAGATCTTCAGAGAAATGAGAAATTAGGTTTCAACAAATACTATACTGGGTATGGAAATCAAACATTCCAGGGGTCCGGGTCAGGTGATGTATTTGCCAGGGTGTTTGGGATGTAAATTCTCATTTCTCTGAAAAATGAAACTGTCATAGTTACTTTATTGCTATGTAGTGTGAGGAAATTATAAATATGTTACTATTTAATACTACATTGTTCTTGGCTGTTTTTGGGTTCTAATTGGGGGGTAGGTGGGTGGTGGTGGAGGTATGGTGCTTTTATAAATCTTCCGGGGCAAGGGCTCTCTTGCTCCCTCCCCTTCAAACTCCGGGTCATAATTTTTATCGAGATATCAAGGATTAATCATGCCTTAGGGATTTCTTGCCTCGGGCCTGGAGATGGTAATTGGGCAGAACAGTTGTGGGGCCGTGTGGGTTATAGCATTTGCGGGGTAGGTTGGGTACAAAAAAATTTGAAAAAAAAAATATGCGGCTATGTAGGTTGGGATTTAGGGATGGTAATTGGATAGGACGGTTGTGGGGCGGTTGGGTTATAGCCTTTGCTGGGTGGGGGTTAAAAAAATATAGAAAAAATTATGCGGATAAACAAATATATATTAATTAATTAGCTAATATAACTATAATAAATTAATTATGGCTCGTGGGAAACATCTTAGATGTAATTACAGTTTGAATTTTGTATAATTCATGGAATTATACAGTTGAGTTTTTTATAATTCGCGTGATTTATACAAACGCTGTGTGTGAATCCAATTGTATAGCGAAATATATAAACACTACAAATTGTATAGTGAATTATACAAACGTAAATGAATTGTATAGTGAAATATACAAATGTTATACATAAACTGCGAATTGTATAGCGAATTATACAAGCATATACATATTCTGCGTGAATTATACACACACTGCTATAACTATAGATACGAAATGTAATTAACAAACTATAACTATAAAATATAATTAAAATATTTTTGAGTGTTTGTTCGAAATTTTCCCAAAAATATATGCGGGTATGCGGGTTGGGGTTTGATACTAGTTATTCACTAGTTGGATGGTTCTTCAAATACAATTGCCTTGCTAAAAGCTACAGTAGGATTACTCACCCTATGATAGTCAAGATCACTAGAGACAAGAAAATGTCCAAAAGAGTTTTAGACGTTTGTTGCATATGTTAATTATAAGAAATTAACCTCAAACCAGATAGTTGTTTATAATAATAAATGAATCAAAATGTGATTTGAAACTTATATTGGCCAATATTATTTTTATTTTAATGGAAATTTTTTGAACTAGGCAGATTTTGGAACTTATTCATTGAAAACAGTTATAGTTTAAAAATATTATTAAAAAAATAATATTTTAGTTGTGTAGCAAATTAATGATATTTTAAGTTAGTTCCTAATTTAACTTATTTTTATCTCACTTTTGTATGTACAAATTAATTTTTTTCTCTTTCTTTCAATTCTCTCAATGTCTCTCCAATTTTCAAATTAATTCAAACTGAATTTTTTTTTCTTTCTAATTCCCCCCTTTCTTCTATTCTTCCCGCTTCTCTCTCATCCATTCCCACTTATTCTTCTTTTTTCTCAGAAATTGGAAGAATATCCTAAAAGATTTACACAACAGTCCCATTGATTCAGGTATCCTATTTTTGATATGTATCTTTTGCGATTTTTTTCATATTTTTACGAATTCGTTTTGTATATTGGATTTTGTTTTGCAATTTTTTATTTTTTTTTGTGTGTGTAGATTCTTAGTTTGTATTATGTAGAATTTCTTTACTTAAGAAATATATTTGCATCCATATTTGTATTCTCCTACTATTATAGTCTTCAGGATTATGCCAATTAAATTGAGTTTGTATTCTTTTCAAAGTTATTTCAATTAAATTTCTATATTTCTATATTTCTATTATTTTTGTTTGTATTCATTATGATACTTGTATTCTCCCATTTATATTTGTATTCAAATTAATTTGCATGTCTTTTGTCATCTAAACTTGTATTCATGTCTAATCTGTATACTTAAGAAGAAATTTATTTGTATCCATGCATATTTACATATTCAAAACATACATTTATAATAATAGTAAGCTTCTCAAAAAAATGTACTCTTATTTGATTTGTATTCCAAAAACATACACATAAATGTATTCTAATTCAATTTGTATTCCAACTATCAAACAAACAAAAAATTAAAACATTCAACCAATAAGTATTTGTATCGATCCCAAGCCAAACATCTTACAAAGTAAAAAATGTATTTCGAATATTAATTTGTATTCTACAATGTATTATATTGAATATACAATTTGTATCAAATCACTTATACTCACAATCAAAATATATTTTTCTAATAAAACTGTAAATTATCATTCCGAAGCACTTTGAACTCGAAATTAAACTTTCAATTTATGAGTTCAATACCGTTTCAATATGTATTTAAACTTTGAATTTTGTATATAAAAACTAATCGAATTCGAAATTTAATTCCAATCTAATTCACGAATCATCATACCTGATCAAGTATAGCTCGAAGATCAAACTGTAATTACTCTAAAATTATGTATTTCAATGATTTTTTCCAGTCTATTATCTACTAATTTTTTATTCGAAATCTTCTTCACTGATGTCGATCTCCTTTTTTGCAGCAAAATTCTTGAACAATTGCGCTGCCTTCTACGAAAATGGAAGATAATCAATGAAGAATTCGATTTCTCTAATGGAGGACGAGGAAGAAGAGAGAAAGAATTTTTATAATCAAAAGGAGATTGTCCACTTCTCTTTCCTACTTTGGGACATAATTAATTATATTTTTCAGCATTATTTACCTAATTTAAGAGATTCTCTCCCTTGATTTTCTCTAATTTGTTATTTCTAAATTGTATTCTATTAGTTAAATTAAAGAAAAAAATACATAAATAAGCTCCATAGCAAATCAAAATATAGCTATTTTCAATAAATATTGAAAGTGTAGCTAAGAGGTCCTATTAAATACTAAAATGTGGTTGTTTTAAAATTTTTCCCTATTTTTATTCTAATGTTATGTAGCACGGATTCATGCAGGATGGGGCAGGCAAAAATAAAATATTATGCTATGTGGGGCAGGGTGGGGCAAAGTCTTTGGGGGTATATGCAGATTTGCCCCTCCCCCGCCCCATTTGCCATCCCTACTCAGGCCTGGGCCATGAACTAGAGTAATATCGTTCTTAACAATTTTGTGTGATTTTTACCCTGCTCATCCGTAGGAATGCCCCTGTTTTTTAATTTTTTGTCCTCAAATTCACGGGCTCTAATTTTTGCCATTTAACACTTAAAAGTAATTAAAATGCAGACAAGAATATGTTAGTATTTTAGAAAATAAATTCTCAAGGGAAATAAATTTCGCAAGGCAAAACAAAAAGTAATTTGCAAAGCACATGTTATGTCCCTATACGCTATAAGTTAGTGTATGAACTTTACTTAAGAAGTTCATACATTTGCAAGCAAAATAAATTCGTAAAAAACATGTTATGTCCAATAAGACATAAGTTAAGTATATGGACTTTACCATGCCTTGCGATTTACTTTTTACCTAAGGCATAACTTGTGCATAGGGCATAAGTTTAGTAGTATGAACTTCTTTTTAAGGCATAAAATTCATTAATTGAATTATGCCTTGTGCCTTGGGACATAAGTTTAGTTTTAAAATATTATGCCTTTAAAAGTACATAAATTGAACTTGCCTTGAGACATAAGTTCAGCAGTATGAACTTGTGCACCAAGAGACAAGTTCAATAGTGTAAACTTGTGCCTTATAAAACATAACATGTGTCTAGCGATTTTTTTAAATTAATATTAAGAGTAAAGGTTTGCTTTGCGAATTAGATAACACTGAACTTATGTTTCAGGGTGTAACACCCCTTAAAAACGTTGTATATGATGTTCCAATTCTCGATGAAAATGATATCGCTTCTATATTTTGGGTATAACTTTTAATAGGATGATCCAAATTAGCTGATTCAAATTTTTGAATAACCCCAACATCATTACCTACAACTTTTGTGAATTTTTTCATCTGAATGAGCGAAAAAAGAGAGCCGAACTCTCTTTATTTTGGGATCGGAAAGGTAGACCATATTTTAAATTCCGGAGGTTAAGTAAGTCAAATAAATTAATTGTTGCAAGACATGGTGCTGTGATGAAATGCAGTGTTTGCAGAAGAAAAATCTTATCTTACTGTAGGATGCTCTAAATCAGTTGATTCTTGAACGACATGAAAGTAGACTTCTAGAGAAGAAATTCATATGAGACACCAAATTCTAATGAGGAAGTTATTTTTTTCAAATGCAGCTACGAAAAAGGGTATTCCGTTAAAAGAAGATTCATCTCACCAACCATGAAATGATTTAGATCCATTTGACATTACCCATGACATCAATAGTCCTCCATTTGACATCACTCATGACATCATAATCTTTCATTAAATTTTTAGATTTTTCTTTATTATTTTAATTATTGTTAGGTCTCTCCTTCACACCTATAAATACCCACCTTATTTTATTATTTTTTTCATCAAGCTTTGTCATGCAACTCTTCTTTCTATACACTTATTTACTCATTCTCAAAATATAATTTTAGTTCTTAGTAGTGTAGAAATAATATTATGGTGATTCATATACTTCGGGTAATACACAAAATGCTCCGAGGAGGAGAAAATGCTAGGATTCAAGAGTGTTTATCAAGTTTTTCGATTCTGAGTATCGCTTTGGATTCCAGGTATGTAAGGCTTCAATGAGTGTATTCCTTCCACTCTCATGCCTTAAGTATTTTAATTATATGATAAATTATGTTTATTTTCTTTAAGCTTTACTCTAAGTTATGTGGGTGTTTATCCATGGGTTCTTCCATCTATGTAAGTTCAAAACTCTTTCAACTAAATCTCTTGATTTCAAGTAGGATTTTCTTATGGGTAATTCTTATTTTTACTTAATAGCATGAATCATGGTTAAACTAATGATTATTGATCTATTTTGATGCAAAATGATTTCATATGTATGAATTGATGGTTTGCAAGTATTTTCTCTATTTAACTCTTTAAAGGTTCTTGAAATTCATGGTGGGTTATTTAAAATATGATTTTTAATTGATGGATTTCAAAGTATTTATGTATAATTTCATTTACATTCATGTTTGAAAGTTGAAGTAATTTGAACCCACCTAGTTTTACTATGTTTTCAATGAAGTTTGACTTGCAAGCTTTGACTCCAAATGAATGTTTATGAAAGCAATAACTATGATCAAAAGGGAGTCTTATGAAATGATATGAATGATGAATTCTTTATGCAATAAGGACAATTCTTGTATATTTGCATTACCAAAGGTTTTAATGAGCTATTATCTACCGAATATGATGTTTTGAATTCTCAAGCTATATGCTATGACTATTTTGAAGTATTAAACTATTCCGTGGGATTGACTTAGCACCAAATGAGTCATTGAGGTGAGATTCGGTAAGAGAATCCTTGTAGCAACCCTTTGTATCATTAACTATGTGCCAACTAGGAGCCCTTGTAGGCTTACGCTAATGGATCTACAAATAGCCTTTAAAGTTAAAGTTAAAGAAATGAATGAAGTTGACGGAGTTCTACCCGACAATTAGTCTTCCCAGCCAATGTAGGGGGGTTATGTTGGATTCCATGTAATACCTCACATGGTCTTAAATATCGATTATGGTCAGTTTTCCATAAAATAAATATTTTAAAGGATATCTATAAGATTGATTATGCATGCATTGCATTATGTTTCATATAACATAAATGTTTTAATGTTTCCTCAATGTTCATGCATGCTTAACTTAGTATATTCAAAGTACTAACACATACTCTTTTGTCTACATGATATCACCATGTAGGGACCGGTTCTCCTCATCGTTCTCCTCCATGTGGCTAGTTGAGATTTTGTTTGAAGACTACTTTTGATGAGTTTCCATTTTCTGAGAACAATACTCCTTTATCTTTCTAGCTTATGATATGTTGAGATCTTTAGACACTTACTATGACATTTCTTTCTATTATGATTGAGGGTGAGCTAGGGACTTGTCTTAGCCCCGTTAAATCTAAAAGTTGAGGTATTGTTGGATATATGTAAGTTGAAGATTTACTATTATGATTTCTGCTTGTTTATTTATTATCATTACCTATGAATGGCTAAAAGAATTCTAAGAGGCTTGTTTTAGGTACTTTTGAGTTTCTCATTCGCCATGTCACGTCTAGGCCCTAGGCTTGGGTTGTGACACAGGGCAAACATTCTCCAAAAAGATTTGCCTAGTGAAATTAAGTCATAGATACTTTGGAAAATAGTTCATTAAATGTGAAATAGAAACTATAATTAAACACCATAAATTTATGGGACAAAAAATTAAAAACTACTCCAAAATAAGAGTAGTCCATGCAAAAACTTGATTTTTGCCGTCATGTCTTTTTCCATATCGTTGGGACAACTTGTACAGTTTGGGTATAGCATGATTCATTCTTTTCTTATTCATTTGTAATTGAAAAGTCGTTTGGTACATCCATGACAAATTGAACAAGGTTAAAAAATTCCACAGGATCATTTGCACAAATATCCCTATTTTGAGGTGGTTTTTAATTGTTGCCCCTAAAAATATTGGTATTTATTTTTATCATTGAAATTATTAAGGCGATAAACCAAAAAAGCAATGAAATATTGTAAGACAAGAAAATTTGCAAGGCATAAGTTCAGTTAAAGTTATGTCCTATGCATAGGTTCAATTACACAAGTTATGCCTCAGGGCATAAGTTCAGTGGCATAAATAATGCCCCCAGGCAAAGGAAATTAGGCCCAAGGCACATGTTATGCCACAATACATAAATGCAATGGCACAAATTATGCTTGAAGGCAATAAATTAAGTTCAAGGTACAAGTTATTCCTCAAGGCATAAGTTTAGTGGCCAAAGTTATGCCACAAGACATAAGTTTTGTAACACCCCGCCCATTCCGAATGCTTAAATTAAATCATACTTTTGGGATTAGACTAAGAGTGCTTAATATGATAATAATAATTTTAATGTGGTATTTGAATCGCACAATGGTTGTTTGTTAAGTTTTGAAGTTAAGAAAGTTGTAAAACAAAATTTGACAAAAGTTATTGTAAATTGCTTTCATAATTTTCTAAAATTTAGGTCAGATGTCTTAGAGAATTTCCCAGAATATACTTTGAGTTAGGGGGGTTATTCACCCACCATCTAACTCTAATAAGGTGTTTGAGTCTAGTTTCCAACACATTGAACTGTTTGCCAATACGACTTCAAAGTAGAGAGATATTTATATTTTACGAGATTACACAAACAAGCAAGTGATCTGAGCCCCTAGGTTGGTGGAGGCTTATAAAATCTATTTTTCTTTGTATTGATCTCATTCTGCCACCCAAAACCAGAAAACAGAGCATAAGACTTGAAAAACTCCATAGATGTTGATGATCTTACCTTTTGCATGACGTTGTGAGCCCGTTATTTTTATATAGTTTTCCCCATCGATTTTGTAGTGTAACTCTGTTGCTGTTGTGGAAGCAGGGGTTATGCTCTGTGGAAAGATCTTGGGAAGTATTCTGAGTTTGATAGAAATTTAAGACTCACTTTAAGTTGATTCTAGCTTCAGTAAGCTGTAAATAGTCTTCTATGTCTGAAATTGGTGTCTTTTGTCTGATTTTCTTTGCACTTATGGTCCCTATTATTTACTGACTTTTCACATTGATTTTAGTGGTTGTGGGGGATGGGTACAGGAAGAAGTGTTTCTTCCATGCGAATGCGTCGGCAAAAGGTAGGTGAAGGTTATTTCCTTTTTTGACATGTTTTCTTAAAGTATATAAATGATACGACAAGATTATTATCACCGATTTAATCTTAGCCATAGTTTCTCATTGTTGGTTTCTTGAATTGATATATTCATCCCTTTTGAAGACTTATATTCTATTAGTAGCGATCCTGTATTTACATACGACGAAGAAATCATTCATATAGATTGCTAATAGCTAAGTTGATTTCCTTTGGGCTACTTGTTTGTTGTTGTTTCCTACATGGATATTATGGTTAGCTGTAGGTATATGATTTGTGCTTCCAAGGATATATGCAGATTTTGTAAGAGTCTATTGATGTATGTACAAAAACTATGGATCGTACTATTACTTATGGGGATATATTGACCTCTAGGGGCCATAATAAAGCTTGTTGACTCACGGGCTAAAAAGATTGCCTAAAAGAGCTGTGATGCCTAAAAGGGCTATGCTGATATCTAAAAGGTCCATACCATGCCTAAAAGGGCTATGTTGATGCCTAAAAATGCTATATGATCCCTAAAAAGGTTATGTTTATGCCTAAAAACGCTATGTCAATGCAAAGAGGCCAATATGCCTATAGGGCTATATTGATTGCCTAAGGGGCCAAATTATTGCCAGACATGGTTTATAGATTTATTGGAACCTACTGAACCTATGTGGGGTCAAGTAGGTTGAATTGATTGTTGTTTGTACCTGCCGAAATTATAGATGTAACACACCAATTTTTTTTAAGCTAAGACTGAGCCATCCTTCATATGTGTATGGGGTTATACCGAATGATTCATAATTATGTGCATGTGTGAAGGTTAATTCTTTAGTGTGATAATAGATTTAGTGATGAATTAAGGTCATGAGAATACTCTAGAACAGAGTTGAGTTGAAAGCTTTCTTATCGATTGAGTTTCGATATAAGATTTTACTAGGGGCAAATTCAAATCATCATATCTCCTTAAATATAAATAATTAGGTGGCTCATGACCTATCAAATTAAAGTTCTTTGAGTTCTCTTTCCAACTCTACCAAGTTTGCCTCATTTAAAGTTTGGAGTAAAACGTTATGACCATTTCATCAGAGACTTCCAGATCAGAAATTTTAGGATCAGTAGCAACGACTTGAGTTATGACCCGTAGGAAAAGGTACGAATCGTAGAAGTCTATTTCTCAAAAAATTCCTGCACATCTTATAGGGCTATTTTAGTCCTTTTCCAAGCTTTTGAGACCTATTCTAAGTCATTTTTCAGTGTTTTAACTGAGTATATCATCCAACTAACTAGTTTTTCTCTCAAAATCATCAATCTAAACATTCAAGTATCTACAAACTCTCTCAAAACTCACCTAGAGTTCCTCTTCTCCATCAAGAACCCTAAAGCTTCCATACCAAAATTCAAGATACGAAGAGAAACTTTTCATTCAAAGTTTTCCCAAGCTCTTCCACTCTAAGAACTTCCTAAAAGAATTTCTTCCCTCAAGATTAAAGATTTCCTCGAAGAAAGTTTGTGTTCTTCAAAGTTTTTTAAAGTTTCAATTAGATAATCGTCATTCAGGTATGTATGGCTATCAGAATGTTGTACTAAATTCGTTTTCATGCCCTACATCTTCATACATTCAAGTTAAGCTTTGAGTTTGAAGTTTCAATTCCGATAAAGTGAGTTCTTGTGTTACACCCCGTACTTTTGTACCTTGGAAGGTTCTTAAGCTTCTTAAGTATCTTGAAAGGTTCTTAAGTTTTTGGAAGGATTCTTAAGTTTCTTAAAGCTTGTTAAAGCTTCTCAATCTTCTTAGAAGTTACCATGGGAGCCGGATAGTCCATGATGCTATCAAACAACTCTAAGGAATGGAGAATGTGACACCTCATGATAGGGAAGATTGGAAATAGCGTTGTAAGAATCCAAAAGAAGTTGGAGACCAAATAATGAGTCGTAGGACTCGACTTACTTACGTAAGCTACCAACTTGGAAATTTTACATACTTAAGCTACCTGAGTACATACCAAGCTTACGTAGCAAGGATTATATAGGTTCATAAAGTAAGAGAAGATTACGAACCCACGAGGAGGAAAAGAGAGTGACTCATGGAAGTATGAGAGAGTGCCACGTGGTAGCAAGGGAGAGTGAAACATGGAAGAAGATGGAGAAAGGGGTGGACCCCCACCTTCCACGTGGCAGCCTATGGTAGGAGGAAGGGATGTGTTGGCCCACTTAGGGCTTGACACGTGTCACCACTTAGAGATTAACATGTGTCAGCCCCCTAAAGTAGACTATATATATATATATATATGTTATGACTCATTCTTATCTACAAAAAATTTATTTATCTTCCTAGTTCAAGAGACTTCTAGAGAAAGAAAGAAGAGAAGAAAAATCTAGAACTAGAGAGAGAGTAGGTTTGGCCAAAGAAAAAGAAAGGTAAGCCTCCAATTTTGTTCCATGAATTAATTATATAGGGTATACCACGATGTTATGAAGATGTTATTAATATAAATTTATGGTTTGGAGCAGCACCAAAATGTTAGCAAGCAGCCACAAAGTTTTAGTCGCGCTAAAGGAGCTTCCGAGGCAAGTTTTGGCGAGTTTCGGGCAAGGTAAGGTTTTACCTTTCAAATTGGAGTTTATGATGATGTTATAAGTTATGTTACATGTCTTAAATAAGGTTGTAAGTGGAAATATTGTATAAGGATGTTTGACATTAGAAACAAACTCAATTGAAGTCGTCATAGCTAAATCGAAGTCGCGTCGGGTGTTATGATTGTGGGCCGCGGTTGTAGCTGATGTGGTTGTGTGTTGCAGGGATGTAAAGGGTTCTAAAAAGGGTGTGGGTGCTTCTAGTTTCAGACACACGACCCCCCATTTAGTATGGTTAAAGTGTTATGAAATAAAGGTTAAAAACTCTATTTTGGTATCGTAGTTTTGAGCTAGTTGTTTGGAGTTGTATTGGATAATATTGAAGTGATTTATTTATATATATGCTGATGGTTGTTGTTTTTGGTACGGTTTTTGACATTTTGGCCAAGTGAAATCTCGGAGATGTTGAAGTTATAGGGGAGATGCTGCCCGATTTTCGATAACTTTGGAACTAGTAACAAACTAGTCGAGGGTATTGGATAAGGAAATGATTACTATGGGTACTTGGTTGTAGAGTTGGAAATCGAAAAGTGAAAGGTCATTAACCTCAGTATTACTCTCATGTTATTAGGTCAAGGAGGTAACGAGGCGAGCTGGATTACAGTTAATCCACAAAAGGTATGTAAAGCTGACCCTTTCTTTCTTTTGGCATGTCTTAGCCTTAAGTTATATATATACGAAACTTGGGAGTCATTCCATTCATAAAGCTCTGAGTATGAGTCAAGACCCTTGTTCATTTATGGATGTTATAACTCCTTCACTAAGCGGACTCATCGCCTTTCAAGTCTTCTGTAGGATGAAGAGTAGTACATATAAGGCCTATCTCCTTCTTTCGTTGAAATCGCTTAAGGTAAGTGAAATGATGTCTGATATAAGTTTATAGGTAATTCCATTTATAGGTTCCAGATATAATTCATGACTCTAGTCACTTTTGAATACTAAGGGTCCTAAAGTAGTTAGATTACTACTCCCGAGCCACCTATATGTTGAATAGTAAGTGGAAATATAAGCTCCTATTCTGAAAGGCTCTGAGAGGATAAATGTCTCTGATTGCATAAGCTGTATCTCTGATTGTATAAGCTATGTGTTTGATTGCATAAATTGTGTCTTTGATTGCATAAACTGTGTGGCATTATCTTGGTACACGCTTATGGTTTCTGAGGCCCTAATTGATGAAATCCCTAATAACATCTAAAGGGTACCTCGGAGAATTACTTTCCTGGTCTTCAACTGACAGTTTACTTGACTATTTCATTGAGTCTCAGGAGATGACCTAGTTGCATATGGTTTCTCACTACTCTACTCGTGCATACGGTAACCCTTCTTTCACCGAGTCCCACGATGGGTTGGGAATGTTATCATGCATAACTTTATTACTCCTTCACCAAGTCCCGAGCTGGCTATATATATATATGTATGAAGTATACGATGATGAAATTCCCTATACGATAAAGTTGAAGCATACGATGATGCCGTATGTGATGAAGTTATTCATCGAGTCCTGGGCTGAATATATATATATGATGATATGATGAAAATGTGGATCAAGCCGTACGTTCTTTATCATTGTTTTAAATTATGGATCGGGCTGAATGTTCTTCGGTATATTTTACTATGTGATAATGGCACCGAATCCCATAAAGGGGTCGGGTGTGGTACGTTATGTACACTACTCTTTCACTGAGTCCATCACTAAAGGGCCGGATACTTACGTAGGTATGCATATGAAAATATAGGGATACACTTGCGACCCCGAGCCCCATAGTGGACCGAATGTACTATGATGACATATACCATAATATTATACCGTATACGATGACCTAATGAAATAATATACATTATGAGAGGGGATAATGATATGGTGATATGGTAATATGATGAAATAGTTATGATAACGAGTTCCTTAGTGAGCCGGGCACAACGTATGATGATGTACATGAGTACGTGTACTAAGTTGCAGGTACATTAATTTGTTAATTGTTACACATGTCCCCTACATCCTTATTTTAGTTATGGTCTCAACTATGTGTGTTATATTTTACATACTCAGTATATATATCGTACTAACCTCCCTTCTTCGGGTGGGGTGGGGGGGGTTACGTTTCATGCCCGTAGGTATAGGTACTTACTTTGGAGATCCTCCAGCTTAGGACTCCTACTCAGCTATGTCGGAAGTTCTCCACTATTCTGTAGCCTAGCATTTGATGCTGATCGTATAATATATATAGTTGTTTATTCAGGGGTACGACGGGGGCCCTATCCCGCCATATATCACTATTAATATTCTTAGAGGTCTGTAGACATATGTAGGTGGGTTGTTTACGAGTTTGATTCAGTTGTGCCTATATGGCATATTATAAATGTTATTATGTTAAGGCAGCCTTGTCGACCTTTGCATGAAATTATGCAAATAAAAGAGGCTATATGCAGACGAATTTGCTATCACCCTCTGGATTCTTGTGTATAGTTCTTATAGTTAAGATTTATGTATACGGGGATTCAGGTCAAACCCCAGTCACGACCTACGGAGTTGGGTCATGACATCTTGAGTATCTATATTATTCCTTATTAAATTTTTGTATGTATATTTGATTATAATTTGATGAGTTAAGTCCTTGAGATTATGGTATCATGCTTGTATTCTCATATTCCCTAGTTGAGTTTTGCATTGAATATTTTATGCATTATTTTGAGTCAAAGAATGATTATTTACATAATTTAACTAGTAAAGAGTTTGAGAATGAGTTAAGAAAATTTGAAGACGTCTCTTAATAACTATTTTAAGCAAGAGTATTATATGTATAAATGAGTTGAGGTTATTACATTAACATCTATTTTTGAGATTAAAGTGAGAATTAAAGTATGTTTTTAAATGCATTATTGATGAAAGGATTTTTACCTATCCTAAAGAGAAGAGATCAGTTAAGCAAAGTTAAGTTTGAGCTAAGTCCAAAAGATACTAAAGAGCTAGTTTGATAAGTACACTCACTTCAGACATAAGTAGAAAGTTATTTTGAGAGTAGTATCGAGCATCGATTTAGGTATGAGTTTAGATAACTCCAACCCCATAACCTGCACCGCCAGTGTAGATAGGACCATAGCGTTCATTTGGGCAACTCCTCATAGTCGTAAAGAGAATTTTTCAGATGGATCCATAGTTCAGCTATTTTCCTATACGAGATATAAGATGTCTCTGGCAACGTGAGCAGAACATTATATCATCATGAGACTCATAGTGATAGTTGTCGGTTAGAGAAATTCTCTAAAAAGTAAAGTATTATATTTTTATAGACTGAGTTACATCTACTTATTCATATCTTTTAAGGCATTCTTTTACACATATTGCCTTCTTTATTGAGTTGAGCTATTTTCAGAGTTGATTTCTATGAGTTGAGCATTTTTGAGTAAGTTTTCTTTCAACTATATTACATACTCGTACATTCCATTTACCCAAGACATTTGGTTTGCATCATTTTATGAAGCAAACATAGGTAGTAGAGATTATCAACAGGCGTATCGTTGAGGATCTACTTCTCTAGTTTTAGTGAGACCTATTTGCATTCAAAGGAGCTCCTTTATTTTCGGTCATTCATTTATTATTTAGTAGTTCTTTGAGGTAGCCATGGACTTGTCTCGACATCTTCTTATGAGTCAGTTAGAGGCTTCATAGACAGAGTAGAGTTGAGTAGAAGGATTCTTTCAGAGTTTATTTTTAAATCATAATTTCATTATTGAGTTTATGATGTTGAGTTACATTATACTTTGAGCATTTTTAATCTATTATTTATTTATAGATGATGATGTTTCTAAATGACCGCTTGACTTAATTATCTATTGAATCGATTCTTTCACTGAGTGGTTGAATGTGTGATCAGACCAAGTGATTCTCTTGTGGCCAGCGATCGCCTCCGAGTGCCGGCTACGCCTAGAATACCCTTTTGGGGTGTGACAATGGAGGTACAATACGATTGTTGTCTAATTATTGTTGTATAATTTGTGTCAAGAATCCTTAGGATGTATTATGAATATTCTTAATTAGTCTCCTTGAGTAGGTGATGTCACTAAAATTACTCCTTTTTTATAGGATTAAAGTGGTCGATCGCAAAATACAGTAGCCTAACTATGTCAAGGTCGTCTTGCAGAGAGTGTACTAGAGTTCTTTTATAATTTGATATTGAGATTCAAATTAGTAACTATTATTGGAAAATTATTTTTTAATAAAAATCTACTAACTACTTTAACTACTTGTATTTTTTATCAATAATAAAGATGAACTAGGGTTACAATTCTTAGATAGCAGAATCAAACAAATTACTATCAATTCATTCAGGTGTGTTCTTTGTGCAAAGCTGACGAATCTGTAAGTCTCCTAAAGCCTGTAAGCACAATTAAGAGAATATCACCCCAAGCCCTTCTTCAACATTTGGGTATTGAATTAATTTGTTCATCCATCAAAAGTCTCAAATAAACTATTTCTATCTCTAGCTCAAGTTAATAGATGGTGGTTAAGATCCAAATCCTTGTTAATGATCCTTTTTCCTAATATGTACTTGTATGGTCAAGTAAGTTAGAATAGAAATGAGCTATTTTGAATGTTGTCAACAATTCAAAAAAAATGCTAAGTATGAAAGAAATTTAATACACAATGATCATCCCATATGAAAATATATTTATTGTAAAGTATTCATTATAATCATCCCTATACTAAGTTCCAAAACACTAGTTATGAGTTTAGCTACTCATAATTAAGAGAACATAATAATTATAATAAATCAAACTATTAGGGAGCCTGAATATAAAAAAAAAATAATAACCTTTGATTAATGTATCTATTTAAAAAGAATCTTATTCAATCCACAATAATCTACTAAAACTATGAATTAAACGCTAAAAACTAAGAGCAATGGGGTCATGATACAGGGCCCATCGTGCAGGGCTCTACCTCGCAGTGCGGGGTCCATCTCAAACTCCGCCTCCCTTTGTTGATTCTCTAAAGTATAGTTCTTATACATGTGTGGTGGGATGCTCATCTCATGGTCATTCCTGGAGCTATTTTTACTCCTTTTTAGCCTGGATTAATTTTCCTTGCCTTTCAATCCATCCTATGGATCTTTTCCTACTATTTTTGACCTGAAATCAACCTAATAATTTCTATTAGCTTATACATATAATCAATAAAAACAAAGAAATTCACAAGATTATACTCAAAACTTATCTAAAATATAGGCAAAATATGATGTTTGAATACATAAATATACCCTAGATCAGTACGTTTAACATTTCATGATATTAGTTTGCTTGGTTCATTTAAGTTTGACTGTTGATTTAGTTATGATTTTAAGGGGTATACCGTGAATAGGTAAGTATATTCTGGCTAACCTCTAACGGCGTATCTGAGCATTTGTAGTGCCTTTGTTATCAACCTCAATATTTCATGGATTTAGGAGTAGGTTGGTGTATCCAAATTATCTTTGATCCTTTTATCTGTATTTATATTCAGCACTTTATGTTACTTGCTCAGTTATCATTTGCCTTGCATACTCGGTATATTTTTTTCTACTGATGCATTGAGCTTAGGGGCACTATGATTGTCTCGCTCCGAGAGGGTACCCTAGGTGTGGCCGACACTTGAAGTCTATTGCTAGTCCCCAAGTGAACCACTTGGTATAATCACACAGTCATTCATTAACATTCTAATAGTAGAAGACTCAACTCATTAAGAAAACTACTAATAAGATAAGGCCAAAGGCCAACAATCTTTCAAATCAATCAAAACAACAAGACAAGTATGAGTGAAACTTGCCAAAAGACAAATCCATTCGACAACATTGACAATCTAGTTTATAAAGCCTCTATCAACTGATTAAATGGTGCTAATGATAGGTTCATGGCTACCTCAAATCAAATAAAGAAAACTAACTCAAATGCTAGAAAAATAAATATTGTATCCTACGGAAGCTGGGAGGACTCACCAATCAGATGAATATGAATAGATCCTCAATAGTGCACCTGTTGATGATCTCTAAGACCTATCTCTGCATCATAAAACATTCAGGTCCAAATGGACATCAGTACATGGAATGTATGAGTGTATAATATAACAGAATAAAACATACATAAAGGTAGAATCAAATCAGCCCAGGGACCTCAAATTGGGATGACGAACAACTCAATCAAGATGTCCTAAATCTAAACAAGAATGAGATTTAGACAGAGACCAATCATGTATAATCCAATCCAATCCAATCAGAGTACTATCAAGACATATATGAAAGTTTCTCTTATCCGACAACCATCACTTATGAGCCAGTAATAGTACAACAAGCCGATGTTGTTACCACATCCATTTAATACCTTGCCAGGGTAAGAAAGAATCAACCAATCATGGATCCAAAACCAATGAAGTCCTATCATGTCAGGACCATAAATTAGGAAACATCTGACTTAACGGTTCAATCTTTTCCTATGTTTTTTTTTTTTTTTTTTTTTTTTTTTTTTTATGGGAACAGACCCTACACGAGGCTCCCACCTCTCGTGCACAGTCAGGGGTTAAGCAACACCCCCAAACCTTACCATAAATAATCAAAATAAAAATACAAGGAGGGGGACAAACCTTACCTCCGATCCTATGGTGGTTCATAAGTCGGCTAACCTATTAAGGTCGGCTAACTCATCCCCGATACAAAAAGAGACTAACTATGACTAGAAAGCAGTAAACCTGTGAGAGGACTCCTCCCGGTACAATTCAACTATGAAAGCATAAATGAGGGAGACTCTCCCCTTCCATGAGAAAAAAGAAAAGTAACCTACACTAGTCCTATTCCAACTATGCTACGTACCAGACATAGCTACATTGAAGAAGAACAAGTATACGAAACTTCTATCTCGCATGGGATGGGAAATTCTTTTCATCTTTGCTCTTTTTAGTCTTGTCGTACCAAGTAAATCCCGGTGAAAAGATGCCTTTGTATCAGTATCATGATTACCAGCTATGGAGGCTGAAAGGATAGGAAGTATATGGAGCTATAGTAGCCAACAGCCTTTGATCTTTCAATTTCGCATTTTCAGCTTCAGCTCTGTGATTGAGTTGTTGTTTGGTGTGTGGCTGAGTAGTTGTTTGGTGTTGTGTTCCCACAGTATGTATATGGAGTTGATGGAGGTGTAACCTTTTACAGCAGCTTATGATATTGTTGTTGGTTCTTGGATGTTGTCTATGAGGGTGTTGGAGTTCCTTCTGGGCTGTATCTCCAACAACCTGCATAAACAAAGAAGAAAACAAACAAGCAAGCACACAATTATAAGAACAATTCCAAGAGTTCTGTTGTACAAACTCCTTGTTGCTGCCATTGTAGTTAGTCTGCTTGTTGGTCCTTGCTTTGAAGTGGTTCATTCTTGTACCTGCACAGCCAAACAAGACCAACAATACATACAACCAAAGAGGTGTGCAAGCTGCTGTAGCATTAGCTTGTATTTGTTCCTTGGCTGCTGCAAATTGGTGGAGCTGTTGCAGATGTTGATGGATTGCATCCAAGGCTGCCAATCTGCAGGTGGTTGCAGGTTCCCTAGGCTGCTTGTTGGTCTTTGTTTTGAGGTGGTTAGACCTCTTGGAGTACCTGCACAGCAAAATCTTTTCCTATGTTTGGAAACGTAGTTAATGGTTTTGAGTTATTACTTACTCTTACCCAATTTGGTGCTCAATACTCCTCCCAAGACCCAAATCTCATAAGGAAATCAATCCAAATCTAACCAAATCAATAAGTCTTATGTGGACTCTTTTTAGTTCATCAATTCTATCAAATCCGTGCTTTCAACCAATCAATTTTCCAATCATTTCCAATCATTTATTTAAGAGCAGTTTGAACAATCATTTATAAAAATATTTAGTTGAGACCATTAAATTGGGTTAAATTACAAAAATATAAAGGACTATCAATTTCTACAACACTATCATCATACTCACATCCCAATCACTATTATGCATTCACAAATTCAAGGCTCTAGACTCAATGCTTAAGTATATACATGAAATATTCATAAATATGCAATTAGGGTTTATAAAACACGTAGTTCAAATCATTTTTTCAAGAAACTAATTCATAGATAAGCATGAATTTATCAATAATCAGTAAAAACATGTTAACTGTAAGAAAAAACCTCTCAAGAGACACAATCACAGGGACTCAATCCATTCTCTATCAATTTATCACAATCATGGGCACATAGAGGAACAAAGTCCATATTTCAGTTCAGCCTTACATACCTGGAGTTCACAGAAAAATCAAACTTGAAAGGGTGGAAGTGCACACTTGAACCCTAGCTATATTCTCCTCTCCAATTCTTGCTCTCAATTAAACTAAGTGTTAACAAGGCATTTTGACATTTAGGATGCTGTTAAGGGACTCAATTTAGCCCCAAAACGTCAAGGTTTTGATCTGGGAAGGGTGGAAAAGGATGAGAATACCTTTTATTGAAACCGTCTCTGGCTGTCTATGAGTCATCCCTATGAGTCGTAGGGTCTTCGATAAATAGTAGGAACCCAATCATAGGACATGGCTAGAAAAAGTAAGTGGTATCTATGAATCAGGTCTATGAGTCGTAAACTAGTTAACGAGTCATAGAAATGACTCATTCTGCAGGATTTTAAAATCCTGAGACTTGGGGTCTCTGAAGTTGCTTCTATGACTCGTGATTATGAGTCATCATTACCTCTAGGAATCATACTATTAAGTCGTAGAGTGGATCCTGAGACTTGTGGTTTGCAGGGCCTTAAACACTATCATGAAGACTCGTGTCTACGAGTCGTCAATATTTCTACGAGTCGTCAATCGAATCGTCAATTCTCTTCTTAACTTAGCCAATTTTCAGTCCCTTTCACTTCCCATATGAGTCATAGTCAATTCTTCGAGTCGTATAAATATGGGGCATTTAAAACATTTCCTTAATTCTCTTTGATTTTGGCTTCCGACTGCTAGGGTCTTGGCAACATTCATCCTCGAATGAAGACCAAACTAGGGTTTTACTCATGGTATGAATACAATCAAGGCTCAACAATCAAACATTCCAACAATCAACTACCCAAACGTAAAATACATATCAAATACTCAAACTCGAAATGAACATCAACTCAAAGATTAGAGAAAAGAACATTACTCTCGATCTCCTTATTTGGAGGCATGAATAGATGGGGGTATCTAACTTTTATATCCTCTTCATCTTCCCATGTAGCCTCTTCAATGAATTAATTTCTCCATAGAACTTTGATGGATGCTACCTCCTTGGTTCTCAATTTGCAAACCTGATGATCAAGAATTTGAAATTTGATTCCTTCATAACTCAAACTCGCTTTTACCCCAATGTTCTCGATTGGGACAACAAGTGAAGGATCTCCCAAATAATTCTTAAGCATAGATATGTGAAACATGGGATTAATAGCTGCTAACTCTGGGGGTAACTCTAATTCATATGCTACGTTACTAACCCTCTTCACAATATGATAAGGATCAATGTAGTAGGGACTAAGATTCCCTTTCTTTCCAAATTTCATCAAACCCTTCATGGATGGAACCTTCAAGTACACCCAATCATTCACTTCGAACTCTAAAATTTCTCCTCCTAACATCAGTGTAGGATTTTTGGCAACTCTGAGCAGTCCTCAACCTCTCTCGGATGCTTTTCACCTTCTCCATGGCTTGGTGAACCAAGTCTGGCCCAATCAACACAGCTTCACCAACTTCAAACCAACTAATTGGAGAACTACATCTCCTCCTATACAGTGCTTCATAAGGAGCCATTTAAATGTTCGAATAAAAGCGATTATTGTATGCAAACTCAATAAAAGGTAAATGATCATCTTAATTACGTTGGAAAACAATGACACAGGCTCTCAATATGTCCTCCAAAGTCTATATTATATGCTCTACCCGTCCGTCTATCTGAGGATGAAAAGTAGTACTAAGATTCACTCTTGAACCCAAACCTTTCTGAAATGACTTCTAAAGCTGGGTAGTGAAATGAGCTCCCCTATCTGAGATGATAGACAAAGGAACTCTATGCAATCTGACAATCTCTCCAAGGTACAGTCTGGCATAATCTTGTGCAGTATCTGTAGTTTTTACTGGCAGGAAATGGGCTGATTTGGTCATCCTATCCACAATCACCCAATTAGAGTCATATTGTCTGCGGGACTGCAGTAGACTTGTAATGAAGTCCATATTTATAATTTCCTACTTTCATTTGGGAATTTTTATATTCTAAGCCACTCTACAAGGACTTTGGTGCTCAACTTCAACTTGTTGGCATTTCAGGCACTTAGGCATAAACTCTGCTATATTCCTCTTCATTCCACTCCACCAATATACTTCTCTCAAGTCATGGTACATCTTATAGAACCTGTATGGATGGACTACCTAGAGTTATGGGCCTCTACCATGATCCTTTCTTGAATACCATCATCATTTAGAACACACAACCTCCTTTGATACCTCAATAATCAATCCTCTTCTTTGGCAAATTCCATTACCTTCTGCTTGTGAACATAATCTTTTAGTTGAAGGTGAATAGGATCTTGATCTTGCTTTTGTTTCATCTCTGCAACTAGAGATGATTCAACCCCATTCCAAATAATAGTACCACCCTCACTCAAGTCAATAAGTTAAAATCCCAAAAGTGCAAGCCTATGCACCTCTTTTTCCAATTCTTTCTTCCTCTCTTCTACATGGGCAGTGCTCCCCATAGATAACCTACTAAGAGCAGTATCAACAACATTAACTTTACCTAGGTGGTAGAAAATGCTCATATCATAATTTTTGAGTAACTTCAGCCATCTCCTTTGCTTCAGGTTTAGCTCTTTCTGATTAAACATATATTGAAGGCTCTTGTGTTTCATGAATACATCAACATGCAAGTCGTAAAGGTAGTGACGCCAAATCTTGAGAGCGAATACTATGGCTGCCAACTCAAAGTTGTGAGTGGGGAAGTTTCTCTCATGAATCTTAAGTTGTCTAGAAGCATACACAATAACCTTGACCTTTTTCATCAACATGCATCCCAATACAACTCTAGGTGCATCATAATAGATGACAAAACCATCCGTTCCCTTGGGTATAGATATAAATGGAGTAGTAGTCAACCTTGTTTTTAACTCTTGAAACCTCTTCTCACAAGTATCTGAATGGTGAAGATATGGATGACAATCCTTTAACAAATATAGGGTAGTAGCCAGCCAAACTCAAGAAACTTCTTATGTTAGTCAGGGATGTGGGCCTTGTCCAGTACTTAACCACTTTAATCTTTTGAGAATCAACTCATATACCCTCACCGAATATAACATGGCCTAGGAATGCGATAGAATAAAGCCAAAATTCACACTTTGAAAACTTAGCGTACGGCTCCCTATCTTTGAGAGTCAGAAGGACAATTCTGAGATGATTAGCATGCTCCTCTTCACTCCCTGAATAGATCAGTATGTCATTGATAAATACAATCAAAAACATATCCAAATACTGTTTGACCACTCGATTCATCAAGTCCATAAATATTGCAGGAGTGTTGGTCAAACCAAAATACATAACAAGGAACTCAAAGTGACCATACCAGGTCAAGAAAGCAGTCTTTGGGATATCACATTCTCTTACCTTCAACTGATGATAGCCTGATCTGAGGTCTATCTTGGAGAAACAAGTAGCACCCTAAAGCTGGTCAAACAACTCATCTATCCTGGGAATAGGAACTTGTTCTTTATGGTAACCTTGTTTAGTTGATGATTGTCAATGCACATTCTCAATGACCCATGTTTTTTTCGCATGAATAGGACAAAAGTACCCCAAGGTGAGACACTTAGCCTAATGAATCCCTTCTCTAGGAGATCTTTCAACTATTCTTTCAACTTTTTCAGCTCGACAGGAGCTATTCTATATGGAGGAATAAAGATAGGTTGCGTATCAGAAAGGACATCAATCCTAAAGTCTATCTCTCAACCAGGAGGGATTCCGGGTAGATCTTTAGGAAACACTTTAGGAAACCCATTTACAATCGAGACTAACTCAAGAGTAGAGGACTCAACACTATCATCCTTGACTCTAATGATGTGATAGATACACCTTTTAGAGATCAACTTTCTTGTCCTAAGGTAAGAGATAAATTACCCTTAGGCCCAACAAGACTACCCTTATATTCTAAGACCGAATTATTCGAGAAACTGAACTTAACAATTCGAGTCCTACAATCAACGGAGGCATAACAAACATAAAGCCAGTCCATGCCAAGAATCATATCAAAATCAACATGTCTAACTCAACTAAGTCAGCCAGGGTACCATTGTGATAGACAGAAAGATTACAATTTCTATAGACCCTCTCAGCTAAGATAGACTCACCAACATAAGTAGATACACTGAAAAGATCAAGAAGACACTCAAGAGTTTTAACAAGTCTACCATCCATATAAGGAGATACAAATGATAATGTGTCACTCGGATCCATCAAAATATAACAATTAAGAGTAGATTTGAATCATACCCATCAAAATATCTAGGAAGTTCTCCTGATCTTGGCGACTACCCATGGAATATAGATGGTTTGAAGCTCCACCGTACCTGAAGTGGTACCTCTCTGATTACCTCTAGTGGGTGGTACCGTGGTAGAATACTGGGTTCTGTTGCCCTATGTTAGACACTCTCTTTGAAAATGGCCCACTTGGCCATATTTTTAACAACCATTCTTTCCCTCTGCACTCCTCCATATAGAGCTTGCCACACTTGCCACAAGGTGGCTTTCTTGGCTACATTTGTAGCAACAATTCTCATGCCCAATTGATTTTTCCTTCTTGCTCAAGTGCTCTTCCTTGTCTTTCTTCTTATCATCCTTTACCTGCAGAGCATACACTATCAACCTAGATATATCCATGTCAGAAATTAGCAGTGATGCTTAACGCTTCTTCTTCACATGTCTTCCCAAACTGGAGATAAACTTTCTCATCTTAGACCGCAATCAGGGACCATCTCCAGAGCATATCTAGATAAATGAATAAATTTAAGGATGTACTCCTTCACTATCAATCCTTCTTGCTTCAAATTTATGAACTCTTCAACTTTCACTTCCCTCAATTCTCTGGGAAAGAAGTGATCAAAGAATGCTCCCTTGAACTCATCCCAAATAGCAGGCTCAACATCCTGACCTCTACCTTATTCCCAGTAGTTATACCATACGTTAGAGACATCTTTGAGCTGATAGGAAACTAACTTAACTCCCTTAATCTCAGTGGTATGCATTGCCTTCAATATTTTCCATATTTCATCGATAAAGTTTTGGGGTCCTCCTCAGCCTTAGAACTCATAAAAATTAATGGGTTTATCCTTAAGAAGTCTCGGATCCTCACTGAAGCTGACTGCTCTTGTGAGCTAGCGATGGGAGCCGGTGAACTCTGGTTACCCCTCTGGCCAGCTATCAGTTAGGTGGGCATATGATATCACCTCTGAATTCAACTTCTGATGTAGGAGATGCCTGAGTAATGGGCTCTTGGGGTGCCTCAGTAGGCCTTATAGGTCAGCCGTTAGTCCTCGCTCTAGATGGTTGGGGCATCTCAGTCAGTGGGATCTCAGTGATAGCAGTGTTCCTCTAGCTGGCAGTGCATTTAGGAGGCATTATCTACAAGTGTGTAATGCATGAATTAGGAAGAAACTTTTAGAGTTAAACTCTTTTAAACGAACTCAGAATATGAAGAAATGAAATAATTTTCAAGTGTCCTATAGCCTTCTGATTATAAGTGTGGTGCACGACACACTATAAGCAAGACTCTACTGGACACGACATCATAGACACCCTAGGATTTTTGAACTCTATGCTTTGATAACTAGTTTATCACGCCCAAGAGGGTACACTAGGCATGACTAGCACTTAAAGACCATTTCTGGTCCCCAAGTGAACCAATTGTTTCAATCACACAATCATTCATCAATATTCTAATAGCAAAAGACTCAACTCATTAAGAAAACTATTCATAAGATAAGGTCAAAGACTAACAATCTTTCAAATCAATCAAAACAACAAGACTAGTATGAATGAAACTAGCCAAAAGACAAATCCATTTGATAACATCAACAATCTGGTCAATAAAGCCTCTATCAACTATCTAAATGGTGCCAATAAAAGGTTCATAACTACCTCAAGTCAAATAAAGAAAATTAACTCAAAAGCTAGAAAGATAAATGTAGTATCCTCCAAAAGTACGGAGGACTCACCAATCAGATAAATATGAATAGATCTTTAATGATGCGCCTGTTGATGATTTGTAAGACCTGTCTCTGTATCATAAAAAATTCAGGCCCAAATGGATGTCAGTACATGGAATGTATGAGTATGTAATATAGAAAAATGAAACATACATAAAGGTAGAATCAAATCAGTTCAGGAACCTCAAATTGAGAAGGTGAACAACTCAATCAAGATGTCCTAAGTCTAAACAAGAATGAGATTTTGACAAAGATCAGTCATGTACAATCCAATCCAATCTAATCAGAGTACTATCAAGATATATATGAGAGTTTCTCTTATCTGATAACCATTACCTATGAGCCAGTGATAGTAAACAAGCCAAAGTTGTTGCCACGTCCATTCAATACCTTTCTAGGGTAAGAACGAATCAATCAATTATGGATCCAAAACCAATTAAGTTCTATCATGTCAGGTCAATAAATTAGGAAACTTCTGACTTAATGGTTTAATCCTCTCCTTCATTTGGCAATGTAGTTATTGGGTTCGAGTTATTGCTTTATCTTACCCAATTTGCTGCTCGATACTCCTCTCAAGACTCAAATCTCATAAGCCAATCAATCCAAATCAAACCAAATCAATAAGTCTCATGTGAATTCTTATTAGTTTATCAGTTCTATCAAATCCGTTCTTTCAACCAATCAATTTTCCAATCATTACCAATCATTTATTTAAGAGTAGTTTAAAAAATTATTTATGAAAAATATTTAGTTGAGACTATTCACTTGGGTTAAATTATAAAAATATAAAGGACTATCAAGTTCAACAACACTATTATCATACTCACATTCCAATCACCATCATACATTCACAAACTCAAAGCTCTAGACTCAATCCTTAAGTATATATATGAAATATTCATCAATATGATATTAGGGTTTATAAAACATGTAGTTCAAATCAAATTTTCAAGAAACTAATTCGTAGAGAAGCATGAATTTATCAATAATCATTAAAAATATGTTAAGTTTAAGAAAGAACCTTTCAAGAGACAAAATCATAGGGACTCAATCCATTCATAATAAATCTATCACAATCATGGGTACATGGAGTAATAGAGTCCATGTTTTAGTTTAGCCCTACATATCTGGAATTCGCAGACCAATCAAACTTGAAAGGGTGGAAGTGCAAGCTTGAACCCTAGCTCTTTTCTCCTCTCCTCTCCAATTCTTGCTCTTAATTAAGCTAAGTTTAATGAGGGCTTTTGGCATTTAGGATGCTGTTAAGGGATTCAGTTTAGTCCCAAAACATCAAGTTTTTGATCTGGAAAGGGTGGGAATAGACGTAAATATTTCTTATTAAAATCGTCTTTGGCTGTCTACGAGTTGTCCCTATGAGTCGTAGGATCTTTTATGAATAGTTGGAACCCAATCATAGGACATGGATGGAAAAATTAAGGGGTCTACGACTCTGTTCTATAGTCATAAACTAGTCAATGATTCATAGAAATGACTCATCCTGCAGGCTTTTAAAATCCTGAGACTTGGGGTCACTGAAGTTTCTTCTACAACTCATGATTACAAGTCATCATTACCTGTACAACGCGTCCAGTTGAGTCGTAGACTTTATCTTGAGACCTGTGGTTTGTAGGGACTTAGACACTATCATGACGACTCATGTCTATGAGTTGTCAATGTTTCTATGAGTTGTTAATCGACTTATCAATTCTAGAAGTCGTACAAATATGGGGCAGTTAAAATTTCCTGAATTCTCTCTCGTTTTGACTTCCAACTTTTGTAGCCTTACAATGATACACCTAAAATTATACCTCAACTAAGAAGTGTAAAGTTGTCACCGTTAAATATAGAACTTAATCAGAGTTGAGGTCGATCCCACAGGGAATGCGAAGAAAATACCTCTACTTGCACTTATGTTCAATTGTAGTCAATATTTCCTAAAAATAATAATGCATAAAGTAAACTGGAGTTTTGGATTAATTTAGTACTTAGTAACAACGTTCACAGTATCAAAGTAAAAAAAAACTTAGAGTTGTGAATAATATATGGAAGCAACTAGGACTGTGTTCCCCATGACGTCGTAACTCAGTAGGCATATCGTCTTAGTAATCCTTTCTCAATGAGTAGTATGTAAAATCTAGTCTCCTTGAGTAGGTGATGTCACTAAAATTACTCCTTTTTTATAGGATTAAAGTGGTCGATCGCAAAATACAGTAGCCTAACTATGTCAAGGTCGTCTTGCAGAGAGTGTACTAGAGTTCTTTTATAATTTGATATTGAGATTCAAATTAGTAACTATTATTGGAAAATTATTTTTTAATAAAAATCTACTAACTACTTTAACTACTTGTATTTTTTATCAATAATAAAGATGAACTAGGGTTACAATTCTTAGATAGCAGAATCAAACAAATTACTATCAATTCATTCAGGTGTGTTCTTTGTGCAAAGCTGACGAATCTGTAAGTCTCCTAAAGCCTGTAAGCACAATTAAGAGAATATCACCCCAAGCCCTTCTTCAACATTTGGGTATTGAATTAATTTGTTCATCCATCAAAAGTCTCAAATAAACTATTTCTATCTCTAGCTCAAGTTAATAGATGGTGGTTAAGATCCAAATCCTTGTTAATGATCCTTTTCCCTAATATGTACTTGTATGGTCAAGTAAGTTAGAATAGAAATGAGCTATTTTGAATGTTGTCAACAATTCAAAAAAAAATGCTAAGTATGAAAGAAATTTAATACACAATGATCATCCCATATGAAAATATATTTATTGTAAAGTATTCATTATAATCATCCCTATACTAAGTTCCAAAACACTAGTTATGAGTTTAGCTACTCATAATTAAGAGAACATAATAATTATAATAAATCAAACTATTAGGGAGCCTGAATATAAAAAAAAAATAATAACCTTTGATTAATGTATCTATTTAAAAAGAATCTTATTCAATCCACAATAATCTACTAAAACTATGAATTAAACGCTAAAAACTAAGAGCAATGGGGTCATGATACAGGGCCCATCGTGCAGGGCTCTACCTCGCAGTGCGGGGTCCATCTCAAACTCCGCCTCCCTTTGTTGATTCTCTAAAGTATAGTTCTTATACATGTGTGGTGGGATGCTCATCTCATGGTCATTCCTGGAGCTATTTTTACTCCTTTTTAGCCTGGATTAATTTTCCTTGCCTTTCAATCCATCCTATGGATCTTTTCCTACTATTTTTGACCTGAAATCAACCTAATAATTTCTATTAGCTTATACATATAATCAATAAAAACAAAGAAATTCACAAGATTATACTCAAAACTTATCTAAAATATAGGCAAAATATGATGTTTGAATACATAAATATACCCTAGATCAGTACGTTTAACATTTCATGATATTAGTTTGCTTGGTTCATTTAAGTTTGACTGTTGATTTAGTTATGATTTTAAGGGGTATACCGTGAATAGGTAAGTATATTCTGGCTAACCTCTAACGGCGTATCTGAGCATTTGTAGTGCCTTTGTTATCAACCTCAATATTTCATGGATTTAGGAGTAGGTTGGTGTATCCAAATTATCTTTGATCCTTTTATCTGTATTTATATTCAGCACTTTATGTTACTTGCTCAGTTATCATTTGCCTTGCATACTCGGTATATTTTTTTCTACTGATGCATTGAGCTTAGGGGCACTATGATTGTCTCGCTCCGAGAGGGTACCCTAGGTGTGGCCGACACTTGAAGTCTATTGCTAGTCCCCAAGTGAACCACTTGGTATAATCACACAGTCATTCATTAACATTCTAATAGTAGAAGACTCAACTCATTAAGAAAACTACTAATAAGATAAGGCCAAAGGCCAACAATCTTTCAAATCAATCAAAACAACAAGACAAGTATGAGTGAAACTTGCCAAAAGACAAATCCATTCGACAACATTGACAATCTAGTTTATAAAGCCTCTATCAACTGACTAAATGGTGCTAATGATAGGTTCATGGCTACCTCAAATCAAATAAAGAAAACTAACTCAAATGCTAGAAAAATAAATATTGTATCCTACGGAAGCTGGGAGGACTCACCAATCAGATGAATATGAATAGATCCTCAATAGTGCACCTGTTGATGATCTCTAAGACCTATCTCTGCATCATAAAACATTCAGGTCCAAATGGACATCAGTACATGGAATGTATGAGTGTATAATATAACAGAATAAAACATACATAAAGGTAGAATCAAATCAGCCCAGGGACCTCAAATTGGGATGACGAACAACTCAATCAAGATGTCCTAAATCTAAACAAGAATGAGATTTAGACAGAGACCAATCATGTATAATCCAATCCAATCCAATCAGAGTACTATCAAGACATATATGAAAGTTTCTCTTATCCGACAACCATCACTTATGAGCCAGTAATAGTACAACAAGCCGATGTTGTTACCACATCCATTTAATACCTTGCCAGGGTAAGAAAGAATCAACCAATCATGGATCCAAAACCAATGAAGTCCTATCATGTCAGGACCATAAATTAGGAAACATCTGACTTAACGGTTCAATCTTTTCCTATGTTTTTTTTTTTTTTTTTTTTTTTTTTTTATGGGAACAGACCCTACACGAGGCTCCCACCTCTCGTGCACAGTCAGGGGTTAAGCAACACCCCCAAGCCTTACCATAAATAATCAAAATAAAAATACAAGGAGGGGGACAAACCTTACCTCCGATCCTATGGTGGTTCATAAGTCGGCTAACCTATTAAGGTCGGCTAACTCATCCCCGATACAAAAAGAGACTAACTATGACTAGAAAGCAGTAAACCTGTGAGAGGACTCCTCCCGGTACAATTCAACTATGAAAGCATAAATGAGGGAGACTCTCCCCTTCCATGAGAAAAAAGAAAAGTAACCTACACTAGTCCTATTCCAACTATGCTACGTACCAGACATAGCTACATTGAAGAAGAACAAGTATACGAAACTTCTATCTCGCATGGGATGGGAAATTCTTTTCATCTTTGCTCTTTTTAGTCTTGTCGTACCAAGTAAATCCCGGTGAAAAGATGCCTTTGTATCAGTATCATGATTACCAGCTATGGAGGCTGAAAGGATAGGAAGTATATGGAGCTATAGTAGCCAACAGCCTTTGATCTTTCAATTTCGCATTTTCAGCTTCAGCTCTGTGATTGAGTTGTTGTTTGGTGTGTGGCTGAGTAGTTGTTTGGTGTTGTGTTCCCACAGTATGTATATGGAGTTGATGGAGGTGTAACCTTTTACAGCAGCTTATGATATTGTTGTTGGTTCTTGGATGTTGTCTATGAGGGTGTTGGAGTTCCTTCTGGGCTGTATCTCCAACAACCTGCATAAACAAAGAAGAAAACAAACAAGCAAGCACACAATTATAAGAACAATTCCAAGAGTTCTGTTGTACAAACTCCTTGTTGCTGCCATTGTAGTTAGTCTGCTTGTTGGTCCTTGCTTTGAAGTGGTTCATTCTTGTACCTGCACAGTCAAACAAGACCAACAATACATACAACCAAAGAGGTGTGCAAGCTGCTGTAGCATTAGCTTGTATTTGTTCCTTGGCTGCTGCAAATTGGTGGAGCTGTTGCAGATGTTGATGGAATGCATCCAAGGCTGCCAATCTGCAGGTGGTTGCAGGTTCCCTAGGCTGCTTGTTGGTCTTTGTTTTGAGGTGGTTAGACCTCTTGGAGTACCTGCACAGCAAAATCTTTTCCTATGTTTGGAAACGTAGTTAATGGTTTTGAGTTATTACTTACTCTTACCCAATTTGGTGCTCAATACTCCTCCCAAGACCCAAATCTCATAAGGAAATCAATCCAAATCTAACCAAATCAATAAGTCTTATGTGGACTCTTTTTAGTTCATCAATTCTATCAAATCCGTGCTTTCAACCAATCAATTTTCCAATCATTTCCAATCATTTATTTAAGAGCAGTTTGAACAATCATTTATAAAAATATTTAGTTGAGACCATTAAATTGGGTTAAATTACAAAAATATAAAGGACTATCAATTTCTACAACACTATCATCATACTCACATCCCAATCACTATTATGCATTCACAAATTCAAGGCTCTAGACTCAATGCTTAAGTATATACATGAAATATTCATAAATATGCAATTAGGGTTTATAAAACACGTAGTTCAAATCATTTTTTCAAGAAACTAATTCATAGATAAGCATGAATTTATCAATAATCAGTAAAAACATGTTAACTGTAAGAAAAAACCTCTCAAGAGACACAATCACAGGGACTCAATCCATTCTCTATCAATTTATCACAATCATGGGCACATAGAGGAACAAAGTCCATATTTCAGTTCAGCCTTACATACCTGGAGTTCACAGAAAAATCAAACTTGAAAGGGTGGAAGTGCACACTTGAACCCTAGCTATATTCTCCTCTCCAATTCTTGCTCTCAATTAAACTAAGTGTTAACAAGGCATTTTGACATTTAGGATGCTGTTAAGGGACTCAATTTAGCCCCAAAACGTCAAGGTTTTGATCTGGGAAGGGTGGAAAAGGATGAGAATACCTTTTATTGAAACCGTCTCTGGCTGTCTATGAGTCATCCCTATGAGTCGTAGGGTCTTCGATAAATAGTAGGAACCCAATCATAGGACATGGCTAGAAAAAGTAAGTGGTATCTATGAATCAGGTCTATGAGTCGTAAACTAGTTAACGAGTCATAGAAATGACTCATTCTGCAGGATTTTAAAATCCTGAGACTTGGGGTCTCTGAAGTTGCTTCTATGACTCGTGATTATGAGTCATCATTACCTCTAGGAATCATACTATTAAGTCGTAGAGTGGATCCTGAGACTTGTGGTTTGCAGGGCCTTAAACACTATCATGAAGACTCGTGTCTACGAGTCGTCAATATTTCTACGAGTCGTCAATCGAATCGTCAATTCTCTTCTTAACTTAGCCAATTTTCAGTCCCTTTCACTTCCCATATGAGTCATAGTCAATTCTTCGAGTCGTATAAATATGGGGCATTTAAAACATTTCCTTAATTCTCTTTGATTTTGGCTTCCGACTGCTAGGGTCTTGGCAACATTCATCCTCGAATGAAGACCAAACTAGGGTTTTACTCATGGTATGAATACAATCAAGGCTCAACAATCAAACATTCCAACAATCAACTACCCAAACGTAAAATACATATCAAATACTCAAACTCGAAATGAACATCAACTCAAAGATTAGAGAAAAGAACATTACTCTCGATCTCCTTATTTGGAGGCATGAATAGATGGGGGTATCTAACTTTTATATCCTCTTCATCTTCCCATGTAGCCTCTTCAATGAATTAATTTCTCCATAGAACTTTGATGGATGCTACCTCCTTGGTTCTCAATTTGCAAACCTGATGATCAAGAATTTGAAATTTGATTCCTTCATAACTCAAACTCACTTTTACCCCAATGTTCTCGATTGGGACAACAAGTGAAGGATCTCCCAAATAATTCTTAAGCATAGATATGTGAAACATGGGATTAATAGCTGCTAACTCTGGGGGTAACTCTAATTCATATGCTACGTTACTAACCCTCTTCACAATATGATAAGGATCAATGTAGTAGGGACTAAGATTCCCTTTCTTTCCAAATTTCATCAAACCCTTCATGGATGGAACCTTCAAGTACACCCAATCATTCACTTCGAACTCTAAAATTTCTCCTCCTAACATCAGTGTAGGATTTTTGGCAACTCTGAGCAGTCCTCAACCTCTCTCGGATGCTTTTCACCTTCTCCACGGCTTGGTGAACCAAGTCTGGCCCAATCAACACAGCTTCACCAACTTCAAACCAACTAATTGGAGAACTACATCTCCTCCTATACAGTGCTTCATAAGGAGCCATTTAAATGTTCGAATAAAAGCGATTATTGTATGCAAACTCAATAAAAGGTAAATGATCATCTTAATTACGTTGGAAAACAATGACACAGGCTCTCAATATGTCCTCCAAAGTCTATATTATATGCTCTACCCGTCCGTCTATCTGAGGATGAAAAGTAGTACTAAGATTCACTCTTGAACCCAAACCTTTCTGAAATGACTTCTAAAGCTGGGTAGTGAAATGAGCTCCCCTATCTGAGATGATAGACAAAGGAACTCTATGCAATCTGACAATCTCTCCAAGGTACAGTCTGGCATAATCTTGTGCAGTATCTGTAGTTTTTACTGGCAGGAAATGGGCTGATTTGGTCATCCTATCCACAATCACCCAAATAGAGTCATATTGTCTGCGGGACTGCAGTAGACTTGTAATGAAGTCCATATTTATAATTTCCTACTTTCATTTGGGAATTTTTATATTCTAAGCCACTCTACAAGGACTTTGGTGCTCAACTTCAACTTGTTGGCATTTCAGGCACTTAGGCATAAACTCTGCTATATTCCTCTTCATTCCACTCCACCAATATACTTCTCTCAAGTCATGGTACATCTTATAGAACCTGTATGGATGGACTACCTAGAGTTATGGGCCTCTACCATGATCCTTTCTTGAATACCATCATCATTTAGAACACACAACCTCCTTTGATACCTCAATAATCAATCCTCTTCTTTGGCAAATTCCATTACCTTCTGCTTGTGAACATAATCTTTTAGTTGAAGGTGAATAGGATCTTGATCTTGCTTTTGTTTCATCTCTGCAACTAGAGATGATTCAACCCCATTCCAAATAATAGTACCACCCTCACTCAAGTCAATAAGTTAAAATCCCAAAAGTGCAAGCCTATGCACCTCTTTTTCCAATTCTTTCTTCCTCTCTTCTACATGGGCAGTGCTCCCCATAGATAACCTACTAAGAGCAGTATCAACAACATTAACTTTACCTAGGTGGTAGAAAATGCTCATATCATAATTTTTGAGTAACTTCAGCCATCTCCTTTGCTTCAGGTTTAGCTCTTTCTGATTAAACATATATTGAAGGCTCTTGTGTTTCATGAATACATCAACATGCAAGTCGTAAAGGTAGTGACGCCAAATCTTGAGAGCGAATACTATGGCTGCCAACTCAAAGTTGTGAGTGGGGAAGTTTCTCTCATGAATCTTAAGTTGTCTAGAAGCATACACAATAACCTTGACCTTTTTCATCAACATGCATCCCAATACAACTCTAGGTGCATCATAATAGATGACAAAACCATCCGTTCCCTTGGGTATAGATATAAATGGAGTAGTAGTCAACCTTGTTTTTAACTCTTGAAACCTCTTCTCACAAGTATCTGAATGGTGAAGATATGGATGACAATCCTTTAACAAATATAGGGTAGTAGCCAGCCAAACTCAAGAAACTTCTTATGTTAGTCAGGGATGTGGGCCTTGTCCAGTACTTAACCACTTTAATCTTTTGAGAATCAACTCATATACCCTCACCGAATATAACATGGCCTAGGAATGCGATAGAATAAAGCCAAAATTCACACTTTGAAAACTTAGCGTACGGCTCCCTATCTTTGAGAGTCAGAAGGACAATTCTGAGATGATTAGCATGCTCCTCTTCACTCCCTGAATAGATCAGTATGTCATTGATAAATACAATCAAAAACATATCCAAATACTGTTTGACCACTCGATTCATCAAGTCCATAAATATTGCAGGAGTGTTGGTCAAACCAAAATACATAACAAGGAACTCAAAGTGACCATACCAGGTCAAGAAAGCAGTCTTTGGGATATCACATTCTCTTACCTTCAACTGATGATAGCCTGATCTGAGGTCTATCTTGGAGAAACAAGTAGCACCCTAAAGCTGGTCAAACAACTCATCTATCCTGGGAATAGGAACTTGTTCTTTATGGTAACCTTGTTTAGTTGATGATTGTCAATGCACATTCTCAATGACCCATGTTTTTTTCGCATGAATAGGACAGAAGTACCCCAAGGTGAGACACTTAGCCTAATGAATCCCTTCTCTAGGAGATCTTTCAACTATTCTTTCAACTTTTTCAGCTCGACAGGAGCTATTCTATATGGAGGAATAAAGATAGGTTGCGTATCAGAAAGGACATCAATCCTAAAGTCTATCTCTCAACCAGGAGGGATTCCGGGTAGATCTTTAGGAAACACTTTAGGAAACCCATTTACAATCGAGACTAACTCAAGAGTAGAGGACTCAACACTATCATCCTTGACTCTAATGATGTGATAGATACACCTTTTAGAGATCAACTTTCTTGTCCTAAGGTAAGAGATAAATTACCCTTAGGCCCAACAAGACTACCCTTATATTCTAAGACCGAATTATTCGAGAAACTGAACTTAACAATTCGAGTCCTACAATCAACGGAGGCATAACAAACATAAAGCCAGTCCATGCCAAGAATCATATCAAAATCAACATGTCTAACTCAACTAAGTCAGCCAGGGTACCATTGTGATAGACAGAAAGATTACAATTTCTATAGACCCTCTCAGCTAAGATAGACTCACCAACATAAGTAGATACACTGAAAAGATCAAGAAGACACTCAAGAGTTTTATCAAGTCTACCATCCATATAAGGAGATACAAATGATAATGTGTCACTCGGATCCATCAAAATATAACAATTAAGAGTAGATTTGAATCATACCCATCAAAATATCTAGGAAGTTCTCCTGATCTTGGCGACTACCCATGGAATATAGATGGTTTGAAGCTCCACCCGTACCTGAAGTGGTACCTCTCTGATTACCTCTAGTGGGTGGTACCGTGGTAGAATACTGGGTTCTGTTGCCCTATGTTAGACACTCTCTTTGAAAATGGCCCACTTGGCCATATTTTTAACAACCATTCTTTCCCTCTGCACTCCTCCATATAGAGCTTGCCACACTTGCCACAAGGTGGCTTTCTTGGCTACATTTGTAGCAACAATTCTCATGCCCAATTGATTTTTCCTTCTTGCTCAAGTGCTCTTCCTTGTCTTTCTTCTTATCATCCTTTACCTGCAGAGCATACACTATCAACCTAGAAATATCCATGTCAGAAATTAGCAGTGATGCTTAACGCTTCTTCTTCACATGTCTTCCCAAACTGGAGATAAACTTTCTCATCTTAGACCGCAATCAGGGACCATCTCCAGAGCATATCTAGATAAATGAATAAATTTAAGGATGTACTCCTTCACTATCAATCCTTCTTGCTTCAAATTTATGAACTCTTCAACTTTCACTTCCCTCAATTCTCTGGGAAAGAAGTGATCAAAGAATGCTCCCTTGAACTCATCCCAAATAGCAGGCTCAATATCCTGACCTCTACCTTATTCCCAGTAGTTATACCATACGTTAGAGACATCTTTGAGCTGATAGGAAACTAACTTAACTCCCTTAATCTCAGTGGTATGCATTGCCTTCAATATTTTCCATATTTCATCGATAAAGTTTTGGGGTCCTCCTCAGCCTTAGAACTCATAAAAATTAATGGGTTTATCCTTAAGAAGTCTCGGATCCTCACTGAAGCTGACTGCTCTTGTGAGCTAGCGATGGGAGCCGGTGAACTCTGGTTACCCCTCTGGCCAGCTATCAGTTAGGTGGGCATATGATAGCACCTCTGAATTCAACTTCTGATGTAGGAGATGCCTGAGTAATGGGCTCTTGGGGTGCCTCAGTAGGCCTTATAGGTCAGCCGTTAGTCCTCGCTCTAGATGGTTGGGGCATCTCAGTCAGTGGGATCTCAGTGATAGCAGTGTTCCTCTAGCTGGCAGTGCATTTAGGAGGCATTATCTGCAAGTGTGTAATGCATGAATTAGGAAGAAACTTTTAGAGTTAAACTCTTTTAAACGAACTCAGAATATGAAGAAATGAAATAATTTTCAAGTGTCCTATAGCCTTCTGATTATAAGTGTGGTGCACGACACACTATAAGCAAGACTCTACTGGACACGACATCATAGACACCCTAGGATTTTTGAACTCTATGCTTTGATAACTAGTTTATCACGCCCAAGAGGGTACACTAGGCATGACTAGCACTTAAAGACCATTTCTGGTCCCCAAGTGAACCAATTGTTTCAATCACACAATCATTCATCAATATTCTAATAGCAAAAGACTCAACTCATTAACAAAACTATTCATAAGATAAGGTCAAAGACTAACAATCTTTCAAATCAATCAAAACAACAAGACTAGTATGAATGAAACTAGCCAAAAGACAAATCCATTTGATAACATCAACAATCTGGTCAATAAAGCCTCTATCAACTATCTAAATGGTGCCAATAAAAGGTTCATAACTACCTCAAATCAAATAAAGAAAATTAACTCAAAAGCTAGAAAGATAAATGTAGTATCCTCCAAAAGTACGGAGGACTCACCAATCAGATAAATATGAATAGATCTTTAATGATGCGCCTGTTGATGATTTGTAAGACCTGTCTCTGTATCATAAAAAATTCAGGCCCAAATGGATGTCAGTACATGGAATGTATGAGTATGTAATATAGAAAAATGAAACATACATAAAGGTAGAATCAAATCAGTTCAGGAACCTCAAATTGAGAAGGTGAACAACTCAATCAAGATGTCCTAAGTCTAAACAAGAATGAGATTTTGACAAAGATCAGTCATGTACAATCCAATCCAATCTAATCAGAGTACTATCAAGATATATATGAGAGTTTCTCTTATCTGATAAACATTACCTATGAGCCAGTGATAGTAAACAAGCCAAAGTTGTTGCCACGTCCATTCAATACCTTTCTAGGGTAAGAACGAATCAATCAATTATGGATCCAAAACCAATTAAGTTCTATCATGTCAGGTCAATAAATTAGGAAACTTCTGACTTAATGGTTTAATCCTCTCCTTCATTTGGCAATGTAGTTATTGGGTTCGAGTTATTGCTTTATCTTACCCAATTTGCTGCTCGATACTCCTCTCAAGACTCAAATCTCATAAGCCAATCAATCCAAATCAAACCAAATCAATAAGTCTCATGTGAATTCTTATTAGTTTATCAGTTCTATCAAATCCGTTCTTTCAACCAATCAATTTTCCAATCATTACCAATCATTTATTTAAGAGTAGTTTAAAAAATTATTTATGAAAAATATTTAGTTGAGACTATTCACTTGGGTTAAATTATAAAAATATAAAGGACTATCAAGTTCAACAACACTATTATCATACTCACATTCCAATCACCATCATACATTCACAAACTCAAAGCTCTAGACTCAATCCTTAAGTATATATATGAAATATTCATCAATATGATATTAGGGTTTATAAAACATGTAGTTCAAATCAAATTTTCAAGAAACTAATTCGTAGAGAAGCATGAATTTATCAATAATCATTAAAAATATGTTAAGTTTAAGAAAGAACCTTTCAAGAGACAAAATCATAGGGACTCAATCCATTCATAATAAATCTATCACAATCATGGGTACATGGAGTAATAGAGTCCATGTTTTAGTTTAGCCCTACATATCTGGAATTCGCAGACCAATCAAACTTGAAAGGGTGGAAGTGCAAGCTTGAACCCTAGCTCTTTTCTCCTCTCCTCTCCAATTCTTGCTCTTAATTAAGCTAAGTTTAATGAGGGCTTTTGGCATTTAGGATGCTGTTAAGGGATTCAGTTTAGTCCCAAAACATCAAGTTTTTGATCTGGAAAGGGTGGGAATAGACGTAAATATTTCTTATTAAAATCGTCTTTGGCTGTCTACGAGTTGTCCCTATGAGTCGTAGGATCTTTTATGAATAGTTGGAACCCAATCATAGGACATGGATGGAAAAATTAAGGGGTCTACGACTCTGTTCTATAGTCATAAACTAGTCAATGATTCATAGAAATGACTCATCCTGCAGGCTTTTAAAATCCTGAGACTTGGGGTCACTGAAGTTTCTTCTACAACTCATGATTACAAGTCATCATTACCTGTACAACGCGTCCAGTTGAGTCGTAGACTTTATCTTGAGACCTGTGGTTTGTAGGGACTTAGACACTATCATGACGACTCATGTCTATGAGTTGTCAATGTTTCTATGAGTTGTTAATCGACTTATCAATTCTAGAAGTCGTACAAATATGGGGCAGTTAAAATTTCCTGAATTCTCTCTCGTTTTGACTTCCAACTTTTGTAGCCTTACAATGATACACCTAAAATTATACCTCAACTAAGAAGTGTAAAGTTGTCACCGTTAAATATAGAACTTAATCAGAGTTGAGGTCGATCCCACAGGGAATGCGAAGAAAATACCTCTACTTGCACTTATGTTCAATTGTAGTCAATATTTCCTAAAAATAATAATGCATAAAGTAAACTGGAGTTTTGGATTAATTTAGTACTTAGTAACAACGTTCACAGTATCAAAGTAAAAAAAAACTTAGAGTTGTGAATAATATATGGAAGCAACTAGGACTGTGTTCCCCATGACGTCGTAACTCAGTAGGCATATCGTCTTAGTAATCCTTTCTCAATGAGTAGTATGTAAAATCTAGCAAGTTAATGACATATAAATGCCTTTTGACCCTATTAGATGAATTTTACTAATCACTTTTTGATCTCAGAATGTATTACCAACTAACCCTTGCTTTTGACTTCAGAAGGCTATCTCCTCTCGGGCTCAAGTCCTTAGACAAAGGTTCGTGGCTTCGAATCTCTATTGTTGATATATTTTCCTAATCACTATCCCTCACCCAAGAAATTATTAAATACAGACAAGTTCTAACATTTGCACTCATTAAAAGTCAATCAAAATGAAGATAATAATGATGTATGCTAATACATTGATCGAGAATCACTCATACTTAGCATACATTTTTACTCAGTCATGGTTCCCACAATCCTAGTTGTGGTTTTTAGTTGCTCATGACCATAAGAACATATCAAAAATTTGTTTAGAATTCATATGAATGATACTTACGATAATTAAGTAACCAATCTTGAAGTAATGAAAGAAAATGAATCAAGAAATGAGTAATAATATTAATCACGTAAAAATCCTTAGAGTATCCTTAAGAATCTTCCATGTTTGCGTTCCAGTGTGTTAAAAAATAATAAACCCTAACATGGGCTATTTATAGACATAAAATAAATTCTAAACAAAATAGAAAAACTTAAGTCGGCACATGTTCACGATGAGCTTTCACGACCCATACAAATGATCACGGCCCGTATGGGTGCTCACGAACTTTGACTTGATTTCTTAACTGGCTTTGGCCTTCCCTCTCCATGGGAATCTTCACGTGTCGTATAGATCTTTACGGCTCATGAAAGGTCTTGTATACATTTCTTCACTTTCTTCCATGGACAACAATTACGGACCGTGTAAGCTTCTATGATCCGTATAGGGTGTTGTGATACTTACCTTGGCCTTTTTCTTTATCTTCTCAGCACACCTTTCACGAGAAAGTCCACGGACCATATAAATTTTTACGGTCTGTATAGGGTCTCGTGGACTGCCCGCAGCTTCAGTTCCTCCACTTTTGTTCTCCTAGTGCCTTAACTTACTTTTCCTGCACATTTACACAAAAATACATTATATCAACTTAAACATGCTCGGGAACTCAAAATAATTCTTTTTTTGAGCATCAATAGTGCCATAAATTTACAGCACATCACACTGCATTCATGCATGTAGTTGTAACACCTCGAAAATACAAAAGTAGGTTTGAAATTTAAAAGTTTTAGAAAATTTCTGGTGTAGTGATCTATGAGCCGATTGTATGGGCCGTAGTTTGTGCACGACTCTTGGAAATTAGTTGTGGTCGACGCTGTAAATTTTAGAATGTGGTAAGTGATTACTAGTGAGTTTTTATGGTCTATAGTTCAGAGTACGGGTCGTGGAATGGCTTGTGGAATGAAGTTCAAAAACTTCAAAATATCAAGTCTAGTTGGGTCTACAAGTGATCAGAATGATACGTAATAGATTCTATAGGTCATAAATAGGTGGTCGTAGTTCAAGATCCTAAACCCAAGATTTTTAAGTCAGCTTCCTTGAACAGCCTTCTATGGTCTGTAGAATGGATTATGATTGGTAGATGAGTCTGTGCTGTATGTTCGACAATTATTTCTTAGGGGTATTTCAGTCCTTTCCCATTATTTTAACTCTTATACTATTTCATTTAGGTTGTTTTAAGTGGGATTTAGGGGTCTCTATCAACCTAATCCCTCATTCTCTCAACTCCTATCCCAAAACAAATTTCCTCTCCCGTAACGCAAGAATAACATCTCAAGCTTCAAGTCTCCTCTTCCAAGTTCAATGCTAGGATTCATTAAGGCATGTGAGAAATTCATCAATGGGTTCCTCTTAGCCCATTGAGTCCCAAAGAAACCTTAAATTCTCTTTTATGATTCTTTCCAAATTCTAGGGTTTCATGATTTTGTTATAGGTCCAATTAATTTAAAGATTTTTCATCATTATTGATCTTATAATGCATGATTTGATAATAATTATATATTTTCAATGATTTTTATAAGAACCCATGCCATATGAGTATTTTGATTATTGATGCACTATGGATTTACGGTACTTGTAATGCTTTAGACTTAAGAATTTGCATGTCTTTTAAGAATTTGTTAGTAGATATGGTTATGTTTTGTCTTTTCTTTATAGGATAATAGGTCGTGGCAACATAGGATGAAAAAGCTAGTTACTGCAGCTGAAACTTAGCTTCTATGAAGCCAACCTACGAGTCAGAAATTTCTATGAGCCATAGGTGACAGTTGTAGATGGTATGGTAATGGTTGAGGAAAAGTCTAGTCTACAAAGGATGTCTACGAGCCATTGAAGATAATTAGAGAGTGAAGTTCCGGGACTTAGCCTTAGAGATGAAGCTATGAGCTGTAGGAACTCCTACGAACTGTAGGAAGTTTTATGTAGAAAGAGATTGAAGACTGACTTGAAGCTGTTTGTATGAGTGGACCTACGACTCATCTAAATTACTATGATCTATAGGCATGAGTGATAGAAGCTTGCCGACCATTTTTCCTATAATTATTTTATTTAGGATTAGATGTCTGTAAATACACTTTTAGATTTTTATTATTATAGTACACACATTTTGGAGTTGGAGATTGAAGCACAAACTATTTTTGGGTTTAATTCTTGAATTCGTAGATTTACATCATCGATTTTGACTTAGAAATTCAATTGAAGATTTTGGATTTTCATACTCATTAGTGCAAGTGCATGATTTATTTTAACTACATTATTATGAATTGTGATCACCTAATTATGAGTAGATAATTCCACAACTAGGGTTTTGAAAACCATGAAGAATTAATGACATACATAGACCTAATAACAACTAATTTTTGAATAGTGTGCATGCGTGTATTTTTTTCTTCTCTTTGATTGCTTTTTAATGAGTGCACATGTTAGAAATCACCTAGTTCTTACTTGAAGGACCAAGGAGGTCACGTATGGGAAAATATATTATAAAATAGAGATTTGAGACTATTGACCCTTGTCTAATAACTTGAATGGACCAACAAATAGCTAATCTTGGATCCCTGGTAAAAGTTAGTCAAACTCACATGATGGACCAAGTTGCATGGTGATAATCACTTATTTAGGGGACCAACCACTTAGGTAAAATTAACTTACCAATATTTCATGTAACACACTAGACAAGGATTACTAATATATGGTTCTACTTAGTTAAGGATTTGTGGGGAACACATATACCCTATTTTTTCTTTTATTGAATTCAATCGCAATTAAATTGTTACTTTGATACTTTATACTTGAAATCAAATCAATTAATTACTTTCATACAAAACCCTTCCCTTTAAGCAAATAATATGACTATGAATACAAATAATAAATGATTAACCTAAGTTTCTAGTTCCAAATATGCGGAGTCAAGGTAGACCCCTGATTCCGTTTAATCTAAAAATTTAAAGAGCTCTAAGGAGAAGGGCTAATAATGGTGGTCACGAAATAGAAGCAAAAGTTGCAAAATAGATCAGAATGGAAGAAGAGGATGCACACCTGATCCTCCTCAACATCCACCGCAGAATGATCACAGCAACCAACCGATAGCGAGAGAAGGTCCTCCACCCAGAAAGAAACTTGAGTTCGTTATTTGGAACAATTATAGGGTCAATCATGATGCCATTGATACTACAGGTGCCATAGTGCTACCCCCACTACCTCCACGAGCAAATTTCAATATTTCTAGTTGTTTGATTCAGATGATCCTAAGTCGAGGATTGTTTGCAGGGTTGTCATTTGAAGATCCATACACTCATCTGAATAATGTGGTGTATGTCTACAAGAGTAGTGTTAGTAATCGTGATTTGAATATAAACGTTATCGGATTTTAAGTATTCTCATTATCATATACAAGTGACGTAATTAGTTAGTTGATGGAGCTTCCATTCAACTTCATCATTACTTAGGAGCAGTTAAATAGGGCTTTCATCAAAAAATACTTCCTGTTGCCAAAGAAACTAAAGCTGAAAGACAGAATCAACAATTTTCAACAACTACCGGGAGAGTCAACAAGTCCTGTAAGGGAAAGGTTTACTAAGTATCTAAGGAGTGTACCAAATCATAGAATTACCAATGAGTCACTTCTTGAGATATTTTACAAAGCTTCGAATGACAACGGAAAAGCTGTGGCAAACACCATCACTAGAGTAGCATTCATGGCTAACACTTTTAAGGAAGCTACTAAGAGACTTGATCGTGCTGCTAAAATCAACAGAGCATGGAGTAATAGGGATAATAAAACCACGAGGAGCACCTCTGTAGTTGAAACTAAATAGAATTCAAGAATAGTAAATGAGGAAGTAATCCAAGATATAGAACAATTAAGAATGGAGTTTAAGTTGACATTCAAAAACATGGGTTCAGAAAAAGTCAACGCAATAGACCAACATGGCAGGGTGCCAATACATGATGATTTGGATATGAGGAAGATGCATACTATGTGAATGAGAATATAGGGGTTTCCGGACTAACGCCCAAGCTTCCAATAAGGATTCGTGGCGCCAAGGTCAAGGAAATCAAGGTCAGAACTATAACAAATTTAATCGAGAAGGCCACTACAACTGCGACAACAACTACAATCATGAGGGGGAACTACAACCGTGATAACAAATACAAATGGAATGGTTATAATGACCAAAATATGGCCAAGATAGAGAAGGTGATTGACAAGGAGAGATACCAACAAAAATTAGAAAAAATGGTGCATATATTGCACCAGGCAATTGAGATGGATGATCTAGAATTGCAAGGATTGAAGATATAATGGACAAGATAATAAGAAAATATGACACTACTAAGGAGAATGTTAAGGAGATACACAATGATCTTTCGAGAATGAATTAGAAGGTAGAGTCGCATGCTACATCCATCAAACATATTGAGCAACAATTAGTTTAGATTTCCTCATCTTTGAATCCACTCTAGAAAGAACACTACCAAATAATACAATCTAGAATTTTAAAAATGACAGGAAAGGCAGGGAAGTAATCACCCAAAGTGGAGCTTAAATAGTAGATCCGCCAATGCTAGTGATTGGGATGATGCACACGACTCCGATTCTAGTGGGTATGAGAGAGCTACCAAATTAGATGAGAAGGTTGAGGGCGAGAAGTTAAGCATCGAACAACCTCAAAAAGGGGATAAAAAGCTTATTGTGGAGGTTTAAAGAGAGAAATAATCTACTTCAACTCCAATTCCCATGCCGCGACCTCCCTTACCTTTCCCACAAAGATTGAGAAAAAAAGGCAAGGATGGAAATATCACAAGTTTATCTCCATGTTGAAAAATATATCAATTAATGTCCTTCTGATTGAAGAGTGGGAGAAGATGCCTAGATATATAAAGTTTATGAAAGACCTTATTATAAAAAATAGAACCATGAGCTTTGAATCGGCCAACAACTTACATCATTGTAGTGCAATAGATACTCACACACTCGTGTAGAAGAAGAAGGACCCTGGAACATTCTCTATACCATGTACTAATAGAGCGTTCAACTTTGCTAAAGCTTTGTGTTATTTAGTATCTATCATTAATATGATCCCACTAGAGTATTTTGATAGTTGAGCTTGGTAGCCCCCAATTATCATCAATGCTCCTCTTTATAGCAAATCATACTATGAAGAAGCCTATTGGCATTCTTTATGATGATTTACTGAAAGTTGAATCATTCATATTCCCAGTAGATTTTTTAATTCTTAACTGCATGGTTGATTTCAAGGTTTCTATTATTCTGGTAAGACCATTCTTAGCCATTGGATGTGCTCTAGATGATATGGAGATTGGACAGTTAAAGTTAGAATGAATAATAAAAAGGTGATTTTCAATGTATGTTGGTCAATGAAACATCATAATAATATGCGAGTAGTTTCTATTATTGATCATGTCGATTAAGTGTAACCTGGAAGTGGTTGGCACTCAAAAACTCTTATTGGTCCCAAGTGAATCACTTATCCTAGCTAACTCACTCAATAGAAGACTCAACTCAATAAAAGAGTAACATCAAGTGGGCAATCACATAAAATTCCGATCAAGCTTTAAATAACTTAAAGTATTTGCTTAAAATATAAGTCAAATATCAAAACTTCATTAATAAAAGTTATAGTTTTAAGATAAACTATGAAAGACTCAAATAACTCCACTCTACTCAATCTATGAAGCCTCAATGAACTGCTAAGAAGGTCCTAAAAAGTGCCCACGACTACCTTAATGAAATAAGAAAATGATATAAAGCTGATAATGAAGAATCTCCTCTGAATGCAAAAAGGTCTCACCAAAATCTAGAGAAGATAGATCCTCAACAGTGAGCCTGTTAATAATCTCTAACACTTATATTTGCATCATAAAATGATGCAGGTCGAATGACATCAATACAAGGAATGTACGAGTATGTATAATGGCAAAAAACTTACATCAGGATACTCAACTCAAGAACTAAACTCTGGATGTAACTCAACATCAATAAAGCATGAAATAAAATAAGACAGTGCTTTAAAATAATATGCAACAATAAGTGATACTCAACATATTAAGATACAATAGTTTACTTCTTAGGGATGTTCTCTAGAGACAATCATCACTTATGAGCTAGTGATGATACAACGAAGTGATGTCATTTCTACATCTTTCCTATATTTTGCTAGGGTAAAGGATGTCACATCATCTTGATCCATATAAAAAGTCCTATTTTAGGACCATGAGGAGTCACCCAAATGAACATTGATGAGTTAGTAATATGGACTCATTTAAAGCTAAAAAATCAATGAAATAGTGTCCTCTTTGCCTATATTATGTTCAATACTGACCTTAAAGTGATTGTTTTTAGATTTGAGGTGTTAAGGATAATGGCATGAACATGATTTTGAAGAAAAGAGCTAAAAAAGGCATAAATGGGTAGAATATACTCTGAAGCTCGCAAAGAGAACTTGAGGACTCGTTAAAAGGACCCTAAATCTCACCCAAAAGGCTTGAAACCAAGGCCAATTGTCAAGGAAAATCAGCAAGGTAAAGGTTCCTTGGCGACTCGCCAAATGCAAAAGGCGAGGCACATTATGCTCGCTTAAAGTGTTTGAAAGATTTGTCTAACTGAAAGCCCAAAAGGGTGATAAAGAATTGTAGAAGGTGACTTACCGACTGAAAAAGAAAGCTCGATTGACCTTGACCAAAAGATCCAAAATTTCTGAAAACTGGGTTTCTACAATTTGTAGAAAAAAGGTCAAAATGGCGACTCGATGAACCTATATGCGATATAGATAAATATTACCAACTGGCTAGCACAGGAATTGAAGAAGTGAGGTGTCAAAATACAAGAAGACCATGTTGTTAGCGACTCATCAACCACTTCGGTAGGCACGACTAGCGTTGCCGAAGTGGTCCACACAGGGAATTTTGTCCTGTATTTTGAGAAAGTATAAATTGATTTTAAAGGTCCGAGAAAAGGGACATTTTTTCATTACTAAGAACCTGAGAATAGAATATTCCAGTTAGCTTGGGGTTTTAACATTGTTCTTATGGTAATTAGTGAGATTTTAAGCTTGGGCATTGGAATTTGGAAGTGATACTTTGCTGAATTCAATGAAGACAATTATTTTGTTAAAACTTCTTTTAATTTTTTCAATGGGTAGCTAAACCCGATCCTTCTAGAGGGTGCTGATGTAGTTAACTTATTGTTTTGGATTTGGGTTTTTATATCAGTTCTAGAATTATTAACTCGGTATGTATTTTGTTAATGTGGCATGTATTTATTTATGATTTACGGTTGAAAACATATTTCTATGTTGGATATTCATCTTAGCTTAAAATGGTGATGTGAACTGGCTACATTAACAAATAGCTATTGATTTGAATTTATCAATTGTAATCTATCTCGAGAGAAGAGGTTTTGCTAAGGATCGGGTAAGTTGTTTTAGTACACAGGTTTAGGCTCAAAAGTACTTGCATGGATAGATGAATAGTGGTCAAAAGATACTTTTCATATAATTGATTAACCTTTGTCTATCCATTGACAATTAATGATATTGAGTTGTGCATTTGACCTTATTCGAACAACGTGTTTAACTATACACCTACCCTAGAAGTCTCTTCTATTGTGTTTTAACCCAATTGTTATTGATCATATTGATTTTCATCTAGTGAAATCTTCCACATTGATATCCTGAAACTACTAATTTAATTTATGTTACAATTCACTTATTTTTATGCTACAAATTAAAGTCTAGAGCACTTTATTATTTCTTGATCAAATTCTATTCCAATCCATTCCTTGTAGGATTTGACCTCGACCTTATACGTTGGGTTTATATTGCTAACGATTCGCTACACTCTGAATTGTAAGAAGTGTAGTTTGAGCGTTATCAAAAATGATGCCATTATTGGATATAATATAGGCAAAGAGAACACTATTTCATTGAGTTTTGAACTTTAAATACGTCAAAGTTCCCTCCTTATCAAAAGACCAAAGAGACAAATGTCGATCCCTAAAACTTCCGAATGGAAGATATGGTTGCTTGAATTCTAAAAAAGTTTGAGGGATCGAACAAGGTGTTAAAGAAGATGAAAGCTGATTTTTCCTCCCTAAAAAACAATCACTTCACATTCGGTGTCAATTAAACAACCCAAGACTCAAATGGGCCAAATTTCAGCCTATTTCCAAGGCCTAAAGATGGTTTCCCAAGTGATACCGTGGCAAATCCTAAGAAAGACAATGCACAATGTTTGGCTATTTTGACGAGGAGTGAAAAAGTTATTGGTAATGAAGTTTAAAATGATGAAGAGGCTAGTTCAAGTAAGGGTAAGACAATGGTATTCGAAAGTGATGAGTTAGCCAAATAGCTAAGCAATGAAGCACCCAACAAAGTGAATAATGCACCAACGATCATTGATTTAGGTGTCTCAAAAATGAAATATGGGAGTTGTCCCACCAGTGGTTCCTACAAAGCCACTTCCTAAAGTAAAGCCTCCTTTCTCTCAGCATTTTAAAAAAAAGACGAGGATGTGAAATTCCAAAAGTTCCTCTCTGTCTTCAAGACTCTTTTAGTTAACTTGACATTAGTTGAGGCGTTATTGGATATGCCTGGGTATGCCAAGTTTATGAAGGAGTTAGTGATGAAAAATCATAGTATGGACTTTGAAACTATTAAAGGGTCTCCCAGGTATAGCGCAATTATGTTAAGTAATGTTGTGGTGAAGAAAGATGACCCCGGTATATACCATTACATGTACTATTGGGATGTACTAATTCACCAAGGCACTTTGTGATTTAGGTGCGAGTATAAATTTGATGCCCTATGCCATTTTAAAAAAAACTTGTGTTGGGTGAGCCCAAATCAACTACAATGTGGCTACTTATGGCCGATCGATCTATCAAAGGTCCCATCGTCATTCTCTATGACATCTTGGTAAAGGTTGATAAATTTATATTTCTAGCAGATTTTATTATTCTTGACTGTGAGATTGATGCTGAGGTACCCATTATTCTTGGTATGCCTTTCTTGGCTGCTGGAAGTGCACTAGTCGATGTGGAGAATGGTGAACTACAGTTTAGGGTTAATAGTGAGAAAGCCACTTTTAATGTGTGCAGGTCAATGAAGCAACCGGATGATCTTCATGTAATATTGGTTATAGATGTTATTGAAGAAGTGGTTGCAAGTGTGCAAGAAGTCCCTAGTGTTGGGGAATCATTGGTGGCTGTGCTATTGAACTTTGATGGGGAAGAAATTCTCAACTATAAAGAAGTGGAGGCTGCACTTTTGAGCATTGGGTCATACCCCAAGAACCCCATGAGGCTAGAGATTGACTTGAAAAATAGTGACTAACCACCCGCCAAGTCGTTTATAGATGAGCTGCCCAAGTTTGAACTTAGGGTACTTCCATCTCATCTTAAATATGTTTTTGTTGGGGGACAATGATAAATTTCCCATCATTATAGCTGCTAATTTAGTTGATGAGCAAATAAAGGCTCTTGTGAGCATGTTGAAGAATTATTAAGGCAATTAGGTGGACAATTGCCGATATTCTAGGCATTCCTCCTTATGTGTGCACTCATAAGATGCAGTTGGCTAGTGAAAACAAATCAATTATTGAGCACCAATAGAGGTTGAACCCTCCTATGCAAGAGGAAGTGAAGAAAGAAATCATCAAGTGGCTCTATGCAGGTGTTGTATATACCATTGCCAATAGTAAATGGGCGAATCCAGTGCAATATATCCCTAATAAAGGTGGCATGATGGTTGTGCCGAATGAAAAGAAGGAACTTGTATCGATAAGGCTGGTTGGAGGGTATGCATTGACTATCGTAAATTGAATTCTTATATAGAAAAAGACCACTTCCTGATGCCTTTCAAGGATCGAATGTTAGATTATCTTACAACTCATGGTTGGTACTACTTTTTGTATGGGTATTCCGGGTATAACTAGATTTCCATTGCTCCCGAGGACAAGGAGAAAATAACTTTCATGTGCCCATATGGCACTTTTTCTTTTAGGTGGATGCCTTTTGGTTAATGCAATGCTCCCACGACTTTTCAAAGATGTATGCTTTCTATTTTTTTTGACATGATTGAGGACACGATAGAGGTCTTGATGGATGTTTTTTTGATTGTGGGGGATACATTTGATGCATGTCTTGCGTATCTTGGTCGGGTTTTGCAACGATGTATGGAAACTAACCTTGTACCTAATTGGGAGAAGTTCCACTTCATGGTGAAAGAAGGTATAGTGTTGGGCCATAAAATCTCGAGAAAGGGTATTCAAGTTGATAAAGTAAAAGTTGAAGTTATTGCTCGGTTACCTACTTCTATTTTGGTAAAGTGTGTCTAGAGTTTCTTGGGACTTATCGGGTTTTATCAAAGATTTATTAAAGACTTCCCTAAGGTGACCTATGCCCTATCCATTGTGCAAGATGCCTAAAAACGAGAGTGTGCTTGAGTTCGATGAGGTTTGTTTCAATGCATTCTTGTGTCTTAAAGAAAAAGTTGTATCAGCTACGATTATTGTTGCACCAGGTTGGATCATTCCTTTTATGCTTATGTGTGATGCAAGTGGTGTATCTTTAGAGGATGTTCTTGGTCGGTGAAAGGGAAACTTGTTCGAACCCATCTACTATGCTAGTAAGACACTGAACGTAGCCCAAAAGAACTACACAATTACTGAGAAGGAGTTAATTGTTGTTTATGCATTCGAAATATTTCATGTCTATCTCTTGTGTACAAAGATAATGGTTCATAGTTCATACTTATCATGCCGTGATCCGATATTTGATGGCAAAGGAAGATGAAAAAGCCCATTTGATCAGTTGGGTGCTATTTTTGCAAGAATTTGACTTTGAGGTCAAATATTGAAAGGGCTATCGAAATTAGCTACTATTAGACCTCTTTGTACCAAGATGCCAATATGTTCGTCAGAAAGTTTGATCAATGTCAAAAACAAAGAAAAGTATCTCGGAGACATGAATTTCCTCTCACTCCAATCTTTGAGGTTGAATTATTTGATGTGTGGGGGATCGATTTCATGGGTCCCTTTGTGAGTTACTATGAGAATAGGTATATTCTGGCTGCTGTTGATTATGTGTCAAAATAGGTAGAGGTGGTGGCCTTATCTAACAATGAGGGGCCATCTAATTTCTCAAGAGGTATAAATTCACAAGGTTTGATACTCCACATGCTATTATTAGTGATGGTGGGACTCATTTTTGCAATCGCGTGTCCACGTCACTACTGACCAAGTATGGTTTCACTTACGAAGTCACCACACCCTATCACCCATAGACTAGTGGGAAAGTTGAAGTATTGAATCGAGAGATTAAGGCTATATTGGCTAAGACAGTAAATAGGAATAGGTCTGATTAGTACCAAAAGTTAGAAGATGCCTTGTGGGCTTATCGAACTACTTACAATACACCAATTGGCATATCGCCATATCAAATAGTGTTTTGTAAGGCTTTTCACCTGCCAGTTGAGATGCAACATAAGGCTTCGTGGTTGTTGAAAGGTATGAATCTGAATTGGAAAGTTACGTCGAATGGTAAAGTTGACCAACTGCATGCTTTGGAGGAGTTTTGACTTCAAAACTATGAGAGTTCAACTATATACAAGGAGAGAATAAAAAAATGGCATGATGCTCGAATTCTTAAACGAGACTTTTGAGTTGGTGAGTTTGTATTGCTTTTTAATTCTTGACACTGACTTTTTCTTGGAAAACTGAAATCAAAATAGTCCAATCCTTTTAGAGAGAATCATGTGTTCAAAAATGGGGCCATTGAAGTTGAGACCAAATAAGGTTCAAAATTCAAGGTTAACCAGCAATGACTAAAGTTTTACTTCAAAGAAGGCTCGAGTTTAGGAAAGATTGAAGAGGTGTACTTGGATGATGCTTGAACGCGTGTCCATGTTGTTCCACGACGTAAACTAAGGCGATTCATAGGAGGCAAACCATGTTTTTAGTAGTTTTTGAATAATGTGTGTTCACTGTGTAAGTTGAAGTGGGCATTCACTAAAGAAGAGAAATGGGCGAGAAATAGATAAAGCTGGCAACACACCTAATACAGTCGGTGAGCCCACTCTGACTCACCTAAAATTGAAGCTTTTATGGTACCCCTAAAGTAAATACAATCTGTGGAATTAAGCGAGCTCAACCACATTTGGCGAGCCATCAAATCTCCTATGTGAGATTCGTTTAGCTCACCTTCAGGTGCTCTAGAAGTCCCAAAAATCCCTGGAATAATTATAAGATTAAGCAAGTTAATCTGTAATTAGCAAATAGACAAAACATTATATGAGGTGGTCTCACCTCACATTTTGGATGACCAACAGGTGTCTGAAAAGGCTGAATCTTAAGGCGAGCTAAAATCACAACGATGAGCCACCAAGTTGAGTCAGCGAGCTCCAATGGGTCTCCATCCCGACCTGCACCTACACTTTGCTCAGCCGTTCACTTTGGCAACATGCATTCTAGTTGGCGATTCACAAAAATGTCGATGACGTTAGTACCCACTCATCGAGTATAACCTCCTAAAGGGAACTTAAGGTTCACTACTCATTTAATTTTTTAACTTTTCAAATTTCGCTTCTTCTTCTTCCCTACACTGTTCTCCTTCCCTCTGCTCTTTATTTTAAGTAAATTCTGTTCATTCATTTCATTTTCTTATGCATTTTTATGGGTTGCTTCTTTTTTTCCACCTCATTATCTCATTCATTCGAGTTTATTCAACAAGTTAGATTTCATTATTTCTTTTTCTTTGCCCATGCTATTGTGCTCTATAAATGCATTGTATGATCATTAGGTTTTTGAGTTGCCCATCGTTATGCATTGTGTGATCGTTATTGTGCTTGCTCTTAATTTTCCTTTAACTAAAGTTTTCACTTTCTCTTGCTTTTGTTCTGTGTTATCGAATGAGTGGGTTATAATTTTTCTTTGAAATTGTTTAATCCCCTATTTAGAGCACCTTGTTGTCTGAAACTTAGTGGGTATGCGATTGTGTGTTGAAAAATATTTAGTGCTATGGGTATTCATTAAAATTCATGTGGGTCTACATCATATATATTTGGGGTGAAGTCTGATTAACCCTATACCCATAAATTATTCAATTTTGCCTGATGATAGATGGGTGATGTCATTTGTAAGGGTGAATTTATCTATTTGTGGTGGTTGGATTAGTTTGGTAGGGAAGTCTAAGTATCTACGTTGATGTATAACATGTGGGTTATTGGAAATTTCGATTAGATTGTGTATGTGAAGCTGTGAAAACACCGTGGGGGTTGAAATTTTTAAAAATTAGGCATTTTGGCAAGCTTCTCCGTGTTTGCCTACCAATTTTGCGGGTTGGCAAAGGGAAGTCTATATCGCCTTGTTTTGATTTAGTTTCTAGTCCTTTAAGGAATTTTCGGCGAGCTTCTAATTGCTCGCCGAGCATGCTTGGCGTCTTGCCCTTCTGTGTTTGACCTCGCCCTTTCTCCCCTTACATTGCTATTTTTGGGTCATTTTGTTTTGTGCCATTTGGAGAGTCCTTGAAAGCTCGCCAATGTGTTCAACTATCCTCCCATACATCTGGCACCTTACATAAGTGTTTTTCCTAAGCTCCTCTCAAGTTAGCAAGCTCGACTGAGCCCGCCTTTCCTCTTTCAGCGACTCACCGAACCTTTTAGCAAGTCTCAACTGATCATTTTTTTCTTTTTCCTTTTCCTGCAACCTCTGTTTGGAATTATAATTTTTTTTGACTAACCCTTCACCCCAATTCTCTCTTGTTGTGTATGTTTAATGTGCAGGTATGGCTCGAGAAAAACATTAAGTGTGCCAACCTGTCGATGAGCATGGTTATCCACCTCAAAAAAGGGTGAGAGGCATTAGTATTAATGAGCCCATTGAACCTCATCAGACTGCTCAACGCCCACCATAACGTGTGAGTCAAACGAACAAAGACAATGGCAAAAGGAAGTGGCTAGTAATTCCACAATAAAACTCTAGTGATGCCTCTTTGTCAAATGATGTTATGCCAATACGGGGAGAGGGTGCTTCTACACCAGTTCATGCAACCATTATGGAGTTCTCAACATATCTCTCTGGATGAAGAGCAGGTACATGAGCACTCTCGAATTAAGATGCGCTCCAAAGCTGTACACGACCCTCTAGCTAATATGGTGCCTTAGGTAGTCCCCATTGTCGGACCCCGCTCTTTAAATCATATAAAAGCACATGGTATTCATATAATACTTTAGGAAAAATGACTCTTTGCTGATGAGTAGTTGGTAGGTACCTTGAGATTTGGAGGACTATTCAATTTTACCTATTCGAGCATTTTACTAGAGCTCGGATACCACATGTCTCAGCTTGGGTTCGTGAATTTTATGAGGCTTATGCCAATTCACTTTCTAAAGTAAAGAAGAAAGCCAATGCAGCGGGTCCTCTTGAGGTTATGACTGTACAAGGTAAATTGGGGGATAAAATTCAGACTGGCACATTGGATGATTTAAAGAGTTGGTTGGGACCCTTGATATCTAATATTACCTCTCCGTGGATTGAGGATAGAGTTGTGATAGAGAAGAAGGAAATCAACATTCCTTCCCGATATTAGTTTGGTTTTATTAGAAGCATGCTAATTCCTTCACAGAATGAGTCGACTCTTAGCCACCCCAAGGCAGCTTTTTTGGGGTGTATTATTGATAGGCAAAGATTGAACTTGGGTTGGATCATTATACCTAAGATGCTATTGAGGGCTCGGCAGCAGCAAATATCATTACTGTTTCCTATATTGATCACTGATCTTTTTGAGCAGGACGGGGTCCCATTTATTGATGCTCCTGATGTTTGTGTGGCCCCCGCATCATCTAGTGGCATCCACAGGATTGAGGTAGATTTTATGAGAGATTTTGAGGTCTTGAGCAGACCACCACCAATTAATACCATACTGGTAGTGTCACGACCAAAGCCTTTATCCTATACGTGACACGACGAATGAGAAATCTGAAGATATATCACCCAAGCTTCTTAGCATTCAATTAGCCTTTCATAGGTAATGATGTCAAACAATAAATGGAAGTAAGAGAGAGAACGAGGCTAAGGGAGAATGTCATAGAATAAAATTCATCACTAATCTTAGATCATTATACTTTTGTGACCAAAAATACCTCTACTAATAGACTTGATAGAGGCTAAGACATGTACCAAGCTCACCTCAAAATAAGTGTTAAGAAATGCCATAATAGAAGCCTTAATGTTCTGCAAAATATAAGCTAGAATAAAAAGGATGTTGTTCCCGAAATATGGGAACTCACCACAAGCAATCTTCAAACTAATCCAAGCTATCCACATGGAGGAGATCGAGGAGGAACACTGATCCCTACATATTGAGAACATGTAGGCAATAGAACACGCATTAGTACTTTGAATGTACTAAGTATGTAGGCATGCAATACAATGTAAAACATTAAGGACATTTATAAGGTAAGTACGTAAATGAGTGCATGCATGAGAATTCAAGTAGATAACATTTAAATCATGCATATGTGGGAAGATGACTATAACCGACACTACGACCATGTGAACTATAACTTGGAATCCAATGCAACACCCATATTTGATGAGGGGAGACTACTTACCAAAGTAGAAATCCATCAAATTTTACATTCATTCTTTAACTTTAACTTTAAGGGATTTTTTTGGATCCACTAGTCTAAGCCTATAAGGGCTCTTATGTTGGAACATAGTTAATGAAAAAAGGGGTTGCTACTAGGATTCGCTTACCGAATCCCACCTCAATGCCCCATTTAGAGCTAAGTCAATCCCACAGAATAGTTTAATATAACATAAGAACATAATCATTTTCATAGCTTTAAATCTTCAAAGCACCATTAGGTAGAACAACTCATTAAAACTCTTCCTTGATTCACACAAGTGAGAATTGGCCTTTCACAAGTGGAATAGATCATTTCATAATCATTTCAACATTCTTTCATTTCATATGACTCCTTTTGATCATAGACATTTGCTTTCATAAACATTTATTTTGGAGTCAAAACTTTCAATTAAATCTTCATTGAAACATAGTGAAACTAGGTGGATTCTATTCAATCAACCTTCAAACCATTTTAATCAACGCTAGCATGCATGAGAGTAATGGAATGCATTACTTAAGACACCTTTAAAACAACCCACCAATATATTTTAAAACCTTTTTTATGCCTTCATATAAGGACCTTAGATAAATCAACCATTCCATGAATTTAGAGTCAATATAATTTAAGATAGATAAATAAGCATCAGATATTAAAGAATTCATACATTCGAAATCATAATATGAAAACTCATAAAATACACAATTTAAATTTTCAGTTGCTAGATTTAGAAAATACTTGGGCTCCATGAGTGGAAGAACCCATGAATGATACCCACATACCTTGGGGAAAAAGTCCCTAATGTAATGATTCAAAATGGAGACTTGAAGATCTTGGATGGAACCCTAGATTTTTCTTGAGATGAAGAAGACTTTGAGAGAAGCTTTGGGAGAGGAGAGCTTTGTGAATTTGGGACTTAGTGTGAGAATGAGAGTTTAGGAATACTTAGGATATTCAATAGTGAGAACCTAGCCCCAAAAATGTCCACATATATTAAGGAACTTATAGGGAAAATACCAAACAACCCCTCATGGAACTTGATTGGAAGACCCTACGAATCGTTCTTTACGAGTTGTCAAAAGGTTTACGGGTCGTAGACCCAATTCATCCTGGCAACCTCTAAAAAATGCTGAAACAATGAGCCTCTAATCTTTGTTTATGGCTAATCTGTATGAGTCGTAAATATTTCTATGATTCATAGCTTTTTCCTATGAGTCTTAACTCAAGGTCCTAAAATTTCTAATATGGTAGTCTTTAGTAAAACGGTCATAACCTTTTACTCCAAACTCAAAATGAGGAATACTTGGTGCTATTGGAAAGAGGTCTCAAAGACCTTTTATTTGATAGGTGATTGTCTACCTAATTCGTTATATTCTTGGGGACATGATCATCTGAATTGGACCCAAGTAAAATCTTTTACTAAAACTCAATTAGTAAGGAAGCTTTCAACTCGACTTTATGCTAGAGGATTCTTGTGACCTTAAAACATCTCCAAATCTATTCTCACACTTAAGAGTTGACCTTAACATATATGCACAATTAAAAATCACGTTTTACAACACTATGTATGGCTTTTATGACTCGTCATTTACTCTAAGGTTCGTCAATATGAGTCATTAAAGTAGTGATCCAAAATCATAGGCTACTAGAATGAAACTTGGTCCCTACGACTCATCCTTATGAGTCGTCGACTCTTCTACGAGTTGTACAAATGACTCATCAATTTTCCCCTTCACTTAGACAAAAATTAGGACTCAGGACTCATCCTACGAGTCCTCTTAACAAATTGTCAACATTTCTATGACTCATCCTGTTGAATCATTTCAAATGTACTAAGGCTTATCAATTTCACAAAATCAAAGATCAACTCTATGACTCACTCTACGAGTCATCATAATTCCTATGAAATGTAACCTTGACTCGTGCACCCACTTCCATACTTAACAAATTTTCCAACCCTCAAGTTTAACCCAGCGAGTAACTCTTATGATTCATAGGAGTTTTTACAACTCGTAGGTCAACTCTTAGGCACATGGATAGTCTATTTCTCTTGAAATTTTCATTCGTTTTGACATCTCAACTTTTGGGTTTTACTGGTAGTAGACACGGAGTCTGTGGAGGCAAGCACTACACCTTCTGTTCATACTGCGCTAAGTACATCTACTACCCCATCTACTTCTACAGTTCCTCCATCTAGTTCCATATCCTGGCCACCCCTTACACTGAATATGCCATACTATATGGGTAACCTTGCCCACTCAGTGATGTAAGGGCCTCGATACTTGAGACTTCTATCTCTACTATGATTTCCATGGGTATTGAGGTTGCCATTGGCCCTTCACGGGCTGAGGTAGTGGGCTAGAGTGCTACACTGAATGATATTTCCCTTCGATTAGCTACTCTTACTACTCAGTTGAGGAGTAAGAAAATAAGGAGGGAAAATCTACTGATTTAAAATCTATGCAAACTAGTATCAAGGATTTAAGGAGAGATGTGGATGAGCTTAGGTCCACAGATAATACTATGCTTTGGGGTGGTGTTGATGCCCATAAGGGTTTAAGTTTAAAGGTACCTTTAGTCTATAGAGTTGTTATTTTTGTGGCCCCTTCGGCTTCTATAACTAGAGTTGATGCAGGTGCTGGTGATGATGATGAGGAGCCTCCCAAGATTGATAAGGAGTAATTGGGTGTGACTGAGTAGCAGGCCAAGGATACATATGAGGGCCTTACTGATTTGGAGGATATGCAGCTCCAGGTAACTTTGGAGTGTTTGCTTGCTGATCCAAATCCCATGGAGGCACCTCCTACACCTCCTAATGAGGCACCGTGCATTGATTCCCTAGTTGAAGACACAACTGCGGTCCCATGATCTTCTTAGGCTTAGCCTAACAAGGGGATCCCTATCTCTATCTCTTTTACCTTACTATTTTCATTTTTGCATTTAGGAAACTGCTTTTTTTTGGTATGGTAAGAGTACCTTAGGTACCTAAACCTTTTACTTTTGGTTGTTTTGAAAACTTTATCATTTTGGGTTATTAATATTACTTTGTTAATTTGATTGATTGTATATATTAGGTTTTGGTTATTTTTCACTTGTTCTCCCAATTAAATTGCTATGGTTGTGTCTAATATCCACTTGTGCGTTTGAGAATTTGTATTGATCAATATCTATGACTAGAATAGTAATTTTAATGAACGACATATGTAGTTCAATTCCAACGAGGCAAAAGAGGTTGCTTAAGTCTTGTGTGAACTCTTGGAATCTCATTGGGACTAATAGAATATCAATTGTGCGTCTTACAATGATCATTTCATGTAAGCCTAAATTGTAGAGTTATGTTCGATTTTCATGTTGGAATGCCATATGCATTGAGGCTTACTTGAAAGATATGCATGAGGACACATAGAACTTACCCCATTGGTCCAATCAGTTAGAATTGGTGATTGAAAGAAATAATCTTAGGCATGACTGTTAAAAGTGAACCTAGAATTGTTTACAGCTTCCTGTGATTCCCTTGTGAGTGAGTGAACCTATTTTGACACCATTTGAGCCTATCCTTCCCTTGGATGAAACTTGAACCCAGTCATTGAACCGGTCTTCAAAATTCTATTATTGTTCCTACCTATAACCTTGTTGAAGCATTGAGCATTTTGAATAGCCAACTTAGGCTTTTGTGGTAAAGATGGGAAAGAAGACAGATAAATGATTTGTGAGAAATCCCCCTTGGATGATTGATAAAAAATGGAACCCCTCTATATATATAAAAGAAAAAAGAAGAGAGAACAAAAGAAAAGAAAATAAGGCAAACTGTTGTGGTGTTTCAGTTTGGAAACAAAAGGGGTGTCCAAAAGGATATATCAAAGATCGTCAAGTGTTATAAATAAAAAGGGTGATTTGGGAGCTTGACAAATGAAGGAAAAGGAAGAGAAATGAAATTTACCCATGCTTCAAAGAGAAAGAGTCATTAAGCCTAAACGATCATACCTTGCCCTCAGCCCCATTATAAGCCTTAAAAAACCTTTTTGATCTTGCATGATCCTATGGACCTATTAGTTAGATGATAAAGGTAAGCCTATGGGTGAACTTATGCATGTTTTTTTCTTTGTGAGTGTGAGAGTTGTGTTTGATTCTGTTGTTATAATCTTTGAATGACATCTTGAGAGTGTGGAAATACTTCTTTGATGTGAGAGCATTCTAGTATGTGCATCGAGCATAAATTTGCATTTTGAAGTGAGCAATTGTGAGGATGAACTTGCAATGTAATTGGCTAGTCATCATTTGAAGCCTTGAGTGCACAAGTGAATATGATATGTTAAAATTGAATCTTATTTGCACTTATGTGTTGATTCTCAATGAGCACTAGTTGTAGTCATTGGTTTTGAATAAATTGTTTTCTTGATTTACTTGAGCACAAGCAAAAATTTAAGTTGGGGTGTTGATCATTCAGGAATTTAGACTCATTTAAAGATCAAAACTCAATAAAATAGTGTCCTCTTTGCCTATATTATATCCTTTACTGACCTTAAAGTAATCATTTGCATATGTGAGGAGTTAAGGACAATGTCATGAGCATGATATTGAAGAAAAGAGCTAAAAGGTGGCAAAAGTGGGAAAACATATACTCTAAATCTCGCAAAGAACGCTTGGTGAATCACCAAGAGGACCCTAAAGCTTGCCCAAAAGGCCTGAAACCAAGGCCAACTGCTAAGGAAAATCAGAGTGGCAAAGGCACCTTGGTAACTCTTCGAATGAAAAAGGCGAGGCACATCGTGCTCGCCTAAAGTGTCTAAAAGATTTGTCTGACTGAATCCAAAAGGACGTTAAAGAAGTGGAGAAGATAACCCGCCGATCGGAAAGGCGAGCTCGACTGAGCTATCCCAAAATATTCGTAACTTCTGAAAATTGGGAGACTAAACTTCATAGAAAAGGGTCAAAATGGTGACTCACTGAACCTATGTACAAGCTGGATCGATATCGCCAACTAGCCATCACATGAACTAAAGAAGTGAGTGCCAAAATATATGAAGTCTATGTTGTTGGCAACTTTTCGACCACTTCGCGGGCACGATTTATGTCCCCAAAGTGATCCATACAGGGATTTTGGTCTGTGTTCTAAGAAAGTACAAATTGATTTAAAAAGTCCAAAAAGTGGACATTTTTTCAATTCTAAGAACCTGAGAATATAACATTCCAGTTAGCTTGGGGTCTTAGCATTGTTCTTGGGGTAATTAGTGGGATTTTAAGCTTGGGCGTTGAAATTTAGAAGCGATACTTTGCTGAATTAAATGAAAGACAATTATTTTGGTAAAACTTCTGTAAATTTTTCAATGTGTAGCTAAACTCCATCCCTCTAGGGGGTGGGGGTGCATATGTAGTTAGCTCATTATTTTGGATTTGGGTTTTTGTATTAGCTCAAGAATTGTTAACTCGATATGGGTTTTTAAAATTTGGCATGTATTATTTATGATTTATGTTTGCAAATATATTTCTATGTTGGATCTTCATCTTAGCTTGAAATGGTGATGTGAAATGGCAACATTAACAAATAGCCATTGGTTTGAATTTATCAATCGTAATCTCTCTCTCTCGAGAAGAGTTTTTGCTAAGGATTGGGTAAGTTTTGTTAGTACACATGTTTAGGCTCGAAAGTACTTGCAAGGATAGACGAATAGTGGTCGAAAGATGCTTTTTGTATAATTGATTAACCTTTGCGTATCCATTGACAATTAATGATATTGAGCTATTCATTTTCCCTTATCCAAATAACGTGTTTAACTATGCACCTACCCTAGAAGTCTCCTCTACTTTGTTACAACCTAATTGTTGTTTATCGTATTGATTTTCATCTAGTGAACTCTTCCACATTGATTTTTTGAAACTACTGATTCAATTTATGTTATAATTCACTTATTTTTATGCTATAAAAGTCTAGAACGCTGTCTTACTTCTTGATTAGAATCTATTTCAATCCATTTCTTATGGGATTCAACCTCGACCTTATATGTTGGGTTTATATTGCTAAAACTTGCCAAAACTGTGAATCGTAAGAAGTGTAGTTTGAGCGTTATCAAACAACATAATCCTATCCTACGCTGGCTACGTAGTTTATGGGGATTGAGTTATTTAAACTCTTGCCTAAGTTGGTTCTCAAGACTACTTCGAAAACATTATTATGCTCATATACATCAAGTGAGTGAAATACTCCAATACATCATATCTAGTCTAATTTGGACATTTTATGTCAATTTGCATCATCTTCTCTTATCATCATTTCTTCTCTTAAATATAGGTACAACTTATCTCAATCATACATTTGAAAACATACATCAATTTCTCAAAATATGACATTCAAAATGTATAAAACTTATTTTAGAAAATAGACATTAATAAACTTTTTCAAACTCACCATCATGCTCATTTAAATAATGACAATGACAATAGTCCTTCTTTTAACATCAATAATGTATAAGATATTTAATTCAAAACTCAACTAGGGTTCATGAGAATGCAAACATGAATCCATAACCTCAAACATTGACTCATCATGTATATTATAATATACATATTGGAACTCACTAAAGAAGTAAGTAGTTACATCAAGAATTCACTTTTATGAAATTTGGAAATAGAACTTATAGCTTAATTTGACTTTAGAAACATGTAGGGCAGGAAGATGAACTTAGTCCACCCTCTATGTAGCTTCCTCAATAAATTGATTTTGCCATAAAGCTTTGACTGATGCGACCTCTTTGTTCCTTAATTTACGAACTTGACGATCAAGGATTAGGGCCAAAACCTCTTCATAGGATAAACTTTCACTCCAATATTTTCTATAGGGATGATAAGTGAAGGGTCTCCCAAGCATTTATTAAGCATGGAGATATGGAACACCAGATGAGCGACATCTAACTCTGGTGGAAGCTCTAGCTCATATGCAACATTGACGACTCTCTTTTTGATCTGGTAAGGACTTATATAACGTGGACCCAACTTTCTTTTCTTCCCAAACATCATAACTCCCTTCAGGTGGGGGAAAACTTTTAAATAGACCCAATTATTTACCTCAAACTCCAAGTCTCTTCTCCTAACATCAGTGGAGGATTTCTAATGACTTTGCGCAGTTTTCAACCTATCTTGAATGATCTTCACCTTCTCCATATCTTGGTGAACCAAGTCTGGCCCTATAAACTCATCTCACCAACTTCAAACCAACCAATCAACGATCTATATCTCCTCCCATAAAGAGCACCATATAGAGCCATTTGAATGGTCGAATGAAAGCTATTATTATAAGAAAACTCAATAAGTGGAAAGTGGTCATCATAATTACCTTTGAAATTAATAACATGGGCTCCCAACATATCTTCAAGTTTCTGAATTGTACACTCTTCTTGACCATCGGTTTGCGGATGAAAAGAAGTACTAAGGTTCGCCTTTTAACCCAAACTCCTTCTGGAATGACTTTCAAAACTATACGGTGAATTAGGTACCTCTATCTGAGATGATGGACAAGGGAACTCCATGCAATTTGAATACCTCTCGGATATACAACCTTGCATAATCCTTTGATGAATCTATAGTCTTAATGAGAAAGAAGTAAGCTAATTCAATCATCCTATCCATAATCACCCAAATAGAATCATCTCTTTGTGAGATCGAGTTAAACTTGTAATGAAATCAATGTTGATCATCTCCCACTTCCATTCTGGAAACTATATATTATGAGCTATACAACAAGGACTTTGATGCTCAGCTTTGACTTATTGGCAATTTGGGCACTTGGATACAAACTCTACTATATCTCTCTTCATTGTATTCCATTAGTAGACCTCTCTCAAGTCATGGTACATTTTCATAGAGCCGAGATGAATGGAATATCTAGAGCTATGGGCCTCATCTATAATTCTATCTCAAAGACCATCAACACTCAGAACACATAATCTACCTTGATACCTTAACACTCTATCTCCCCCTTCGGTGAAAGACATCACTTGCTTTTTATGAACATATTATTTTAGTTGAAGAGAATAGAATCTTGATCTTGCTTTTACTTTAATTTGAAAACCAATGAAGATTCAGCCCCATTCTAAAAAATCACTCCTCCCTCATCAGAGTCCATAAGACAAACCCCCAATTGTTCAAGACAATGCACCTCTTTAGCTAACTTTTTTTTTCTTCCTCTACATGAGTGCTACTTCCCATAGATAATCTTCTAAGACCATCAACAACAACATTATCTTTACTTGGATGGTAGAGAATACTCCTATCATAGTCCTTGAGCACCTCTAGCCATCTCCTCTACCTTAGATTGAGCTCTTTCTGACTAAATACATATTGTAGGATTTTGTGATCGGTGAACACATCTATATGCATGCCATAAAGATAACGATGACAAATCTTGAGTGCAAATATTACCGTTACCATCTCTAGATCATGAGTAAAATAGTTCCTCTCGTGAATCTTACGTTGTTTGGAAGCATAATCTATGAATGTTCCATTCTGCATCAAAACACAACCAATCCAACTCTGGATGCATCATAATAAGTCATAAACCCATATGTTCCTATGGGTAGGGAAAAAACTGGTGCAGTAGTCAACCTCATTTTCAACTCTTGGAAACTCTTCTCGCAAGCATCAGACCATTGCAACTTAGTTTTCTTTTTATTCAACTTGGTCAATGGTGGTGATATGGATGAGAATCCTTCAACAAATATCCTATAATAACCAACCAAACCCAACAATTCCCTATGTTAGCCAAGGATATGGGTTTGGGCCAGTTCTTTATAGCTTCAATCTTCTGCGAGTCAACTCAAATACCATCACTAGAAATAATATGGACTAACAATGACACAGATGCAAGACAAAACTCACACTTCAAAAACTTCATATATAATTCTTTCTTCTTGAGATTCTGGAGAACAATTCTGAGATTATTGGCATGATCCTCCTCACTCCTCAAATAGATTATAATGTTATGAATAAACAGGATAACAAACATGTGTAGCTACTACTAGAATACTTTATTCATGAGGTTCATAAATACTGCAAGAGAATTAGTCAAACCAAAGAAAATGACTAGGAACTCATAGTGATAATACCTAGTTCTGAAGGCTGTCTTCGGAATGTTGCATTCTTTTAATTTCAACTAATGATAACCCAATTTGAGGTCTATTTTGGAGAACAAATGGCACTCTGAAGTTGGTAGAATAAATCATCGATTCTCGAGAGAGGATACTTAATCTTTATAGTAACCTTGTTCAGCTGACATAGTCAATACACGTCCTCAAAGAACCATATTTCTTTCGCATGAATAGGACAAGAACGCCCCAAGGTGAGACACGCAAGCTTATGAACCCTTTGTCTAAAATATATTTTAATTATTTTTCCAACTCTTTTAACTTTACGGGAGTTATTGTATATGGTGATATAGAAATAGATTGAGTATCTGTAAACCATCTATCTCGAATTCTATCTCCTTATCAGGAGGTATTCTAGGCAAATCCTCAAGAAAGACTTCAGGAAACTCATTAACTACAACAACCAATCGTAGGGATGGTGTCTCCACACTATCATCTCTAACTTAGACAATGCATGTCTCCACACTATAATCTCTAACTTGGAGAATGTGGTATACACACCCTTTAAAGACTAACTTTTTGGCCTTAGGATATGAAATGAATTGACTCTTAGGCAAAGCTGGACTACCCTTCCACTCTATAACCGTCTCATTTGGAAACTTAAACTTGACAACTCGGGTTCTACAATCAACTGAGGCATAAAAAGAATAAATCCAATCCATGCCCATAATAACATCGAAGTCAACCATATCTAACTCAACTAAGTCTGCAGAAGTGTTTTTATGATAGACAGAGACTATACAATCATGATAAACTCTCTTAGCTAGAATGGAGTCACTAATGGGAGAGGAAACACTAAATGTTTCTAAACGTCATTCAGGAAGAATCCCAAAATTAACGGCTACATAAGGACTCACAATAGACAAGGAAGCACCTAGATCTAGTAAAGCATAAAAATTATGGGAAAAAACTCAAAGCATACTAGTGACAACATCTGGTGAGTTCGTTTGGTTATGAAAATTAGACATAACATACAGATGGCTTGAACCTCCGCTAGTCCCTAAATTAGAACCTCTCAGATTACCTCTGTTTGGTAGTGCTGCCAAAAAAGATTGGGCTTTGTTGACCCTATCACTCTGTCTCTCCATAGGACATTCCCTATTGAAGTGAACTACTTAGACACACTTGTAACAACCATTTGTTCCAATATGACACTCTCCATCATGGAGCTTATAACACTTACCCCTGGGCGGTGCCAACATAGGACCTTGGGTAACACTTCTTTAGGATTGGGAACCTGTGCACTGAAATTCTATTACCTCTGATTATTCTTTGTGTTGAGGACAAATGCACTTGCTGCTGATGGTGCATAGAAAGAAGACCTCTTCTAAAACAAAGAGCAATTATCATTCCCACCTTTCTTTCGGTTACCTTCACTACCTGCGAACTTAGCTTCCTTATTCTAGTGTTCCTCTCTGTCCTTCTTCTTATTGTACTCAACTTGTTGGGAATACACCATGAGTCTGGAGGTGTCCATATCTAAAATCAACAAGGCTGCCTCACACTTCTTCTTTATATGTCTATCCAAACTTGGAACAAACTTTCTCATCTTGGCTTTCACATTAGGAACTATTTCTAGAGCATACCTGTACAACTAAATGAATTTGAGACTATTAATCATCCCTTCCTGCTTTAGATTCACAAACTCCTCTACCTTTGCCTTCCTTGGCTCTCTTAAAAAGAAGTGGGTTAGAAATACACTCTCAAACTCATCCCAGACTATAGGCTTAGCATCCACACCTCTACTTTACTCATACTAGTTGTAACAAATATTGGCAACATCCTTCAATTGATAGGAGACAAGTTCAAGTCCTTCTACCTCTGTGTCATATATAACTTTCAAGATCTTCCACATATTATCATCAATGGAGTTTTGAGGATCTTTCTACTAAAAAGGTGCCTAGAAGAGCTCATGACAACTTTAATGAAATAATAAAATGACACAAAGCTGTCAATAAAGGATCTCCTCTAAATGCAAAGAGGTCTCACAAAAATCTAGAGAAGATATATCCTCAATGGTGCTGTTACACCCCGTACTTTGGTACCTTGGAATGCTTCTTAAGCTTCTTAAGTTTTTGGGAAGGCTCTTAAGTTTCGTAGAAGTCATTGTGTGAGTCGGATAATCTATAACGTTATCAAATAATCCTAAGGAAAGGAGAATGAGATACTCCATAATAGAGAAGGTTGGAAATAGGGTCATAAGAAACCAGAAGAAGTTGGAGGTCAAGTAGTGAGTCGTAGGACTTGACTTACTTGTGAAAGCTATTACTTGGGACATTGTACATACTAAGCTACTTGAGTATACGTCGAGCTGAAGTAGCAAGGAATACATAGGCTCTTGAAGTAAGAAGAGATTACGGGCTCATGAAAGAGAAATAAGGAAACGATGCGCCTACTCGAAGCAAGTAGGTGATGCACCTACTTGGACAAGCAGGTGATGCACCTACTTAGGGTCAAGTAGGTGATGCAGCAGCTTGGGTGGACCCCATGCTTCCATGTGGTGGCTTTGGATTGGATGCATGATTGAGGTGGTGCCCTAAGGGGCTACCACGTGTCACCCCTAGGGGATGCCACGTGTCTCCACTTAAGGACACATATATATACATGTGTATTGCTGGATCAACTCACTTTTCAGCATCTTTACACTTAAAAAAATTTGGAGAAAACCTTGGAGAACATGGAGAGAGAGATATGGATTTGGTTAAGCAAGGTAAGCCCTACGATTTCATTCCGTAAATTAATTATTTAAGGTATTCTTTGGTTAAGAAATGGTGTTTAACAACATAAAAATTATAGTTAGGGTTTCGAGGAGGTTGTCGTTCTTGTCAACAAACCCGTTTTTGGAATGAGACTGTTGTTAGTAGTAATAGTATAACTCCTTGTGTAAAGCTTCGTTTCGAGTATTCAAGATCTTTTGGAAAGATATTTTACAGGGATATAAATTTTATTTATACTATAAAACCCAGTTTTGCTTTTATCTTCTCGAAAAAGGATGATGAAGTATAGGTGAGGTGTTGCCCAGATTTCATTTTGGAAATACTACGCAGGCTGCTGTTGGTATTTTGGGCATATCTTTTGGTATAGAATTGATGTAGGGTTTATTATAAATTGTATGTGACCATAAGATACATGTATATACCTTTAATTGAGGCCACAAATCTTGTTTCCCTCAATTACCCCTTCGAAACTAATAGACAATATAAGATAGTAGGCTGTCCAGAATTCACGTTTTGATAGTTTTGGCGAGTTTGATGAGTTTAGGTTAGGTAAGGGTTTTACTTTAAATTTGGAGTTTATGTTGGTTATGAAGTGTATTACACGTTGTGTAAGTGGATGGAAATATGAAAATTCCATAAATATGCTCGACGTTCGAAACAAACCAAATTAGAGTCGCTATAGTTAAATTGTAGTCGAAGTAAGGTGTTGTTCTTGTGGTGTATGGATGCAGGTGTTTGGTGTGTGTTTCAGGGCCTAAATTTGTCCTAAAATAGGTGGGGGAGCTTCTGGTTGTAGCCAAACGACACTCCCGCTTCGTACGGTTAAAGGTTTTGCAAAACGGAAACTAGAAACCTTATTTTGGTATCGTGGTTTTAAGCGAGTCATTTGGAGTTTATGTGGTATAAGATTGATGTGAATTGTATATATATATGCTGCAGGTTATTGTTGTTGGTTGGATGTAGCTATTAGGTGTATAATTGGAAATTTGGATAGGGCACATTATAGGGGAAATGCTGCCCGATTTTCGTTAACTCTTTAACTAGTTAGGGAACTAGTCGAGAAAGAGAGCGAGGGGATGAGTTCTACAAATACTCGTGTATAGCCTAAGGTGCTGGAAAGCCAAGGGTTGTTAATACTCGTATTTCTTTTATATTACTTAGGTTTAAAGGATGACGAGATGAATGGGATAAAAAGTAACCCGTAACAGGTATGTAAAGCTAACGTTTTCTTCTTTTGGCATGTTTTGGCATACGCATGTAAGGCTTATACTTTCTTTTAGCATGTCTTTGGCATAAGTATGTAAATCTTATTCCTTCTCTTAGCATGATTTGACATAAGTATACAAAGCTAATCTCCCTTTTTGGCATGGTTTTGACGAAGCAAGTATATGACTTTCATATGATTCCAAAGAAGTTTCTATTCTTAAAGCCACTAGGATGGCCAATTTCTCGACTTCCAAAAGATATTTTGTTATGCCTTGATACACATATATGATTCCAAGAAGTTCTATTTGATATAGTCCATAATGACTTTCAAAAGGTACTTGACATGACTTTTGTCTCGATTTTGAACGAAAGCTCATTTTGATTATTCCGTCGAGTCTCAAATATGATTTAAATTGCATATAGTTTCTCACTACTCCACTTGTGGATGCCTCAATGTTTCCTTCACCAAGCCCGGGCCAGGTCTTTTTCTCGTGCGTACTTCTCTACATTGTTCGCCGTGCCCTAACATGAGGGGGCAGGTACGACCTGTACATGGGATTTGTGGAGTTATGATGTGCCATGTACACATATGATATGATATGATCTAATATAACTATCTGATATGATATGATCTGTTACGGAGATATTCTCTACTCTTGATGTATGCTGTGCTGTGGCACTAGTGATGGGGTGGCGACCAAGTTTTGTTCACCGCGTCCCATAATAGGGCCAGATATGGCATATGTTTATCTGCATACATTATTTGGGGTTATGAAAAACATTTTGATATTCTGGGTATTTAGCTCACTTTTGCACCTTCTGTTCTGGTAATGGCTTTACTTGTTACAGTCCATGCTTTACATACTCAGTACATATGTCGTACTGACCCTCCTTTCTTTGGGGTGCTGCGTTTCATGCCCGCAGGTATAGATGTTAACTTTGGAGATCTGCCAGCTTAGGGTTTCCACTCAGTAATGTTGGAAGTGCTCCACTGTTCCGGAGCCTAACTTTTGATACTGGTCATTTGATATAAATGTTTGTTTATTCAGGGGTATGACGGGGCCCTGTCTCGTCATATGACTAGGATAGCATTCTGTAGAGGTCTGTAGACCTGTGATATAGGTTCTGTATATATGTTTTGGGCTTTATGTTCCGTGATGGCCTTAACGGCCTTCGTATGCTACATCTATTTTCGTGTACTCTATAGCGATTTTTTTGATTTCATCATATATTTATTCGGCTAACATACTCAGTGGGGATAAGGGTACGTATGGGTGCCCTAATTAGACACCAGTCATGGCCTACGAAGTTGGGTTGTGATAAGTGCGCCTGTTGATGATCTCTAACACGTATATCTGTATCATAAAATGATACAGGTCGAATGATGTCAATACATAAATGTACGAATATGTAAAATGGCAAAAGGAAACTTACATTAGGATACTCAACTAAAGAACTAAACTCTAGATGTAATTCAACATCAATAAAGTATGAAATAAAATAAGATAGTGCTTTAAAATTATATGTAATAATAAATGCAACTCAGTATATTAAGATACAATATTTTACTTTGTAGGGAGATTCTCTAATCGACAATGATCACTTATAAGCTAGTAATGATACAACAAAGCGATGTCGTTTCCATATCCGTCTAATACTTTGCTAGGGTAAGGGACATCACATCATATATAGATCCATATAAAAAGTCATCTTTTGGGACTATGAGGAGTCGCCTGAATGAAAGACATGATTCTATCCTATACTAGTATCATGATCCAATGTTGTAGGCCATGACTGGTGCCCGAGTTGGGCACCCATACGTACCCTTAGCCCCACTTAGCGTGTTAGCAGAATAAACAAAATTAGAAATCGAAAAAGAGGTCGCTAGAGGGCACACAAAAATAGATATAGCACACGGAGGCCGTTAAGGCCATCGCTGAACACAAGCCCAAAACACATAAACAGAACCCACCACACAAGTCTACAGACCTCTACAAAATAATAGCATAATCATATAGTGGGACAGGGCCCCACTGTACCCCTAAATAAACAAATATATACATCAAATGACCAGCGTTAAAAGTTAGGCTCTGGAATAGTGGATCACTTCCAACATAGCTGAGTGGACATCCTATGCCAGTAGATCCCCCAAAATGAACATCTGTACATACAGGCATGAAACGCAGCTCTCCAGAAATGGGGGGTCTGTACGATATATGTACTGAGTATGTAAAGCATGGACTGTAATAACAAATCTTTACCTCGTCGTCTCTTGAACCTATTTAACATGAAAGAAATAAGATCATCAACAACCCTCGACTTTCGATCATCTTAAGTTACATATGAGTATTCATAGAACTCATCTCGTCGCTTGCCTTCTCGACTAGTTCCTTAGTTAGTTAAGGAGTTAACAGAAATTGGGCAGCACCTCCCCTATAACATGCCCTATACGAATTTTCAATTAGATCCCTAATTACTAAAGACAATCAACAATAACAACCTGCAGCTCATATACAACTAAAACATGGCAACATTACACAACATAAGCTCCAAACCACTTTCTAAAAATTACGATACCAAAATAGGGTTTTTAGTTTTATTTCGCAAAACCTTTAATTATATGAAATGAGGGGTCGTGTGGATGAAAAAATCATCCCCCACACCTATTTTAGAATTATTTTAGGCCCTAAAACACACCACCACACACCTGTAGTAGCATACCACAAGCACAACACCTTGCTTCGACTATAATTTAACTATAGCGACTCCAATTTAGTTTGTTTCAAACATCAAGCATATTTATGGAATTTTCATATTTACAGCCACTTAACCAACATGTAACACACTTCATAACAACACCATAAACCCCAAATTGAAGGAAAAGGTATTACCTTACCCAAAATTGGCCAAAGCTTGGCAAAACTCGCCTCGGAAGTTCCTTAATTGTGGCTGAAATGTTGTGGCTGTTTGGTATCCATTTTGTTCTGTTCCAAACCATAAATTTATATTATTAACACCTTCATATAATTTCCAAACCCTTACCAAATCATGGGAGGAGAGAACCAAGCCATACCTTGCTAAAACTTATCTCGGAAGTTCTCTTAACATGCTGAAAATTAACGGACTGTTTGTATCTCTTCCTTGCTGCCCCAAAATGAGATTTTAAATTGTTAAAAACCTCTATATCACCATAGTATACCTGAAATAATTAATTTATAGAGAGAGAATCAGGGCCTTACCTTGAATTGGAGGGAACCCGTAGCTAGTCTCTCTAGCTCCTCTAGTTTTCTCTCAAAATTTGGCTAAGGAATAGATGCTAAAATGAAAGATTACTCATCCTAACACATATGTATACCCTTTATTAGGAGGTGATACATGGTATCCCCCTAGAGGTGACACGTGGCAGCCCCCCCAAGGTGCTACCTTACACCATACAGCCTCCCATATGTTGCCACATGGTAGTGTGGTCCACCTCAAGTAGGTGTGTCACCTACTTGACCCTAAGTAGGTGCATCACCTGATTTTCCAAGTAGGTGCATCACCTACTTGCTTCAAGTAGGCGCGTCGTTTCCTTATTTCTCTTTCGTGAGCTTATAATCTCGTCTCACTTCAAGAGCCTATGTATTCCTTGCAACTTAAGCTCGATGTGTACTCAAGTAGCTTAGTATGTAAAATGTCCCAAGTAATAGCTTTCACAAGTAAGTCGAGTCCTACGACTCACTATTTAACCTCCAACTTCTTCCAGATTCTTATAACCCTATTTCTAATCTTCTCTCTGATGAAGTATCTCCTTCTCCTTTCCTTAGGATTATTTGATAATGTTATAGATTATCCGACTCACATGAAGACTTCTAAAAAACTTAAGAGCCTTCTCAGAAACTTAAGAAGCTTAAGAAGCATTCCAAGGTACCAAAGTACGGGGTGTAACAACTAGCTATGTAGTTCATGGAGATTGAGTTATTTAAAATCTTTCTCGCTCAAAACTACTCCCAAAATATTATTATGCTCATATACAACAACTTAGTAAAATACTCCAAATACATCACATCTAGTCTCATTCAAACTTTTAAAGTCAATTTATATCATCTCTTGTCTTAAATATAGGTACATTTCATCTCAATTCTACATTTTCAAACATTCATCAACTTCTCAAAATATGACATTCAAAATGTATAAAACTCATGTTAGAAAAAAGAATTCAATAGACTCTTTCAAACTCAACATCATGATCATTTAAACAATGCCAATAGTCTTTTTAACATCAATAATATATAAGAATTTAATGCAAACCTCAACTAGGGTTTGTGTGAATGCAAACATGAATTCAATGCCCCAAACATCGACTCATCAAGTGTAATATAACATATATATTGGAACTCAAGAATTCACTTTTATTTAATTTGAAACTCAATCTCATAGTTCAATTTGACTTTAGGAACATGTAGGGTAAGAGGAAAAACTTAGTCCAATATTCTAATAGCCTAACATACCTAGAACAAACACAATCTCTGCGAAAATTTAGGACCTCGATAGAAAGCCTTGAACCCTAACTCTTCTTCTTCTTCTTCTTCTCTCCAATCCTTTCTCTCAAAGGCTCTAAGTGCTAATTAAAGAAAAGCCCCTTTGGATACTTATAAGGGACAGAATTTAGTCATAAAATAGGTCGGGTTAAGTTTGGAAAAGGTGTGGAAAAGACCAAAATACCCCTCATTAAAATAGACTAGGATGTCTACGGGCCATAGGAACTCAAACCGACCATAGGGCACTTCTTATAGGACTTGGGTTCAAATTTCTGAATTACTGGAAATTTGAAAAAATGGGTCTATGAACAACTCCTATGATTCATAGACTGTTGTATGGGTTGTTCGGCTAACTCATAAGAGGTGTTCAGAAACTTCTCTGAAGGTGGAGTCTGCGGACCAACTCCTACGACACATGCATCCTTCTATGAGTCATCACAATAGGTCATAGGAGTAGTCCTTGACCACTGGATATTGTCTAAAGGTTAGGTGGTCCTACAATCCACTTTTACAGACCGTACAAAACTTATCGGGTCATCCTTTGAACTCGTGGGAACAGTTCTGAGGGCCTTTCAGAGAGTGGGGTTTAGAAACTATTTCCTATAGTTCATAGGACCACTTATGGATCATCAAAAGGATCGTGTTAAGGGTCTTTACTAAGTGTTTAGGTGGCCTACAAATAGCCATCGATGACCCATAGACCCCTCTACGGACCATAGGTGCCACTAGTGGGCATTGGATAGTTTACTCCTCTTGCTCTGTCTCAAGTTTTCTCTTGGTTGTTGAGCTTAATCTAGGCTAGAACATTATGGGATGTTACAAAATACCTATTAAGGAGATATTGGGTGTTGAAGCATTAGAGGCAGTGACCATGAATTTCAATTGAGAGCATATTGGGGTGTATGAGGAGATGGTTAATGCCCTTGATGGTATGGGGAAGTATAATTTTAAACCAAAGAAATTTGAATTAGATCTGAAAAATAGAGCAACCCCACCTTCAAAATTATCCACTAATGAACCTCTGACATTAAAGCTCAAATATATTCCTTCTTACTTGCAATTTATGTTCTTGGGGCCTGATAATAGTTTTTTGGTCATAATAGCTGCTGATCTAAATGAAAGGCAAGTGGAATCATTGACATCTGTTATGAGGTAATTTAAAGAGCAATTGGATGGTCCATAGCTAATATCATAGGCATTCCACCGGGCATATGTTCGCACAAAATTCAACTTATGCCAGACTGCAAACCAAGCATTGACCACTAAATGAGACTTAATCCACCTATAAAAGAGGTCATCAAGAAGGATATTTTCAAGCTGTTAGATTCTAGAGTCATTTAACTAATTGCTGACAGTAAATAGGTAAGTCTTGTTCAGTATATGCAGAAGATGGGAGATATCACTATGGTGCGGAACGCAGAGAACGAACTTATTTTGATGAGACCAGTTACTGGTTGGAGAGTATGCATAGATTATCGTAAGCTGAATGCATGGATAAAAAAGATCACTTCCCAATGCCATTCATGGAAAAGATGTAAGAATGTCTTGCTGAGAAAGGATGATACTGTTTTCTTGATGGTCATTCAAGATACAATCAGATCTCAATTGCACCCGAAAACCAAGAGAAAACTACTTTCACTTGTCTATATGGGATGTTTGCCTTCAAAATAATGCCATTCGGATTGTGCAATGCACCAATGACTTTTCAACATTGCACATATCTATATTTTCAGACATGGTGGAGGACACAATTAAAGTTTTTATTGATGTTTTTTGGTAGTTTGTAACTAATTCGATGAGTGCTTTGCTCATCTAGGTAATGTACTAAAAAGGTGTGAAAAATACAGGCTCGTGCTAAATTGGGAGAAGTTTCACTTTATGGTGAAATAAGCTATAATGCTTGGCCATAAGATCTAGAACAAAGGAATTGAATATAATCGAGCAAATAGTTAGGTGATTGAAAAGTTCCCCCTCCTATCTCTGTTAAACGCATTAGAAGCTTTTTGGGACATGCTGACTTTTAATGCAGATTTATCAAAGAATTTTCCACGATAGTGTTATACCCCATACTTTTGTACCTTGGAAGGTTCCTAAGTTACTTAAGCTTCTTAAGTTTCTTGAAAGGTTCTTAAGTTTCTTGGGGCCTCTTAAAGCTCTTGAGCTTCTTAAAAGTTACCATGTGAGCCGGATAATCTATAATGCTACCAAAACATTCTAAGGAAAGGAGAATGTGATACCCCATAATAGAGAAGATTGGAAATAGGGTCGTAAGAATCCGGATGATGTTGGAGACCAAATAATGAGTCGTAGGACTCGACTACTTACTTAAGCTACCAACTTGGAAATCTTACGTACTTAAACTACTTGAGTACATACCAAGCCTAAGTAGCAAGGATTACATAGGTTTGTAAAGCAAGACGAAATTATGAACCCACGAGGAGAAGAAGAGAGAAACATGTGGCAGCATAGGAGATTGCCATGTGGAAGCATATGGAGGTGCCACATGGAAGAAATTGAAGCAAGGGGGTGGGCCCCACCTACCATGTGGCATCTCCTAAGTGGATGAGGTGGTGAGTTGGCCCTATGAGGGTTTGACATGTGTCACCACTTGGGGCTTGACATGTGTCACCTCCTAAAGTGGCCTATATATATATATATAATTTATGACTTTAAGTTCATATTTATCCAATAAGTCTCATCTTCATCCAAGAATAGTCTAGAAAAACAAAAAGAAGAGAAGAGGAACTTATGCTAGAGAGAAGAAAGAGCTACTATTTTGGGAGGAGAAAAAGGTAAGTTCTCCAATTCTGTTCCATGAATTAATTATATGGGGTACACACCGAAGGTATGAAGGTGTTAGTAATTAAAATATATGGTTAGCAGCCCCAAATGTACAACAAACAACCATGAAGTTTTAGGCGTGCTAAAGGAACTTCTGAGGCAAGTTTTGATAAGTTTGATGAGTTTTGGGCAAGGTAAGGTTTTCCTTTCAAATTGGAGTTTATGA